>NC_068399.1:21236840-21894340 GCF_023724105.1 Carassius gibelio | reverse complement strand
CATAACCTTTAAAGCAAGTTACTACACGTGTCTGAGGTGGTTATTATCATCTGACACACACACATGATGATGAGCATAACTAGTCGCAGGGTGCACCGTGACATCTAATATAAGAAAGATATGGCCTTGTAGAATACCAATGTAGCTCTGAGATGAGTGACACTAGTTTTAAACACACGTCTGCAGTGGAGTCAAAACTACATGACACTGCATAAACACTGCATTTAACTTCTTTAATAAGACATATTTTCAAGTGAAAAACAATTTGGTGGGAAATAACAGTGGCAGGACTTAAGCATTTCCATCGGGATTTGATTAGAATATGATTGTCATGCTGTTAACATTTTCTGACCAAAAGTCTTTTGTTAAATCAGTATAAACAGTTATGGCAAAATATGGCCGATTTTAATGTCAGGGTGTTTTTAAAGTCAACATACTGACCCATTATTGCATGTTGCACAGCTCACTGTGCATGATTAATAATAACATGTTATTCCAGAAAAGCAAAAACATTTGTCTGAAAAAATAACTAAAAAAGTTTGTATTTTATTAACAATTTTTATAATTAAACACTACTAGTTCTAGTACTACTAATAATTTAAATTAATATTGAATAAAAAAAATAACTTTTTACTTTTTTGCATTACTTTTATACATTATATACATACACACATACATACACATGTCTAAAAAGTGTAAATAATATATAAATAAAATTTATATATTACTTAAAACATTTATATAATTAAGTATTCATAAAAAAAATAAAAAATAAACTATAATAATAATAATAAAAACATGGATATATTTCTGTGTTCCACATCAGATTTAAAAACAAAATGAACTTTCAATTTCAGCCAATTAACAGTGAGCAGTTTGGACATTTTTAATTACCTTTTTCTAAATAGAGTTTCATTAACTTTTTTTTTATTTACTCGGACTCTGAAACAACTTTTTTCTGCTGACATCATCAAGGCGCTTACTGTATGTTTTAACTACCTGATTCCATTTTCCTATATAAAGGCCACTTTTCACAATCCAATCTGTTACCAGTGAAAAAACATTACACGATTAAATGGTTGAGGAAGACTATAAGGATGTGCTGTCTCTCTCTACTCCCCTCTAGTGTATGAAGTGAAGACACAGCGGTCTCGGAGGGGATGCGTGGATAAAGAAAGCATTTTTTATTGGAATCTGGTTGGAGGGTGGTTAGGGTCAACAACGTCACTGCCAGCTAAACTTAAAATATTCTCGGTACACAAAACCACACACATTCCAAACCACACAATGTTCCTGCTGTCCTCGTCTTTTGTTTTTTTTTTTCTTCCCAGTTCTACTTACCCAAGACAGTAGGAGCAGATTGCACTTGAGTGTGCCGCAGTATCCCACCATAGCCACGATGATTAGAAAACAGCACACGGCGATGACGACAGGATGGACGACGGGGGAGTATGTGAGAACGGCTGCCTCCTCCAGTCTGAAGGAGAGAGAGAGAGGAAGAGTCATTTCTTGGCGGGCATTTTGTTTATTTATCCGTCCATCCTGCTTACTAGTCTCTTCCTCGTCTCATAGGGCAGCATATTTGAGTAATACACCAGTTGCAAATAAACTGTGATTATACTCTGTAGGAATGCAAGCTCTCTCTCTCTTCCTGTTTCTTGCTGTCTCTACTTTTGTTTGGCTTTCTTTTGCTTCAGTCCTCTAAGATGCAACATTGTTTTTAAGATTCAATGCTACATTTTTAAGGAATTATCTAGGGGTAATAATTGGATATATATATATATATATATATATATATATATATATATATATATATATATATGTGTGTGTGTGTGTGTGTGTGTGTGTGTGTGTGCATGTAAAATGCATGTACGTGTATAATATATATTAATAATTTATACACAAATATGAATATGGATAAAAGTTATATATATATATATCTCAAAAGAAAAAAAACTATAATATATTTTTATTATATTTTTAATATAATAAAAATTATTACAACAACAAAAAATAATTGCTGCCGAGCTTAATTTAGACTCAATATTTCTAAATATCTAACTAAGGATCAAACATATCTGTATAAATCTGAAATGTTCTACTCTACTACAGTTTGTTATGATATTCTATTTTAAAGTCATGGAAGAAGGGCTGATGCAGCATGTTACTGCAGTGCAACTCTGGAAACATATTCATTGTGTACAATCAGGTTTTAACACAATTTTCTCTCTGTTGATTCCCATTCCTGTCATGAAGTGAGCCACAGAGCACTCAGTAACTGCTCAAATTATAATACACACATTGGTGATAAATTGCTTTTCATCAACACTAATTAGATATCACTCGCCTCCAGGATAATATTGATACTTTTGGGATATTTCTTCCAATTTTAATATGTTTTCCTTTATTGCTTGAAAGGAGTTGGGGGAAAAAAAACTCTACACAATTACAAAACATACACAAATGAATGGTTGTCAACCCAGTCCCATGTCTCAACTGGCAAATTTATCTGATTTCTTCCCCAAAACTGCACACCTCATTCATGCTTGTAATTACTTCATAAGCTCGAGGCAATTTGATCCAGAGTGGCTGAAAAGTGGGAAAACAGTAAATTAGACCTTTACATGGACCGTTGCCCCGGATGAAAGGATTTCACGGCCCACACCTGTCCATCTGCTACCACTCACCTGGTGTCAGCGGTTAAGGTGAGCACATTGTTCAGGTGATCCCTGAGGCAGGCGGACACTCCCAGCACACACAGGGCCATAAGCTTGGGGGGGAAAAGAGAAGAAAAGGTACTTGAGCCACAATTGAATATGGAAATCCTTATTTTTGAAAAAGATAATACAAGCAAAAAAACAAAAAGTTTGGTTTTTGTTTTAATATTTGTTTCAAGATTGAATCTATTATATATTATATTGTTATCACTTTACAATAAGGTCCTATTATGTCACGTTAATGCAACTTTTGATTTTATAATGTATTAATATACACTGAAATTAAGATATGAGATCAATAATTTTTTTTTAATTGTTAACTAGTTTTAATTTCTTCTGGCTGCCAAATATTAGACTTCATAAAGCCACTAAAAAATCACAGCTGGTTAAAAATGGCAAAGAAAATTGCTTACAGATGTAATTTGGTTTGATAGCATGCTGCTACAAAATTCATGCATTTTAGTTGTGGCTTAGTCTTTGGAGAATGTAGACAGGCAAAAAAGGTACATAACTGGACTAATAAACAAGCAAGCATTGCATGGATCTGTATTTGTGTTTTTGGTTGGCTTGGAAACCTATTTAGGAACAGAGCTATGTTTGACATGCTGCAATATTAGTGGCATGGGTTTAGTTTGCCCTACGCAGGCATTCTTGGTCTAAAAACACACCCTGGTGCTTATCACATTTAATTCCCTAAAAATAGCGCCTGGCAGAATGTGAGATGTGCGCCATTCGAGCATAGCTGGGATACAGGCTGCCCTCTACATGAAGATAACATAGGATGGGGAGGGAGGGAACACGGATAGCGCGTGTGTCGGAGAGTGAGTGGCTGTTGCGCGTCTTGGAGAGCGCAGAGCGCGCAGCAGCGGCGTGCCATGTAACGTGAGCGCTCGCCCAGCCACCTGCTCCGACTTGGACTCGTCTTACCCAGAAGAGAAAGTTGAGCGCGTAGAGCAGACAGCGCAGACACTTCACCGAATCCTCCCGGGCCATTCTGAGCGCACCAACTGCTCGCCAAAAGACCTCATTTTAACTTCTGCCACCACGGCACCATGACCGCTGCGGAGAAAAATCAGTTCGAAAATTGCGTAAAGCATTTTTAAAAGTTGAACAATCGTACAGCTAGCTTTTGATGTCATTTGGAACACATCGCTTCTGTACAAACCAGTCTAAATGGCTTTCTGGTCTTAACTGGTCTTCCACCCCACACTGAACTGTTGGCTCATTTTAAAGTGGTTTTGCACACCCAGCTAGCTAAAAATCATCTTAAGACTAGCTGGCTGAAGACCATCTTTGCCAGGCTGGAGACCAGTTAAGTGCATCCTAAAACAGTTAAGACCATCTGAAGACCAGTTTGGCCATTAGGCTGGTTTAAGATGTTTTTACAGAGATTTTTGAAATCATACCATATCATAAATCCTTGTGTGCGTTCAGTTCGCATCCAGAATGTCTTGAAATGGTGTTATAAATATCCGTGGGATGTTTAGGAAGAAACGTGGTTTTAAAAAGAGCAAGTTACAACTTTCTCCCCTCCAACGGTTATTAAACTCACTTTGACACTTTTCACAAAAAAAAAAAAAAAAAAAAGCAATAAGAAAAAAAATCCCTGGCGTATCCAAAAGGAAAAAGAAAAACGTTTGCAAGGCACTACACAGACGAACCATTTATATTTTGTCCAGCATGAAGTTGGAGGAAATCCTCAAACTTTGTTGCGCCTGCAATGAAAAAAATCATAATTATTATATTCCTAACGGAGCTGCGCGCAGCAGTCTGGCGTTTTCGCTGCGATCCATTCACGTCCACTGTCATTCAGGAGTTATATACTCTTTTCTTGTCAGGGCCAGCTGAGTGCACCTCGCCTTTCCACAAGTGTTGTGTTTAATTTGTGCTTGTAAAAGACTTTCAGTCCAAACGCGCGAGTGTCATCCGGAGCAGCGGTGCCTCCGGGTCCTAAAGGCAAAAACCGGGTCATCATATCCATCCCGATTATGGCAAGCCGTTTTAACACTTATGTATATGTAGACCAAAAAGTGTATATGTATGTACTATGGAAGCTAATTTACCCAACGGAATTAGGAAGAAAAAGTTAATTCCAACTTTTTATCTCACAATTCTGACTTTTGCGAAATATTACATTTGTTTATATCATACAAGTCAGACTTTAATATTACAGTCCTGAAATATAAACTCTGAAATGCAAGAATAGTGATATAAGACGTTGCAATTATCTTTTTTAATTTATTTTATTTTTTATTTTTTTTGCCATTGCATTCTATAACCTATGATTCAGATATCAACTATTCACTTCTAGTGAATATTTTAATTGTTGCTAACTATTCAACAGCTATATTTAATTTCAGTAACATAAACATTTTATGAAAAGAATAGTATTTGTTTTCTAGCTGCTATAACTCCCACATATGCCAGCTTTACTAATATTACATGCTCGTATGTTATAATCTAGTTTTATTTATATTTAAATAAAACATTCACTTGTTCATTTTACAATTATGTCATTTCTACTAAATAAAAAAATATTTCGTTTTTTGATAACAGAGTAGTAATACTATGAAGAGGAAAACATTGTCAATAAAGTATAGTTTCAAGGGCCTCATTTGTGAAACATACATACCATTAGATTTGATCCTAAAATCCATGAATTTCATCCCGTGTCAAAAGTGTGTGTGTGGGGGGGGGGGGGGGGGTGTTGGAATTTATATATGTAAAAATTGACATACATTTTTTTTAATGTATATTCAAAACAGTCCAACACTGTTTATTAAGGTGTAAAAGATGTAAAGATCACAAAATAATAATAATAATATGTGTTATTATGCACTCATTGTACTTGATTGGGCTTACTCATTTTTCTGTGCCATATATTAATTCTAATCTGCCAGTCCACCCACTTAATCTGTTTCTATGCTCACAAATGCATGCATCAGCAGTGTTTGGCATGTATCCAGATCCCTGCCCCCAGGGTATCATATGCCAGGGTGAAGAGGTCAGATCTGATGGGCGTATTATTGTCTTGAGAAAGTCTGTCACAATCTGCTATTATCTGGGGATGTGTTGATGAACATTACTATGCTGCAGCTATCCTGGTACTACTTTATATCAGAGTGTCCATGTAAATATCAGTTTGCAAAAGCAGTATAACTATAATAGCAGTATAAGTTTATTAACATTGGGCAAGGAAAAGACTTGCTCATTACATTGACTATAGACATGCATAGTTGCATATTACAGCACTTCTTTATTTAGTTCTCTCACAAAGAGGCCTATTCTAACACTTAGGGTTTCAATATTTCATATTGTTAATAGTTGGGTTATTAAATATATTAATTGTTGAACATTTTATTTAATCCTTAAATAAAAATAAAAAATAAAAATCTAAGTAAAACGGTACTTTTGTTCACAAGCACATGGCAAGTAAAACCAATAGAGTCTGCATTGTTTAATTTGAAACATCCTAACTGCTGACTGATTGATATTATTTGATATTCTTGTGTGCAAATATAGCACCAGGAAACTCAGATGAAAATAAATATCAAAAGCCAAATAGAAATAGCTTTCAAACTGCCACAAATGCAGATGGAACAGTCATCAGAGGAGCCACATTTCCTGTTTATGAGCATATTTTTATTTGATCTAAATTGAGAGGTAGAATGTCAATTTGAGGAACACTTCTTGTCTACAACTGTGTGGTAATTTTGTCTAAAGAATAAATTGTTTTAATGGGATGTTTTATAAAAGCCTCCACCACGACTGCGCCAAATCATAATTGTCTACAATGAGCATGGGGTCAAACTGAGGCTTTTTCCTCTCAAGAAACAGTTGGGTAGTTACATTATCTTCCACTGGCCAGTTTCTAGTGGTATGTGTTCCCAAAGCCTCTTACACACAGACGGTTCCAAATTGTAACTGTCTAGAGCAAACGTCTGAACTGTCATCAGGCATTGCAGTCAGTGTTGCCCTCCAAAGGCCAAAACTGAAACCTGTCAAACGAGAGACTATACAGAGGTACAAGGGTTCTGTGTGTCCGATAACCATGATTAGGCAAAATTTAAAGAACATTAAATATTTTTTTCATGCTTAAGTTATACAATAATATTATTTAGTAACTGATAAAAACGAATGGATAAAGATTTTGTTCAAAACTATTACTATTTTCTTAAGAAAATCTTGTTGAAAAATGTAATATAGAAAATTTTTATATTATAGAATTAGACTTTTTGATTTCATTATCATTATAAACACTGTCAAAAGCACATATAAATAAATACATAAGTATATTTATATTAAAATATTAATATTAAATAATTAAATGTATGTATATATATTAGTATATATTAGTAATTTGAACTACTAATTTAGTCATGTTTATAGTATAATTATTACAAGGACAGTCGATCTTGACAGAAGGATTTCGGGTAATATTTCACACCAAAAAACAAACATACACACACACACACACACACACACACACACACTCACACACACACACACACACACACACACACGCACACACACACACACACACGTTTGTTTTTGTGAAAAGTGGGGACATCCCATAGGCGTAATGGTTTTTATAATGTAGAAACTGTATATTCTATCATCCTTCACCAACCCTAACCCTAACCCTCACAGGAAACTTTGTGCATTTTTACTTTCTCAAAAAAAAAAAAACTCATTCTGTATGATTTATAAGCGTTTTGAAAAATGGGGACATGGGTTATGTCCTCATAAGTCACCCTCTCCTTGTAATACCTGTGTCATACCCATGTCATTATACAAAGTTTTGTCCTGATATGTCACAAAAACATGCCCACACACACACACACACACATATATATACAGTACAGAACAAATGTTTGGACACACCTTCTCATTCAAAGAGTTTTCTTTATTTTCATGACTGAAAATTGTAGATTCACACTGAAGGCATCAAAACTATGAATTAACACATGTGGAATTATATATGGAATTATATACATAACAAAAAAGTGTGAAACAACTGAAAATATGTCATATTCTAGGTTCTTCAAAGTAGCCACCTTTTGCTTTGATTACTGCTTTGCACACTCTTGGCATTCTCTTGATGAGCTTCAAGAGGTAGTCACCTGAAATGGTCTTCCAACAGTCTTGAAGGAGTTCCCCGAGAGATGCTTAGCACTTGTTGGCCCTTTAGCCTTCCGTCTGCGGTCCAGCTCACCCCTAAACCATCTCGATTGGGTTCAGGTCCGGTGACTGTGGGGGCCAGATCATCTGGCGCAGCACCCCATCACTCTCCTTCTTGCTCAAATAGCCCTTGATGCCTTCAGTGTGACTCTACAATTTTCATAGTCATGAAAATAAAGAAAACTCTTTGAATGAGAAGGTGTGTCTAAACTTTTGATCTGTACTTTATATATATATATATATATATATATATATATATATATATATATATATATATATATATATATATATATATATATATATATATTAGGGCTGGGCAAGTTAACGCGTTTTTATCGCGTTAACGCATTAATTAATTAACGCCGACAATTAGTTTATCGCACGTTAACGTACTTTTTATTTTGAAAGTCCGTTACTCACTGCGTTTCAATACACATAGCTAGACTGTAATAAAACAACCGAATACAACACAAACCATGGGTCACAGGAGGGGTGGGATGTTTATCAGTAGGCTACTGGCTGCTTGGGATGAGCTAGCGCGCAAAACAGAAAATCATGTCCAGAGTCGAATTCCATCTGGTTGGAATGTCTTGTATAAGCGACTCCTTCTTTTGTCTAAGTTCAATTTGTTTTTGTTCTAATTCTGCACCACTCGCTGCACTGTGCTTAAAATGGCCCACAACCTTTCTTCATTTGGCCAGGACGTTGTCAAACGCGCTGTTGTGCAGAGATACTATGACAGAACGCTGGAGACTGCGCGCGACGCAGGGAACGTGTTCAAAAGGCAGATGTCTTGCAGCAGCGATCATATTTCTTGCACTATCTGTGCTAAGTGTGCTGACTTTATTTGAAATATCCCACTGCTGTGCAACGTGAATAAAATGTTTAGCGCACGTTTCAGCAAAATGTCTCTCTTTATCATCTGAAAATGTGAATAACCTTGTGTGTCTTAGCAGCTGGCTAGGTGCAGATGAGTAAGTAAATGTAAAGTTGGAAGAATGGATAAATGAAGTTAATCTTGTCCACTCAACCTGCATCACTGAAAGATTTTTTTTTTTTTTTTTTGACTGAGATTCTTAGTCTCTTAAAGGAGATTGATGTTGTTGCTCAGAAGGGGCCAGTTAAAATGTAATGATCGAGGTTCTGGACAATTTTTTTTTTTTTTTTTTTACAAACTAAATAAAACATTAATGTTTTAATGTTTTATTTATATGTTAATGTTATATTTAATTTGATTACATTAATGTTTAAGTTAAGATTTACAAGAAATGTTAACTGCTACTAACTTTTAACTGCTGTAAAAAAGCACTTTATTTTGTTTAAAGTTTTGACAAACAACATTTTATTGCACTTTTATTCATACAGCAGAACTTTGAAAGAATAAAATTACACAATACACTACTTTTGATTTCATTATTGAATTTTGCGCATGCTGCGATTAATCGTGATTAATCGCAGAAAATCATGCGATTAATCGCGATTAAAATATTTAATCGTTGCCCAGCACTAATATATATATATATATATATGTGTGTGTGTGTGTGTGTGTGTGTGTGTGTGTGTGTGTGTGTGTGTGTATGTGTGTGTGTGTGTGTGTGTGTGTGTGTGTTTGTGTGTGTATAATGTAGAGGAATTTACAGGACAACATTCACAAACAAATAAAGATCTTGTTCAAAAGACTACAACTGTAAAATGAACACTTTGAAGTAAATTGCACATAATTTTCCGTTTGTATTATTTATATTTGACTTTTTCAATACATTAATTTTTTTTACACATATTTAATGAGAGAGAGGGGACAGAATTCACAACATTGTTTTGAACTATGTGTTAGAAACCAACATATACATGCACTGGTAGAGAAAACACACATTTGTGTAAGCATACGTCTGGATATTACCATATATTGCACGATAATCCATATTAAACTGCGTACATCCCACGATGGTTGTAGTTGTGTAGTTGCCCAGTGAAAGAACTACAAATCCCACGCAAGCCATTAAAAAAAAGTCAGCTTCCGCGCAACTCCATCATCTTCCAATCAAATCCCACGCCCTACACGTAAGCCCCTCCCCTATCTACTTCTGTTTTTCCTCCCCTTCAGTTCTCCGATGCCTGCGACGCCATATTGACGAAAAACACCCTTTCTCAAAAACGCCTGAAACACTCTCTCCGCCAGAATGTTGTACCTTGAGGATTACCTCGAGAGTGAGTATATGAGCTATTATAATGGTTTTTGATTATATAAGAGAGGCTACATGTCTGAGAGGGCTGTTTTGTGCGCGTGAATGCATCGCAGCTGTTAGCCTGTAACGCGGCTCTGTTCTTCTCCCGGCAGTGATCGAGCAGCTACCCATGGATCTCCGCGACAGGTTTACGGAAATGAGAGAGATGGACCTGCAAGTGCAGAGTACGAATTCAGTTTAAGCTCACACTTCTGCTGTAAAACATCACCTCTGACCTTGACTAATGCAGAAAGCCTTTCGTATTAGTGGGGATATGTTTGGCGGATTTGCATACATATATATAGAGCATGCATGCATTATGCACTCACTTCACACCAGCATGCAACATCATGTTGAAGTCCAAGTGGAAGTTAACCTATATGAGTTTAACTCAGCCAAGGTAAAGCTTGGGTTTCGAATGCATTATTTTTAAAATAAATAAAAATAAATTATATATATATATATATATATATATATATATATATATACACACACACACACACAATTATTATTATTTTTTGTACTTTTTTTTTTTTACCGTCCACTGGCTGTCAATACCTCCCTACTCTGCTTAGTAACTAATTTTAGTTATTAATTTGAACTACTAATTAATTTAGCCATGTTTATATTACATTTATTACAATAAACAGTCGTTCTTGACAGGTTGACAGGTTTCGCCACTAATGTCATATCCAAGAACATGCCCAGTTATAATTCACACCAAAAATAAGTAAATAATTATTAATTTTATATATATATATATATATATATATATATATATATATATATATATATATATATATATATATATATATGTTTATAGCAAACCTTTTTTAAGAAAATTTTTATTGTTATTTTGAGGTGAGTGTGACCTTTGTTTCCCCCTTTCTATTATTTGCCTTGCCTTCAATTGTTATGGTTCATGGATCACCCTTCATGGGTGTTGAACCTACAACCTTTTAATGATCTAGCCACTAGGCTACACCACCTCCTCTGTTGAAAGATTTAAAAGGTGTAAAAGATGTAAAGATCACAAAATAATAATAATAATATGTGTTATTATGCACTCATTGTACTTGATTGGGCTTACTCATTTTTCTGTGCCATATATTAATTCTAATCTGCCAGTCCACCCACTTAATCTGTTTCTATGCTCACAAATGCATGCATCAGCAGTGTTTGGCATGTATCCAGATCCCTGCCCCCAGGGTATCATATGCCAGGGTGAAGAGGTCAGATCTGATGGGCGTATTATTGTCTTGAGAAAGTCTGTCACAATCTGCTATTATCTGGGGATGTGTTGATGAACATTACTATGCTGCAGCTATCCTGGTACTACTTTATATCAGAGTGTCCATGTAAATATCAGTTTGCAAAAGCAGTATAACTATAATAGCAGTATAAGTTTATTAACATTGGGCAAGGAAAAGACTTGCTCATTACATTGACTATAGACATGCATAGTTGCATATTACAGCACTTCTTTATTTAGTTCTCTCACAAAGAGGCCTATTCTAACACTTAGGGTTTCAATATTTCATATTGTTAATAGTTGGGTTATTAAATATATTAATTGTTGAACATTTTATTTAATCCTTAAATAAAAATAAAAAATAAAAATCTAAGTAAAACGGTACTTTTGTTCACAAGCACATGGCAAGTAAAACCAATAGAGTCTGCATTGTTTAATTTGAAACATCCTAACTGCTGACTGATTGATATTATTTGATATTCTTGTGTGCAAATATAGCACCAGGAAACTCAGATGAAAATAAATATCAAAAGCCAAATAGAAATAGCTTTCAAACTGCCACAAATGCAGATGGAACAGTCATCAGAGGAGCCACATTTCCTGTTTATGAGCATATTTTTATTTGATCTAAATTGAGAGGTAGAATGTCAATTTGAGGAACACTTCTTGTCTACAACTGTGTGGTAATTTTGTCTAAAGAATAAATTGTTTTAATGGGATGTTTTATAAAAGCCTCCACCACGACTGCGCCAAATCATAATTGTCTACAATGAGCATGGGGTCAAACTGAGGCTTTTTCCTCTCAAGAAACAGTTGGGTAGTTACATTATCTTCCACTGGCCAGTTTCTAGTGGTATGTGTTCCCAAAGCCTCTTACACACAGACGGTTCCAAATTGTAACTGTCTAGAGCAAACGTCTGAACTGTCATCAGGCATTGCAGTCAGTGTTGCCCTCCAAAGGCCAAAACTGA
The DNA here is from genome assembly GCF_023724105.1 of Carassius gibelio. Lineage (NCBI taxonomy): Eukaryota > Metazoa > Chordata > Actinopteri > Cypriniformes > Cyprinidae > Carassius > Carassius gibelio. The sequence continues at coordinate 21,881,994 of NC_068399.1, read as the reverse complement.
AACCTGTCAAACGAGAGACTATACAGAGGTACAAGGGTTCTGTGTGTCCGATAACCATGATTAGGCAAAATTTAAAGAACATTAAATATTTTTTTCATGCTTAAGTTATACAATAATATTATTTAGTAACTGATAAAAACGAATGGATAAAGATTTTGTTCAAAACTATTACTATTTTCTTAAGAAAATCTTGTTGAAAAATGTAATATAGAAAATTTTTATATTATAGAATTAGACTTTTTGATTTCATTATCATTATAAACACTGTCAAAAGCACATATAAATAAATACATAAGTATATTTATATTAAAATATTAATATTAAATAATTAAATGTATGTATATATATTAGTATATATTAGTAATTTGAACTACTAATTTAGTCATGTTTATAGTATAATTATTACAAGGACAGTCGATCTTGACAGAAGGATTTCGGGTAATATTTCACACCAAAAAACAAACATACACACACACACACACACACACACACACTCACACACACACACACACACACACACGCACACACACACACACACACACACACGTTTGTTTTTGTGAAAAGTGGGGACATCCCATAGGCGTAATGGTTTTTATAATGTAGAAACTGTATATTCTATCATCCTTCACCAACCCTAACCCTAACCCTCACAGGAAACTTTGTGCATTTTTACTTTCTCAAAAAAAAAAAAACTCATTCTGTATGATTTATAAGCGTTTTGAAAAATGGGGACATGGGTTATGTCCTCATAAGTCACCCTCTCCTTGTAATACCTGTGTCATACCCATGTCATTATACAAAGTTTTGTCCTGATATGTCACAAAAACATGCCCACACACACACACACACACATATATATACAGTACAGAACAAATGTTTGGACACACCTTCTCATTCAAAGAGTTTTCTTTATTTTCATGACTGAAAATTGTAGATTCACACTGAAGGCATCAAAACTATGAATTAACACATGTGGAATTATATATGGAATTATATACATAACAAAAAAGTGTGAAACAACTGAAAATATGTCATATTCTAGGTTCTTCAAAGTAGCCACCTTTTGCTTTGATTACTGCTTTGCACACTCTTGGCATTCTCTTGATGAGCTTCAAGAGGTAGTCACCTGAAATGGTCTTCCAACAGTCTTGAAGGAGTTCCCCGAGAGATGCTTAGCACTTGTTGGCCCTTTAGCCTTCCGTCTGCGGTCCAGCTCACCCCTAAACCATCTCGATTGGGTTCAGGTCCGGTGACTGTGGGGGCCAGATCATCTGGCGCAGCACCCCATCACTCTCCTTCTTGCTCAAATAGCCCTTGATGCCTTCAGTGTGACTCTACAATTTTCATAGTCATGAAAATAAAGAAAACTCTTTGAATGAGAAGGTGTGTCTAAACTTTTGATCTGTACTTTATATATATATATATATATATATATATATATATATATATATATATATATATATATATATATATATATATATATTAGGGCTGGGCAAGTTAACGCGTTTTTATCGCGTTAACGCATTAATTAATTAACGCCGACAATTAGTTTATCGCACGTTAACGTACTTTTTATTTTGAAAGTCCGTTACTCACTGCGTTTCAATACACATAGCTAGACTGTAATAAAACAACCGAATACAACACAAACCATGGGTCACAGGAGGGGTGGGATGTTTATCAGTAGGCTACTGGCTGCTTGGGATGAGCTAGCGCGCAAAACAGAAAATCATGTCCAGAGTCGAATTCCATCTGGTTGGAATGTCTTGTATAAGCGACTCCTTCTTTTGTCTAAGTTCAATTTGTTTTTGTTCTAATTCTGCACCACTCGCTGCACTGTGCTTAAAATGGCCCACAACCTTTCTTCATTTGGCCAGGACGTTGTCAAACGCGCTGTTGTGCAGAGATACTATGACAGAACGCTGGAGACTGCGCGCGACGCAGGGAACGTGTTCAAAAGGCAGATGTCTTGCAGCAGCGATCATATTTCTTGCACTATCTGTGCTAAGTGTGCTGACTTTATTTGAAATATCCCACTGCTGTGCAACGTGAATAAAATGTTTAGCGCACGTTTCAGCAAAATGTCTCTCTTTATCATCTGAAAATGTGAATAACCTTGTGTGTCTTAGCAGCTGGCTAGGTGCAGATGAGTAAGTAAATGTAAAGTTGGAAGAATGGATAAATGAAGTTAATCTTGTCCACTCAACCTGCATCACTGAAAGATTTTTTTTTTTTTTTTTTGACTGAGATTCTTAGTCTCTTAAAGGAGATTGATGTTGTTGCTCAGAAGGGGCCAGTTAAAATGTAATGATCGAGGTTCTGGACAATTTTTTTTTTTTTTTTTTTACAAACTAAATAAAACATTAATGTTTTAATGTTTTATTTATATGTTAATGTTATATTTAATTTGATTACATTAATGTTTAAGTTAAGATTTACAAGAAATGTTAACTGCTACTAACTTTTAACTGCTGTAAAAAAGCACTTTATTTTGTTTAAAGTTTTGACAAACAACATTTTATTGCACTTTTATTCATACAGCAGAACTTTGAAAGAATAAAATTACACAATACACTACTTTTGATTTCATTATTGAATTTTGCGCATGCTGCGATTAATCGTGATTAATCGCAGAAAATCATGCGATTAATCGCGATTAAAATATTTAATCGTTGCCCAGCACTAATATATATATATATATATATGTGTGTGTGTGTGTGTGTGTGTGTGTGTGTGTGTGTGTGTGTGTGTGTGTGTGTGTGTGTGTGTGTGTTTGTGTGTGTATAATGTAGAGGAATTTACAGGACAACATTCACAAACAAATAAAGATCTTGTTCAAAAGACTACAACTGTAAAATGAACACTTTGAAGTAAATTGCACATAATTTTCCGTTTGTATTATTTATATTTGACTTTTTCAATACATTAATTTTTTTTACACATATTTAATGAGAGAGAGGGGACAGAATTCACAACATTGTTTTGAACTATGTGTTAGAAACCAACATATACATGCACTGGTAGAGAAAACACACATTTGTGTAAGCATACGTCTGGATATTACCATATATTGCACGATAATCCATATTAAACTGCGTACATCCCACGATGGTTGTAGTTGTGTAGTTGCCCAGTGAAAGAACTACAAATCCCACGCAAGCCATTAAAAAAAAGTCAGCTTCCGCGCAACTCCATCATCTTCCAATCAAATCCCACGCCCTACACGTAAGCCCCTCCCCTATCTACTTCTGTTTTTCCTCCCCTTCAGTTCTCCGATGCCTGCGACGCCATATTGACGAAAAACACCCTTTCTCAAAAACGCCTGAAACACTCTCTCCGCCAGAATGTTGTACCTTGAGGATTACCTCGAGAGTGAGTATATGAGCTATTATAATGGTTTTTGATTATATAAGAGAGGCTACATGTCTGAGAGGGCTGTTTTGTGCGCGTGAATGCATCGCAGCTGTTAGCCTGTAACGCGGCTCTGTTCTTCTCCCGGCAGTGATCGAGCAGCTACCCATGGATCTCCGCGACAGGTTTACGGAAATGAGAGAGATGGACCTGCAAGTGCAGAGTACGAATTCAGTTTAAGCTCACACTTCTGCTGTAAAACATCACCTCTGACCTTGACTAATGCAGAAAGCCTTTCGTATTAGTGGGGATATGTTTGGCGGATTTGCATACATATATATAGAGCATGCATGCATTATGCACTCACTTCACACCAGCATGCAACATCATGTTGAAGTCCAAGTGGAAGTTAACCTATATGAGTTTAACTCAGCCAAGGTAAAGCTTGGGTTTCGAATGCATTATTTTTAAAATAAATAAAAATAAATTATATATATATATATATATATATATATATATATACACACACACACACACAATTATTATTATTTTTTGTACTTTTTTTTTTTTACCGTCCACTGGCTGTCAATACCTCCCTACTCTGCTTAGTAACTAATTTTAGTTATTAATTTGAACTACTAATTAATTTAGCCATGTTTATATTACATTTATTACAATAAACAGTCGTTCTTGACAGGTTGACAGGTTTCGCCACTAATGTCATATCCAAGAACATGCCCAGTTATAATTCACACCAAAAATAAGTAAATAATTATTAATTTTATATATATATATATATATATATATATATATATATATATATATATATATGTTTATAGCAAACCTTTTTTAAGAAAATTTTTATTGTTATTTTGAGGTGAGTGTGACCTTTGTTTCCCCCTTTCTATTATTTGCCTTGCCTTCAATTGTTATGGTTCATGGATCACCCTTCATGGGTGTTGAACCTACAACCTTTTAATGATCTAGCCACTAGGCTACACCACCTCCTCTGTTGAAAGATTTAATTAGGTGATCTGACCATAGGTTCCACAGGAGCCAGAGGGTGTGAGCTGAGTGTTGGGTTCTTGACTCATTCCTGTCCCTGTTCTTTTGTTCAGATGCGATGGATCAGCTAGAGCAGCGGGTTAATGAGTTCTTCACTAATGCCAAGAAGAACAAGCCTGAATGGAGAGAAGAACAGATGGAAATCATTAAAAAGGTAAAGAACAGATGCTGTGCAGCTCAGTTGATCAATGATTTAATATTATTAATAACAGTTATATTAGGTTGAATATTGATACTGGAATTCAAATGTGACATTTTTAAAGGAAAAGTTCACCAGAAAACAAAAAATGCTAAAAATGTACTCACCCTCAGGTCATCCAAGATGTAGATGAGTTTGTTTCTTCATCGTAACAGTTTTGTAGGAATTTAGCATTACATCACTTGCTCACCAGTCGTTCCTCTGCAGTGAATGGGTGCCGTCAGAATGAGAGTCCAAACAGCTGATAAAAACAGTAATCCACATGACTTTGGTCCATCTGTTAACATCTTGTAGATTGAAAAGCTGTATGTTTGTAATAACTCCATCCAGATGTTTCTAAATGATGTTTCCATCTAAACTGCATGTCTTCTAGAGATAAAATTGCATCCTCCAGTGTAAAGGCTATTTTTTTCTGACTGTAAATATTAGTGAAAATCCAAAAGAGTTATGAATAAGTTGGTGAATTTTTGTATGAGAGGACATTTTACATACAAATATACATCTTTTTATTTCACAAGATAATAACTGATGGACTGGAGTCATGTTAATTACTCTACACATGGATTATAGTGATGTATTTATCAGCTGTTTTGACTCTCATTCTGATGGCACCCATTCACGGAAGAGGATCCATTAGTGTGCAAGTGATGTAATGCTACATTTTTCCAAACTTTTCAGATAAAGAAAAAAACACATCTACATCTTGGATGGCCTGAGGGTGAGTGTATATATATAATATATATATAAAGTGAAACTGCTCCTTTAATCACTGATGGATAGGTTTGAAATTGAATGGTCATGAGAACTTTTTTTTTTTCATCAGGACTACTATAAAGCTTTGGAAGATGCAGATGAGAAGGTCCAGTTAGCCAATCAAATTTATGATCTGGTGAGTAACAGGGTTTCCACTAGGTGGCAGCACATCATAGATAGTGAATAAGCCACAGCTCCAAGGCAGGGGGTGGCAACCTTTTTTTTTTTCAGGTTTCTGTATTTAAACAGTACATACACATTTTTAAATGATACGATAAAAAAAAAAAAAAAACCTTGATGCAAATAGTGTCTGAATATTTGTTAATAATTTTTTTTTTTACTTTGTCTTTAGAAAAAGTGAATAACATAAGTGTGCCGTGTGTGTGTGACAAGGCCGATGCATTAAAACAGTTCAGTATAATCACCGTTAATGCGCTGCTTTAATTAATGCGCGTGTGCGCGCACATACACACACCCGAGATCTGATCTTGTGCAAAAAGTAACATTCTGAAGCTCATTAACTTGACAGTGCTGCCACGCGACTTTTATTAATCGATAATGAATCGCTACATTATATTTCTCAACAACATGGGGGCAAAATCACTTCATTGTTTGTAGAGAGAGACAGATGCAGACATTAACCCTCTGAGTGCCACTGCTGCCATGTGTGCCGTAGGTTGCCGACCCCTGCTCTAAGGGATGCTACTTCTGCTGTTTAAGTTATAAACGCTTTTCGTGTGCTTTAATTCAAGTCTCCTTTGAATAGGAATGTATTTTATTTTAGTCAAAATGTATATAATAATACATAACCTTGATCCTTGACCCTTTATGTAGGTTGATAGACACTTGCGGAAGTTGGATCAGGAATTGGCGAAGTTCAAAATGGAGTTGGAGGCAGATAACGCTGGCATCACAGAAGTCCTAGAGAGACGTGAGTGGCACCTGTCAATCGCCTTCTTCATAGATGGTTAAAGGGCTCATTTAAATAATAATTAAAAGCCAGGAATTACCTCATTTACGCTTTTAAAGATGATGGAATGTTATAATGTGTAGCAAATAAAATTCTACTTACTGAGCCTTTGGAAAAGTACCTTATAGGAAAAATTCAAGGTAGTCTGAAAATGTTTGGGTTCATTTCAGTCAACGGATCATGTTATGGGTCATGTATCATGTTTTATGTTTTCTAGGGTCACTTGAGATGGACAGCCCCTCTCAACCTGTCAATAACCACCACGTGCATTCACACGCCACTGTGGAGAGTAAGTCTGTTCCAAGAGAATGACTGCTCCTCGTTTCCTGCTCCAGTGCTCTTACCTGTTTTGTGTCTTTGACAGAGAGGAAGTACAGCACGCCAGCACACCACACTACTGAACACGTACCAGAGAAGAAGTTTAAGTCAGAAGCCCTTCTCTCCACACTCACGTCAGACGCGTCTAAAGAAAACACACCGGGTAAAACACACGTGCTCTGTCTTATGAGTCACCATATGAAAACATGTCAGTTACAACAGAAAGATTTTTTGAAAGAAAGTAAACTTTTTTCAGGCATTTGGCAATATTTTAGTTTATCTTAATATTTACACTGCTGTTCAATTGTGTGGCGTCGGTAACTTTTTTTTTTACTTTCTTACGCTCAACAAGATTGCATTTGTTTAAAAACATTTTTACAATTTAAAATAATTTTAGTATTTAATTTAAAATTGAATTTAATCCTGCTGAATGAGCATGTCTTCAGTGTCACGTGATCCTTCAGAAATCATCCTTATATGCTGATTTGGTGCACAAGAAGAAACATTTCTTATCATTTTATTGTTGAAAATTTTAAATATTTGTAAGGTTTATTTTTTGTGGAAACTGCGATACATTTTTTCTTTTTTTTTCTGGATTCTTTGATGACTAGAAAGTTCAAAAGAACAGAATTTAATCTAAATAGAAATCTCTTGTAACATTATGAATGTCTTTACTGTCACTTTTAATAATTTTTTTTAAAATCCTTGCTCATTTTGTGAGAGGATTGTTAAACTAACGGCACATTCTTTAGGGAACATTAAGAATCATTTTATTATATATACATATACGTACATATATATATATATATATATATATATATATATATATATATATATATATATATGTATATATATATATATATATATATATACAGTACAGACCAAAAGTTTGGAAACATTAATATTTTTAATGATTTTGAAAGAAGTTTCTTCTCATCAAGCCTGCATTTATTTGATCAAAAATACAGAAAATAAATGTAATATTGTGATATATTATTAAAATTTAAAATAATTGTTTTTACACTTATTATACTTTAAATTATCATTTATTTCTGTGATGCAAAGCTGAATTTTTAGGATCATTATCACATGATCCTTTAGAAATCATTCTAATATGATGATTAATTATCAAAGTTGGAAACAGTTCTGCTGCTTAATATTTTTTCAGAACATGTGATACTTTTTTAGGATACTTTGATAAATAAAAAGTAAAAAAAAAAAAAAAAAAAACGAAGAATCTATGTTTTTAAAATATAAATATTTTGTAATAATATACACTACTGGTCAGTAATTTGGGGTCAGTAATTTTTAAATCAATACTTTTATTCAGCAAGGATGTGTTAAATTGATAAAAAGTGATAGTAAAGAAAATATATTATTAGAATATATATTATTAGAATTTTTTTTTATTTTGAATAAATGCAGTTCTTTTTAACCTTTTATTCATCAAATATATTAGACAGCAGAACTGTTTCCAACACTCATAATAAATCAGAATATTAGAATGATTTCTAAATGATCATGTGATAGACTGGATGTTACATGTGACACTGAATGCTGGAGTAATGGTGCTGAAAATTCAGCTTTGCATCACAGGAATAAATTATTTTTAAAAGTATATTCAAATAGAAAACTATTATTTTAAGTTGTAATAATATTTCACAATATTACAGTTTCTGTATTTTTGATCAAATAAATGCAGGCTTGATGAGCAGAAGAAACTTCTTTCAAAAACATTAAAAATAGTAATGTTTCCAAACCTTTGGTCTGTACTGTATATATGGCGAATATTCAGTATAACTGCAGCCCTTATCCTAATCACAGTATCAAGGGAAATAAACAACAACTATGATTTGTCGTAATGCTGCTGCACTTATGTTTGCTGTGTGTGCTAACTACTGAATGGTTCAGAAGAAATGAGTGTAATGAGATGAGTCATGTTGGACAAGTGTTTCTGTATGAAATGGTATTTTTGTGTGTGTGTGTGTGTGTGTGTTGCAGGCTGCAGAGTGAACAGCACGTCCTCTTCTAACAGCGTGTATAACGTCAACTCCTCCCAGTCGCTTTCCTCATACAATCTGAGCCCACTTCCTGCGGGGCCCGCTGCTGGGGCGGGGGCCATTTCCATGGCAGCAGCTCAGGCAGTGCAAGCCACCGCACAGGTAAAACCACCGTCCCCCCTCTTCCCCTCTAATTCTAGATCTCTTTCTACCCCCTCCTCCCTTCACTTCCTGTTTCAACTATTTTTGGCCTCTTAAGGGTCCTTTTTACCTCCCATATTATTTTTGTATTTTTTAGGTTATGTTTTCCTGGCACCCTGCCCGTGTTAATTTCAGTGTTTACTATACAGAGTCACTTTGATATTGTTTCTCGAGGAAAATCATATCGACGCAGTTTTCATTAAAAACTCTCGTTTTGTTTTCCCATGAGACTCCTTTACATCAAAAAATCTAAAAAAAATACAAGTAACTGTAATAAGATATTGACACTCTAAATATTTTTGGCATTTAAAATGCATTAATAATTATAAAGCTCAGAAATAAAATATTTTACAATTTATTACATAATTTTATTATATATTTTACCCTTTTTTGTATTTTTTTGTATTTCTGTTATTATCATTATTCATTTCATTAGAAGTTTAGTCGCTTAATATATATATAAAAAAAAGAAAAAAAAATTATATATATATATATATATATATATGTATGTATGTATGTATGTATGAATGTATGTATGTTGTTTACATGACATGGCATTTTCAGTGCCTCACAAGATAAAAATGAATATAATGAATATTGTCATTATTTAAAATGCTGTCAATTGTTAAACATTTATTTGTCTTACATAGAACTGTTGTTAAAAAAGCTGCAGTTATTAGACTTTAAAAAATGTTAAGCCAAATGTCAAAATTGTTCTATGGTGTGACTATCTCAGGCATGGTTGCATAAATAACAACTTTTATAAATTAAAAAGAAACACATAAACTTTTTACTAAATAATTCTGGCACAATTGTACTATTTTAGTAAATGCCAATATTTTATTTTCATCTATATATGTTTTTGAAAGTGTAGGAACTTGATCCATTTTGTCTCAAAAACCATGTCGTCTGGTGGGACACCTTATCCTGATTTTAAATCACCCAAATCCAGAGAAAACTTTAAATAGTTCAAGAAATCCATTCATAATTGTAATCTGTGATGTGCACATGGTCAGTTTTTGTCACAGAATTGTTCAATTATTTTTTCCCAACAATGTTTTTAATTGATGTTTCAATAAAACAAACAATAACCAAATAACAAAATTCCAAATATGCTAATCAAAGCAGCAGTAATTGAAATACTACAGAATAAAAATATGTCACACTCAAAACATTAATACATGTACCCTCTTATTTCTTAAGGAAATAAATTAAAGGTGCCCACATCTCTTCAAATTGCTGTGCTTTACCCCTTGTAATGTACTTTAACTTCTCTAAAGTAACACACCTTGCCATCTCCTTGATCCAAGAGTGTGCAGAAGATATTTCAGTCTCTTTCCAACTCAAAGCATCCATCCTCCTGACCTGCAGGAGGCCGAAGTCGATAAGAGTCCTCTGATTGTTATTGATAGAAAGATGATCTGGGTATATCCCCAGAATACAGAGTTTTGCAATCCACAGTATTTGAGTTTTTGTGACGTTACTTAAGGTACAGAAATTTTCCAAAAAATTACCAATTTAGGGCACTCCCATACACAGTGAATTAAAGTTTTACAAGATGACAAGTTGGCTCAGAATAGCAAGGTTGTATATTGACAGAAAAAGGGTGAAAATGTCCTCCGGTGTCACACCATTGGACAAAAAAAAGTCACACCAGAGGACAAGGTCTCTTTAAAAAGCATTTAAAATAATTAAATACGATTTGTTTAAATCCTTTTTATTATTTTTTGATAATTTTCAGTGTTCTTAAATGCAATAATCACATTAATTAAACCATTATTCTTTACTTGTACATTTTTTTAAATGAAATAAATTTTTTGTTGTTGTTAAAAAAAGCATGATATTGTTTATATCAAAATTAAACTTACTTTTTCCTTTGACGTTAAAAATTAAATAGAAATACTTTAATAACTACCATTTCTGTCCTATTTCTCCCGCTCTACAAGCGCCTCTTGCTGGCAGAGAATTAATTTGCATATTCATGCCGCCACATATGCAAGTCTGTGGGAAACAGTAATATATACATAGGAACTTGAAAAGTTTCTTTAATATTTGTGTGCATGTTTTTCAGATGAAAGAAGGCAGGAGAACATCCAGTCTCAAGGCCAGTTATGAAGCTGTCAAGAACAATGATTTCTTGGGGCGGGAGTTTGCTCTGAGTCGGGACACCAGCAGTTACTCGTCTTCTGCACTGGCTAACACACTCACACAGCCCCTCATGTCCACCAACGGCTCAGACTCTCGCACAGGGCGCAAGACCAAGTAAGACCCGCACTGATTCCATATCCATTTATTTGGTTCCTGAATGAGCCACCCAGACACGTTTTTTTGTGGTGTTTTTGTACATTGTGCCTCCTTTGTAAGCATAAACCTCTTTCTCTGACATATTGTATTCATCAAATTTATATACGTTTGATCTGAAACCACTTTCTTGCTTGGCTTTTCAGAAGCAACACTAAGTCTTCCAACCACCAGTCCTCTTCATCCTCCTCTTCCTCTTCACTGTCATCCTGCTCGTCATCGTCAGCATTGGCTCATGAGCTGGTTCAGACCACCATCACAGAAACTGACACCAGCAGTCAGGTGGACTGGACCTACGACCCCAATGAACCCAGATACTGCATCTGCAACCAGGTGTGTTCCCGTCACATCTCTCTTACACAGCATCCAGCAACACCGCTGTTTGTACTGCTATTATTGAATTGATTTACTATTACATTGATTCACTAATTCTAATGATTTGGGAGCTCTTTTTGCAAATTACGAAGCTCTTTTGTGGCAGTAAAGTTTCAAACATTAAAGCTGTTAAGCTCATGTAGGTTAGACAGGTTAGTTAGTCCAAATTCCAATTGTTCTGAGGTTCCCTCAAGAAATGTTCTATTCCCTTTTCAATGTTTCTACTTAATGAAAAAAAATCATATATATAATAATAATCATATATAACGTATCATTTTTTTTCCTATCCCTGTAAAATAATTTATTTTATTTTGAAAGATTTATTCCTTTAAACAATTGCCAAATATGAACAGAACAAATGTTTTGAAAAGGAACAAATTCAGTCTCTTGAGCTATTTTTAACTATCCCCAATAGAGCAATATCTTACTGGAAAATCAAAGACCTGTTTAGGGAGGTGAGGTGTGTGTGTGTGAGACTCCTGTGAGTGTGTGTGTGTGTGTTTTAGTTTATGTGTGAGTGCAAAAGAATTGTCTCCCCACGAATGCTTTGTTTTATGGCCTCAAAGTAATATTGTTTTTGTCAAAGTATCAAAAATAGAAAAGTGTGTGTGTGTCTCTGAATAGACATCAAAGACAAAACTTGCACAGTCTTTGTTCGCAGGTGCGCACATCCATGACACTCGGCTGCAGGTGTGTATGTGCGTGTTTGTCTCGTATGTTCTGTCTTTCATTCTCTTCCTGTCATTGTGCAGGTGTCATACGGAGAGATGGTCGGCTGTGATAACCAAGATGTAAGTCAAGACTTCAGCTCTAGAGACACACAGCTATGTTTTATATATTTCTAGCTCTGTCGGCTCTTGTGACCCTTGGGCAATTAGTGTTTTTGCAGGGAGGATGGAAAGCAGTCATGAGTATTATTGTTAAAATAATAAGAATATCTATTAATATTAATTTTATGATCATTTCCTATCAATAAAAATATAAACTGCTATTATAAAAATAATAAAAATATAACATTTATTAATAAAATAAAATATATAATTATTTTATTAACTGAATATTAGGGATGGGCGATATATCACATGCGCATTTCGTCAGTAAAGCCGGTTCCCTGATTAGCAGGAAATCATGGCGACCTGTTTTCAAATGGAGCGGTATTTAATAGACAGGGCCGTAGATCACTTACAAGCTACGCAAAATCGCGTTCATTATCGAAGGTGATTCATCTGTGATAATGAACGCGATATTGCGTAGCTTGTCAGTGATCTACGGCTCTGTCTATTAAATGCCGCTCCATTTGAAAGCAGGTGATGGCGATTTCCCGCTAATCAGAGAACCGGCTTTACTGACGAAATGCACGTGACAATCGCATGCAATATATCGGCCATCTCTACTGAATATTTTACAATTCTGAAATCTGTAATATTGTAATATAACAATTTATATTGAACGTAATATAATTTCTTTTTTTAAATTTGTATTCTTTTTTACATTTTTTTAAATTGTCATGTGATCCCGACACGTTTCCGTCTTTTCCCACAGTGTCCAATCGAGTGGTTCCACTACGGCTGTGTGGGTTTGACCGAGGCACCCAAAGGGAAGTGGTACTGCCCACAGTGTACGGCGGCCATGAAGAGGAGGGGAAGCCGGCACAAATAAATTCCAGATCCCCTGGGCCGACCTCTTTGAAATGACTGTTGTCCTCGACTGAGAGTGTACATGTTTCATCACCATGCGATCAGGGTGTGTAGATGTGAGAGAGAGATGTCGCTGCCTGAAAGATGGTGTGGCTGCTGTGTGTGTGTTTGTGTAAATCGCAGCCAGGTTGGTGTTTTTAGCGGGTGAATCTAAGCTCACACTGCCCTCAAAACTTTTCCTGTTTTTATGTTTTTCTCTTCATCTCCATTAATCGTTATGGAGATGGATGGGCAAGATGGTATTGGGAGGCCCCAATTTTTTAACATTCAAGACATTCCTCGGTTTGCCATGCGTGATGACCCTTCGCATCTGGCAGCTCCTGCTAATCCATATCTGCATAGTATGGATTGACATGAAATAGACTGGGAATTGTAGTCCTGAACTGCTTGATGGACTACAAGTCTCGAAACATTCAGCTCTTGACAAATCTTAAAGGATCCTGATATGAACGGATTACGACAGCAACAGTGACGCCTCATTGCTCGCCAGTGAACGTGACTATTTTGCAGGATTATTTGTGTGTAATGGATAGATGATGTATTGTGCTCTGCTTAAAGGACAGGATGTTTCTTATTTTACAGAGGAGCTCTTAAGGTGTACAATAGAACAAATTAACAGCTGTGACCTGTGAGTATGTTTGTGTGTCTGTGTTTCTAGCTTGTGCTGCACTGATGTGGTGATATGTTTAGAGAGATGTGGGCAAGGGAAAAATAAAATGATCAAGAACTTTTGGTACACACCGTCTTTCAGTGCAATGTAAAAGATTTAATGTATTTTGCCAAGTAGGACCATTTGGTCCTGAAACAACATTTATATGAACCAGTCAGTTCCCTCTGACTTTAGTAGGAGCGTGGGAAGGATGTGAGGATTGAGAGACACACTGAGCTATATTCATGAAAAAAGCAGAATGCATTTTTGTGTAAATCCATCTTGAAACCGTTCCTAAGTTTTCACACTCAAGCAAATAGGATAATTTAGGATGCCATTCTCTTCGAATTAACTCATTTAATACTAAACCTTGAAAATCCATTTTTAATAAAAATATGCGTTGAGTTTGAAAGGCTAAAAAACTGTACCCATTTTAAGTTCAGACCTTGGTTTCTTGTGAGCATTTGTATAGCTGGTTTAATTGAGCAAAATTTATTAATTCCAGATATTACTTTAAAAAGAAAACGTCAAAGGTCAACGGAATACCAAAATATTGGTATATCATATTTTTATATTATATATATATTATTTTTTGGGGGGCCAATAGAAGACTTTAAAGCTTATGATATGCTTATCATTGTTTTTCTGTGTACCATAGAAACATGAAGAAAAATCTACAAATACCGAAGCTGCAAACTTTGCAAAACGCTAAATTTGTCACTGCCGACTGTATATATAATATTTAAGGGCCCTTTATTTACAGGTGCATCTCGATAAATTAGAATGTCGTGAAAAAGTTTATTTCAGTAATTAATCTCAAATTGTGAAACTTCTGTATTAAATTCAGTGCATGCAGACTGAAGTAGTTCAAGTTTTTTGTTATTTAATTGTGATGATTTTGGCTAACATTTAACAAAAACCTACCAATTCACTATCTCAACAAATTAGAATATGGTGACATGAAAAATCAGCTAATCAACTCAAAACACCTGCAAAAGTTTCCTGAACCCTTCAAAATGGTCTCTCAGTTTGGTTCAATAGGCTACACGATCATGGGGAAGATCTGACAGTTGTCCAGAAGACAATCATTGACACCCTTCACAAGGAGGGTAAGCCACAAACATTTAGCAAACAATTGCCAAAGAAGCTGGCTGTTCACAGAGTGCTGTATCCAAGCATATTAACAGAAAGTTGAGTGGAAGGAAAAAGTGTGGAAGAAAAAGATGCACAACCAACCGAGAGATCTGCAGCCTTGTGATGATTGTCAAGCTAAATCGATGGAAGAATTTGAGTGAACTTCACAAGGAATGGACTGAGGCTGGGGTCAAGGCATCAAGAGCCACCACACACAGACGTGTCAAAGGAATTTGCTGAACCACAGACAACGTCAGAGGCATCTTACCTGGGCTAAGGAGAAGAACTGAAATCTTGGCCAGTGGTCCAAAGTGCTCGTTTCAGATGAGAGCAAGTTTTGTATTTAATTTGGAAAACAAGGTCCTAGAGTCTGGAGGAAGGGCGGAAAAGCTCATAGCCCAAGTTGCTTGAAGTCCAGTGTTAAGTTTCCACAGTCTGTGATGATTTGGGGTGCAATGTCATCTGCTGGTCTTAGTCCATTGTGTTTTTGAAAGCCAAAGTCACTGAACCTGTTTACCAAGAATTTTGGAGCACTTCATGCTTCCTTCTGCTGACCAGCTTTTTGAAGATGTTGTTTTCATTTTACAGCAGGATTTGGCACCTGCCCACATTGCCAAAATCACCAAAAGTTGGTTAAATGACCATGGTGTTGGTGTGCTTGACTGGCCTGCAAACTCACCAGACCTGAACCCCATAGAAAATCTATTGGCTATTGTCAAAAGGAAAATGAGAAATGAGACCAAACAATGCAGATGAGCTGAAATGCACTGTCAAAGAAACCTGGGCTTCCATACCACCTCAGCAGTGCCACAAACTGATCACCTCCATGCCACGCCGAATTGAGGCAGTAATTAAAGCAAAATGAGCCCCTAACAAGTATTAAGTGCATGTACAGTAAATGAAGATACTTTCCAGAAGGCCAACAATTAACTAATTTATTTATTTATTTTATTCTTATGAAGTATTCTTATTTGTTGAGATTGGTGGGTTCTGGGTTAAAGGTAAGCCAAAATCATCACAATTGAAAAAAAAAACAAATACTTAAAATTCTTCAGTCTGTGTGCATTAAATTTATCTAATACACAAGTTTCACAATTTGAGTTGAATTAATGAAATAAATAAACTTTTCCATGACATTCGACTTTACTGAGATGCACCTGTATAGATGCTCTCATAAATCCTGACCACAATACATGTAAACATGATAGTGGTCACACTGTGTATTTTGAAAATATATAAATAAATAGAATTTCAAGTATTGTTTCTTTAAATAAAACTATATACTGTATATATATATATATATATATATATATATATATATATATATATGTGTGTGTGTGTGTGTGTGTGTGTGTGTGTGTGTGTGTGTAAATATATATGCACAGTCAACATTTGAAGGGGATCAAAACCTTTCATTAAAGTTAACCTAAGACTTACTTTGAACCTTTTTGATCCACTTCAAATGTTGACTACTATATATACAGTATTGTAGCACTCAGATTAAGATTAAATAGGACTCAAGTGCTATATAAAGAAACAATATTCGAAATGTCTCTCTCTCTCTCTCTCTCTCTCTCTCTATTTATATATATATATATATATATATATATATATATATATATATATATATACAGTATTGTTCAAAATAATAGCAGTACAATGTGACTAACCAGAATAATCAAGGTTTTTAGTATATTTTTTATTGCTACGTGGCAAACAAGTTACCAGTAGGTTCAGTAGATTCTCAGAAAACAAATGAGACCCAGCATTCATGATATGCACGCTCTTAAGGCTGTGCAATTGGGCAATTAGTTGAAAGGGGTGTGTTCAAAAAAATAGCAGTGTCTACCTTTGACTGTAATATTTAGTTGTATGACCACAGTTTTTTAAAACTGCTTGACATCTGTGTGGCATGGAGTCAACCAACTTGTGGCACCTCTCAGCTGTTATTCCACTCCATGATTCTTTAACAACATTCCACAATTCATTCACATTTCTTGGTTTTGCTTCAGAAACAGCATTTTTGATATCACCCCACAAGTTCTCAATTGGATTAAGGTCTGGAGATTGGGCTGGCCACTCCATAACATTAATTTTGTTGGTTTGGAACCAAGACTTTGCCCGTTTACTAGTGTGTTTTGGGTCATTGTCTTGTTGAAACAACCATTTCAAGGGCATGTCCTCTTCAGCATAGGGCAACATGACCTCTTCAAGTATTTTAACATATGCAAACTGATCCATGATCCCTGGTATGCGATAAATAGGCCCAACACCATAGTAGGAGAAACATGCCCATATCATGATGCTTGCACCTCCATGCTTCACTGTCTTCACTGTGTACTGTGGCTTGAATTCAGAGTTTGGGGGTCGTCTCACAAACTGCCTGTGGCCCTTGGACCCAAAAAGAACAATTTTACTCTCATCAGTCCACAAAATGTTCCTCCATTTCTCTTTAGGCCAGTTGATGTGTTCTTTGGCAAATTGTAACCTCTTCTGCACATGCCTTTTTTTTAACAGAGGGACTTTGCGGGGGATTCTTTAAAATAGATTAGCTTCACACAGACGTCTTCTAACTGTCACAGTACTCACAGGTAACTCCAGACTGTCTTTGATCATCCTGGAGGTGATCATTGGCTGAGCCTTTGCCATTCTGGTTATTCTTCTATCCATTTTGATGGTTGTCTTCCGTTTTCTTCCACGTCTCTCTGGTTTTGCTCTCCATTTTAAGGCATTGGAGATCATTTTAGCTGAACAGCCTATCATTTTTTGCACCTCTTTATAGGTTTTCCCCTCTCTAATCAACTTTTTAATCAAAGTACGCTGTTCTTCTGAACAATGTCTTGAACGACCCATTTTCCTCAGCTTTCAAATGCATGTTCAACAAGTGTTGGCTTCATCCTTAAATAGGGGCCACCTGATTCACACCTGTTTCTTCACAAAATTGATGACCTCAGTGATTGAATGCCACACTGCTATTTTTTTGAACACACTCCTTTCAACTAATTCAACTAATTGCCCAATTGCACAGCCTTAAGAGCGTGCATATCATGAATGCTGGGTCTCATTTGTTTTCTGAGAATCTACTGAACCTACTGGTAACTTGTTTGCCACGTAGCAATAAAAAAATATACGAAAAACCTTGATTATTCTGGTTAGTCACATTGTACTGCTATTTTTTTGAACAATACTGTATATATATATATATATATATATATATATATATATATATATATATATATATATATATATATATATTCTATAGCTATATGATATATTCTATATAATATAGAGAATAGCATTTTTAGATTAATATTTATCTTCCGGAGGAATCGCAACATTTTGTGTTTGTTTGTTTTAGAATATTACAATGTGAATTATATATTGTTTTGTTGGGCTTTCCAAAGACTAAAATGCATGTGCTATCTTAGCTGGGAAAATGTTAACGCAAACCAGGTGCGCACTTTAACAAATCAAAAGAACAGACTCAAACATCCTCCTTTTTTCATGCTGGCTACTTCAATTTAAAAAGGAGCAGCACACAGGAGTCTGGAGTAAAAGTTACAATATAATTGAAAATACTCGAACAATAAATTATGTTAATGTATTGTTCAACTTTGTAAAAGTTGAAGAATTTTAATGGTTATTTAAAACGTAGCGCGTATGCGCGCGAGAAACCGACAACAATGAGACGCGACGCAACCGTGATGGCAGTCTTTCGCTCGTCTAGATTGACCAGCAGTTAAAAAGGACTGTAAATGACCACTAAACACGTCCTGTGTGAAAAGGTCTTTAAGTTAAATATGTTGAAAAGCCCAGCAGCCGAACCCACAACATTCGCAGTGGTTGGTAAAGGGAGGCAGGCGCTCTCTGACAGCGCGTGAAGGAGGCGTATCATTCCTCTCAGTCATGAGGTTCCTCCGCTCGGGAGTGTTTTTAATCATCCGTGGGGATCAGCAGCTTTAAGAAGAAGAAAGAAGCCTTCAGAGAAACTTTTCACTCAGTTTGGACACCCGGACCGTTGAAACGAGACTTCACCCGCGCGTCGAATAAGTTCAAGATTTTCCACGTTCGAGTCCTGAAGCGTTCCTCACAAATGTGCGCTTTAATTCCTGAGCTGCGCGTTTGAGCGCTTGTCGCTCGACAGCGCGCCGTGATCCGGAGGGATGATGTGGGGGCCAAACGCGCATTCCCAATGGTACGTGTCTTGACTCTGTCCAGGAACGTTTGTGCAGAAGTGGGAATGCTTTTCCGTGGGATCTGGGCGCTCCGCCGGAGGTGCTGCACTGGTCCCCTTCTGCTGCTGGGGATAGCGGTCGGGCTGTTTTATCACACTGTGTCTATGCACCGGGACAGAACTGAGTTCAAGTCCAATCAACGGGACCAAAGGAACAAATCTGCGGTGTTTGATTATAAACTACTCCTCAAGAACCCAGAGAGACTCGTATCTCTACTAGAAGCATCACAGGCAGACAGTTTTGTAAGTATGATGTTTGAACTCTATTTATTGTTTTTTATCTTTTGCTAATAATAATGCTGCTGCTGCTGCTGACAATAATAATAATGATAAAATTAAAAAATATTATTATTATTATTAAGGATCATTATAGTGCAATTTATTTTGTCTACAATATGTAGTATTCATTTTCTTACACAATGTTTAATGCATTATTCCTGCATATAATTAAACATTTAATGCATGTATAAAATAGTTCTTCGTATTACAGAAAAAATACAGCATTTTTTTAATATATAATTATTTATTAATGTATTGTTCAAGTATTTAATGTTAACTCTTATGCATAATTAAAATAGCTTTTTACAATATTAAAACATTTTAATATTTGATACTCAATATTACAGCATAAATGTATTCAAAAGTAATTATTTATTAATGTATTTATGCGTTTGTATAATCATTGAATGTATTATTCACTGTGTAATTAAAATATTTTTTCATAATCCTAAAAATATTTACAGTATTTAATACTCATAATATTATGATATTAATGTATTTACATTTTATTATTGCATTATTATGTGTATTTAATCTTAAATTTAATGCGTGATTAAAAGAACAATTTGGAATACTGAAAGCAAAATAGAATATTTAAGTCATTACAGGATTAATGCATTTAAAAGCAAGTTATTTATTAACTTATTATTAATGTATTTTACATGTAATGCATAATTAAAATAGTTTTTTATAATACTGAAAAAGTATTTATTTATTATACTTTAGAATATTTATACTCATAATATTACAGCATTAATATTTAAATGCACTTGTTTATGTATTATTTATCTATGCAATTATTATTTTAATCGACTTTGTGTTCAATGCACAATTTTTTTATTATTTTTTTATTGGCATTAAAAAAAATTTTCTATGACCTTTTTCATAGCTTGATATCTGAAAAATAACCTAGATTTTTTTTTTTTTCAGGCATTACTATAGATTCCAAAACAATAGATGTGACACTACACATCAGCTGTTACAGATGTTCAAATCAAAAACATCATTATTTCTAAGTTCTCATCACTTTTGGAAAAGCTGTTGCTTTTAGAATATTTGTCTTCCCTTCTTTCAGCATGAGACCCAGTTAAAATAGCCACCGAGTAATGTTCATTTATTATGGTTGTCTTTGTTGGGGGTATTTTAGGTGGAAAAACTCAAGGCTGGACATTCATTGGTTTAAGAGCGCACATAAAGGAGGGGTTATTTATGAGTGCACACATGCTTTCGTTTGAGTGCTGGGATGATTGACATTTGCGGGGAAGTGTTATGTCAGTACGGGATAGAAAGATCTGAGGAGAGATGCCGGGAATAAAGTACGGCTGTCATGTGGGATGCCCAGCCATAGGTTTATTTACGACTTCTGTACGAGGAGGCGGAGCATGTGTGCATGCAAGAGAGAAAGAGTGCAAAGCCTGGAAAAAAGTGAGAGAGGGAGAAATTGGGAAACAGATTTTAGGTCACTGAGGCAGAAGATGAGGGCAGGAAAATCAATGAGAGGTGAGAGAGGTTTAGTTTTAAGCTGGGACTGCGGCAGTATGCCATCCAATAATCCCGCACTAACTAACTCCTAGCAGGAAGTCAACACTGAGAACCATGACAGCTGTCCTCAATCAGTGTGTGTGTGTGTGTGTGTGTGTTGAGTAGGATGGAGTTATCAGTCTGTGTGACCATCAGTGACTCTCTGATGTGTTTGGAGACGGACTGTGCCCTGCAGTGTCTGGTGCTGCCGTATAAAAGTCATAAACACGTAGGTAACAGAGTTGAGCAGGAAGTGAAGAATTACCCATTGCATTTGTGGGCATCATGATTGTGAGTGTGTGGGTGTTTGTATGGATGAATTAAGGATTCTGGGACGTTTTCAGCCTCTCAGCAACAGGAGTGAGATAATGTTTGTTGTGTGAATTAACATAATGCCATTTCACATTAACATATATTCATAATGTTCATTTGAAGAAGATGCCTATTCCCATGGTTGCTGTGCGGACTGTGAAAACTCTGAAAAGGTTTTCCCATCCTGCAAACCATTGCTGTCTCGTTGTCCCCGGAGACCACTGGAGGACGTTCATTCATGTTAACGAAGTCACGTCTGTCTGCGCTTTTGGACCGCCTGGTTCTGATCCAGGTTCAGACAATTGCATTCACTTTCAGCTGATTAACTTCTAGAGTTTACACACACGCAGTGAATGTGAATCACTGCTTTGACTGCTGCCATATGTCAGTCTAATATAAACCTCACTATGTAGTGTTTAGACATCACACTTTAACAGCCAGTTGGAAGGTCATAGTCACATACTAATCTCACACTGTGTGCTCTATTGATTATTTTAAAACAATTAAGTATAATATTTATTTTACATTTTTTAAATGTAGTATTAGTATTAGTATTATTCATAGGTCTTTAGTATTAATGTTTGGCACTATTTTTTAAAGTGATCAGACTTATGATGATAAAAAATATCCCAGGAACCTAGGGACCTAATACTGTAGTAAATAATACAAAGTAATAATTTAAGAATACAGAAAAAATATATAAATTAAAATATATAAAATATAGTTATAATACCGGAAAATAGTTATATTTAGTACTCATAATATTACAGCATTAATTATTTACATTTACGTCGTTATTAGTGTATTATTTGTGTATTTCACTTGAAATGGAATGCATAATTAAAATATAGTTATATAAAATGCAGAATTTTTTTTTAAATATTTAATACTCATAATATTACAACTTTAATGTATTTACAATTCAGTAGTTATAATATTGAACAGTATTTATTATATTTAATGCTCACAATATTGTATTATTTTAGATTTAAATGTAATCATTTATTAATATATTATTATTGTACTTAATATAAAATTTAATGCATAAATAAAATATAGTTCTATATGATACTGAATGATATTTATAATATTTAATGCTCACAATGTTGTATTATATTGTATTTAAGTGTAATTTTTTTAAAAGTATTATTCAAGTATTTAGTTTTGAATATAATGCACATTTAAAATATATTTATGTAATACTGAACAATATTTGTTTTATACTTATAAAATTGCAGCATTCATTTATTTAAATGTAATTATTATTGTATTAAATGTACTGAAATTTAAACCATGACTAAAATACAGTTATATATAATACTGAACAATATTTATATTTTATACTCATAATATTACAGCATTCACGTATTTAAATGTCATTTATAAATCTATAATTTAGGTTTGCAGTATACAGGGCATGAAGTCATACCTCTGCTGTGACATTGCTGTCAGGAGACACTGTAACCTACTGTCTAGCACATGCTTTACATGTTATAATCTATGTTAGGCCTGTGGTTTGCACGAACAACTGCACTCCATCACTGTTGGGCTGAATGCTCCCCAAAGAGACTCGCGTTCAAGTGCGCTGAGAGTTTATTGTCTGCCGTTTTGACTGTGTGGGGAGAGGACAAGTACAGGAGGTCAGCAAGTAGCGCTCACTTCTTTTCTACACCATGCGTCGCATTGTTTTAGAGGGTCTAGATGTGGCATAGAGGCGGGTTTGGTATGTTATTTGTTTGTGAGTGTGTTTGATGTGGTTTATTTCGAATAGGAGAGAGGAAAAGGGGTTATTTTTATATATAGGGGCCTCTCGACAGCCATGATTAACCTCTGAACCTTATACATGGAGCCAGTGGTAACAGAACCCCTCATCCAGAGTGGCACAGAGAGAGAGAGAGGTATTTGTGGAGGGGGAGGAAGAGCGAGGAAAGTGCAGAAAAACAGGGAGAAGTAGTTTGTGGGGGGAAAGCTTGAATAAAATGTTGAGCCAATGCCAAACGTTTAGCCAAGTGAACCATTGACTTTGCATGGACAAGCAGAGTTTGAGGTCTCCTCTGAATACTAACAGAACCCGTGTTTTGTTTCCCTCCTCTTTTCCACATCTCAAGCGCTCTCTTGAAGTCTAGGCCATGTTAACTTGACCCAGCTGTGCTTCGCGCTGGGTTCAAATATTCAATTGCAAAGTGTAATCCTGTTCATTTCTATGCAGGAAATTCCTCCGAAGAATGAAATATCACGTTCTGCACAAAAAGTCTAATAAACACTTTATCCAGCAAGTAAGCGCTTCATTACGCTATCCATAATGGTGGGCTGTTTATGGTCACCAAGGAATGTAGCAGCTTAGCACATCCAATCACTAATATGTGTTTTACAAAACTTTGAAGGCAGCTCCGATATGAATATAAAATAGATATATTTATGTAGACGTATTATTTTAAATGTCTACATTTACCATTACAATGGTTTCAAAGGCAGCTCATTCAGAATTTGAATTATGAATGTATTAAATGGTGACGCGAGACATTATTAGGACTGAAGACATTATTAAATGCATTTAAATTTACTGCATATTAATACATCTATATTATTTACTTTATTTTGTGTGTGTGTGTGTTTGTCTATGTGTATATCTACAACATACATACTTACATAAATACATATTGATTTATATTATTTAGGGTTAGCAAAAGAGAGCTAAGATTTTGAGATGAGAATTGTTTTTGGCATGAGTACTAACTCCCAAAGTGCTATCTGAGCACACAAAAAAATTCTGCATGAGATTCCCAGGCCTGACAAGGGCACAAAAGGTTTTAGTAGCCTTCACAGCCAAGGTAATATCATCACTAGGACCACTTTCTGGTAAGGTCGTGTGTAGGATTTCTACATATCTGTCAGGGTGGTCTGTTCTTTATCAGTGTGTTTACTGGGTCAGAGGCCATGTGAGGATTGAGTTGTTTGAATCTGAGTACAGATGTTGTTATGCTTGGATTTGTTTCATTGTATTGTACACAACACTTGCGACCGACTTGTATATGTGTGTTTGTGTGTGTGTGTGTGTGTGTGTGTGTGTGTGCGAGAGAGAGATTTGTCAGTATTGCATGCATTTGCACATATGTCTTTTCTGCACCATGTGTGCTGTAAAAGTCATGACCCTTTGGGCACGGTATTAGGAGGTTGGTTTTTAAAGATAGTAGTATTATTTTTAGTCCAAACACTTTGGGATTTAGTTGCACATA
Organism: Carassius gibelio; assembly: GCF_023724105.1. Lineage (NCBI taxonomy): Eukaryota > Metazoa > Chordata > Actinopteri > Cypriniformes > Cyprinidae > Carassius > Carassius gibelio. The sequence continues at coordinate 21,857,399 of NC_068399.1, read as the reverse complement.
CCAAACACCATCTACTCTGTCTCATTTATTTTTGCATTCTAGACGTGGATGTTCTTTAATGTCTGGTTCCCACTGTTTAATATGACCTTTGCTTGTTCATCATTTACAAGTTAGCAACAAAAGAGGATGCTTTTCCACGAAAGAGCAATTTCTGCTGCGACTCGACTGCGTTTCCACAGATCCCTGCACCAGAGGACTAAATGAATATTTATGTGTATATTCATCTCCTGTTTTTATGTGGCGGGAATTAAAGGAAGATTTCCCTGAGAGGATTTAATGTTTTGTGTGTAGCTGATTTAATTTCAGATCTTATTAAAGTTAATGTATCATTGTGCTCTCTCAGCTCTTTGGGTTTTATGTATATATATATTCCTCTCCCTCCCTACTTCCTTTTTATTTCCCCTTTTTCTTCACGAGATGTTTCTTATTGGTTGTTATTACTTCCTTTGAGCGCCGGGCTGTTTTAGGCAGCGCTTTAATGAAGTAATGATGTTTGTGTCTTGGGCCGCAGACACGGAGGGTGAAATGAATGCAGTCCAGTAATTGCATGTTTTAGATTAGCGTCTGCAGCCCGAGGTCTCACAGAGGGGCAGATGGGAGGAAGAGAGACAGACTGGGGGGACGCAGGGAAGAAAGAGTGGGGAACTAAGTATGAATGGAAATGAGATGCCTCTTGTTTCTTTTGAGTCGGTGACGAAGTTGGAATTCTAGTATTTGAAAAGAAAGAACAGTTATACGCTGGATTTTAGTGGTGTTGGCCCTTGCAAAACTCGCCATCATGATGTTTATGTGTTGATATCCAGTTGACAAAGTGTTATTGATGCGTTAGATGGCCAAACGTCTCTGGTATTCTAGATATGGCTTAAGTCCATCCTTCATTGTAAGTAAATGATTGTATGTAAGTGTTCATATACTGAGCTTGATTTTATTGTCTCTTTGTTTTGAGATCCCATGGCCCCTGATGTACTTACCGGTACTTGTAAAATTGAGAAATTAACAAATGAAATTTAAACATCCAGTATAATATATTACATAGCATATAGATATAGATGAGTAGAGTAGAGAATAGAATAGAATATATGAGGGGGGAAATAAAATACATTAAAAATAAAATAATTAAAATGTTCAATATTTAAATATAATTAGAAATAAATATAATTAGAAATAAATATAATATATTGTGTTATAGAATATATGAGGGGGGAAATAAAATATGTGATGGATAATTAAAATGTACAATATTTAAATATAATTAGAAATACATATATTGCGTAATAGAATATATGAGGGGGGGATAAAATATGTATTGAATAATTAAAATGTACAATATTTAAATATAATTATAAATAAATATAAGTATTACATTTACTGTTAATAATATTTATTATTATTATTATTAAATTTAAACATAATTATATATATTATAAATATATTACTATAACTGTATAACTAACTTGTTTCAATATTGTTGTTGTTGATGATGATGATGATATAAAAGGGTTATACATCAGAAATAAACTTATTATATTTACAAATACAAATATCTATAACTAAAATGATACTGCTTCTATGATTATATATAAAAAATGAATAAATATATTACTTAATATATGACTAAAACTAATGAAAAGCTAACCCAAATTTTGTTAATAATAATTAATAAGAATAATAATAAGAAAAAGTATAAATGTTGTTTTGTATATCCTCTAATAAGAGATTGCCAGTTAGAAGTTGTTTACGGTTTTATTTTTAAATTTCTAAACTATGTAATGTATAAGCAGTAATGAAGAGTCTGTTTTGAGGACTAAATGAGTGAATAATGGGGTGCAGGGCTTGACTTTGGCCATTTACGACCCTTTCATTATTGTGGCTGTGCTCCCAGATGGAAACATTTACAAGCAGAGGAGGAGTGGACCTCTGAGAGAGAGCGAGAGAAAACAGCACAGCAGGACGGCAGAAAAAAAGATGAACACATAGAGAGAGAGAAGAAAGGGGAACAGTATCATCCATGCTGAAGGAGAGGAAACGCTCCCCTCCCTTCCTCATGCTGAAGCTCTGCCCAAATAACGCTGTGTTCCTCGGATTCTGTTATGCAACACGGAAACTGGATGATCGTGTGCTATGTTTAATATGACTTTTAATAAGGCTCATGTTGTTGATCATTCCTCTGGTGCTAAACTGAACCATATCCCAGAATTCTCCTGTGCAGTAGCCGTCACCTGAAACTCTGAGCTAGTCCAGGCGTCTGAAGTCTGCTCTCATCTAATCGGGGGTTCAGCCCTCTAGGGTCAAGGTTCAAAGTTTGTTATAAGCCCGGAGGGCAATTTTTTGTGCAACTTAAAATTTGTAAGAATATCATAGAAAACACACAAGCCCTCCTCCCTACCTGATGGCCCACAGAGGTCATTACCACGCTAGACTGCATCATGGGAACTTTTGAAATGCTCAGCTGCCTTTCTGATTAGCCCCTGGTGTTGTGATCCTCACATGTGACAAAGCCAGAAGACGCTTTAAACCCTTTTATAAACCTCGTCGTGAATTTGTAACCTACAAATCAGGTTTATTGTGCATTTTATTACGTAACATCAAGAATAAATTTATGTTTAAAAGAAAAAGTATAGTTGCTGAACAGTTTCTCATTTCTTTCTCTTAGGTGCGTCATTCTAAGCGCAGCTGTGCTGGAAAAGCCATTATTCTGACAGGCCAACATGCTCCGACGGACACCGAGGTCCAGTTGTACCAGAGAGTCCTACAGCAGCAGGGGTATAGAGTGGATCAGGCCCGTTATGCAGAGACCAGCGCCTCACTCAGACAGGACAGGAGAGGTGAGAGGGGAACGATAACATTTTCTCCTTTTGTGCTTTTTTAAAGGAGTAGTTCACCTAGAAATGAAAATGTACGTATTTATAAGATTTGGAGAGATATAGCATTACATCACTTGCTCACCGATGGATCCTCTGCAGTGAATGGGTGCCGTCAGAATGAGAGTCCAAACAGCTGATAAAACATCACAATAATCCACAAGTAATCCACATGACTCCAGTCCATCGTTTAATGTCTTGTGAGGTGAAAACTGTGTTTGTTAGAAACAAATTTTCCCTGCAGCTTTTAAATTTAAGCTGTTGCTTCTGGCATTATTCTATAATTTGAAATAATATTTTCCCCAGTGAAAAAGTCCATCCCTGTTGTCTTCTCACACACAAATATTATGTATTTATGTATAGTATTTGTTTATGACTGTTTTGGACTGTTTTCACTTGTAAACAGTGCTTTATCTAGGCATAATTTCAATTCTGATTCAGACTACATTACTCTTTCACTGGAGAAAGCATTATTATGGATGGAGGACTTGTATTTTTGCCAGAAGCAACAGTTTGAAATGAAAACATCTTACTGGTGAATATGTTTGTCACGAACATATGCAGATTTTTGCTTCAAACAATGTTAACTGTTGGACTAGAGTCTTGTTGATTAATTGTGGATTATGATGATGTTTGCATGAGCTGCTTTGGACTCTTATTCTGACGGCACCCATTCACTACAGCGAATCCATTGGAGAGCAAGGGACTTAATGCCTTACAAGTTTTCAACAAATGTTCTTTTTTTTTGGTGGACTATTCCTTTAATCCAATTTTGTGTTAAATCATGGTTGAAATTATTTAGGATTAATTTGCAGCAGTGGGAATGGAATCTCAAGTAAGTGCATTGAATTGTGGGATACAGTGTTCCGTGTAGTGTATTGTCATGCCACATTTCGATATTTAATATGACATCTGCGTTTAATTATGCATACAGAACATTTGCATATAACACACAAAATGCATACTGCATACAAAATGTATACTAAAATGTATACTAAAAATGTATACAATGTATACTATGATGTTAATGTACTGTTGAGAACATAACAGCAGCACACATTTGCATTCATGTATGGGCTCAGGACAGATTGGGTATGTTTAGACTGGCATGCTACCAACTTCTATTTTTGCACCACATATCACAGTATGCTAATTTTCTGGATGCATGGAATGCCTGCTGTCAACTAAATTCACCAAAATGTGTGGTATATAACCTGAGCATGCTGCAAATGCAGAGCAATACACTTGACTTAACCATCTGTTTCTAATGAGAAAAATGAACTGGAAGAGATGTCAATAATAAATAGGCCTAGAATTGTATTTATTACATTGTAGTCCCCAACAATTCATTTGATTGAAATGAATTTTTGTTTAAATGAAATTTTGAACTAAATAAAAAATGTGAAATAATTGTTTATTTCCAAGATAGATGTCATTTGACAACAGTGAAGCATACTACTGATTGATATATTTATTGTTGAGTAATTGAATTTTTGTGTGAGTATCCAATACACAGTACATGCTGTATAGTATGTTGTATACAAGTATCCCAAACAGTCTGATTTTACCTTTGTGTGATTTAGCAATGATTTATTTTTTGTGTATTATGTGAGCTATCATTGGTTGGTCTCCAGGGACAATGGTCAGATATATTTTAGTGGTCAATCAGATTGACCAATCAGAATGAAGTTAGAGAGCCATGTAATAAATTACAGTGCTGGCTTGTGATCTCAGAGGTTTGTTGTTCCCATCCAGCGTCAGGTGGTTCAGGGGTTAATTTGGTCTCCAGCTCAGTTATAGCACTGGTTCACGGTCACAGCTGGGGTCCTAAAACCTTCCTCCCCTCCTCCTCCTCCTCCCGGTCGTGACTGGACACAGAGAGGTGATTGAGATGGAGGCCTCTCTCATGAACTGTGCTGTTTAGTTTCTGTGTATGTTTTTCATGTTTTGTCACTTGTTTATTCCAAATTCTTCCTGAAATTTATACATAGATGCATAAACTAGTATTATGCAACCACAAATTGAGATTTATTGAGATTATTAGCACAAATTAAGTTATTTTGAGCCATTTCTTCAATATAAACAAACTTTAATTTTTCAAAAGAGTTATTTTGACTCCTTTTGAAAACCACATTTCCTGAAAGAAGTATGTAATGGCACATTATTGTGGATGAAGAAAAAATTGTCCAAACATCTGAGATCATTAGTGAAAATGCTTCTGTTGCACATTTTTCTCCAGCTGAATACACATTGACAAATTATGTATCAACATAACAATATGAGAAAGATGGGGTTTTTTTCTCAATATTTTACATAATCTCATTTTATATTGGATTGACAGTTATTTAGTGGTGGTTTTGTTCATTGCTTTAAAGGTACTAAAATTGCCATGCAAGTATGTGTATTATGTGATGAAACAAGCAGGTGTTTGTTTGCCGCTGCGGACAAAGACAGTTTGTGGACAGCTGTCAGTCAGATTGATGTGCTGGCCTGCAGACGCATCAAAAACAGCTAGCTCCACCCAAACAACTTTACCAGAACCATACACAGAAACACTGCCGATAAAACACACACTCATCTAATGCCAGGAACGCTTCCAATGCTTTCCTTTACCGGCACGTTAAACATCTCAGATAGTGTGTGTGTATATGCATGTATGTAAAGGGTTTAATTATCATAGATTTACACGTGGTGACAGTTATATAGTAAGTTCAAACCGTAATAGAGGTGCTTATTTAAATATGGGCTGTTATTATGCATTACTTATAAACTGTAGTCTAAGCTTTGGCCTGAAACACAACAGGAAAAGCAGAAACATTAAAATGCATTGAACTGATTAGAAATGGTGAGCTGTTAACAGCACTATCTGAACATAGAATGAGCTGAAATTACCCTGATTGTATCAGGAGGGACATGAAGGCTGATTTCCCATGATTCCCTTTGGCTATAAACAGTACTTCCTGTTGTTTGGGCTGGGACGGCACTCAGGCACAAATGTTTGGACTTAATGCCAAATACACACCAGCCCATATCCTGGAGCGGTGCTGAGCACCACAATAACTACCAGATGTGCTTTTTCCAGTTTCTCTCTCTCTCTCTCTCTCAAAGAATTTGATGTTTTATTAACTCAATAAACAATGGTTCAGATTTCTAAAGCATTAAACATTACATATGCACATACAACTTGATGAAGAATAAGTTCCTCAATCAACATCCTCTTGGTCTTGGATTGGATTAGTTAGTTGGAATGTATTTATTTGTTTATTTATTTACTATTTCGGGTTGGTTAATCAAGGCAGTGTATATTACATTTAACAGCTGTCACGTACTGAAGCATGTGCCATAATATATTCAGTTTGAAGTGGGCCGATCATATGTGACTTCTAGTTGGCTAATAATTGCGCCTCTGAACCCCTGGTCTGGAATCTGGTAAATTAAAACAGCAGTCATAAATCATATGTGTTTGCATGCAGAGAGGTTGTGTAGGGGGCTATGTGTCTTTGATGTCTTGTCAAAGCCATGAATGCCCCTCCTTTTATTCAAAGCTGCACAACAGATATTAAAAAAGTTAAAAGACTGTCAAGTATAGATGAAGGCAATCTTACAGCGAAAGGAAAATTGGCTGTGCCTCAGTTTCTTCCTTTTTGTCCTCATTTTTTAGGACTGTAAAACGATTTCACAACTATTGGCTGTCTTTATTAAAAGAGCGAAGATTTTTCCAAGTCTAACATTTTCTTCCTTAAGGTTTTGTGTTACTTTTTTTTACAGTGTTTACTTAGCTGTACTTTGGGGATTATTCTCCCCAGAGGTGAGCTAAATATGACCAAACCTCCCTTTGGGGACATTCACGAATGTCCTAATTTGGAAAAACTATTTATCAATAAAGTTATGGTATTTCAACATTTCCATCAGAAATATCTCACTTAAGTAAATAAATAAATATTATGTTTAATAATTAGAATAATTGATTAATATTATTATTATTCGGGAACAGGGATTTCCTCATTTGTAATAAAAAATAATATTTTCTGTTGAAACAAATGTCTTAAACTTATGTGCAGATATTGTTTTACTTTAATAGATGATATATTGCTGACTATAAATTATTAATTTGTTCTTTATAGTTAGGGTTTGTTTTGTTTGAACTTTAAAAAATGTCCTCATTTATATAGCCAAGAAAATGTGTGTGTGTGTGTGTGTGTGTGTGTGTGTGTGTGCGTGTGTGCTCATTAATCCTTTGTTTTTGGCAAACTGTCATCAGCACATAGTTGGTGCTGATCTTGCCATCTTTTTTCTTGCTTTCATTTCTTCATCTCTCGCTAAATATATTCTCCCTTGAACACAGATGGAAGAGACTGGTCCGTCTTGATATGCCTAAAGGGCTCTGAAAAAAGTTGCCTGCGAAAAATCAACTTCGCCCATCCGCAGCGCCGCCAGAGGGTAAGACCACCCACTCCCTACAGCCGACTGCAATCACAGCCAGTGCTCTCGAAGAGATTCCTGTTTATGATGCAACGTAATGCACAATCATTTAAAAAATATGGCACATAATAGATCTGACACTGAGAAGGGAAAGCAAACAAATGCCAAGCGCTAATGCCAAATGCTTTTTGTTTGAAATGACTGTGAAATAAGATACGGTCCAGAGATTCAAAGGGAATGTTTATAGAAACCAGGACGCAATAAAACATTCCAGCATCCTCAACTACTCTGAGCTCATGCTCTAAATGAAGAAAACCCCTCTATAAGAACTCTCGTATTTTACTTACGATTCATCTGAAACCTGTATTTAGTAATGCACATATAATGATCAGATTTGCTTAAATATCCCAGCTGTTTTGAGTCTCCTGGGCCAGTTATAGATCTGGATCTGATCCAAGAACAACTGCTACTTACTGTCTCAGTTATTAAATCGCTCTTGTTCATAAGCCGTTAGTCATCTCACTGGATCTTAAGCCATTACTGAAAAACGACTGTTTTAAATTATTTTAAACTATCCATCATGGTGGTCTTCGTTAAACTCTGACCTTTGATCCCTCCGGGGTAAAATCTTCACACAGGTTAACATAATACCAGCCTTTGCCGGAGCATTTCTGGACATGGGCGGAGTCTGCCGGTTTTTGACTGACAGCCAGCTGACAGGTGAGCAGAAATGTTCTAAGCGTTTCTTTCACACAGATACTGAGACAGTGATGTATATTTTGTAGCCTCAACATGAATTTATTTTCATTTCGGTTTCGAATGACTTTGTTCTGTGGAGCACAAAAGGAGACATTTTGCTGAATGGACACCCTGCTCTTTTCTGTACAACGATAAAGCATAATATAATCAACCTGTGCACTGTATTCCAAGTCTTCTGAAAAAAAATATGATATATAAATTTTTTGCATGAAATTTACAGTTCTCAAAAAAAAATTCTGACATTAACTCAAACAAAACAAAAGAAGATATTTTTAGCTATTTTTGACTTAATAATGAAAGTCAATGGGTCCAAACAGCATTATTGTACTATCATTTAAGTATTATTTATTAACATTTTAAATTAGCTTTTATTTTTTCAGTTTTTAAATTTTCAGTTTAAGTGCTTAAACTTATTTCAATTAGTGTGTAACACTTTTTTTAATCTACTTATGATTGATCTTGTTTCAGCTATGTTTTAATTACCCAAAATTATTTTTAAAAGTTTTAGTTAACAATAACAACACTGAATCCAAAACAACCTTTATGGACTCCATTGGCTTTCACTGGTTGGAAATAAAAAACTTCCTTTTGTAATAATCCTTTGTAATAAAGCATCGGCACAGTTAAATTGGTTAAAAAGTCCATTCTAAATTAAACAGATGCCTCCGATGCACTTCTGTCAGGTGCGTATTAGAGCATTTTAAGCGTGTCCCTGTAATTACTTACAAAGGTCAGTGTCAAGGGTAATATTTACCATGAGTAACTCTCTACTGCAGGGATAATTAAAGGTAAGTGCACATCATAAATGCCATTTAATAACAGCCATAGTGAGTTATCTTTTCTTCAGAAAGTTGCCTTTTTTCTTATATGTCAGAATGCTGCATTACAAAGCTCTTTGAACTTGATCAAGCTTAATTTTAATGCTTTGAACCAATTATGATCATCACTCCTCAAAGGAGGAGGATAACAGTGCCTACGTTTTGTTACAATAATGACCGTTTTTTCACCCGCTGCCCCTACGGCATCATGACCTCCCAGCTTCAGAAAAGAAGGCTTTGTCTCCGGCTCTGAAACAATATTGTCCTTCCTGTTGGCCTGACGCCCACAGAAACACGAACGATTGAGTCCTGGTGTTTGGGGTTTGGCTAGGCCAGGTGGTGTCCTTTTTATAATGGCATCTGAAGACAGGCGTACTGTAGAGTGCACAAATATACACATCACATGGACGGGTCAGTGACCGAGTTGAATGTAAACTCCACATAGCTCACACAGTTGGGTTGGGAATGACCGGGACTTTGACAGACGCACGAGTTGCTGAGATCCTAATGCTTTTTCAAGTGTTTTGGGTCTGGAATGGGGCCCAAGGCTGGTGTGGTGTGTGGTTGAACTGAAGGTTTGGAGACATGTTTAAGAAAGTATTAAGTATTGCTTGAGTTGTATGGTGTGATGACAACCTTTCTCTGAGGCTGGAGAGACATATGTGTGTGTTTCTGATTAAATGGTGACACGGCGATTAGAAACAGTGAAGGAATGTTCGTTTGCACAGCAGTGCCAGATCACCAGCCACTTATTCAGAAATGCTGAGCTGTGCATGTGCTGATATGAGGACTAGTAAACACACACATATGCACACTGCACATACATTGACTTCTGTTCAGCTTGGAATATGATGATAATTGCGATCAATTGATCCTAACCACAAATAGTGGTGGGGCTAGCAATGGTACCTTGTGCAATGGCACAAATACAAACCCAGAGAACGCCAAATTTTCTGTCTCTTATCAATTTTTGACTACATTGGATAAAAACTGGAAGAGGAAGGCTCCCCACCCTGATTGGTTTTGTATGTCACTTCTATGTAACCAAAAGTGCAACTTAATTTTTTTTACATTTTTTAATTTTTGATACTAATTAGTATACTTTTATTCAGCAAGGATGTGTTAAATTGATCAATAGTGACAGTAAATAGTTAATAGTGTTTTAAAATAGTAAAAATATTTTTATCTGTTACAAAAATATATTATTTTTCAAATAAATGTAGTTCTTTTGAGATTTTTATTTGACAAGGAATCCTGAAAAAAAAAAAATCATAGTTAATTAAGCAGCACAACTAGAAAACAGGTATTTTAAACAATTTCACAATTCACAATTGTGAATCACAATTTCACTTCTTTTACTTTGAGCAAAAACAAAAGAGACTCTTCAAAAACATTCAATAGGTGACCTTGTTTAAACCAAATTTTGAGGCAAAACTGCACAACTTCATGGTGAGATGCAATCCCAAAATGCATTGCGACACTGAAAGGTCATTATAACATGTTGGATGAGTCAAGAAAAATTTAATTCAGAAAACGTAACTTTTTTAACCTAATACTTAAGTGCTGTGTATTTGTATGCTAAGACTAACATGCAGTTAGCTTAGCAGCAAATTATGTTGAAATTATTTTCAATTAAAGTCTCTTATAAGCTTCACATTTGTTTTGCAGAGTTGTTTCCAATGTAGAGAATTTAAAATCAGTTACTGTTACTACCTGTTTAGACAGTAAGAAGTAAGGCAGCTCACTATGTTTTAGAACAGACCTACAGTTTACTTATCACAGGAGCAAAACCTGCATTTGAGAAACGTGGCCTAACTCAATGATTTAGTAACGTGGTATCTCTAGTCCACTGGTCTCAAGCTCAATTCCTGGAGGGCCACAGCACTGCACAGTTTAGCTCTAACCCTAACCAAACACACCAGATCCAGCTAATCAAGGTCTTCAGGATTACTAGAAACTTCCACGCAGGTGTGATCTGGAGCTGGTTGGAGTTAAACTCCGCAGAGCTGTGGCCCTTCAGGAATTGAGTTTGAGACCACTGCTCAAGACACATGTCTGGAGGTGTTTGTGGAAAGAATTGAAGTAGCTTTGGCCTTCATGTCGATACATGTGCTATGTGTCTTCCTCACAGAGGAAATCAATGTGCCTGAACTCAGACTTTATCCACTTCTCCCGTCTGTTTTCCATCTCAGGAGTGACATTACCAATACTTCCTTCTGCCTGTGCTTTTTCCACATCTCCACAAGAGGGAACCCCAAATGCTGCTGAAGATGAACGGTAAGTCAAGTCACATCTAAAGGAACTTGCCAACCCAAAATATTGCAATGTCAAGCGTTATTGTGATTGTGTCCTACAGGAGGCAGCCAATCACACACAACCGCTCGGCCAATCAGGACCTGAATGCCACCGTAAACGTATACGTCCTGGTTACCTCGGCAACACCGCTGACCGCTTTTGTCCACCGCACAGCCTTGGTCAAAACCCACTTGGATAAAACTAGTTATGCCACCGAGGTAAGCAAGCACTTGAGTGAGAGCTATAAAACAATTACAGTCAAAATAAAACAATATCTGCATCTCAGTTCTCAAATGAGCTTATGATTATTAGGTGCCTTTTAGCTATTTCAATAAGCATTTATATTTTTTAAATCAGATCAGACGAGATTTTTCCAGTCTTAATATTGCAGTTTGGATCCCTGTGCTGCCGTTTAATGATGATGAAGGCTTGGCTAAGCATTTATTCCCCATGTGATGTTTATTAGGCCTCCACAGCTGTGAAACACTGCTCTCTCTCTCTCTCTCTCTCTCTCTTCCTTTCGCTCTCTCTCGCTCTCTCTGTTTGTGTGTGATGCCAGATTACTGAAGAGGCTTCAGTCAGAGTCTTGTAAACAGCTGGAGGGCACACTGAGATCTAATAAGACACAGATCATGTTAACTGAGTTTCAAGGGTTGATAAAAGAGCCCTGACAAACAAGCAGATCACTATCAAGTCTTCATAAATGTCTGCTCGTTCCCCCCTGGTTGTTGGTATGTGAAGATATGCTTAGCACACCTTATGGAAAACGTAGTGTGTGTGACAGTGAGTGACAAAACCTCCCTTTGGTGACATCCTCATTAGAAGTAAACAATAAAGCTATATAACAGGCTATAAACTAAATTTATATATGGGTCAAAGATGAGACAGCCCATTTTAGTGACTGCTTCAAATTAAAGTGGGTGTTTTACTAGATAAAATGTCAAAATATGGGTGAAATAATCTTTCAGCATAACATATTTTTATGGAAAAATGAAACAACATATTTATTCTGACTTGTACTTGATAAAAAAAAAAAATATATATATATATATATATATATATATATATATATATATATATTAATGATTAAAAACAAATGGGTAAAACCTAGTGGTTTGAAGGATAGTGTCAAAAATATCTTAAGATTTCAAATGACAATTAATTAGTATTTTAGGGTTGCATTGTGATCCTTACTAGAGTCTTTTAATGTTTCAGACACATGTGTCTCTAAATATCTGATGTCTGATGATTTTTGTTCTAAATATGCCTGACAGGATTTTTTAAGGTATACACATTACTATTACACTGATTTACTTTTTTTCTGTAAATAATGGTAAAAACTTGATTATTTTTTGCTCAGAGAAAACCTAAATAAAACAGGGCATAATATAATGTATAAAAAAAATAAAGCTGCTTTAAACTTTTTATTGTTTTGGTTCTGACCCATATGAACCAATCAGTTGATTCCCATTGTTTATTACCCCTTGTCTGTAATAATGTGTAGTAATAGACTATTGTTCTTCTGCTGCCCTCTAATGGTAGCTCTCTCTCATCACTTTTCTGTCTAGCTCCTCAGCTTCCTCTATCTCTGCCTATTGTACAATGGCAAGGTTTCTCTGACATGACTTAATGTCTTGATGCTAGTATGTGTACAGATCCCTCACAAAGTTAACGAAATACACACTAATATTTGTAGTGCTCACAAACATTCTTAAAATCAAAATTTGAGACACTATGCAAAATTATTAACAGGACATAGTCTTAATAGGTAAACGGATAGTTTTTTACTTCAAAAAATAGCTACTTTATAGTAGCTGATTCACCCAGAAATGAACATTTGAAAATGACATTTTAAGAGACCCTTAACTGTCAACAAGTCTCAGTATGGTTTGTGTCATCACCTAGAGGTTATCGAGTTAGACCGGATACATCATTTGTTTTTGTCTGTTACTGTATCTGCAGCTGTAGACTGCTGTAGTCTGTCAGTGTTAAATCAGTATTGATGAGCAGTAGTTGTAGTGTAGAGAAATTGCAGTGTTCTGCTCAATCTGTTTAGAGAGGCTGAGTGAAGTAATGAGATCTCTCTGTTTTCCTCTCAGCTGAGTTTATGTACTGTGTCAGACTGATTTAGATTCCTTTCTTTCAGTTACAGGTGTTCTTTAGAGAAAGACTGGGTGCTGATCTCTCTCATCGGGCCGTTGAGCACATGAATCGCGTCATCAGTGACATCCTAAAGGCTGCTCTATTAAGCACAAAGGAGAGCAGCTACACGCCCAGGTCAAAAACACACACTTCAACCAGAAAATAGCCACATTAAAAAAAAGAAAAAACAATTTTTATGTACATATTTGTCATTATATAAACCTGAGTGTTTTTTGTTGTTGTTGTTTTTCTTATAGGTGTCAGCTTTGTTTTCAGTTGATGACCTTCTCACTGCGCTATAACTCTTCTCTTCATCCAGTAGTGGTGAAGGTAAGAATAAATACTGGTTTAGAATTGTGCTTGGTGAGGACAGAGGTGTAAAAATGATTTTAACTGTAGATGATCTGCTATGCAAGCTCTCAATATGACCACTAGATGGCAGCATATTAATACACTTTCACATTTATTATTGGTCTGCAATCTTTCTGTCTCAGCTTCAGACTGATCTACACTTTGATGGAATGAAGGACCCTCTCTTTGACGGACAGATAGCCAAAGAGTATATGCTGGAGGATGTGCTGAAACTGCTTTTCCCAGCATGCAGCAGCGAGCCCGTGGAGCAGGAAGATAATAAAAATGTAAACATAGCTTCAGTTTTTCCTGATATTATGATGTGCAAGTGAACTAATTAATGCACATTTTTAATTAGTAGCTAAGACTTTTGTTGTGATTGTGTTTCATGAATGAGGTCCATTTAATAATAAGTGAATTCAAATGTAAAATCAGTCATTTCTCATGCTATACAAACTGTCAATTTGTATTTATTCTGTTCCATTTCCTTTGAATTGTTTTGTTGCTTTGTGAAGTACAGTCATTTTTAATGCATATCGAGAGCTTTCATTGTTCTGATCTTTTTATTTGAACATGATGTGCAGTACGGTGACTGTGAAGGGCCAAACGGTCTGTGTCTGCCTCCAGATGAGATGAATTTATTGCAACAGTTCAATCAGCACCTCAAGAGACCAGGACCCTTTCAGCTGGTAAAGATACATTTTATGCACTTTAAAAGATACTCATTCCTCAAAGCATATTAAAATAGTTGAACCTGCACAAATTGATTTAATATAATGTTAAACTGGACTTGTTTGAAGGCTGTGAAATTATCACATGATAAACGTGTTACTCTATGTGCATTTTTGTCTGTTAAATGAATCGTGTGTGTGTGTGTGTTGGCAGCTCTACCCTATATCTCCTCTTCCTGATGATCTCCACCATGATCTAATCCAGACAGAGTCCCTCAGCGCACAGGATTATGGATGGAGACCAGCTCTCATGGCCTTGCTCCAAGAGCTCAGCCTTTACTACACGAGAAAACATCAGACCGAGAGGTTACACGCACACAAACACACACTTGCACAACACGACACATTTGCAGATTCTCACGATCAGTCCGAAGAGAATATCATTCACAAAACAGTATTTTATATTGAGCGTGTCCTGTTGATTTAAGCCTGTTGTCCAGTCAAAACTTTTTCACCACACAATAACTCCCAAACCTCCTGATGTCTTCATTTTATATATTCATTTTTTTTTCTCACTCTCACACACTATCTTTTTCTGTTAAGAAAAAAGAGGAAAACAGATGCCCTATTGAGCGATTATTATTATTAATTTAAAGTGCCGTTGAATATACATTTCCATTTTCCTGCAAAAGTAAAGTAAGAATAGCTTAATTTCACATTTGGTCACATTAAAATTAAATTTTTACTTTACTTTACATTTTTACTTTATATATACTGAATGTACATGTGTGTGTGTGTGTGTGTGTGTGTGTGTGTGTGTATATGTGTGTGACATTTTAATATCAGGAACTATTTTATTTTATTTTAAGCCAGTGGAAAATATAGACAATTTTAAATAAAAAAACGTATGGTTGAGCCATGTAAGGTCTGGGTATCTGTGATGATTGGATTTGTGTGTATGCTGGATGGTGGGAAGTAAATTGTCTGCATCTGTCTGGCTGGACGCGAATCCAAACCAGGACACAACTCCAGTGCACAATGATATAACGGTCTTTGAGCATCTTACTTCATTGAGGGATGATTGATTGCCTCTCAAACAAATTAAGACACTTTTTCAAGCCAGCACTGATTGTTTTTATATGTTCAAAAGTAGAGGGAAAAGCCATAAAAGGCTCGCTTTTGCTCTTCCTCGGGGGAGAAAAATCTAATAACGTCCCATACTACCAATCATCTGCATTTAACAGACCATTCTAGAGCACTTGTTGAGTTTCCTACTAAAAATTACTGTGATTTCTGTAATTCCAACAGTTTGGACAACCCAAAGAGCCCAGAGGCTTCAGACCCGCTGTCAAGAAAAGGCAAGTAGCATGTGGTAACATATTAGCCTGACCATATGAACTACAAATACACATTTGATTTGTTTTTATAAAGCACCAGCTGTTTGTACTTAATAAGAAAATGAAATAAAACTGTTAAATTCTCCTGTTTTCTAGGGAGGTGTGTTGATCCCCACCTGAGGCAGTTGTACACAGACCCTCCTTTGGTGCTGATGCCAGCATTTAACGCGCTTGAGAAGGAATATCGCGCCGAGGTTCCGTTTGATGTGATCACTGTTCGAATCTGGCCAGAACCAGTCAGCCCACACTGCCACATTCACCTGGACGAACACCGTGGACCCAGGTAAACCAAACACTAATGGCATAACCACAAACTCAGCTGCCAGATAGTAGACTTAAGTTTAGTGGATAAAAACATGAAATGCAGGCATGCAGTCAGTGTTGTAAAACACAGCAGCTTGAGCTGGGAAACAATGAACAAAGGGTCTGCGGTACGGTAATGTCGTGGCTGCCTTTTCTTAGTAATCAGATCTGGCTTCTTATGTGTCAGCTCCAACTCACTTCTCCGTTTGATTGATTTATCAGATTAATTTCTGAATATGCTTTCCCATGCCCAGCGAGTCACACACATATCCCCATGTAAAGTCCCTGATTACTGCCTATTAGACTCTGTTACAGCCTGTAATCTGTACAGAGCTTTTACATATTTAAAGCTGACCCTGACCCAGGATTACAACAGGAGTTTGACGTTTTCACCATTTCATTGCTGTTAAGTGAAACAATTTTATGCTAATAAAAATAAAATAAAAAATAATTATGGCCAAAAATATAAATAAACAGCAAAAATAAATTATCGTTAGTGAGAGACTATATTCAGTTATTAAAATTACACAAAATTATTGGTGAGAGAATAAATAAACTACGTAAAATTATGTCAAATGAATAATGTATATGTTAATGATAGATAGATAGATAGATAGATAGATAGATAGATAGATAGATAGATAGATAGATAGATAGATAGATAGATAGATAGATAGATACATTTTTATTGAAAACTGTCTGATGTTTTGTCAGACATCTTGTAAAATGTCCAAATAAGTTTATTTAAAACACAATATTATAATTATAATAATTTCATAAAGTTAAAATTTTGTACTAAAAATCTTTTAAATGTTATAAAATATTTAATTATTTGAAATGACTGAATCAATGTGAATTATTTAGATTATACCGTGAAAGTAATGGTTTAGATCACATAAATAGCACCATTATATAACAACTGCATTTTTTTTTTACAATAAAGCATTTCAGACAAAAGACTAAACAGTTAATAAAAGTTAATAGTTCTACACACAGAAAGCAAAGGGTTGACTGATCCCGTCTGCATGCAGTCTGAGCCGTCTCCTTTCTCAAGGTTTTGTGAAAGCACAGCTTTATTTGTCCACGAGTGAGGGGTCACCTGTTGACTGGGACCCAGTTTTAATCCACAGTAATCCTCCTGTCCTGTCACGACATTAATAACAGAAAGTGAAGGCTGAGAGTGTGTGTGTGTGTGTGTGTGTATATGTGATCAAGTATGCTGAGTTTCTCAGAAGTTTCCTCTGTTTCCTTCAGGATGGCTAACTACCCGGTTGGCCTGGGCAACAGCAGAATCAACATTCTGGTAATGGACGAATCAGAGGCAGAGCCTGTCGTCATGACGATATACACTCTGCACATATACCGTGAAAGCAGGCCCAGTCTGCCAATGTTTGATGAGTATGTGATGTGCAGCTTTGTGCAGGTACAAACACTCACACACTCTCACCAGCTCCTCTCCTAAACACTAACACACACATCTGTCTAAGAGGAATTTGTCGGCCTTCTTATGAAGTTTGTTACATTCCTGAGGTATTTTAAGCCATGGAGATTCTTGTAGTCTACAAGAGGAGGTGTGCATCTCATATTGTTATTTCATTTTTAATGCAGTATAGTCTTTAGACCTGGTTCTGAAACAAGAACCTCCCAATTTGAAGATTCCGGAGTCATTCCAGTACCTTCTTTCTCATGGATGGATGTTCAGGTTTCAGTGCAAGCTGATAGCACTGATCGTAGACTCACAGTTATATTGGATCACAGCAGTGTGACTAGTGTGTGAGTTGTTTGTGTGTGTGTGTGAAATTTAGAAATAATGGATAGTTTCTATTTATATTCACCAAAATTTACCTACTTATATTTATACCTGATAAGTGTAGGTGAGACATTACAGGCAAAAACTTTTTTTTTTTCATGCATCTGTCAATTTTGAGTTTTTGAGCTTTTAGTATTTTTTCATACTAGTGGGAAGATATCATCAAAAATACACTTTTTCTAAAAGTTTTTCTTTTATATCAATTTTTCCATTTTTAGTATGTAGATTTCAATTACAACACACATCTCTTTTCTCACACATAATTTTCCCAAAACAAGATTTTTCTCTTGCTCCACACCAAAAACCTCCACTTTATCGAAGCAGTTCAGTAGAACTTGCATACAGCAAACTTTACAGTTTTATTCCTATATTCCAAAGGTTTTTACAGAAGGGTTTATTCATATATGTTTTGCCTTATTTTTTATTCCTAAAAATTGTGATTTTTTTTTTTTCTAGCTGTTGTCAGTATTTTCTGATTTAGTGAGTGATAAAAGATCAAAATCCTGTCTGTAAAAATCTTTACTAATATGTAAATAAAATAATTGAACCTTATTTTATCATAAGTCAAGTTTTTTTTCTATAATTTTATGCAAACAGTGCATATTTATCAGATAATGCATTATGTGCATATTTAAGCATAACATTTCAGAATTAACCATTTTAACCATTAAGGTCATTTTCATTTTAAGGTCCAATTCACCGCTATTAAAAAACATTAATTACAACTTTTGCTCCTAATTTGCTGCTTCATAATAGTTAATACTTAATAGTTAATATGTAGTTGCTACGTTTAGGTATTGGGTTGGATTAGTTAATAGTGAGATTGGTCCCTATACTAAAGTGTTACCTATTATACTCCACTAACATAATATAATATAAAGATACAAATGCTGTCACTTGAGTGGTACCTCTTTTTTTTAGTACCTTTTAGATACTAATTTGTACACTAGCTCCATTAAGGTACCAATATGAATGCTTTAGGTACAAAAGGAACCAGCCGATTGACAGCATTTGTATTTTTTAAAGTTTAGTTTTGATATAATTATCTTTTGTGGTTACCATTCCTGGTGTTGATGGGTCTGAATAATCTTTTCGCTACTGAATTAGGCATGATTGAAATATTTTGCGAAGTTTATTCAGTTTTTTTTCCACTGCTTCTTAATGGTGTTACGTTGTATTTCATGCTTAACTGGATGCAACAGAATGGCGAAAAGCAGAATGACAGGAAATGGGCGAGTGACAGTGTTCGTGACTTCTAGCTAACGCCAGTTCTTAATGAAAGTGTTTTATGGCTGTATATCTGTGCTGATGACAGCATCTTCCCCAGAGAGTCATGTTTGGTTGGAGCTTCAGAGAGCATCAACCACTTTCTGTCTCAAGCGTCGTAAATAAGTTAGGTGTAAGAGTTGCTTGAGTGTTTTCTATAAAGATTCAGAGCTTCAAAACCAAGTGACAGGCTGTGAGTATTCCTAAATTAATTCCATTCGCTGTTTTTTTTTTTTTTTTTTTTAATGAACATAGGAAACCAAAAATATTGCTCCCTAGTATGTTCTGAATTTTTCAGTTCTTTTCTTTGGAGCAGATGAACACAGACAAGACAAGAAAAATATTAATGTCAGGTCAGGTGTAAACAGGTATAGCTTTTGATTGTGTGTCTGGAATAGTTATCATTTGGACCAGTTGGTGAGACTTGTATCGAAGCCTCTGGACTAAGATCGAGAACCGATCGTTCCTTACATACAACATTCCTGCATTTATTCCTTGATCCCTAGAGAGAATTATGGGCTGGAAATCGAGCATTTTATCACGTTTCCCTTCAAAGACCAATCAAAAAGTTGTCTTAGGCCTTATTTACAGCGAGGCAAACACATTCATAACTCTTCTCTTTGTACATCAGGAACATAATCCGAAAACCATAAGCAGCATCAGTTTTTACTGACTGCAGTCACATGGGTATAGTTAGAAAACAACCTTTTGTTGTCAATTGACCAAAAGATATCTGTATGTGTCAAAGGATAATTCACTTCTTTCAGCACCATGTGTGCCTCATTAATACACACAGGACTTCCTGACCTCATCCAGCGAATAAATGCGAGCGCTAAGCTTGATGAATTGTTCACTGTTTTGAAAGCATGCAGCTGGAAAGCTTATGTGAGCAATACATTATATTGTTCATTCATTCACTTATTACATTTTTTGTTTGCATAATATGCACTTTTTATGTATTTATGTATAACATTTAAAATAATGGTTATAGAAAATACAGACGTCAGTAAAATATTTCTGACTTTAATTTTGGCTTTGGGCACAAATTTAAGGCACAGGTTGCACACACAATAAAAAAGTACAATAAAAGTCAAGTATTCACTTTGTCAACCTATGTGAATCGTTTTCATCATTTAGTCACAAAAAAAAAAATATATATTTTGAATAATGTTTCAAATGTTTTTGTCTGTGTAATATAAAAGCGTTATCATAATCTGTTCAAAACAACGTTTTCTTGATTAGATGGACACAAAAGAAA
Source organism: Carassius gibelio (assembly GCF_023724105.1). Classification (NCBI taxonomy): domain Eukaryota; kingdom Metazoa; phylum Chordata; class Actinopteri; order Cypriniformes; family Cyprinidae; genus Carassius; species Carassius gibelio. The sequence continues at coordinate 21,837,046 of NC_068399.1, read as the reverse complement.
TCTACTTTTTGTGTTGCGTAAATCATATAAAGTAAATTAGTACAGAATTTCCATCCCTTTAAGTGACTGGTTTAAAGCTCATTTGTACATGGTCTTTTTGACTTTAAGAGAGTGTAGTTCCTCTGTATCTTCTCAGCTCAGTGTTGACATATAGCTTGTGATGGAATGGATTTGAAGTAGGAAGCATTTGTTTTTTTCTTCTGAGCAGAAGCCACAATGCGGTTTTCGAGATCTGGAGCGTTTCCCCTGCACATGATGGGTGTTTTTCAAGCCTCGAGGTGACATTCAGACATAACGGAGCAGATTGGCTTGTTGCCGTCTGTTTGGTTGATTTATATGTAGATATTTTAGCTAAGGAACTTTCCCGAAACTCAATTGTAGCACGATCTGAAGTAAACACTTTCGTTTTCCATTTTTGTATTTCGAACTCGCGCCAAAACACATAGGGTGGTCTTGAGGGAAAACAATGCAAGAGACTTTAATTCTTTCCAACTGTTTATGCTCATCTTTTTACACCACAATCCTTCTTGACTTCTAAGGAGCAGCTCGCACAAGTAATGTACAGCAATGAAACTTAAATGCATGGGTCTTAACTTGACACGACATCATATAAACACATTTGGTTCATGCCACAACTGCAAATACACCCATATTCTGACTCTCAGAACGTCTCCCTGTTAGTCGTCCTCAGGCAGAAGACTGTGGAAAACATTAGCGCAGAAGAGACAGGGGAAGCAAGGTGGCAGCGCAGAGGAATTCTTTTGAAGCTACAACATGTCGACATCCACGTCTACCATCTGCCCTCCCTCTCAACACACTCTCTGTTTGCCATTAGAGCCCTCAGCATCCATCAAAAGCTCTGCGGAGACAAACAATCACCTCTTTTTAAACTTTCTGATTCCACAGCAATTAGATTAGCATGTGTGATCGGATCAGTAAAAGAAAATCACACTCAAAAAATGGAAATCATTAATTTACCCTCATGTATATTAAACCAGAACACACACAAAAAAAATGTGGTTGTCCATTCAATGAAAGTCAGTTGGATCCAGTGTTGTATTGATATCTTCTTTTGCTTTCTGTAGAAGAAAGCGATAAGAGTCAAAAAATTATAGCACTTTTTTTTCGATTGTCTTAATTTTTTGTCGATTGTTTTAATTAGTGATGCACACATTTAAATAATCCAAATAACCTTTTTTTTTTTTTTTTTACATTTTTGTGAAGTCAAAAAATATAAGAAAATGAAAAATAAGAACTTTTATTTTGAAGAGTTCATGGCTTCAGAAGACTTTAAATAATCTGTGCAAGTGGCATGGACCACCTTTATGATTCATTTATGGTGTTTTTGCATCCAAAGCTATTCATCTGTTCCTTGAAACATGAACCTCAGTTATTCTGGGATGGTTATTGTTACTTCATTCTCTCTGTTCTGAAGCCGTTAAAGCGAGTTTGCCTGGGTCTTGTTATTTCTGTGGGTATTGAGGGCCTGGTCTGGTGTTGTCGTTAGTCAACTGACCCCTGGTTCCTGAAGCTCTCTCCAGCTGAGAAGTGCACCACAGTGTGTTTGGCACTTTGGTGTGTGTATGGAGTCTTCTGGCTTTATGGAGTTGGTAATTAGGAGAAGGGACGTATTCTGTGTCACCCTGGCACTGTAAATATACAGATGAGGTCTTTTTTAAAATTGTGTGACCTTTTCAGTGCTGTGTGGCTTATAAAACCAATGAAGTGCTAAAGGATGTAATGGTCTGTTAGGATTCTGATGGGATTCTTTCTGTAGGGAAACTGGCATGAGTTGGACAATCTAATGCATTTTTTATTTATTTATTTTATTTCTGATTTGTCTGACCTCAACGTAAGGACGAAGAGGAAAAACAAGTAGAAATTTTCAAGTTTTCAGTAGGGCTGCAGAGTTAGTACAGTATGTTCAATTACGGTATTTGACTTTTTTTAAACATATTTAGATAATTTGGCTTTGAATCATGCGGCTCAAATCTCTCTCATCAGTATGATGCTGAAATCAGTGTTCTTGACAGATAATTATTAATGTGTAAATTAAATTTAGTGTGACTTAAAAATGAAAGTAAAGTTATTGTTTTTTTTTCTGTCTTTAAGAAAATATATAAATGTATAAATACACTTTTATAATATTAATGTACACCGCAGTTCAAAAGTTTGGAGTCAGTAAGATTTTTTTAATGTTGTTGAAAGACTTCTCTTATGTTAACAAGGCAGCATTTATGTAATTGAAAAGTACTTTATGTTGTGTAATTATTACAATTTATAATAACTGTTTTTTTCTATTTTATGATATTTTAAAATGCAATTTATTCCTGTGATGCAAACTGAATTTTCAGCAGCATTACTCCAGTCTTCAGTGTCACAGGATCATTCAGAAATCATTCTAATGTACTGATTTGCCACTCAGGAAACATGTATTGTTATCAATGTGAAAAACATTTAACATTCACATCAATTGTGCTATATATATATATATATATATATATATATATATATATATATATATATATATATATATATATATATATACACACATACATATTGTGGAAACTGTAATGCATTTTTGTTTTCAGGATTTTTTGATGAATAGAAAGTTTACAAGAGCAGAATTTATATATATATATATATGCTTTTGACCAACTTAATGTATTGTTGCTAAATGTTAGTAGTAATTTCTATTTAAAAAATCTGACTGACACAAAAGTTTTATACCGTAGTGTAAACAGTGTAATTATTTATTTAAAATGTACAATTTATATGTTTTATGCAAAGTACAAAATAAGCATATACAAAATATTTTTTTGTATATATACAAAATAACCTAAATGCATTGATTCAAAAGTACACTTAAATGTATTGTAATATCTATTGAAAGACTCTCTATACAGGCTTGAAGGACAAAAATACTGGGGATTTTTCAGTATGTGATTATGTTGCTTCAGTCCATTTAACTGACTCCCAAAAACCACCTGGACTCTTTTCCCCTACCAAGTGTTCTGTCATCTGTTCTCTTTTCATGTTTTTCTCTCATCTCTTCCCCCTCCACCTCATTGGGTCAGCGAGAGTACATGATGGTCAGAGCTGGATGTCTTTAAACTGGGCCAGGGGGGTTGAGGACCACCAGCACCCCCTACCAAACACAAGCTCCATTCACCCTGCTGGGCTTTGAAGTCCTCTCGAGTGTCTCTGGCCACTGTATTGTCAGGCTAATGCAGAATGTTGCCTGATTGTTGGGGCAATTTGATTTTTAATTAGTTGAAGACGACACAGGCAGGATGGCAGGTATGCAAACAGTTATTACTCCCACCCACGGAGGGCAAATACACGCATGTTCCTTCTCTGTCTTCCTATGTGAATTCCTGCTTTCATCTTGTAGTGAAAACAAACTTACCAAAGACAATTATGAAGATGGCACTATTCTAATGATGCCATTGAACATGAAAATAGACTCGTGGAGTGGCGGTTAGTCTGATTATATTGTCAGGAGCTCTTAATCCCACTTTGAAGTGCACCAGCTTGCAGGATCCTCCACCGTTAGCCTCAATCCTATTTTGTAGAGAAAACATATGTTTGCTCATCAGACAGCTATCGGCTTGCTACCGATAGTCTTTTACGTACGTTTGGAGCTGGCTAGCTCACCACAGAGAGCAAATTACCACAATGACAGACTTCATTGGCCTTATTAGTGCTGGACAGAGTTATCACCTGCTAGGGGAAATGCCAATTTGGCACAGTGTGCCACATTCACACAATCTTAATGAGATCCAGCTGTTTTCCTGCAGATTTGATTAAGGAACGAGGTTTTCGTTGTTATTGTCGAAGAGTTACAAACACAGCTGTTGGTCATATGTGACTAAATTCAAGAGATAACGTCTCACTTATCAAAAAATGTACCATGCTAGCTATGCTATCTGCCAGTTTAAAGTAAAATTAACCAAGAATTACATGAATTATATTGATAACAGTGGTTCTTGTAACAATGACTGTTTGAACTATTTTGTCTAAAACTATTGCTAAAGTTTTCAAAGGGCTAATATTTGACCAAATTTTTCAAAAAGTCACATTTTATTTTTATTTGATATACTTTTGCATACTTTTAACCTTTTTATAATTTCATATTCATTTGTTTTATTTATTTTAAGGATGTTTTTTTTCATTTAATATCCTGTTTACGTTTAATTTAATTTAATTTAATTTTATTTTATTTTCTCAGAATACTTCAAAAACACCAAACTAGTTGGGGGCTATTATATTTATCTAATCCTTCATTCTTCAGTGTCCTTTTTCATGATTTGACTCAAGTTTCAATCAGATGATGACAGAAGGTTTTGATTGGGATGATTGATGGAGGTGGAGATATGGAGAGAGACAGACGAGACCTCCTGAACCCACCCACCAACACATTTCATCTTTCTCTTTCCCTCTCACACACTAAAATCTCTTGTTTTTTTTCACTCTCCCCATCTCAAGCACACTTGGGACCTTTCTTTGCTCCTCCAGATTCCGGGGTGGAATCGAAGAGATTATGTAGCGGTCCATATGCGCGCGTGATCGGGAGCTCTGCTTTTGAAGTCTGTCAGATCAGGGATTAACCTCTTACAGCAGCGTATGGGTCAGAGCGGGCTGCAGGACAGTGAATGCACAAGCACGTACTTCTCCAAATGATTGAGTTATGCACTGTGTGTTATTACTACTGTTTGAGGACTTTAACGCCAGAAATAAATCAGAGAACAAGCCTCCTCTCTGTTTGGTGATTTCACATCTGGCATCTGATCGCTGAGTCAAGAAGACAACACTTTTTTTTTTTTTTACACTTGCATTGCAAGCTTTGCCTGTTCACCCTTTTTTTTGTTGCACACCTGTGTAACCTTGAATGGAACTGACTTCATATATTCACTAAAATCAATTTGACAGCAGTAAATTAAAAGAAAAAGTGGCTCTGAAAAGTGAAGTTAGTTTTAAGAAAAGTATGGTAACACTTTATAATAACTGCATGCTTTTAATCATTAGTTAAGCATCAGGAAACCGTTAATTCATCATTTATAAAGCATTAACAGACATTTATAAGCAGTTTATAAATGCAGATATAAATGCTTTATACCTGATTTAAAATCATATCTATAATGTATTTAATAATTGTTTTTTTCATAATTTATTAATGATCAATTTATCATTTCTAAATTAAGTATAGCATTATTTACACACCAGTTATTAAGGAGTTGTCAGTGGTTCATAAGATCACTTAGAAATTTCAAGTAAATGATTAATAAACTATTTAAATGTGCATTTATTCAGACATATAGTAATAGTTACTAATAGTGTTAATAAATGGTTTATTAACATGTATTTCTACTGTAATTCAGGGTTAATTCAGGTAGTTATAAAACATATGTAGTTGTTAGTTAACTATTTTTGTGAGCTCATCTAAAGTGAGGACTATTTATGCCTTGTAAAGCTTTTACAAATGAGATTTTAGGGCTGTTAATATTTCTATGCTCTGTATCACTGTGTTGTGTTTGTTTTCCGTTTTTTGTTTAGAAGATAACTGAGCCTTTAAATATCCTTTATAAATGCTTTACAAGGCATAACTAGTCCTCACTTTAGATGAGCTCACATAAATAGTTAACTGACCACTACTAAATGCTTTATAACTACCTGAATTTACTACATTTCTTGTGATCTTATGAATCACTGGCAACTCCTATATAACTGGTTTGTAAATAATGCTATACTTCATTGAGAAATGATAAATTGATCATGAATAAAGTATGAAATTACAGATTATAGATATGCTTTTTAATCAAGAATAAAGCATTTATATCTGTATTTATAAACTGATTATTACTGTCTATTAATGCTTTAGAAATTATGAATTATCTGTTTATTAATGCTTAATTAATGATTAATAGTGTGCAGTTATTATAAAGTGTTACCAGAAAGGTATACCATCATTTCATTGCAGATGCCTTTTAATGTTATATTATCTAATGCAATGACATTCACATGTTAAAGTGTTTTTCTGTTGAACCTAAAAAAAGATATTTTGAAGAATGTGGGTTGCTAATCAATAACTGGTCACCATTTACTTCCATACTATGGAGGCAAGTTGGGACCAGAAAGTGTTTGCTTACACACTTTCTTCAAAATATTTTCTTTTATGTTCAGCTTAGGAAAAGTAATTCATACTGGTCTGAAACCGCTTAAATGATGACACAATTTTCATTTTTGGATGAAGTGTCCCTTAAAGTGTCTGAGTGTGTTTTGGGGCCGCTGTTGGGTTTAAAGTAGAGGTTTGGTACCAGGCAAGATGGGGATACTGGTTTATGGTCTGAGACACATTCCCCATGGATCCTGTGTTAAGAAATGTGAACCCATGTGGTAAATTTTGGACCTGACTGCTGGTTTTCGTTGAATGGTTTTGCGGTCTGGCCACAGCCCACTTTTTGCTTTTGTACCTAATCAGCTCACTTGTACCAGAGAATTGAGTAAATGTATCCGTTCTGTTCTTAATCAGTCCTTGTTAAAGAGAAATCCAGCTAAATGCTGTTTGCCAGTCTCACTCAGAAGCTGACTGCTTCCTGCTCTGCCTTGTGATTTTGTTGTTCAGTGGCCCAATTATTTCACAAAAACAAAACCGCTGGCGGTCCACTGTTAGCCTGAGTCTATACGATAAAAAAAAAAAAAATCACATCAGTGTCAGTAAAAACATTTATAATGTTACAAAAGATTTCAAATAAATGCTGTTCTTTTGAACTTTCTGTTCATCAAAGGATCCTAAACAAATGTGTCACGGTTTCCACAAAAATTTAAAGCAGCACCAATGTTTGCAACATTAATGATAAGAAATGTTGGTGCACCAAATCAGCATATTCAGACGATTTCTGAAGTATCATGTGAGACTGAAGACATTTTGAAATATCTTCAAATGTTCTTGTGGCTCAAGTGGTAGAGCAGTGGTAGAGATGTGGGTTCGAATCCCAGGGAGCACGTTAGGTAAATTTTTTTGCCTGAATGCACTGTAAATCGCTTTGGATAAAAGTGTCTGCTAAATGCATAAATTTAATTTAATTTTTTATAGAAAATGGTTATTTTAAATTGTAATTTATGTTCCAAATTTTTTACTGTATTTTTGATCAAATAAATGTAGCCTTGGTGTGGGCAAAAGAAACCAAACCAAAGTGTATATGTGCATACAACTTATTTATTTATTGGTATATATTGTGTATTTATTTAAATACATAAAATCCACATGAGCAGATGCTTGCCTAGAAAGCCTGTCATTGAGATGAATGAGAAAGTTTACAGCTCTTTCCAGGTATTACAGACCTTTTTTTACTCCAGTCAGTAAAAGAAAGATCTGTGTTGGCGATGCTTTATTCTGGCCAAAGTAAAGATGCAACATTTTTGACCTTATTCCAATTTGTCTTCAATGACTGGAAATTTCCCACCGTTAAATCTCACACTCACGTTCCTGAATAACTCAGGCCTGTTTTCGTTCTTCAGCTCTCCTACTGAGAGACAGATCGGTGAAGTAAGAGCAGCTGCGTCTTTGCGTCTGTGTCCAACTGCCTCTACTCCTAACATGACAGAGAGATCGCTTGACAGAAAAGCTGTGTGCTTTTGACTTTATTTAGTGCCCGTGTGTGTGCATATGTGCGTGTGTGTGGTGTGGGAACAGGGGCCATGAGTGTGTCGCAGGTGGTACAGGGCTGTGTCATATTACAGAGGAAGTTAGTTTGTGTGTTCTGAAAAGATGAGACTGACAGCTTTGACTTCTGCTCATTTCCTCACTGTAATTAGTAAATGCTTATCTGATGCCACAGTTCACCTGAGAAAGAGGAAAAACTCAGAGAAGAGAAACAGCCAACTTATAAATAGGCCAGACTGAGGCAGTTGTAATGGAGACAATTATAATGTCATGACATATTTAATTATTCAAATTACTTAAGCTGATGACATTAAAGTACTTAATAAACAATATATATATATATATATATATATATATATATATATATATATATATATATATATTTGTGAAATGTTTTATAAAATGTAATGTTTTCACAATTTATATAGCATGTTTTTTTGTGTGTGTATTATTGCTATTATTACAGTTATATTATTATAAATAGCATATAGATAATAATAACAAAGTAAAAAAAAATACAAATACTGAATCAAATTGTTTTATTTTGAATGAGGTGATAAAAATAATTATAATTATATAAATATAATTAATACAAATATATAACTATAAGTGTATACCATTACATTATTAGTATTATTATTAGTATAATAACATACAATATTACTACTACTTCTACTACTACTACTTCTACTACTACTAATAAAATACAAATATAATTTTTAATCACAAAAATTTGATTTGTTGTTTCTTGTTTTAGTCCCATTGTTATATTATTTTCTATTATTTTAAATAGGATATAATTATTAATAACAATAAAATAAAATAAAATGATATTTTTTTCAATTTCATCTGCAGTTCCAACACTTGCCATGGCATCAGTTATCACTGACACAGAAAGGAAATAAACACTTACAGAATTTGACTGTCTTCTCATTGCATCCTTGTGTTGTATCTTCTGTAGATGATGGATGCACATTTTGATTGCTCAGATCCCTTAACAGAGCTTGACTCGACACCGGATTCCATCCGTCATCTTCCATTATGACTCAAATTTGTCAGAACCACAGCTGTCGAACACCACTTCAGTAAAAAAGCGAGCTAACGACGTCAGAGTTCAAAGACGTGAACCTCAAACCTCTTGAGCTTTGATCTGACCCTCCCAGATCAGATGCTGACACTGACTGCTAATGAACCCTCGAACCCCTGCCCTACAGTTCAGCCTGGCCTGGAAAGCATTTACAGTCAGCATATCCAATAATTATTCAGAAGACCGTTGCAAATATCAGTAATTAGATTCTGTGTGATTGTGTGTGTAGTCATGTGGTTTGTATTAGTGGAATTCACTGATCTCATATCAGATACAGACTTATATATTACTAGCAGTGACATTAGTACACTATACGTTTACGGGGCAGCTGTTTGTGAAATGCAATATAGCTTTTTGCAAAAATGTATATAAAATATAAAATATACAATTAAAATATACATTACAATTTTATTTTTTTCTAAATTTTAATAAATAAATATTTAAAACAAATAAACAAACAAAAAACAAAACAAAAAAAGAACAAACAAAAAAACAAACAAAGCAACAACAACATTTTGGTAACTTGAAGTAAACAAAATAAACAAATAAAATATAAAATAAAGTTGAATACACTAAATTTAATAAAATATGAAATAAAAAATATTAAAACTTTAACTCAAATTTAATGGAAATTGAAAATATAATAATAAAAACAGATTTAAAGTATTAATAAAAATTAAAGTATATTAGTGTCTGAATGACGCTAAAATATAATTTTTTTTTTAAGTTTAGATGTCTTAACTTTTGTGCATTTAGAGAATTTTATACATAATGTATTTCATACTTCTAAAACAGTATGACTAGTATGGTGTTATCCTACTGATATTCACTATTTTTGTGAATTGAGTGAGTTAAGTTAAAAGGCTTTTTTCTGTGGATTTGTGTGAGATCCTTCTGTCTTTTTATATTGCCTAGATTTATCTGCTCACTTCCATAAGTGTGTGCCTGTTTCGTTTATAGCTGGCGGTAGCTCTGCATTCAGTTCTAATAGAGATCTACTGTATGAAGACAGAGTCCAGATGTGGAGTTAAGTTCCTCTTCAGATAACCTGACCTTATAAGAGCATGTCTATACTGTTTTCCAAAAGATATATGAGCTGTTTGGCTTGGACCTGCTACCTATGATTGCATCCATGTGTGTGTGTTCGTGTATGTATATCTGTATAATTATGTTTGGGGACATGATTTTCAGAGCAGAGCCTGAGTCAGTTATATGAAGATGTATCAAATTGCTTCTTGCTTCCTCTTCCCAATGAATGATTCAATCATTTGGTCCATAGTTCTTCTAGGAGACACACAAAAATAATTGTTACACTGTAAACATTGCAAATGTGTTAAATTAAGAAACTTTTTTTTCACTTGATCTGATCCATAAAAATGTCTAAACTAGGGCCTGAGCATCAGCGATGTTTTGATGACTTTATTTTATTTTCCTCCATTCTCTTTACTTATTCCTTTATCTCGAATATACTCCCTCGTGGTCTGTGATCTTTCATTTGCTAAATGTGAATGCTGGAATTCCACTTTTTTGAAGTTGCACTAAATAAAACCTCTTTTTTTCTCTCTTAACTGATTAAAGGATCCAGTCAGAACACCTCTTTTATATTCTTTAAATGAAGCTTTTTGATGCCTTCATCATATGCTGCTTCCGTTTCTCCATCCTAATTGTAATGAAACCCAATAGCTTGTCTAGGTTGTCTTGTAGTGTGAGGGATTGGCTGACAGCATGACAATTCTATAGGATTACAATCCACAATCCACAGGATTACATTAAACACTCTGGGTAAAGCTACTTTCATAACAAAGGCTGTATTTCAATGACCAGATGGGACATTTGTATGGTACTTCTTACTATGCATCTCATTTAATTACACTTTCCTTTTGGCATTGATTAGTGTTGAGGAAAGCATGCAAAAAATAGATCAGCTTATCGACCAAGTTTCTTTGTTGGCTGGACACTGGTCTCAAGCTGACCTGTAATATAACATCTGTCAAATCAAGTTCCCATCTGAAAAAATGTCACGGTTACCTTGTTATCAGGGCAAAAGAGGAAAAGGTATTTTGGAAGAGAGCTTTTAAAAATAGACCTGGTCATTTTGCCGTTATTACAAAGATTCACAAAAATAAATGTTAACAAAAGATTGTTTCTTCATAATATAATTTATACGGAAACCTGAGAAGTCTGCATACCACCGTTTTTTTCTCAATTGCATGATCACAACTGTAAGATATGAAGTCAGTATTGTGAGATATGTACTTGCAATTGTGATAAAAAGTTGCGAGAAATAAACTCGCATTCTGACTTTTTTAATCTCACAATTTAGACTTCTTCTGTCAGAATTGAGATGAAAACTCGCAGTTGCGAGTTCTAAAGTCCAGTTCTGACCAAAAAAAGGATATATTTTCTTACAGTTGGCCATTTATGTCACACGCTTCTAAAGAAAAAGGTCAGAATTGTGAGAGGAAATCTTGCAGTTGCAAGGAATAAAAAAAGGGCAACAAAAAAAAATTTTAATAAATAAAAAATATAAAAAGTAGACATTATAAGAATGTTCCCTTTATTTCAACTTTTGTCGTTTTTTTTCATCAAAGTTTCATTTCAGCTAGCATTTGCTTAACTTTCATCCCATATAGAGCACCACTTGTTCCCGCTGGAATGGTTTTACATGTTTGATCCCGACAGAAAGCTGCTAATCTCCTGCTTGTAAATGTTGATGTCTTTCATTGCAGTACAGCTGAGGGCTTTGTCTCCAACGGTGGCTCATTAAAACAGACCTCTTAAGTATGTGTCCTTCCTCTCAGAAGGCTTAAGGACTCTCTCTCGAAACAAACTTTTAAAGATAAAAGCTGAGCAGAGGGTTCTCGTGGTTTGCGAGAGCTGGTTCTAAGGCGGAGACTTGACCGCGGTGGCCGCTCAGAGCACGGTCTGATGTACGGCAGTAATCCTGGCTTTTCTTTCACTTTGATCAGTGGAGATTACCCTGCCGTTGCTGTTGGTCTCCGATCTCTGTAACCAACACAAGTGGCTCGGCGAGCTTTCAGAACTTACATGTTCGTACACTCTCGAATACAATCACGTACAAAATGTTTCATAGAACCTGTTAGATGAGCTACGTAAATTAATAAATACTCAATAACTGTTTTGTTTTCGTCATCTGTTCTATTCCCCGTCTCTCATATCCACTCATTCTTACTGGTTTTGTGAACCTTCATTAACCAGATGTTTCTGATTCATTATTCTCTGGTGATATAGAGGCAGACGGATTTACTGTATCATCTGAAAGCCACGCTCTGATCTCAAGTTCATTCACTGGATCCCCCGCTAAACCATCCTGAGAGTACCTGACCTCGGATGAATCTCTTTATTCCGTAGTTTCTTCTCTGGGGAATGGAAAAATGATAGATGAGAGAGATAAAACGGAGGGGTTTCGTTCTTTCATGTTTCTTTGCCCACCTTGTGAATTAATTATATGTGTTTTCCTTTCCGGAGGGAAGCTAACTTTTCGCCAACTGTGATGGTGAAAGTGCTAGGTGGTTTCCGCCGGGCTCGGACTAACCTGTTGATTTATGCCTGCCTGCTCAGAATCAAAAGGCCGCTCGTGTTTGCACGCACACACTGTGTGCAGGTACGAAACAAGAAAATCCCTGTTAAGTTGTCTTGTGGCACTTTGTCGAGAACAGCGGCGGGAACTTGGGGAATGTTGCGTGGCTTCGAGAAGCCCCTGTGCAAAGTGCTAAGGAAGGGGGCAAATGAAAGTGCGAATGAAGAGCCGGTCTTCTGAAGTGGAGCCAGACCCGATGGCTCCCGTGAGGGACCTCGGGGGTCAGCGGAGCAGGCTCGATGTTGTCATTTAGTCTGTTGGGTTTGTTTGACCCTTGACCCCTAACAAGGGCCAAGGCCACGGGGCAGGCATCGGGCGGCGTGCCTGCTTTAATTTGTCTGTGAGGAACCTCGCATACGCGACCACATGAAAGCAAAGGGGGTGAAAAAAGCTTTGGAAACTTTGAAACGACTCAATCTTTACTTGTCAGAAAGCAATTTTATTGTCTTGAGTGGTTACATTTTTAACTGTTGTCTCAGAATGTCGTTCCAGACTCAAAGCTCACCTGTTTCTCATTCTTTTCTCACTGTGTCTGAGCAGGACTGTGGCCTGGTGGTCAGACCCGATCAGCCCTGCGGTTTGGAGCCCATTCCAGGGATGAGATCTTCAGAAGAGGCCCAGGCCTCACCTCGGCTTTGCCTCTCAGGAGATGAACCTGGTAGGTTTATTCCAGGTTTTGATCATGGGCTTGTAGTAAAGAATCTGAAATTTGAATCTGAAACTTGCTGTAAGATTAACTATCCTGTTTTTTATCTCCAAGATCGTAAGTCAAACTGGTCGTTGTCTGTTTTGTGGACAGATTATACATTTTCCGATTCTTTTCCTCCTGTATGAAAGACGATGTTGGCCCTTAAACCATATATTTCAGTTGCAAAGTAGTTCATCATGTGTTATATTAGCAGGAGGTTCACGGTTTATTAACCGCTCCACTAGAGGATGGGAAAGGTTTGCTTGTGAACTCAGAGTTTGGTAATTTATGTGCCTCCTTTTACAGTGGGGTAATGTGCTGATTCATTGCCTGAGTTGAATCATTGCTCAATTATAAGGTAATATATAAGGAATATAATAACTTCATCCAGGTATTCTGAGTGAGTTGTTCCTCTGCAGGTTTCAGTTCTGTGAGTGTGTGTTCAGCTGCTAGGCCTTTTAGATTTAAAACCACTAGGTTAGGGTTCAGAAGACGGTTCAGTCAGTGCTATAAAAGTAAAAAGGTCGTTCACAGCAGGGTAGTACATCAAAGTCGGTGGGGATCTACTTGAATTAACTGTTTAAGGTGGAGTCACTCACATTGTGTGTGTGTGTCATTGTGTGTAAGAGAGAAAAGATGATGTATATTTGCCGCAAATAGGGGACTGAAAATCGGCACAATGAAGTAATCATGTCTAGCTGGAGTTTCCCAGCTAATTCATCATTTTATGCTGAACTTTTGACATACGGCTGTATAAGAACTTTAAAACTTCACAGAGATCCACATCACTATGAATCACCTGTGAATACTGTAAGTTGAGTAGGTTCTGTCACGGAAATGTAGTATAATGCAGTATAAAGACAGTATAACAGAATATTTTCCATCTCTGTCAGGCCGTTGGGTCGTCCCATGCCTGAGCTGTTCTGACAACAGGACCTGTGATTGGAGAGAGGTCGCCTGGCAACCCGACAGCTGTTATCACCCTTTACTGGACCAACCTCAGCTGCAAACCTGCATGACGGACCGAAGGGTGAGGAACAGGAACCAAAAAGACATTAAAAATGAAGTCAGTACCAGAGGTACCTGTAAAAATCAAGAGTTGTAGGCAACCAGCTTCAGGAGATTTTTGAGTTTTCTCTGATTTTGGTTATAAACTGAAAACAAGTCAAGAAAACTCAAAAAATTTTATTTTTGGAGTGTTAACCCTATGTTGTCAGAAAAAGGGTACAAGAGATGGTACACTTTCAAAAAGTTATATTTTTGTACCTTATTTATCCCTAAATGGTTCATAATAGTACCTAAATGGTACATATTAGTGCCTTTTGAAAAGGATTCCAATATCATAATACACATTTTGCCATAGTAACCATAACAAACATTTTATATAATGCTCAACAGTTAATAGCTATTTAAAAAAGGCTAAAAAATACAGTAAAACATTTTAATATGATTACAATCTTTTAGCTATTTTAATGTATTTTCAACTAATTCCTGTGATCATTTGAATATGCTGATTTGGTGCTCAAGAATCAGTTCTTCTTCTTATCAATGTTGTTAAAAGTTCCGGTGCTTAAAGGGGGTGGGGGGGGGGGGGTGAAATGCTCGTTTTCACTCAATATCCTGTTAATCTTGAGTACCTATAGAGTAGTACTGCATCCTTCATAACTCCAAAAAGTCTTTAGTTTTATTATATTCATAAGAGAAAGATAGTCTGTACCGATTTTTTCCTTAAAAACACGACCGGAGGCGTGACCTGTGGGCGGAGCTAAATAATCATGAGCGCAAGTAGGCTTTTGCGTTGAGAGCGTTTGAAAGCTGTGACATTACCTTGAGGAAAAAAACATCATCCAAAACAAACCATGGCTAACAGTCAGATTCAACAGTTTATTTATGATCCCGAATCAGATCCCGAGGCTGAAACTGAACGAGAGCAGCAGCAGCAACGACTCGCTCCGAGCAGGGCTCGAACCCGGGTCTCCGATGGGAGGCGGACGCACTAACAAGGAGGCAGAGATATTTTAAGCAGTTTTACTCACCGCCTGCAGTTCCAACACACAATCGTGACCCTTTTTCGTTGGGACTGCATTATCCTTAAGAAATAAACGATGTGCAAATCCGGCGTCAAACTGAGACTTGTTTGTAAAACAAGCATTTTCAAAATGCAGGGAACAAACACAAACACTTGCACAACTCCGTTGATGCTCTGTAAAAAATAAACTCCATCCACTGGTCCCTTAATGCTGTTTTTTCTTCGGTAATCTCTGCAGGGTTGTCTTGCCCTGGCAACCAAAAACACACTCCTTTTGTGACATTTCGCAATGCTCTCGCTCTGAACAGTGAATGTCTGTTGTGCTCTGCTATACGGGAGCGCGCACTCTTCTGGCAAACGTGCCCTCAGAACCCATATAAGGAAATTCCACTCCATCTAACGTCACACAGAGCCATACTCGAAAAAAACTTTCCGAAACTTGTGACAAACCGGAAGAAGTATTTTTGGAACAGAAATACTCCTTCAAACATACAACTTAATTTTTGAAACTTTGTCCATGTTTAGCATGGGAATCCAACTCTTTAACAGTGTAAAAACTCAGTATGCATGAAATAGCATTTCAACCCCCTTTCATAATTTTTTGAGGACTGTGATACATTTTTGTCAGGATTTTTTGATGAGTAGAAAATTTTTAAAGCATCTTTTGTAACATTATACATGCCTTTATTTACATTTTTGATCAATTAAATGCATTATTGCTGAATAATAATAATAATAAAAAATCTTACTGACTCCAAACATTTCAACAGTAGGGTGAATACTTTTTGAGGCTACTATATATTTGTGTTTACATGTAAAAAATATTAATGAATTGTTATAAGTACTCGGTTTGAATCAACTGTTTAAACAAGTTTCTTTTTCTGGACTTGATGGACAATTTGTCGGTTCCTCTGTATGCAGCTGACAGCTGTGCCATATGTGTATATACAGTACTGAGGAATAAATTAAAGGCAGGCAGCTCAATTAGCATTGAAGTTCCAGTGGCAATGAACAGCTGTTTATCAGAGATTAATAGCAGGTGTTTGAGCTTCATCTGCAGCTGAGCTCACAGCAACCGCGTGATTCAATCACACTGCTGCTTTTATATATGCACTCATAGTGTAAATTCCTCAGGAAGAAGAGGGAGAGATTTTCTGAAGAAGAAAACCAATACTCCCCTGTGTTTGTTGCTAGATTTTATTTTATTGTAATTTTGTTCTTGATGTGATCCGCACACCTCCTGTGTTTTAGGTTGTTTTTAAATCATTGCTTAAAGCCCAGCAGGGGTTTTCAACGCTGTGTGCCAAACCTACAGTCCATTCCTGCTTCACACACTCCCTCAGCACTCATCCTCACTGCATGACTCTTTCCACCCTGTCTCGATTTAAGATTCACAAGATCAGATCTGACACAAACAAATGGCCACATTACACAAGGGCCCTGAGCTCCAGCTATAGACAAACCACAGCCCTCTGACTGCACGCCCATTCAACGGGAAAAGATTTCCTCTTTCCTCTTCAGGAAAGATTGTTTCAAATAAAAGAGCTTTAGATTGTCAAGGTCTATATGCGTGAGTTTTTCATGTTAAATCCATTTCTGTGGTCTGCAGAGAGCCTTATGTATTGTTTGGAGTTAAATCTAACTTGTTTCCTGTACAAGTCACACAAAACACATTTACTAACATGCATAAAATCAGAGCTGAAAAAAAGACAAGACAGTGGTATAGACTGCTCTGTTGATAACTGTATGTTTAGAACTGTAGGTTTGGAATGACATGAGTGCAACTTCTGACTTCTTGTTGGAAATATGTGTCTTTAATCTTGTGAGCAAGTCTGCAGATCACAATGCCTGCTCCCTGGGATCTTGTGATTTAGACTGGCATGCCTGCCAGCTTCAGTGCCAAAAGCGCACACACAGATGAACATCCAAACTTATTAGACTTGTGTTGAAGTGTTTCATGGCGACTGTGATCTCAAAAGGTTCTATTGTGTCTTTTGCCTTTATAATGACACAACTGGGTTATTTCATTTCCTCATGTTTGTGTTGTCAGTAGTCTGCCACTCATTTAAGACTTAAGTATCATACATGTATATACACACAAACATATTTATGTTATACACATATGGTATGCAACATCCCTTATATAATATTTATATAATCTTTTTATTTGTAAGATTTATGCCTAATACTATAAATATGAAGTATTCCTTATAAAAATGCTTCATTTTACAATACAGTTCTACTTGTGAACATTAGTTAACTGCATAAGTGTGAATGAACTGAACTAACATTGAAAAATAGGTGTAATGAAAAATTCAATAGTGTTTAATAATCTCTTCGTTAACCTTACTGTCAATTTCAACATTTATCAAGACATTATTAAAATCGAAAATGTTATCTGTTAATATTATTTACTGGACCTGAACACGAAATAACAATGAATTTATTACAAATGATAACAACTTTATTAACATAACATTATAATTTTTTGTTAGTTAACTGTATTAACTAATGTTGTTAACTAATGAAACTTTATTGTAGAGTGTTACCATAAAAATATACCCGAAGAATTTCTACTTTAAGCTTTATCCAGAAATGTTCATGTTTAAAGTAAATGTTAAAAATGATAACATAATTATGAGATAAAGACTAAAATCAGTGGCTTTCAAAAAATTTTGTTAAAAGGGGACGCTTTATGGTGAGATGAATAATAAATTGCTTTTATGTTTTAAAAACAATTTGCCAGGACTACTAAAACACATAGACGATGACTTCTTTTTGTTTTTAAATTGAGGAGTGTGCATTTAGTGCAGTCTACTTCTGGACTTGACAAGATCTGGATTTAAGAAACCAGCCCAGAACTTTTGTAGTTTCACAACATCTAACATGCATGTCTTCCCTTAGGTCCTGTTTATCGGCGACTCCACTAATCGAGGGATGATGTACTATCTAATGGAGAGGGTGAACACTACTCTGGAGGACTGGGACAAGGCTCACGACACCATCGTCTACCACAACCTGAATCAGGGCCGAACTATCGTCAGCTACTCCTACTACCCACAATTCTGGCTGCCGAAGGCTCAGAGACCAACTTTCCAAAGAGCTCTGCAGCAGCTTCTAGAAAGGTCTGTGTATGTGCATGTTGGATGATGTTTGTCTCCATGTGGCTGTGGGTTACACCCATTAAGCTGTGAATGTGCGGGTTTGGTGTCGGTCTAAAGTGGCAAAGGCCTTGTTAACACACTGAATGACTTTGGCAGTGTTTTTGATGGTGGGATGTGGGCTGCGTGTGGTTGGGCGGCTGTGTGTCAGATCAGAGTATGTCAGCAGGGATGGTAACCGCTGCTGGCTCAGCGCGCCGTTGATCTCACACAGCTACTGATGTGGGCAGAGGGGTGGGACATGCAGCACAGATGTGATTGTGTGTGTGTGTGTTATAGTGTGTATCTGTTGAGGACACGCGTTTTGGGAGCTGCCTGAATGATCTGACTCATTTTGTTTTTGCTAAATTCAATTAAAAGGCAGAGCTTTCCTTTGTCTAAGTGTTGAAGTATGTATATACACTACCATGAGCAGCAAATCAGCATATAAGAATGATTTCTAAAGACTGGAGTACTGATGCAGAAAACCCAGCTTCGCATCACTGGAATAAATTACATTTTAAAATATTTAAAAATGGAAACCGGGTATTTTAAATTGTAATAAAATTTCACAATATTACTGTTTTTACTGTATTTTTTATCAGACACTGTAAGCCTTGGTGAACAGCCTTTTTCCACAACATTACAAAATCTTTCACACCCCATACTTCATAAGCAGAATATTGTTTGGTTTAAGTGGTACGAAACTAAACATTTTGCAATTTTGGGTACATATTTCCACTTGAAATTATTGGTCGATTCATGAAATGGATTGTTGATTATGTCTTCAGTATGTACTGTTGATCTTTAACCTCTTCTCTGAAACCACTTCCACGGGACAGGTCACAACCCCTGGAGAACTCACCTCAGACAGTGCTGGTCGCTGGTGGGGTGCAGTGGCTGAACATGAACCATTTGAAGACCATTCAGCAGGTTTTAGAGAGGTAAACGTTCGCAAATGCAATTTTTTTGCATTTTTAGCCACATTTCAATTAGCAATGCTCTAATGGCAAGATTATTCTTCCTTTCTAAGAATGCTGGTTTTGTTTTATGTAGTTTGCTGCCGATCCTTCTAAGTGGCTTTGGATGTTTAATATCATATCTCTAACTTATCTCCAAGGGAGGGTCTTGAGAAAATCATGGTGGTGGTGAAGTCTTTAGGAATGGGTTTCCATCTGCCTGTGGATGGTATTCGCTCTCTTCCACTGGTAAGAACCACTGGAGATCACAAAATGTCCTGTAGAGCAGATGTTCTGCTTTTTCAACTTCGTTTATTGACATCTATAAACTTGTCGGACTTTGTCATCTTCATTCATTGGTTCTAGAATGGAGTGCAAGAACTCTATAATGTGAACAAAAATATTCTGGAAAGTGCCAAGCATCTTGGATATGAGGTCATTGACACTCTCAGCATTACCATGGGCCGTTATAAGGAGTTCCTGCAAGGACGATGTGCCTGCCATTTCCATGAGGTAAAAGAACAAAAAAAATATTATTTACAGTTTACTTTTATTCAGCAAGGACTCATTAAATTGATCAAGAGGGACAATTAAATACAAAATTTTGCAAACGATTTCAAATAAACACTGTTCGTTTAAATTTTCTCAAAAAATAAAATATAGCACAGCTGTTTTCAACATTGATAATGATAAGAAATATTTCTTTAACAGCAAATAAGGCATAGGATGATTTCTGAAGAATCATGTGAATATTGAATATTATTTTTTAAATATATTAAAAGATATAGTAAAAACTTTTTATAGTAATATATTGAAAGTTACTTTACATTGTAACAATTTCCCCAACGTTTTATTCTTCACTTTATTTCTAAATAAATAAATGCAGACTTTCAGAACAAGCATTATAAAATCTTTTGAATGATAGTGTGAATGATAGTTATTCTGGTTACATTACCATTACTAGATTCTCAATAATACAGTAAAAATGCAAAAAAAAAAAAAAAAATATATATATATATATATTTAATTATTTATGTTAGCTTATATTAATATGAATACTATATCATGTATCTTATACAGTGTACTCACCAGTGCTGCATTTATTTAAATAGAAATACAGTAAAAACTGTATTATTGGTAAATATTATTGATAAACAGAGAATCACTGTTTCAGAGTTCTCATCCAACAGTCTACAAAACGTACGAAGCCAAAGAAAATGATTTATTTTAATAACCATGTTGTTGAACCATGGCCTCTGTGATAATATTGTGAAATTTGTATCTGTAATTATATTATTATGGGTGTAATTTACTACACAGAAGTAACCTTTTAGTATTTTTAGATCCACACATTGATATGTGCGAATGAAACCGTTCTACTTTTCGTACACATGGATACAGATCCTGCTAGAAGCACATTTCCAGCCTTCCAGCCCCATAAATCTTTTAAAAGAGAAGCCGTTCATTTTTTACTTCACCCTAAAAGTGCCTGGCAGATCAGTTAATGAGTAATTAGCAATTAGGCAGGCTTTTATTAGACAATAAAGGGCAGGTTGGGAACAGATGTTTCAGCTCGATAAGTGTGTGAAGTGGTGGTAGAAATGCCAAACCTGCTCACATATGGGACTGATATCACTATAGAGCGGCCACATCTGACAACAGGCCAGCAGATTGAGACCTACCAATACATAACATCAGGATCTTTTGCTCAAGCTGCTTATTTTTTGATACTTTTATGATGCATTTTTGTTGTTTAGTGTTCAGCGGAAACACGCTCTTAACCATTAAGTATTTTGTAGAGCAGGGAGTCAATAAGAATTGGCAATTTAAGAGGATATAAAACTAAAATGGGATAAAGGCTAGATCCCTAATTAAAAAAATGTGTCACATGTCAGAGAACATAACCACACACCGATAGATAGGCCTAATGTTATTGCTCACAAGATTGAAATCTCTCATTCCCTATGCAGTCGGTCATTGATTAGCTTCCATAGCTAATTTAAAGATTTTATATTATGTTGTTTGCAGGTCTATAAGCTTCCCTTTCCAACCGCTGCTTCGCAAAGAAAGCTAAAGATTTTGAGGCTCGGTGGAGAAAGCAGGAACCCAGCCGATGAGCAAACAGGGCCTCGAGAGCCCAAGGAACCGTCGTCTCAGCCCGGCGTGTCCTACCACGTAAAGGGACCAGTGAACGCGGTGTATTCAGAGATCCTTCTCAGCAGGATGTGTGTGAATCATGCCGTCAACGGGACCATTCGCCAACAGTGACTAACAGATAATTAGCGGCTGGTGACGCTAACCTGTGCGTGTCTTTCAGGTGTGTGTCTGTAAGTCTAGCTGTGAATATGTGTTAAGAAATCTGCGTAAAAAGGGCTAAAGTGTGCACGCCGATTGCTCCGAATCTACTTAACCATATGCTGGATCAAAGAGGTAAATTGGAGGAGGAGTTAGGTAGGTGTTTGTTTGCGCATGTGTGTTTTTGTGTAGAGCGATCCAGATGGATAAAGGGTGTGAGGGGGTTCAGTGAGACCCCCTGAATCCCTGCCAAAATGACTTTGGCAGCTGCAGCTTAAGGGAAGGCAGTGGCCACTGATGAAAAATAACCGAGACGGTCGCGCTCCCCCCTTCAAAGGGCCTTGCGAAAAACTTTCCTGCAACGCTCATGCAACGTTCCCACAATGCTGCTACCGCTTAGCCATGGGCTGAGATGTTCCCAGTATGTTTTGGGAACGTTTGGCAGCTGCTGTGGAGTGCCTTTGATGTCATCCTGCCTCACATTGTCACTTTTATGGAAGCTCGGGCAACATTTTGAAGTCTAGCTTTACACCGCCTTTCCTTCACATGCCAGGTTCACAAGTATTTATGAAGTATTTTCTATGCCAAAGGTCTTATGAAGTATATTGTATTGTACTGTCTTATGTTTCTCACACATTTATTTTTCTACCAGTGTCTTCCAGTGCCTTTAATAATAATCTGTGTAAAGTGTTATAAAAGCTGTTTACAAAAAAAGAGGATATTTATACTGTTACATTTATACTTGTTGCTGGGTTTACTCTAAATTGCTGGAATGCAGGATGTTTTATGTGTCCATAATTTACGTTAAACAGGATGTCGTTTGTGGAGAGAGAAAATTAGTAGGATTATTTGAAATATCCCATAAAATGTATCTTCCCACCAGTTGTTAAGCTGAGCTCAGTATGGGCACAGACACTATTTCCACTTGAAGTGAAATGAAACCATGTGTTGACCTGTAAATATTCCACAGCAAGTGATAACTCTCTTTTTAATGTCAGAATTTATTGTCAAAGGTTTTGGATGTTTATGAAGAGCTATTCCAAGATATTTGTCTGTGCCTGTGCATGAAATGTATGATTCCAACAATCATTATGAATGTCACTTATCCTGAACAATTAAAAATTTATATTTTCGTAATTTAAAAAAAGTTGCTTCTTGAATTCAATTATTTCCATTTCCATATTTTAATGACAAACAGATTTATATATATAACAACTATTCCCCGCATTTTGTACCTATGCATCGACACCAAAAATATGTTGCTTAACTTATAGGCATTATGAAAAACATCATTATAAAAAAATTATTATCAATATCTGTGGGGTTTTGTTGCATTTTCATTTCGTAAAACTTTTTTCTCAACTGGAACGTTTAATTAATAATATTTAGTTGTTGTATTTATATCTGGTTAAGCTGAAATACCTTTTTAAAGTAGATCGAAATGAAATTAAATGCCAATATTCTGTAACTTTCCAATTCAGCAACCGAAAAAAATACATATCTAAAAAAATTGAAGTAACGTTTCAGTAATTATAAAATAGCAAAGAAAATAACTAAAAGGCAGAGCGCGCATTTTCACCTGACGCTGCAGGTAACAACAACAACAGTCCGTTGCTCGAGCCTCACGCGCGCTCTTCATAACTAGCATTTTTGGCGGTCGTTTGTCGATGAAGAGTGAGTAGGTATCACTTTATTATTGTTTAAAACAAATTTACCTGCCACAAATCCATCACAAAACGTAAAGTTTTACTGTATAAGTGTAATTCTTCTAAAATAAGTGTAACTCTGTGTTAGTTTCCAAGTTACAAACTGCGTTGCGAGCATTTGCGCCCGGAAAATAACCTTAACATTAACAACTTGGTCTAAAGTTACTTAATTTGTTGGACCTTTAAAAGTATTACATTTCTCAGTTATTTCGACGACGTCTCTGAAAGTTATTGTATAATGTGAACACCGTCTCTCTCTCACATGGCTTTTAAAACTGTGCCCAGTCTAACTCATCTTTTTCTATTGCCCTGCCTTTTATTTTAATCATGGTTTCAACGTATATGTAAAACGCTCAGTCCGTTAAACATTCAAGTCCTTTTTATCCGTAACTGTTCTTTCAATCTCAAAATCCCGATGGAGCTGCAAAAATGACTGATTCTTTCTGCATCAGTCGCGCTCGCTTTGAGCTCCGTGTCTCTCACTGGCCTCCAGCCGAAGATCTGTTTATCCAATCAGTGTTGAGAACGGTCTTATCTTATGAATATTAATGAACGGTTCGGCCTATCACGATGTGGGAGCATTTCACAGGAGAGTGTTTAGTTGCGCGTTTTCCAACAGCCGCATATAACAGTTTGTGTCTTTTTGAGTTCGTACCGATGGCGAAGGTGACTTGTTGGTGGTTGGATGTTTGTGATCGTACCTGCAACTTAATGGATACTTAAAAGGGACATTTTTTAATTTATTTTAAAAACACCGTTTGTGGATTATCCTAATGCTAGATTAATGAAGCGGACATGGATAAAACCGGTTGTGGGATACAAGCAGTTTACCATTTATTCCTTCTATGGCTCTCAGTTTGCCCTCTGTGCTCTCAGGGAAGTTGGATGTAAGTATTATAAGTGCTATGTTACTTTATTGTCTATTAATGTTTGAATAAAAATGTTTGAAAATTGTCTCCTTTTCCTCGGGCCTGGTTATGGCATTTCAATCCAGGCCGACAGGAGAGGAGAACCGCTTCTGATATTTGTGTCACACTGCTCCGCATCACAGGTGGTTGGGCATCACATCTGTAGGAGTGCACGAGAAGTTGGGTTGCGCGCATTTGCCCCTGTCGCACAAGCAGAAGGAGCTGTGCGCGCGCAAACCGCACCTTCTACCGAGCATTAAAGAGGGCGCGCGCCTGGGCATCACCGAGTGCCAAACGCAGTTCAAACACGAGCGCTGGAACTGCTCGACCCGACGGGACCCCAACGTGTTCGGCTTCGAACTCACCAGTGGTATGCATGCAAACTGTCATACTGAAATGTGACCCTGGACCACAAAACCAAAAATAAGGGTCATTTTGTTTTTCAACTGAAAGCGAAATAAATATGACGATGTATGGTTCTTTATAGTAGGACAATATTTGGCCTAGATACAACTATTTGAAAATCTGGAATCTCAGGGTGAAAAAAAATTCTAAATATTTTGAAAATCTCCTTTAAAAGTTGTCTAAATGAAGTTCTTAGCAATGCATTTTACTAATCAAAAATTAAGTTGTACAAACTAACCTAATGGAGCATGATCTTTACTTAATATCCTAATAATTTTTGGCATAAAATAAAAATCTATAATTTTGACCTGTACAATGTATTTTTGGCTATTGATGCAACAAATATACCCTTGCTACTTTTGACTGGTTTTTGTGGTCCAGGTCTCAAATAGACTTGTGCTTGAACTTTATAATCCAGATTATTTGGACCATTGTATTAATTAAAGTTAGTAGTAAAGTTTCAGCAACATGACTGAGTAATCATGAGACAAAAATATTACAAATTAGGGTGGTAATATTGTCTGATAGTTTTCATTAAAAATCAATCAAATGTTTATCAAATTGCGATTCACAGAAACTGAACAAAGTCTTAAGACTTATTTTAAGAAGTGCTTTATACGGTTAGAAAAAAAACGTTAAATTATTTATTTGGAGTGCAACATTAGTTTAATAGAGCAGGCTGTTCACCTTCGGAAGTTAGTAATTATGCTGATATTATGTCTAAAAGAAGAAAATAGTTATTTAAAAATGATATATGCAAAAAATATATGCATATATGTGGTTATTGGACAGTTCAACAAAATTAATAAATAAAAACAAGTCAGCCATTCTGTAATATATAATGAGGGATCATCAGTTTGTAATTGCTTAAGGAATCTGAATGTTTTTTAATCGACTGGGAATCCTGTTTTTGACCCCTTAATAGCTGTTTTGATTTCAAATGTTTATGGAAAAGATGATTTGATTCTTGGAACAGCTCTGACACACATCTGTTTTAGATTAACCATCTCTATACTAAATTTACTATGGTCTTTATCTGGCCCTGAATTTAATGCATGCAGGATAAGCGTGATTACAAAACAAAGAGTCAAACTGAAATGGTAGAACTTGTTTCTTGATTTTTGTGAATCCATTTCTAAGATTTGCCTGAAGCTTATCTTCCAGAGCAGTTCAATTTGAAGCTTGATTCAAGGGCAAACTGAATTTGATATACTGTACATCTCATTTCATGCAGCCACAACCAAGGAATTTTACAGGCATCTGCTATTGTGTCTAAAGAGTAAAAATAAGAAAAATATACTTAAAAGTTAAAACATTATAAACCAAACTTGATTAAAAATGTGCCTTATTATAAATATAATTTTATAAAAGCTATTAAAATGATCTTTCTAGAAACTATATGTGTAACTTTATGACTCGATTTGTTTAGAGACGAGATTAGAACTAGTATATTTATCTTATTAATCACTGCGTATGATCATATAATCACTGCATTTTATTAGGATCTGCTATTCAATTGATATATTTATTGTAAGTAACATTTAATCAGAACTGCAGAAATGTATAGAGCCATTTGCATAATGTATAAAATTGTCACGTTAAAAAAACAATTCATTTCAGTTAAAAGGATGTTAAGAATTTTTAAAGCATCATCTTTTCTCACAATAAAAAATAAATTACATCAGCCAAACATTTGTGCTCATTTTGTATAATGTGATATCAGTGTTTCTCTGCATGAATATAGGTAACATTTCCAGACTCTTCTGCTCTAATACTGCTGCACTGAGACCCTTCTCACAAATGTCCCGCTGTGAATCTAATATTTCCATATTTTATGATTGTTTCAACATTTTTAAGTACTTAACTTGCATTGGCATCTTGCTTAAATTCTCTTTTTTGTTTTTAAGGTACAAAAGAGACAGCGTTTATCTACGCAGTAATGGCTGCCGGCCTGGTTCACGCGGTCACCCGCTCTTGCAGTGCTGGAAATATGACAGAGTGTTCGTGTGATATGAGCCTGCTGGGCAGCGGTTCTCCCACGGAGGGATGGCACTGGGGTGGGTGCTCTGATGACATCGCCTTCGGGACTTCGTTCAGCCGTCGCTTCATCAACAATTCGGTAAAGAACATATCAGCCCGTAGTGAGGATGCCCTGCTCACTATGAACCAGCATAACAGCGAGGCTGGGAGACAGGTAGGTGACAAACAACTAAACTCTTTAAAGTAGAAGTATGTTGAAAGAAATGACATGCACAACAGTGGCTGCTCACTTTTTCAGAAGCATCTGTATATTTCCCCTTCGTTTTCTCCATAGGGATTTCTAAAAGTACTTTAATAAAGGCTTTAATAAGAAGTCATGGATGGAAGCCAAGCAGCTTTGAGATGAATCATAACATTCCAAACTTTATTTGTAACAAAAAAAGAATTTGAAAATTGAACAAACAGACAAAGGTACAAGACTTTGTACTTAACATTGTTTATAAAAGCCTAAAATACAATCCCATGTAGTATTGCAAATGACGTAATCTGATATGCTTCATGAGAGTGTGTGTGGTCGTTTCTGAGCTCTTTTGAGGCAGTTTAGATTCCCATAGTGACTTCTTTGATTTCTTTTAAGAATTATGAGTAGTTAAATTAAACATGATTTTTAAGTAAATCACACTGACTTGGAGCTTCTACAGAAGCTTATGTCATTGTTTTACATAGCTCATAATTCTGTCCCATTTTCTCATCATAAAATTGTTTTTATATGGAGAAAATAGAAATGTTATTTCTGATTCAGGGCTGTTTCCCTTCATTGATGTATTGAAGGACTGAAGATGATTTATTTTGCCTTTCCATTCACATTTTGATTGATATGTGAAGCTGATTGGTGCATGTGACTGACTATGCTTGCCTGCTTCAAAACGACAAAAAGTACTAGAGAGTTCTCTTAATTCAGTGCTGTGTTTCCCTGTATAGACACTAATTCACTCTAATAGAAGAAAATCTGAAAAGTGTGACAGTGGAGAAAATGTCTGTCCTTCCCCATTCACTCAGACAGCATTCCTGAAACATTTGTAACACATTCAAGTTCTTGTGATCTCACAGCCTCTTTTATAAACACATCTAATCTCTAAAACTGAACGTTGATCCTTCAGTGTAAGGTTCCCTCAGTCCTCAGTCATAAAATATGACAGTTTTCTCCAGCAAATGAATATTTGACTCGTTCTGGCTGACAAGAAAAACCATTTCAAAGCAACCAAATAGGAACAGAAATAGTAATGGGCTGTTTCAGCTCTGGCAATTTGTCGATCAAATGAGTTACATCTCCCCACATGTTCTTGATTAATCTGAGAAGCTGATGATTTGCACTGAATTCCACAGCCTTGACTGAAGAACACTTGTAAGTCTTTGGAGACCCTAAACCACTGCTCTGGTTGGAAGCGTTTAAGCGAGACAAAATTCCCCTCAAGTCAGCGAAGGGCCCCCATAATCCTTCACCCAAACAAATGCTCCTATTTTATGAAAGTCGTCAGCTCACAAAATACTCCTTCCGCTTTCATGGTGCAGAACATGAAGCATTGGGAGAACATAAAAGCTTAGTCCGTAAAAATTATATAGTCCTTGGAAATGTGGTTTATAGCAAACCAAGGTGAACTCTCTCGCCGAAGTACATTAGTTCTGCGTTTTTGCCTTAAATCCAGGAAGTCTGTCAAAATAAATTGCAAAAATGTTGGCTCAAATCACAGCTCACATGTCTGCATGCTTATTTATTTCTTGCTTACATTGTCTAGAAAAACAATCTGCTTTCCCAGCTTCTCTCTGTTACCGATCAGATATATAATGATCTCCGTGTCCTCTTCCTCTACAGGCGGTGGCCAAAACAATGTTGACAGACTGTCGCTGTCATGGCGTGTCGGGTTCGTGTGCGGTAAAAACATGTTGGCGCACAATGGCTGCATTCGAGCGTGTGGGCGCCTACCTGAAGGAGCGTTACGAAAACAGCGTTCAGGTGGTGGACCGTTCTAAACATAAGGTGCGACGTAAGGACAAAGACCATCGCCACACACCTATTAGCAAAGAAGAGTTAATCTTCTTCAACAAATCTCCCAATTACTGTTTGGAGGACCGGCGGTTGGGCGTGACGGGGACCAGGGGCCGCAGGTGTAACAGAACTTCAGCCGGGCCGGACGGCTGTAACTTGCTCTGCTGTGGGCGGGGCTACAACACACACGTGGTACGACACGTAGAGCGCTGCGAGTGTAAATTCGTCTGGTGCTGCTACGTTCGCTGTCGCCGCTGTGAGACAATGAACGACATGCACACCTGCAAGTAGTGCAACTACTCGGGGAGGGATCTTGTGAGAGGAAGTGGACCTTCTTTGTGCTCTCACCCCCGTTGGGCCTATACAAATAACAAAATATCCATGGCAACCGGCAGTCCAATACCAGGGAGAAATGGTATAATCCCTAAATCCACATGCGTAACTCTTCCCATGGGCTTCAAGTGGGAGTTAAGCCATTTTGTATATAGTGACTGTGGAATATAACTGGAGCATAAAGGGAACTAAAATACTGGGAACAGCAGAAAAAGTGTAAATAGATGCTTTTGTTTAAGTTTGTATTGAACGCTTTTACAGTTAACGATGACTTATAGTGGGAATTATGTAGATAATATACCAAGGTATTTTTTATACGATGTTTTATAGGTTGCAATTGAGAATCCCTTGAGTAAAAGAGAGAAATAATTCACAAAGCATGTATTCTGCAATTTTAGCTATATATTTCACGATTTAAATGTACATATTAAATTATGAACAATGGACGTGTGCGATTTCAACCTTATTAAAATTAAATAAAAAAATGTAGAGACCCTGTACTTTCTTTTTGCTTGTGACTGCTGATGTTTCTCCGTCTCCCAAACAAACAAACAAGTATAATTCCCAAAAGTGTAGACAACGGATCCAGTTCGCAATAGCAGCTTTATCAAATAATAATATAATGTATATTTCAAATTACTTTTCATGGTTGTTGTCTTTCTAGTACTTATTTCTTGTGACTGATGTTTGTGTCACATTCCATTCCTCTTAAACTCTAATCCCACACACACATCTCTGAAAGAGTAGTGCTTTGCTAGAACTAACAGAGTTGTGCCAAATACCATGGCTGCATTCTCTTAAACAGCCCTTAAATGCTAATGCAAGTGGCCCTTTTATGTAGCCGCATTCCAGCCAACAGGACGGTGACAGTTTACGGCAACACACGCAGAACATATCAGAGATCTTCTGTCCAGTGACAGAAGGAAAAAATCCTGTGAGTTCTGGCACATGCTGGCAAATCTCTTAAAGTCTGGAAAGTCTCGCTCATGCTGCATTTCATGATTTCACTCTGAATGCCTGCTTGTTCATTCTCATGTGGTTGTATTTACCGCTGAGTGGAAGTTGCATCAAGCTTTTTTTGTCTGTGTAAAATCACTCAGATTATTCTTCTACATTGACTCTCACAGACTCTCAACACAATTCAATACAATAAATGATTCCCTTTTGGAAATGTTGCAGTTCTCTCTCTTTTTTTTTTTCATCATTCATGGTACCGATAAATGAGACATTTTGACCAATTTCTTTATTTTTTACTCTAGAAGAGTTTTGCAGATAAAACCTTCTCCTCATTCTTGTCAGTTCTGCACCCCGTGGGCAGTAAGTTGATGAATCACAGACAGTGATTCCCAAATCAATTCCATTGAAAACATCTCTGCAACCCTCCAGGTATATTTTTAAGAGCAGCGCTCAGACCTTCAGCCCTGGAAATCTGTTGCCCATCATCCCAGAGTGAAACGCAGGCAAAATGAGTCCACGTGGACGCATCTGTTCTTTCGGATAAAGCCAACAGCTCAGGTGGCTGCCAACCTCTTGGTTTCCTCTGTGCCTTCCTTCACCCCTCTCTTTCTCTTTAGTATGTGTTTAATGGTTAAATCATTCTTGAAATGAGATGATTTGTCAAATTAAATCTACTGTACTGCAATATTACCTTTTCAGGTTTTGTGCCATCATTGCTAATGAGCCGAAACTGTTTCTTAATGTTCTGGAAGTGTAGTTTGCTGAGGAAAAAGTAGCACAACTGTTAAAACAAAGACAAATATTTCTGCCGATGAAATTCAATCGTATAATAAATTACACTTTTTTCCTTACACTTTAATGAAATTATTCTGCCTTTTATACTCATTGTTTGCTGAGCCCCAGAGGTTTTTTTGAGGCATGTCCATGCAATATTTTACATTCCTTTAAACTAAGTTGAAGAGATTTTTTCCCTTCTCAAATTATTCAG
The DNA here is from genome assembly GCF_023724105.1 of Carassius gibelio. Taxonomy (NCBI): domain Eukaryota; kingdom Metazoa; phylum Chordata; class Actinopteri; order Cypriniformes; family Cyprinidae; genus Carassius; species Carassius gibelio. Next base: position 21,806,257 of record NC_068399.1, on the reverse strand, counting down.
TTTTTCTGTGTGTGTGCTGTTGAGTTGAGACTGAATGCATCGCGGTGGGTGGTGCGACCACATGCACACACGCACAATATGTTTTGGATGTTAATTTGATCCACGCTGGCCTGTGGAGACCATGGTCATCGCTCATCCCAATCATCGCTCATCTTTTGTCTCAGTATGTGAATGATCAGTTATGTCCATCCAAGCATAGCATTACATACGAAGCCAAGAGTCACGCTTTTTTCACTGGCCCATTCCCGCATGCTCTATGAGTGGTGCCATGCTCTGTACGCCTTCCCAGAAGTCTGTAGGGGCTCGTGGCTGTGTCTGGTTGTGTTGGTTAAGGCCTGAGGGGTTTTGGATTGGCGGCACTGTTTTCCTGCCAATAACTGTTGCTTAAATGTCAACAATTCCCACAACAACTGCTGCAGAGTCAATGTTAAGATTCTACACACGTCTTAGTGCTCGCTCTCCCTTAATTCATCCTGTATGTTTTCTTTGTTTCTTTCTTACTATATCTCACCATAGAGCGATGAAATGTTTTTCTTTTAAAGCAATTCATCACACGCTTGCCAGTTGTTCTGTTCATATAACAACTTGACTGACGTATCTGGTCTTGTACACATATGTGGTGAAAGGAGAATATGAACAGAGTGAATCCATCCATCAGTGACATGATGGTTTCTGCCTCCCTCTACTGGAGTCACAAAGTCTACAAGCCAGAGAGGACTACAAGAGGAAGACTGATTCAACACATTGGCATTTAATCATTATTTTAGCACTAAAATGCTTAGAAAATGATGGTTTCATTAAACTCAAAAGGGGTTTTACACCCTGATGCCACAGGAAAACTTTTAATTCTACAAAACCTATTGTATCAAGGCCTCTGAATTATTATAATAATCAAAACTCTGCTGAAAAACCTGTTTCATACAAATCCCTTCCACCCCTTGATTTATAGTCCATATAATTTTAAATAAGTAAAAGGCCATTTGCAGTTATAGGCCTATATTATACTCCATTTTAAGAATGCACTGAGTGAAATTTTCTGCTTTCTAGTTTGCAGTGTGTTTGTACTGCTTTTTCATTTAGATGGTGGCGGTCATAATTTGAGAAAATGGCTTTAATCTCTACAAAACTGAATATATATGGCATGACTTTGAGGTGCATGTAACACTAGATGATGTGATGTTCACACATTTAAATAACATCTTTTTTGTAATACATTTTCATATGTGGAAGTGCATCTAATTATCTACATCTGATATACATTTTGTCCGTCCATGTATTTAATTATTATTTAGAATGCTGATCCAATAAGAGATGCTTCTTCCGATTTGATAAATCACTCACTTTATTGCTATTTAATATGTGCTGTCACTCAGGTATTTTTTGTGTAAGTTATATACCGTATTTTCCGCACTACAAGGCGCACTTAAAAGCCTTTAATTTTCTCAAAAAAAAAAAAAAAAAAAAAAAAAAAAACAGACAGTGCGCTTTAGAATCCAGAGCGCCTTTTATATGGATCGATGCGCTCTGTCAAAATGTTGACATTCCCTTTATAGCACAGCTCCATCTAGTGGATGGATACCGTAAACCCAGTCAAACGTTTGACTGCTGTATCTTCTATTCTAGGTGCTTTATAATACGGTGCACCCTATATATGAAAACAGTTCTAAAATAGGCCATTCATTGAAGGTGCGCCTTATAATCCACCATAAACTAAAAGATTGGATTGATGTGAATGGGTAAATAGTCTATGACTTAAAAATATTACAACTGTTTCAAATTGCCAAATTAACATGGTCAAACTGCCATTTCACACAGACTGTTTAATATTGAACAGTATGAGGTTCAAATATGTGTTAATTTTAACATGTTAATAACACTTTGACAAATGATTTATTGCGAGTCGATCATTCACATATAAATAATGCATAATTGATACACTATTAACTTATTTGGACAACACAAAGCGAAAGTAACAACATAAAATTTAGATCTGAATGTTCCCGTTGTACAACTAAGGTAAGTGTAGCTTGCAACTACAAAACTTTCTTCTGCAAGTCAGGTTAAGGTCCGTTTAAGTATTGCAAAGCAGTCGAGTGAATATCAGTGAAATACATAAAAAAATCCTGAAACATCTCTTTCAAAACCCCAGTTCATGTATAAATGTCAATTTCAGGAAACAAACAAACAAAAAAAAAAAAACTTTCTAAACAGAAAGAAACTAACTCGGTCAAATCATTCTTGTGGTGAGTAGGACCACATACGTTTATTGTTAGCATATTGTATAGTACATGGCGTTCTTGTGGTTGGGGTGTCAATTACAGTTTAAATGGGATAAAAAACATGTTTGATTTTTTACATCTGGTTGGGAGGCCATTCACAGCAGATTTCAGAGAACCATTTTAAATAGCTTTTAGCACGTAGAAAGAAAATTGAACGTGTGGTCATACAGTTTTTCTTTTGTTTTCCTAAGCAGTTGGGAAAAACAACAAGCAACATATGCACTGTATGTGCACTCTAATGATAATAAAAAATACAAACCACCTCATAGGCAAATATATATATATATATATATATATATATATAGACACATGTATGTGGTCTACAAGGGTTTCCTTAGTATGAAAGTTATGGAACTATGAAAGAAAAGACATGATGCAGCAAGACATAAAGGAAGTGTGTGTGACAGGGCATCTTCACCTGACCAATTGGCTTATTTATGATTGAGGACATCCTGTGATTCTTCTGCTTTCGGCTGCATGCATTTATTCAGTACACATACTCACAACAGTTTGATTGTTCCTGGAAATCGACCAGTTTCTTCCCAGCTTTCTAGCTGCATTATTCACCAACTATTCAGAAAAATAGTTGTTTATTGGCCTTCATAATCATAAATGTGTGGCGTCAAAGAGATTTTTCTCCATCTCTACTTGATGACACCAAGATCTACGATAGCTTGTTTATGCCACAAGATTAACAAAAATTAATTACAACTTCATATCTCACAATTCTGACATTTTGAGAAAAAAAAAAGTCTAAAATACAAGATACAAACTCAGAATTACAAGATATCAAGTTAGGAGTCAAAATTGTGAAACATAAAATCACAGTTGTAAGAAAAAAGTCATAATTGTGAGATACAAAGTCACAATTACCATTTAGTTTTTTTTATTGTGTCATAAATAAAAACAGAAGTGTGATGTAAACTTAGATTTTTCTTTCTTTTTTTATCTTTCAAATCTTGTTATTATTTTTTAATTAGTGGAAACAACCTTCTATAATGATATTATTTCCAAGCTGCATGCTGATGATTTTATGTGCAGTATGAAAGGGATTTAGGCATTTGCCTGAAATTTTGGCGGGAAGGTGTCACCCCTGAATCTCGTGGGGTTGTGATACAGGAAAGACAGAGGGAGGAACTGTTGAAAAGGCAGAACTTGTGTGGCTACAGTCTGGTGAAGGACCTCAGAGGGCCAGAAAGACAGAGTGAGAGAGAAACAGAAAATATAATGACCATGAAGCTCATCTTAAACTACTGCTAGGGACTGACATACTCTGGGTGGCTTGTGCAGCATCACAGGTGAGATTCACACATATATACTCATGTTACATGTGTGTAATATGGGTGTTCAAGATTGACATTATATTCTTTTTAATAGCCATACTGCCAAATAAAATATGTTTGAACAAATTAGTAGAGTAGAATTAGTAGAGAAAGCAGTTTGTTGTAGACGCATATGCTTTCCAAGGTTAATCAGTTGAAATCTTTCAAATCAAAGCTCAATCTACTTCAGTTTCCTGTTTACATTCTTTGTCAGTCTACAATCTATATAACAGCATAAACATGGTTCTCTTTGATATGACTGTTCATATCCGTTTCCAGGGATACTTTATCTTTATTTAGTTGGAGAATGTTTAAATTTCTGTGATTGCAGTTGAAAAATTGAGACATTTTTAGCACTTTAAGACACATTATGCAAGCAATTCTTATTAAGTATCATTTGACATGCACTGTGGAATGCTGGGTAAAGTAATCCTGAGAATGTTATTGGCCAACTGTAAAGTCAATGAATCAGGTTAATCAGGAAAATCAGTGACAGGTGTTGAGATCCAGCATTCTTTCCAACTTTATTGGTTTTGTAAAAATACCAAATGGAAGCACTGCTTTCAACAGTCTTTTAGTTAGTTTTTTGTTGTGAGAATTAATGTGCTATGTGTATGTGTGTCTTTGTTTGTGGTTGTGTTGATTTCTGTGGCCAGAACCGCTGTGACCAGAACATCGAGGTGGTGACTAAATCAAAATGTCATTCCTGCTCCTTGACGTCTTTAGTACAATGTCCTGATGACTACACCAAGAGTCAGCCAGAGAGAAGTACAAGACATGTGCTTATGTGTGCTGGTAAGGCTTTGCTATTATCAGGGATCAAGAACAGCAATAATTTATTTAAAAGCTCAGACATCTATTACTACACATTATATTTAGTATAATGTGTAGTACAGACAGACAGACAGACAGACAGACAGACAGATAGATAGATAGATAGATAGATAGATAGATAGATAGATAGATAGATAGATAGATAGATAGATAGATAGATAGATAGATAGATAGATATTAATGTAAATCTTAAGCTATAATATCTGACAAAGCCCACTTTTAACAGGACATTAATAGCTTTTGTGACAAGATGAGGTGTTTCCTTCATGCATAAACAAAATACAGAGGCAACAATTATACAATAATCACTCTATATGTCTTTAGGTATCACATCACCATGGCTTTGTCTGTCAAGGGCTGTTCGTTCGAGTGTTACAAAGACACGGTGGAGCCCAAGTGCTGTCCAGGTCACTGGGGCGATGACTGCATTGGTGAGTTTGTCTTTATATACGATTTTTACACATTTTAAATAGCATTTGGTATTTCATTCTGTGAGGGGAAATACTGTACACTGAGGGAATATTTTGATCGGAAGAATCGGAGAGGAACTATCCTAATGTGATCACTAACAAGACTGAAACACAAACATGGGAAGCATGGCTCCTCCTGGGAAAAGAAGTTAAAGAGCCAGTAAGATGAAATTCTAAGCTTCCTATCACTGTTTATAAGTCCTGTACATTAGGTTTAAATCCATCCAAGGTTAAAAAACATTGTCATTTTGTCAAAATATCATTTTAAAATTACCTCAATTCTCAGAGATCCCCAAACGGTTCGCGCGAAGCTGTTCAAAAGATTCAGTTTCCTTAAACCCCACCTTTCGGTAGCATACTGTGTTCTGATTGGTCAACTAACATAGTCAGGTTTGATTGGTTGTTCCGCACACACCTCCACGGTAAACTATGCGTTAGCATCTGTTTGGGGTGAATTATGTCTTATTCCTCTCATCGCGAAGCAAACAGTAAAATAAAAAACTTGAACAGTCTCGCTGCTTTTTCTTCTGTGTGTGCGTATTCAAGCCGCGCGCTTCAGTTTGAATCTGAATAGCGCGTTCAGCGCGGGGACGTGGTCACATTAGATATAGTGAAGGGAGACGTGAAAAACAGACATCGCGTTGTTTTCATATGGATTACTTTATCACAGAATATCTGTTTTCGGCAGCACTTGTTTAGTTTTAAAGTAGACATGTCAAGCTTTCTATAGAGATCTCTCTCATGTCTCTCCGTTGAGTATTCACGGAGTTACACTTCATTTTAATGACGTGTTTGTACATGACGATCAGCACAAACAAAGGCTGCAGACAGCACACATACTGATAAGACGCTCGGGAGAAAACAAACACATAACTTCATAATCATACTTCGCGTTGTGATTCGGAGATGCTCGTTGTTCTAAATAAAGTTGGTAATGAACCCTCTTTTATGGCTTTGAAAATCCTGCTGTACTCACCGAGATTAGAAAAGCAGTCATCAGTGAAATGTTGTGAACACAACAAAAGGGATTTGTTGTACTGCTCTGGTATTGTGGTGAAAATGAATTTTAGCCATTGGTTCTTCTGATTTTCATTGTTTGGGGTGGGGGGTGGGGGGGGGTGGGGGGGGGTGGGGGATTGGGGCAGCTCAGAGTTCCGTTTCTCCCAAGACGGTAGGCGGAGATTATTATGCAAAGTGTTCTTAGTGACGTACATAGAGATGGGCAAAAGATTTGAAATCTATAACGACTCGTTTCAGCGATTCAGAGTCGACTCCTTACTTTAGAAGCCAATCACTTAACTTAATAAATCTTTTTGGTTTAATTACTTTGCACATTGTTTACACTGATGGACAGCTACATCATACACTGTAATACAGGTAATTTTTGATTTCCCATCTGTGTGGCTCTTTTAAAAAAACGGACCTTAACTACTTAACTACTACTTAAGTGGGCTTAACTACTATGTACTTACATTTTAATTAATAATTTAGTACAATGTACTTATTGTGTACATACATGTTTTTACATTGTACTTATATAAAAAAACTACATGTAATTACATCTGTATTTAATTTCTATAATTACATTCATAATTACACTGTTGACCCATACTTTACACCTTAACCCACCCTTAAACTTACCCATACCTCCAACCCTCTCCCTAACCTTACCCCTATCCCACCTCAATAGCAGCAAAAGTGTTTTACAATACAATATGAACACAATAAGTACATTGTACTTATTTCTTTATGTAAATACATAGTAGTTAAGGCCACCTAATGTAAAGTGGGACCAAAAAAACTATATTGCTATCATTCCTAGTCCAGATTAGATGCTAAAGGAATGCTAAACTGAATTTCTATCATAATTCATATAAATTTTTATGATGGTTTCTCATAATTCTGTCATAACCAGTCCTAAGAAATGATAATATGAGATAATATAAACAACTAAAGCAAACATTTTCTAAAAATAAAAATAAATATCTGGATAAATTGAACTTACAGAAGAAATAAACGGAAGTAGGAATTATAGTTGATCCGGCAGGATCTTATGTGACTCTTATTAGAATTCTTGTTTGATTCCAGTAAGATCCTTTTGGATCGATTTCAAATTATGATAGGAATTCCACTGGCGTTCATTTTGGCTAGGGATATAAATCCAATATGCATGAATATGACCTTCCACCTTCCACAGTGACCTTGTCAGTATTTGGAAGGCACACTTTATCCTTTCTGTTTCCATTTTTAACATTTATGTGATAGTGACACCATGACACCTGATCTCTTGCTGACTTTGCCTTAGCAATATTTAAACAAATTACATTTTTATGTTTAACATTTACATTTTATGCATGTAAATCATTTATCCAAAATATATCTTTTACACCCAAAGTGCCAGTATACATGTGTCATGTTCTGAAAATCCTTTACTTAATTTTGCCTTTTAAAAATCGCTTTTGAATCTTTCAATATGTGATATTATCACCAAATCTAGGATTAATTATTTCTGTTTTCTCTCAGACTAAGTTTTGTATTTCTTTTTTAAAATGATTTGTCGTAGAGCTCATTAATCAGATTTTATGCACTTCAGTTTTTTTAATTTAAACATTATTTGTGTTTAATTTTGCCAATGTGCATAAGCTCAGATCAGTGAGGCCTACGACCAGTCATTTCCAAATAGAAAACAAAACCTGTGCTAATTTAAATAATACAAATCGATAAAAACAATTGAATCCATTTTTTTTTTTTTTTTGGTATAAATAAAGGAAAATTAGAATTTAACAAGTGGATTTGTAGGCTGGTCATTTTTTACTGGGAACACCATGAGTCTAACATGGTGGGGAAAATCCTTAAAAACAAAAAATAAATTACCAGATCTCAACATGACGGTTAAATTAATGCAATTCATGCAAACCCATGACCTTGGGAGTGTTAGCGCCATTCTTTACTGTTTGGATGTCCAAATGTGTGACTGATATCACCAAGTTGACCATTTTATCTGATTGAAACAAAAAAATGTAAAAGGTTTCTTCACTTTTAATGTCATGAAATCTAATGAAAGGAATCCTTTATTCTGTCAATAGAGTGTACAGGATCAGCAGCGACTCCCTGCAGCAATAATGGAGTCTGCTCTGATGGTATAGCAGGCAATGGGACTTGCACATGTGCAGTACATTTATTTTCCTTCTTTTCTTCTGTCTGAATCAAACACTATTATTGAGCATCTGATGTGACTTTTTGGACATTTTTTGTGTATGATGGCCCTGGAAAAGGTGAGTTTGTGAACACTCTTTTACTCTTTTCTGAGCAGCTTGAATGCACCCATTGCTTTGATTACAGTTTGCCATCTTCACAATCCTGCTGTTTTCCCCAGTTTGTTGAAGGATAGGGCTGCAGTGTAAAAGATCTGTGCAGACCAGACTCCTGCCATAAATATGCCACCTGTGCCACAGTGGAACCAGGAACAGTCGAGTAGGTGACAAATTCTCAATTGTTTGGATGTTTCATTGTTACATTCACAGAAAACAGCAGTTGTTTCTTGCAAAATAAGGTGGATACATTCAAACAAATACTAAGTATGCTTTTGCTCCAGGTGAAAACCCTGCTGGCTAACGAGATGAGAGCTCGCTAACTTGCTAAGCTGCACATGGTTGCAGGAGAGGTGAACACTGACTCGCTGAAGAAGGGAATCCTCTACTACACTCTGACCGGCCTGGCTGTAGAAACATTGACAGATGGAGGTGATTGAATGCAGGTTGTGTGTGTTTGTGTGTGTGTGTGTGTGTATTCCCCAGATGTTTTCAAGGATGTGCAAATGCAGGATACAAGAGCAGAATCATCACATACTGTTTCACTCTTTTCTGCTCAGATCAGATTATGTTTCATTGTGTTTGTTAAGATGACAGGGAATACATGAACTTTTCTGAAATCTGTAAACTTCTATTTTCAAGGCAGACCAGATAAAAATCCATCTTCAATGCAGTCGTAAGTAAGGAACTCTTGTGGAGACGGATATCTTTGCCTCAAATTGAATCATCCATTTGGTTGGAACTGCTTCCATCAGCTTATCAACCAAATGGATGATTCCAAAAACAACAATAAGTAAGTGTAGATAAGCGAGAAAGAGGTTCGTGAAGATAAAAGATTTGTGTTACATAAACATCATACACTTACTTAATGTTGTTTTTGATTGTCATGAGGACCAATAATGTTTTTGTCTCTTATTTTTCTTAAAGTAAAACCTGTTGCATATTCTCTCAGGGAATGGAAAATTCTCTGCTTGAGGTTGAGTTTTAAACTCTATTAATCCCTAAATGAATGTACTTTAAGACACTTGACCTGCTAGATATTACCTTTTTTTGTTATAAGCCAAATATTTGCTACGTTGTAAAAAAAATATATATAATAATAATAATTCATAAAAATAGGTAATGATGTATTGTATTAATATGAAGGAATTCAAATGTTTAGCTGTATTTAGAATTTTGCACATTGTTACATTATTGAATTTTTTTAAGGTTAATTAATTTATAATTATTTAATTGGCCATCTTTTTCTGACCATATAAAACTTATCCCAGTTCATCCTTTTTGTTAGAGTGCAAAAATAACAACTGTTTGGTTTTAAAAATTTATTTTTTATTAAATATGTTTTTATGTCACATTCTCTGTATATATGTTCGATCCAGTCACTTAAGCAACACTCTACATTTTCTTTTCATTTCTCCCAATTTCAGGGTAAGACAAAACTACTTGAACTGATGCACAATCACATAGTGTCCACTTCTCAGGTTTGTGTGTAAATGTGTGCAAAAATGTGTGATCAAATCATTTCTAGGTCATTAATGAATTAAATCCTGTCTGTCTTATCTGTCTACAGTTGAGTGCCAGCTTCATTGTGTTGAATCTTCGTGCTGTGACCTTGGTGGACCAGGTCCTGACATTTAATGTAACAACTGCTGTAAGTGTTAAAATAAATCAAATGTTAAAATAAATTGAAAATATGGCAATCAAAAGTATTGGAGCACCTAAGAAACATAGAATGCATTATATAATATGTGGGATTCATTGTGAAACAGAGTCATTAAAAAAATAAAATAAAAACATATTTTATATATATATATATATATATATATATATATATATATATTACACAGACATCACAAACTAACTGAAAAAAAAATATATATACACTCTAAAAACTGCTGGGTTGAAAACAACCCAATTTGGGTTATTTTGACAACCCAGCGCTGGGTCAAAAAGGGACGAACCCAGCGCTGGGTTGCTTTAACCCAACCAGTTGGGTTATCATATTTAACCCAGCCTGCTGGGTTGCCTTTTTTATGGTTTAAAATGACTATATTGCAGGGTTTAAAAAAACAGAGCGGGTGTTTTTTTATCACTGTATTTCAGAAGGAAAACTACTTTATTTAGAAAATGTTCGATATCATTTCGCATATGCTTGATAAGGCAGCATTTGTGAGCTCAGCACCGCTCTGCAGCCGTTACCAGAGAAACCTACCTCTCGCTCTTAGCGCCTCCTGCTGGCAGAAAATAAACTCGCAGAGTGCAGCCATGTGGGGAAACAATGCATTTCTACGTTAAAATTAACCCAAATTGAGCTAGGCATTAAACCTACAAATGTTGTTCATTTTAAATATCACTTTTACACACAAATAATAATTACCAAAAGGAAAATATTTATTAAAAACAAGAGAAAAGTCAAAAAGTAACATGTTAGAAGAAATGCAGAAAAGGATGGCATTAACAGCTACAGAGTTCATAAACAAAGCATTGAACATTTGATGAATATAACTTAAGATCAAATTGGACTTTGTTCAATTGTATATATTGTATAAAAATATACGAAAACACATACAATAAATTTACAATTAGTTAGTTTTTTTTCCAACTATTCTGGCATGACAGTACTGAAAAATAAATCACAACATTAACTTTGATATTATAACCTTTAACAGACGCATGTGTGTGTGTGTGTGTGTGTGTGTGAAAGAATGTGAGCAGGTGTATGAATGACCGAGTGTAAACTTTTCTACTAAACAACACAGAAAAAGCATTTAACTTTTTTTTTTAACAAATTATACACTTACAGTTTGTTTCATAGTCCATGAATACAGATCATGCATCACGGTCAATTTTCATGATCTCTTTAGCATAACTGATGTAATCATAAAGAAACCCCATCAGCACAGCATCTGACATCTTCTACATCATCCAGGGCAGCGTCCTCCTTTAAAACCACTGCTGTTTAGGTGAAAGAAGATTCTCCTCTCTGACCAGCATTCATCCCAGTCACCGCCTGTTCTTCATCAGTGGCCTAAGAGAAACACATTTGAAAAAATTAAACATTTAATTAAACTATCGATTTTCAGGTAGAGGTGTATTCACATCCGTAAGGATAGGTAAATAATCGGTTTTAAAGTTTCAACACTTTGTGCGGTTGTTTAATGTCTCAGTCCACCACAGCTCTCATGAAGTCTATAATGGCAGCACTAGTGTGAGGACATGCGATATTGTTTGAATAAATATTGCTTTCAGAAAGCTTCTTTACTGAAAGATTAAAACAGACATGACATTCACATACCTCACAATATTCATGTACATGGAGGGCTGCTCTTCAAACCGTTAGTTCACCAAATAATGTTCATAATTTACTCTCCCCATGTTTTTCCAGACTCATACAAACTCTGTTCATTTTTTGGAAAACATATGAATATATTTAATCCATTTATAGTTTAGATAATCAGTATTTTCAAGCTTCATAAATATAGAGTTATTGTAGAAGTAAATTCTGATATTTATATATGAATACATCTTAAATTATATGATAGCAAACATGTATGTTCAAAATAAAATATTGGTCTCCCAGACCAGCAATGGAGGACACAAAAAGAGAATATTAACAAATATTATGAGAAAACTAAAAATATATTAATTTATGTTGTAAAGACAGACAAAAGTCTTATAGGTTTGGAATGACTTGAGGGCAAGTAAATGATTTTTTGTGTGAACTTTACCTCTAAGAGCGCAGACCAAGAATAATGACTCTCCAAATCAGGTTTGAGTTCTGCAATGAAAAACACAGACATCAATGGTCTTAATGAAATGAGCACGTAATCACACTGTTGTTGCATCAAAATGTGAAGTAAACTGGCAGGAGACAACAGAAAAATTTATTTTCTAAAAATAACTTTCATAAAATCTCAAAGGAATGATGATCTCCCATGTCTCTTGCTTTTAACATCTACAAAAACAAAAAACAAACATTATTTTACTCTAAGTAAAAAAACAACAACTGATAACATGAAATTATGAAGTTTACTTGCCTTAAACGATCTTTCCCTCTCTTCAGAAGAAGCTGAGAAAACCACCTCCTCACACAAGCAGACTTGTGTGTCCTTAACTCCAGTTAGTTTGAGTTCTGCAAAGAGGGGCATCAATGGTTTCAATAAAATATTAACATATACATACATACATATATAAAATCACACTGTTTTTGCATCAAAATGTGAAGTTAACAGGCAGGACACAACAGAAACATAAATTTTCTAAAAAAAAAAAAAGTAATAATAATTTAACTTACATCAGTCTCAAAAGAATGAAGTTATCTTGTCTCTGGATTTCAACATCTAAAAAAAAACACACACATTATTTTAGTCTTAGTAAAAAAATAAATAACTTGATGTTATTCTGAAGTTTACTCTCCTTAAACCGTCTGTCCCTCTCTTCAGAAGAACACCTCCTCATCCTCACACAGGTCTGTGACTCCTCACACAAACAGCTTCTGTGTCTTTAACTCTCAGCGCGAGGACAATGAAGACAGGAGCTGGACAAGTCTGAAACATTACATGTAAAACATACTTTTAACAGTTACCACTTCAACAGCCTCAAAATAATTATGCTAGTCTTTACTACACAATGCCGTTTCCTTTAGGAGACAAACACACATTGAGTTTAACCGCGAAAAAAAAGACAAATTCACATGAGCGTAACCGTGACTATAACCGTCTGTTAACGCCTCAAAGAGAACAGATAATGTCAAATCTTATGTAAATATGACAAAATACATTCACAGACGTTATATTAAAAGTACATCCTCCGTTCAGTAACGTTACATGAGGCAGTTAAGACCTCCGTGTCCGAGGCGAAAACCGCGTCCGTTTTTTTTTATATAACGTTAGATATAACGTTAAGCTCCTTTGTTTCCGCCTTTCATAAAACCTTCCGCCTTTCATACAACCGGGTAAACAATAAAAGATAACTTTACATTTTGAATATTTAACGTTACTTACCATAGTCTTTCACTCGCTTCTCGCTTCTATCACGCTGAGAAAATGGCGGCTGCTCGCACTGGAGAGACGTACGATTTTGACGTGACGTGCGTGCTCTCCTTCACGTCCGCGTCCTCAACCCACCCCCGCTGGGTTAAAAAAGATAGTTATTTTCAACCCAAACTTGGGTTAAAACATCCCAAAGTCCTATCCAACGGCCTCAACCCAGCAGTTGGGTTGAAAAAACAACCCAGCGTTTTTTAGAGTGTATATATTAGATTAATTAAAATTTTATCATTTTGCAGACGCTTTTTTCCAAAACAACTTCAGGCTAAATTTTGAACCCACAACCTTGCCCTGCTAACACAATGCTATACCACTTGAGCCACAGGAACACTTTTTATTTGATTTATCTAAAATCTGAATGTAGGATTGAAAGGTAACACAAAAAGTATACTTATTTATACACATGGTTAAATGTTAGTTAATTACACCTGCTGTTACTCTGCTAGGACACCTGTGTGAACTTGAGGGTAAATCCCTCCATACAGACACAAAAAATGATGCCATTGAAATAATACAATGAAATCCATATATTTGAATTGTGATTTAAAGGTCCAAATACTTTATGTAACCACTGATTCCCTCACATACAGGGGTAGATCCTGGTCAATGGGGAGTCTGTTCTAGAGCTGGATGTTGAAGTAAAGACTGGCCGTCTTCATTCAGTGGAGGGGCTTCTAATCCCTCCGTCCATAGAGCCCACCATACCTCACAGGTGTGACATCAAAGAAACCAATGTTTTTAAGGTAAGGCCTATCTGTTATCTCCACTTCTATTGACCAGGCAATACACCTTTCTGTCTTGAAGGTATTTCTATTTGAAATAAAATGTAATGTTTAAAGAGGGGGATAATCACTTTCCCCTCCCACTGTAAATTAAACAGCACAAATACTACCAATACTGCATAAACAATAGCATATTCTTATTACTGTAAATGTGTACTAAATGTGTTCACAAAATCAGAGGAAACATTTGAGCTAAATATTGGGGGTACAAAATGACCAAGATATAATTGAGAAAGATTGGAGTCATCCATAGAATGCAGTTGGAGTAATGGCAATGTACATTTACTTCATTTGTTTCAAGAATGCATGTTACTGCAAGCTAGGCTTTTCTGGGGATGGAAAGCAGTGTGAAGCGATCAATGTCTGTCTTAAAGAATGCGCTTTTATTAGGCTTTGAATTGAAAACATCAGAAATTTGATCTTTCTTTCCCCATTGGTTGCAAGTAGAACTGAATTATATATATATATATATATATATATATATATATATATATATATATATATATATATATATATATATATATATATATATATATATACACACACACACATATGAACACACACTGTATATACCTATGGCTCAGCACCTCGGGTATGTAGTTTCGTATAATCAGCCACAAGAGGGAGCTGATGATCTCCTATTATTTACAAGCCTCTATTCACATTTAACAACAAATATATCCTGCGTCCCAATGTGTATACTTCCACCGTCTGCCCTAAATAAAATTGAAAATAGGATGCAGGCATGGACTTTTGCTCGAGTATGAAAACGTTAATGTATGTGTCGCTACTCGCTTATAATAATAATAGTTCCTTACATTTACATAGCGCTTTTCTAGACACTCAAAACGCTTACATAGTCAAGGGGTATCTCCTCATCCACCACCAGTGTGCAGCATCCACCTGGATGATGCGACGGCAGCCATAGTGCGCCAGAACGCCCACCACACACTAGCTTATTGGTGAAGAGGAGACAGAGTGATGAAGCCAATCAGCGGATATGGGGATTGTTAGGAGGCCATGATGGTCAGAGGCCAATGGGCGAATTTAGCCAGGATGCCGAGGTCACACCTCTACTCTTTTCGAAAGGCATCCTGGGATTTTTAATGACCACAGAGAGTCAGGACCTCGGTTTAACATCTCATCCGAAGGACGGTGCATGTTGACAGTATAGTGTCCCCATCACTACACTGGGGCGCTAGGACCCACACAAACCACAGGGTGAGCACCCCCTGCTGGCCTCACTAGCACCTCTTCCAGCAGCAACCTAGTTTTCTCAGGAGGTCTCCCATCCAGGTACTGACCAGGCTCAGCCCTGCTTAGCTTCAGTGGGCAACCGGTCTTGGGCTCCAGGGTGATATGGCTGCCGGCCAGAGTAAATGACAGACATTTAGTAAATGAGCCAGTTTGAATGGTCTTGGTATAATCTGGCAAACTGTTTACCAATCACGTTTCGCAATCGGCAAGGCAACTGTGGTACACACCACTACCAACACAAGATGGGTAACTTGCAAAGCAGCAGCACCACGCTTGCCACAATTTTTCTAAAATATTGTTAACGTGTTTAGTGAAAATGATTCGTTTAGCTTCGGATCTTTTGTCTTTTGTTTGAATCAATGATTTTGGAACACGTGACAGACTGGTCAAGTCGTGATTTCAGCAAAACTTTGTTTTGTAGTTGTAAAAATGGGCGTGGCCATTTGTAAATTACATTCGTTAACTGTCTATGATTACATGGGTCTGGTTTCCGGTCTAGTCTGTGTCCAGCTATTTTTAGCTGTACAAATCTGTTTGTTTTGCAGCTTGATATTGAAAGTGTGTCTTACATTATTTTAATGGATTATCTTAATTAGGAACACACTGGATTGTAGTGCAAACTGTTTTACCGTTTACTGCACGTTGTTATTCTCCTCGTTATTTTAGGCTCCCCGAAAAAAACAAACAAACAAACAAACAAACAAAAAAAAAAGATTTCGGGTTTCGCTCGGGTCGGGTCAGACGATCACGGGCTTGGCGGGTTCGGGTTTCAGTTTAAAGCCCGTGCAGACCTCTGCTCTAAGCCTGCTGGAACTGTAGAAACTGAAGTGCAGTTTTCCATTTGCTGGCTGACAACATGACACTTGTGACAACGTGTAGAGCGTGAATGTATCTTAAAGGTTGAACATAGCTTAAAAGTCAATGAAAGCATCTGGTTCCTACTTTTTTTGTGCAACGATGTTTCCCCCAGGTAACTCTACACAGGACAAGTGGTTTGGAGAACTGATCGAAGACTTAAAACAAGTTTGACATTTTCACATTTTTCTGTACTAGCCCAGACATGGCAGCTTGTTACAGCTTTTCATGTTAACAAAGCTCCACATGTAAAACCTTATGCCACTTAGCCTGAAACTTTTATTTTTCAAAGTTTTCTGCCTTTCATATGGAAAGACTGCATTAGACTTTTTTTATTTTATATAGACTCATAGATGATAATCTCCCATATGAAAAGATCCAAGGCAAACATATGCATTGTCTAAAAACTTTTAAAAAGATTGGATTCAGAAAAAAAAATAGTTTTAATGGAATTTCTTTGACTTACATGCATAAAACAGTACATAGTACATGGTATTCACTGATATGGTTATAGTATAACAATATCAAGTTTTTGCAGGCAAAAATATAAATTTTCCCTCCCAATAAAATCATGTAAACGTCCAACTAGAAAAGGGTGAAAACATGCAGTGAACGGTCACATAAGAATATATAGCCTAGTATAAAAGACAATTAAAATCATTAAGAACTAACTGCCATTTTGATTTGTCGTCTTTGGTTTTTAGCTTGGTGCAAACACTTAAAAATACTGTTTCAGTTACTGTAGATCCTAAACGAATAAATAGCATTTAATTGAATTAATATTCTATTGCATGTACTGTGTAATCATTTTGAGTTCCACTGTGAGCTGAGCTTATTGCTTTCATACTGAAATCACAGTAACTTTCACAGCTACAGACTTAGTCAAGTTCAAACATTCTTAGTTGTCATCTATGGTGCTGGTTTCAGGTGAACGGGACGATGCTTCCATGAAGAACTCCTCCTCTTTTAGCATGCTCTGGAGAACACATGAGGTACTGAGGTAAGAACAGGATACAGTACAGCTGGAATATTGTGTGGTTTTCTTACAGTCAGGTTGTTGATTCCTTCCGAGAATGCGCCAATCTGTTGCACGGTTCCTTCAGAGTCCTCCATCTGCACACCATCATTTAAACAATCGAACAATTACATCCAACTATGACCAGAAAACTTATTAAAAACTAGCAATTAAAATATGATTCACAATTTTAGCTCCATTGCATCCTAGTCAGTGGAATTGTCCATACCTGCTCCAGCTGATCCAAGCTGTCCTCGTAAACGCAAAGGCCTTTATTGAAACTACTGCTCTTAGGCATCTGCACATCCATGGGGCAAACATACTCTTCCATCTCCTCCTGTCGCTTCCGTCTCAATGTCCCGAAACTTCCAAATGACAGACGTCTTGGCTAAAAGGAGGAGAGAATGGTAAAGAAGAGGTAAAACGTTATCAGCATGGTGTTAAGTTAATAAACAGCTGTTTAGTTATATTCCAAATATAAGTGACATTCAGAGACCCAGAGGCAACCTTACACACAGTTACTTGCCTTGACTTTGGCTGTAGCTGTCAGGACAGTGTAATCTGGGTTTTCAAGATGCTCCTGCTTCAGCCTTTGTGCCTCTGAGCCAATCAGAAGATGGAAGTTGGTTGCAAGGTGACGTCTCAACAGAGTTTTATTTGGTGGGATGTTAAGAAGCAGAGCCATTGTCTCAACATTGAAGCGAGGCTCTAAAACCTGGGAAACGCAGGTAAAAAATAAAAATAAGAAAAAACAACTTGAATAGAAACTGATGTCTTCTGCTCCATTGCACATACCATTAGGCCTCCATGAACTCCACTTCCTCTCAGGTTGGGTGCATACTCCGCTAGATCCACTGAACGAAGCCACTCCATCACTCTGTGATTGGTCCATTGACAGATTTCTGCTGGCGTGGGATTATTCTAATCAAAGGGGAAAAAATACAGCAAAAATCAAAGTCATATTCAAAGTGACTGGCTCTTAGTGTGGTGGTATAACAGCAGGGCATGCTACCTCCGTTGGTCGGCGACGGAGGCAGCTGGGGTCATAGCAGTTGATGCGTAGCACCTGAATGGCTCTCTTAATACTGAGATGGTGAAGAACACTGCCCACTTTCAGTCCCAACAGGTCATCCTAACCAATGAGATCAAAAAAAAAGTAAACTTTAGTATTGCATTTCCGCAAAAACTGGTACCAACATTTTTTTTTCTTGGACACCATCAGAACATTACAATGATTTCTAAAGACTATAAAAATAGCTGCTAAAATTTTAGCTTGTATATATATATATATATATATATATATATATATATATATATATATATATATATATATATATATATATAAGAAAAGGTATTGTAATATTTAAATTGTAATTGACACCTACCACAGTCATATAGTGAAGCATGCGCCCATCCACTCTGCCCTCATCAAACTGAGATTTATACTGAGGTAGGCCGATGTCATCCAGCCATCCTTTGAGATAATTACAATAATAATATCAGTACTCTGACTTTGTAATAAAGTATTAATGGGTCAAATAACATTTGTAATCAACCTTATTCAGATGTCTGGCTTAAAGTGATATTACACCCTAAAAATGAAAACGTGTCATTCCAAACCCGCAAGACCTTCGTTCATCTTTGGAACACTGAAATCTGAGAGTTTACTGACCCTGCACAGACAGTAAAACAAATGACATGTTTAAGGCCCTGAAATGTATTAAGGACATTGTTAAAATAGTCCATATGACTTTAGTGGTTCAACAGTCATATTATGAAGATACAGGAATACTTTTTGTGCCTAAAGAAAAAAAAAATGTTTCAATAATATCTTACTCTTATTGAGTATTCGCCACATGTTCAGGAGAGTACCATGACTCTCAGTTGAACCACTCATGTCACATGGTCCATTTGAACAACATCTTTACTACCTTTTTTGGCACTTGAACCTTGCTGTCTATGCAGGGTCAGAAAGCTCTTGGATTTGATCAACAATATCTAAATCTGTGTTCCGAAGAGGATCCAAGGACTTACGGGTTTAGAACAAAATGAGGTTGAGTAATTATTGAAAGAATTGTATTTTGTTTCATTTAGTTAAAAAACCCTGATTGTTACTTACGAGTAACCCAGTTGTAGTCCAGTTTACCCATGGCATCTTCCTCTTCGGAGCCCAGCGACTGAAGAGCCAGCTGCAGTTTCTTTCTGTGCAGAGGATGCCGGATGCCCATGTCCTGAAGCACAGACAGAAATGTCATACACCACACAGAATAACCTAACCTTAAAGCTTAAGAAATAAAAGTATGTGCATGCATATTTGAAAATGTGACCTTTTCCAAATCATGCGGAGACGCCTTTAATAATGTCTGCCCAGAGCTGATGCACTGCTGAGCTTGATTTACATACAAGTCCAGTCCCTGGTTCTGCAGCCAAACGCACACCTGCTCTTTACTCCAGCGTGAAAATGGGCTGTCCAGCTCACTGACAGTGACATTTACAACATTACATGTTGAAGTGCATGAAAAAAAATTGAAACGAAAGAACTCTTAAAAAACAAACTGTATGTACTTGTTATTGCTTCGCTGCATATCACGTGACCAGCCCAGTCTGGGTCCCGCTGTGGCTCGAACTCCCCCTCTCCGAAACGCTGACTCGGGAGAATCGTCCAGGTCGTCAGAGGTGGACTGACTTCTCTTCATTCTGATGCAGGGATTATAATAGTTAATATCTGCATTTTAATAGACACTGGAGTTTAGTAGTAATATATTAAAACACATTAAAAAGACCTTCCAAATAACTTCATGATCCCCTTTGATTTCTTCTTTCCTTCGGGCGAGTATGTCTCTAATGCTTTCGGCTTCTGAGTTTGCAACCCGGCCAAATCCAAGTGCTCAGTCCCCTTACGCTCTCCTTCAACTGCCAAGCCAATATGTAATCAATAATTCATTAATAGGATAAATCATCCAAGATTCCAAAACTGCCAAGAAATATGCATACTTCATGTTCATTAAGGACAAACTTTTGCAGTTTTTAAAATACAAAATGTTTTTCAGAAAGTGTTTGGTCTCACTCACTCAGATTGGGAGCGGTGCTTGACATCTTGTTGCCTCTGATCTTAAAAAAGCCACGTCCGAAAGAGGAACGCGTTTTTTTAGAGCCAAAATTCTCAGTCGGGGAGATGGACGGAGAGCCTCCATTTTTACTGGCTTCATCCTAAAATATTACAAGCAAATTGCAGTTCTTGGTTGAAGATATTTCAGTTTTTGATTTGCCAAATGATTGGATCTTAACAGTTCTAATTAAAAACAAATTAGATGCTTCTTTATTAGCATCATTTATAATTATATGTTTCCAGTGCAGCTATGATGTTGTTTTATTATAAAGAGAGCTCAGGTTGATCTAATTGTACAATGACTAGTAAAGGGTGGTGTGAAATGCTGTAGGGGGAGCCACTGTGCTTACATGAAAACATTACTGTGTTCAAGCTGTGTTTTTAACCAACATGGGGTGACTGAACCCTACATTTGCGAATCTCGAACCTTTTTACAGGATCTTATTAACATATCTAATTCATAATTTCTCATATAGATTAAGTTGGTACCTCATTATTGCTTGTCAAACGAGACCTTTCAGGCTGCTGTACTTCAGAGACACTGAAAAGCATAAGGAAGAAATCAAAACGATCAGAATTTTAATAATGTAATTATAAATTGTAATAAAATTTTGCAATAAAACCACAAATCCCTGATAATGGAAGAAATTATGAATTTTTAAATTAAATGTATTAATTTTACAATTCTTGTGTTTACCTTAATTTCGTAAAACAATGTTACATTTTAAAGCCCATTTTGTACTCTGTTCATGGAAAGTGCCTGAAAATAATAGTCAGTTTGATCTATTTTTTCAATTTCAACTTTGCTCCCCAACCATGGAAAATACTTGAACGTCAATATATCTTTTGTATGAACGGTTTAAATAAATGTCTGCAGTAAGTAAACAGACCTGTCGGTGGTCTCAGCTGCAGGTTTGTGTGTGGTCACTTCAGGGAGCAGCTCTGAACATGGAATGAGCTGAGGCTGTGTGAGACACAACAACAATAACACTGATGGACGCGAGTATGCAGGAGATCAGCAGTGAGAAACTATTTTCCCTCAGGAGTCAGATTTCAAAGGACAAGAGCAGGCAGTGACCGCTCTGAAATGACCTGAAAATCACAGGATGCTGCTCCCAAACAAAAACAACAGAGACGTTCCCCGTCAACAAAAAGGTTATGGTTAAATTGTTATTCTCTGTCAGACCATCACAATGAAAATACTGCAAGGAGGGGGTCTAAAAGGAAGTCTGAGGAACATCCTGTGTACATAAACCATGTGTGTGTGTGTGAGTGAGTAAGACCCTTCATACTTCATCGGTTTCCTCTGTGCCTCCTGTGGAGACCATCTCGGTGTCACACAGCCCTTCTCTTGTGTCCTCATCCCTGGTTTGGTCTGGGAAAACAGCATAAGTCATAAGACAGGATAAATCAGCCAAGCTATTAGACTGGGAATCAGACAAAAGCTTTTTGGGAAATATTCTTGGGATCAAAATAATCTTTTTCCTAATGTCATAAAGACAAAAACAAAAACAGACACAAGTGGTAATGATTAAGCAATGCATGTCGTTCATAATATTAATGAAATCAAGTTACTTGTACATGTAGAGAACTGCTAAAGATCAGTGGTTTTATATTATAACAGAATGTATAGAAATAGAAAAGCTCACATACTATTCTCAGAGATTTTTCAACAGCTTTCAATTTTGTGTCTAGGAGATATTGTTTTTAATTGTTTACAGCGTGCCCTTGCAATATGAGCGTTCTTTTTTTCCTCAAAAGGAAATAATAAACTGAAGACATAAAAATGTGCCAAGGACATCTCACCTTTTGATGCCTGCACGGACGACACCATATCCTGCACTCGCTTGAAA
Organism: Carassius gibelio; assembly: GCF_023724105.1. NCBI lineage: Eukaryota > Metazoa > Chordata > Actinopteri > Cypriniformes > Cyprinidae > Carassius > Carassius gibelio. The sequence continues at coordinate 21,784,122 of NC_068399.1, read as the reverse complement.
CGGATCAGAGACTGCTGCAGCTCTTTTATCTTCAAATCCTAAAACGATTCAGATTAAAACTATGTAAAACTGATTATCATATGAAATACAGATTAATAATTAAACTAAAAAATGTTTTAAATACTTTTTACACAATACAAATGCATGTATTATTTGTAATATTATATATACACAAATATTCTTATTCTTATTTAAATATATACACAAACACAGTAATATTGTAAAATATGTAAAATAGTACATTTAGACCAAAATAACTTTGATTTGAAATCAAATTTGTGGAAGCTTTTGGTAAATTTAATGCACACTTGCTGAATAAAAGTATCATATCAAAAGTCCTTTTGACTGGTTCTGTCTACATTATATATATTCTACATGTATAAATCTATGTAAAAACTGTTTACGCAAAGATTACGGAGATGGTTTAATTGGAAACCAAAGTATGTGAAATAATGTGTGTGCTGGTAGGTGGTTGATGTGATCATCACAACAAAATAGCAGGACATCGTATTGTTTACCTTCTCTTCATTAGCTGCCTTCAAAGACTCAACAGCACTCCTCATTCTCTGCACCTCCATGTCTGAACACACAAAACAACTCCAGAAATAATATCTTATGGCACACAACAGCTAAACATTTCAGAACAAGACTGGGGCTTTTGATACATTTTTATGTCTCTGGAATCATTCAAATAAACACCCCAGAAACTGCATACTCGTCATTTTGGAAGTCAAGATGATTCGCAGTCAAGAATAAATATTGTGAGACAATTCATGCACATCTAGCAAATCGGAGTTATAAGAGAAGGGGAGTCTGGAGTCAAAACCAGGTCACCATCAATCAAAAAGCATGTCTAGACGCGTAATACAAACCTTCATATTCCTCATACATTCCAACAGTTTTTCTGGAGCTTACAGTGTGCTGGGATAGTTTCTCCTTTATAACGCATAAATGTTTTTGTTCCTGTGTCATACATTTAAGAGAGGATTTAATAGCTGCATAATGTGTCTGTGCAAGACTCCCTTTAGATTTAGACTCCAAGTCTACAACTAGTTACGTTTTCCACTCATCCACCATATTTATGCCAATCAGCGTAAATAATGATGTTAAATACAAAAACACACATATACATATATACATATACATATATATATATATATATATATATATACAAAAACATTGATGATTGAATTTTTTACAGATCACAAAGTAGAGTAAACTAGATCAAATTTCACATTTAAGCATAATTCACCTTTTTCACCTTCCTGTACATTATTACATTATTTTAAATTTGATTTTGCATCTCCTCTAGTTACATTTCAAATTGACTTTGGCATGTTGTTGCTAAAGCCGAATGTTCATATGTTACCTTTCTCTCTGCTTTGTGACTGTTCTGTGTTTGGGGTTTCTGACATGGTCTGGTCCTGAAATCTTCTAAGTGCCTGTTCTCTCTCCTCCAACTGCTTTTGTAGCGATATCAATTCCTCCTGACCAATAAAAACCACAATTAATGCTCCCAGGACATTCCAGAACTAAAAATAAGCTCACCATGTGCCAACCCCAAATTTACTTATCTGCAAAATACAGCATTATCAAAAATACAATGGGAAATGTAATTTCAAGTTATGCAAGAAACCAAACTGAGTGGCAGAAATGCAAAACAAATAAAAATAAAATTAGGAGTAAGGGACATGATTTTTAATGAATCTTTTCAGCTATTTGAATTTGTTCTGCTTTGAGCATGTGGATAAGTTCATTAGCTTGGCACATTCCAGTGGCTAGTCGTGAAGGTTAGGGGTGAACTTTACAAGGATTTCTCAGTGATTCATATACAAGTGCTTGCTGTAACACTTCACTGCTGTTAATCTTATGTTGTGTAATTATGACCTGACCATGAGGCTCTCGTACTTTGGTAGAGTTAAGACTTCTGTCATACTCTTGTCTCTCGTCCTCCATAGAAGTCAACTGAAGGCGCATGTCTTTTACATCCTGATAAAAACCCTAAGGAGAAAGACCATGATATCTAGAAGTCAAAGAGTCAAAAATAATTTTGTGACTTGTAATGCTAAATGCTTTGAGTTTTGTTGGATGAGAAGGCCATCAAAGACACTTACAAAGTGGAAAAAACATTGAAACTGAGAACTTAAAATTATACTAAAATGAAATCTATATTTTCATCTAACACAGAGGAAACCTAGCCCATTCTTTTGGTCCACTGTGGATTTCTGGTTTCTGAAAGTGAAACTCCCTTTCGGGCTCATGCAAGTGAGAGAAAGCTGAATGGGTCCAGTATAGTCTGGACTCAAACGGGGCAAAACAAGCTTTATAACAGGAAATGGCTCTGGCACTCTGTGTTTTGCTCTCACCCTCTGCTGGATAAAGCTGGGGGCTTAAGCAGCAATGAATGTCACTATGGAAACCACAGGGTGGTCAAACCATAATAGCCAGGTTTAATTTCATTAAATTGTCAGTATAGTTAATTCTGTTCTGCATTTAGAGCACTTTTAAGGTTCTGATTAATGACTGGAGACAGTAATTTATTAGGTTTGTGGGACTCTGTGCCCTGTGAAATTTCTCAGTGTTGATAGTGCAAACATGTGCTCCTTACCTCACTTTCTCTGCAATCCCCCTCTGTAGCAGCTAGCTTTAGTTTGAGACTTGATACCTCGGTCTGTAGTTCCAGTTTCTCCATCTCTAAAGCACTTCTGCTAAGCAGTTCCTACACACAATTTACATATTCGTTTTCATTTTTTGGAAATCTATTCCTTTAATACTGACCACTCTTACAACAACGTGTCTTAAATGCCTTGCACTTCTGTTATTGCACATAAGCCTTTAAAAGAGATCGCACACCTGCTGTAGTAACTCTTCTGTAGCATTCAGTTTCATTTGGTGTTCCTCAAGGCTCGAGTCTAGGTCCTTTATTTTTTCTCCTTGAACTTCCACCTGGTCTGTCAGAACACTTACCTGGTGGATCAGAGTGGATACTAACTGAGTTGTGTGTGATGTGTGACATTTAGAAACTACAATTGCTGCATTCAAACTGACAGATAATAGGAAAACAGAGGCACACAACTTCATATCTGACAAGAAAATCCCACAAAGCCTCTCGACTTGATTTTGACAACTCACCTGGAGCACTAGACATTCTTTGTCACTTTCCAAGCGAGAGAGTCGCTCCTGGTAAACCAAATCCCCTGCTGGAGATCCATGGCCATTGGTCTAAAAACATAAATCAACAAATTATTACATGCATTTGTATTCTACGTGAAACATACATGAAAACACATTTCCAAATAGACACACCAGATTTACTGGTTGTGTGGTGTGGCAACAAAATGCAGTGAAATGAACTGAAATGACCATATTCAGTCAAATGCCAGTGGGACCTGAAAAAGAAAAATCACATGCTGCCATCAGTGAGTCATGTGAGGTTCGTGCAGATGATACTCTGCTATATGAGATGCATGTGAACGTTTCCAGGAGTGGAAATTTCACAAAGCAAGCATGCTTCAGGTTAAATATGGAAAAAGGGGATGGGGAGTTTAAATGTTTCTAATCCAGAAGAATCATGACTAGAGTTAAGGATGGAAAACGCAAAGGGAGAAAATCTTATGTCAGACTTACAGATAAATATATTAAAAGGAAAACAATCAATAGTATTTTCCTCCAGAATAATTTTTGCATCAAACAGCTTAAAAATCTTCAGCCAAAAACGCTAATATTATTTTAAAATAAACTTTATTGAAAGCTTCCAATTTAAGCCCACCAATTGTTGTCTAATGAAAACCCACCAGTCGGCTGTGTAGCCACTCCATCAGACCCTCAGCTGTGGTTTCGGACACCTGGGTGCGCAGACTCTCCTTTTCCTCAGGATCCATCAAGTCCAATGCACCCCTCAGGTCCTCCAAGAGATGCAGCACCCGAAGGCTGCCCAGGAATGGTGAAGTTGGTGACTGACAATCAAAGAGGCCATTGGTGTAATTCATAGCCTTAGAACCTGAGGAAAGTGCAGGAATGAGGATCAGTGAAAAAATTTGGGGAGGAGTCAAAATTACTGGGTTCCATGCACAATTAATTAGACTGTTATATAGTGCACAAACTGAATAGACTAATTCTATTGTTATATTTGTGTCTTTTTTTTTTTATCTGTGTGACCGTGAGGTTGTATTTCCTAAAAATAAACAGAAAATGAGAGTGAGTAAATGACTGAAATTATTTAATTTTAAACTGAATTCTTGTGTAAATTCATTTTAAATCTGCTTTGTTTTGCTGTAGCTACTTTCAGCACTTTCCAAAACCAAACACAGGTCGGATGACTGTGACCACAGTGCTCGGGTGGCTTACTGTCAGATGATGTAAACAGTGGGACGTCCACTTCCATAATTACAGAGTGAATGGAAAAGCATAACCTTCAAGAGATTCACTCTTGCTTCAGGCGAAGACATTCACTTTTCTCTGATGCAGCCCTGATGTTTCCAGAGATGGACAATATTGTGGTCGCATACTGAATAAGCATTAGATTTCATCAGTGCTGAAATAGTGGAAAAGCCTTGTAATGTCGCTCACTGCGCATACTCTCAGTTCTCACAAATCTGCAGAAACACTCACAGTGCAGATTTATTCTCCTTGCAAGTTTACATACGTGCATCGACCCTAAAAATTCTTTCAAATAATTTGTGTCTTTTAATTTTAATAAATGACTACACTGTTGATGACTGTGTAAAGCTGCAGCACGTCCTGATTTTGCCAAGTTCGATGTGTTCCTAGGTCAACATATTTTGTTGACCCTGGAACAACATTGTACTCCAAAAATACATTCTTAACCATATCCCTACACCTAAACCTAACCTTAACCATGAGTAATCTATAAAATCATAGGAAATGATAGATGAATGACACTGATGTACAAGCACCAAACACTGATTTTAAGCGTAAACTTCACAAAATCTATAAACTGGTTCTTCAAATCTGATTGGTTAATCACAATGTTGTTCCAGGGTCAACAACGATGTTGTCCCAGGAACATGTCTCACTTGGTAAAATCAGGTTCTGCAAAGCTGCAAATGAAAGAAAAGAGGAGAAAGAATCTTTTTTTGTACATAGTATTTTTCATGATTTAGTTGTACCTGCGATGATGCCATCCATCTGCTCCAGAGCAGCTGCCAACATGTCACTCGCATCACACATCATGATCAGCTTTCTTGAAACCTGCAAATGTAACATTTAATGGTAAACAAGGACATTACGCTATAAAAAACAAAAAAAAATCTGATGTTTGATGTTCTCTCTCCTGTCTGGCACTAGTACGAGGCGTTTCTGTCAAATCATGCAGAATGGGAGGACTCATGTGTGGGATAATTGCATGATTCTCCCAGGATTTTTCTCCACTTTGCGTTGGAATGCTTGGAATTCCAGACTTTCAAAACAAAGTCCCACAGGAGATCAGTCATGTCCAGCCTGTTACTGCCACTGGCCTACAGCTTGACAGAAGATTGCCTTCTCCACCCACCTGGTTGGATCCCTGAATTAATCTTTTAATTACCATTTCAAAATTAATTTACATTAGCAAGGCAAATTAGATCTAATAGACAGCTACGCCGCACTTATGAACACGTCAAAACAGGCATGAGCAGCTGCTCAAATTTGTTTACAAAAAAATCATATCACTTCTTTTAAGGTATCGAAGACAGTGTAACTCAACTAAAAATAAACTATTAAACTATTTTTCCAGAATTCAAATAAAGCTGAAATAAATTCAAATTTAGCAACGAAACTAAGATTTAACAGAGCTAAATATAAAAATAATTTAGCCTACTAAATATAAAACAAAAAAGGTTAATTATACTAAAAGGGAAATTAGAAATAAAACCATACAAAATATTTCTTTATATTCTACAAATATTAAGAAATAATACTAAAATAACACTGAAGTAGGATGAAGGCCAAACAAAATGTTTTGATTTACAATGTATTTTTACATTTAACAATAATGTTTCAAATTCTAATAAATGTTCACTTTATGAATAATTTAACTTGTAATCCAAGGAATGTGAAAACAGCATACATTGGTTTCAAGATATGTTATTAGTAAATCCAACCTTTTTAATAGTTCAGTTACATTAATGCAAACTACAAATATCAATATAAAAATATAATAGGGAAAATAGGTGAAAAAATACAAACAACTAGTAAACCATATTGATCCATCACAATTATAGGACTACACTGGTCACAATTACAAGCCAAAACAGGGGGGTACCCTACTTATTTACAGACTGCAAGAGAGCTGGAACTCTCAACAACTAACACAGAGGTCTTTGTTTGTCCATTTACCACCAACCCTGAGAGAAAAAGCACAAGCTACATTCTCATTCTAACATGAACCTTCAATTATGACCTTATCTGATCAACGAGGACCGCAGAAAGAGCAAGCCAGCCCATGTCACTTCGCAGTTCTTATGTAGCAAGAGGAGCAGACCAAGGTTTTGTTTATGCACATTAGATTTTGTAGGGTCAATGAATCCTTTGTATACAACACTTGTTCCAAGCAAATAAAAGCTGTTTTAGATCCCAATGACCAAATCAAGCTGCTGACCGCAAAACATCAACCAAATACTCACCGAAACTTCAATGATGAATCAAAGTGCTAAAATGAGTTACAATCGACTGGATTTGACATTCAGATCCATTACCACCTGTAGAAACACTGGCCAAAGTGGAGGTTCGCCCAGCTTGAAATCCACAGCTTTTCCAGTTACTTTTGGCAAAAAAAATAAAAATAATTCTCCACATCCCTGGAGAGAAAAGGAGCTGTATTTAGTCAGCTGCCTGCATCACTTCCTATGGGGAAGCCCTGGATATCTGGCAGTTTCTCCAAATAGTGCAAGTAGAAAGTCTGAGTGTGAATATTTGCTTACATCAGAAAAGAGTTCATTGGGGATGTTATTTGACCAGTTTAAGATTATGAAATCAGATATCAATTATATGACTCTCAGATGCTTTATACAATATTCGAACCGTTTAATATGAAGTCAGAAACAAAATATATGACTCTCAGATCCTTCATACCATATATGATTGTATGTGTGTGGGTATACACACACTTCAAGCCTGCATGGGAGCAATTTAGGGTTATATATATATATATATATATTTTTTTTTTTTTTTTTTTTCATACATATATATATATATATCTCCACTCTGACGAGAGCCAGCTCTGATCGGTTCTTTTCACAGATATTTTGATTTTCCATTTCACAAAGCCTGGACGGAAAATCATGGATAAAAGCGAGCCCCTTGTGATAGTGTCGAGTGATCTTTGGCTCCAAGTACACTTTTGAACAATACTTTCCAACAGTAGTAAACGCAACAGATTTTAATCAGTCGCAAATGGACTGAGGAATTACATTTCCAAACGGAAAGAGCCGAAAAAGCAGTCGGGTTGACTTAATTGGCCTTGTATTTTCTCTCAGCCAGAGGCCCTGTGTGTACCATGCACCAATCGCTCCGTGACCCAAATGACCAGCTTCATCACGAACCTCCCCCTTCTCCCAGATTCCTGAAAAACTCCTCCAGATGTGTGCTCCCTCTCACATACCTTCACAATCAGCACTTCCTCCAAACATAGATATCGTACAGCCCCCCCTCAGGCCAAAGCCCTGTCAAACCCTTGTGCAAATTAATTCAGTTGTTTTACTAGTAAATATACAATTAATCAGCAGATTGCAGATTGCCTTAAACGGTTGTTAACCAAAGCACTGTGGGAGGGACGGTGGTGACTAGCTGGCTTGGTTCCCAGACAGGCCTACCAGTACAAAGGTAGAAGTCTTTTTGGTTTATTTTCAGACTCTGACGTTGGCCAGATGTGGAGATAGGGGATGGAGTGGGGGTAGTCTGAAAGAAAAACAACCCACTGCCCGTGCCGTTATCCAGGCTGAGCCTCGTCCCAAATACACCCAATCCCTCAGACGGATTGTGCTACTGAGCTATACGCTATACAAACACACAGATGTGACACACATGTGGCCTCCAGCATTAAAACAAGCTCCTAGTGGCAAAGTCCTATCCGCTACTAATCATTGAGCTGGATACTGGAGTGTGCAAATTCAGAATTCAACACAGAAATTTTTGCATAGCTTTAAGTTCTTGAATGAAAGTAAAAGCATATTTTGTATCACCTGGTTTGATAAAGTGCATTTGAGCACCATTCTTCTTAAAGAGGAGTGAGCTGTCAGTCGATAAAGACCAGAGACACATCACTCCCCATACATCAGTGTTTCCCAACCATTTATGTCTAACGTACGCCCACAGACCCTTCAGTAAAGCCCTTAACTGACACAATCCAAAAATGTTTGCTTATTCACTGTGGGATTATTTAGCATTATCACAATTATAATGGGACGAAAAACCCATCCAACAAAATGTACAAAACTTTAAACATACTACAAAAGTGCAGAAATGAAACATGTTGCATGATTAAAAACATCCTATGATTGCTAGAGTTCTCCTTTTATCCCAATCACATCAAAGTTACATAAACATCATTAAAATTTCAAAAACAAATGGCTGCATTGCTAATGCTTTGATTCTGTAATTTGTAGCTCGTCTGTGGTTTGCTGAAATCAATACAAGGAAACATGTGGAGGACAAGATAGGAAACATCTGACACACACTTCAAGCCTGCATGGGAGCAATTTAGGGTCTTATATTGAAGAATTAAAGGAAAAAAAAGCCCTGATGTCATAGCTGACCTTTTCCCACTGTGAAAGGCCACAGTTCCACCCTGGAAGTTACAGTAAACACATGATATACTTACACGCTCCAGGTTTATAGGCTTGACAGCACCAGGTTAAGACAGACCTTTCACTTTATTGTGTGAAAAAAAAATGACCAACTTCATGAGTAACTTCAGATTTATTCATTCACATAACCAAAAGTCACACCCACAAGCAAATTCAGCTTCCACAAATCCACAAAAAAATAACTGATATTGTCCAACAAAAATACACATTAACAAGTTAAAAAAATAATAAAGTTACTGTAGCTCATGTCCTAAAAGAGCATAGAGCTCTAATTAATCTGAACGTAACATGTATGGATGTTGTACAAATAGGCTACATTCCTAAAATGTTACATTCATTTAAAATCTTTGAAGTGTATAAAAGTGTAGTTATGAAAAAGGGCAAAGAATGAGTGAACACAAGACAAAAAATAAATAATTAAAAAAAAAACATAGAAACGTAATTCTACGCATCTTAAAACGCTAAACGACCATCAGGTGCGACACAGATGAAGCACATTATTATTGTTTACTCAGTTTATCGTAAATGGCTTACCTTCTAATGTAATGAGAGTCCTATCGTTATTCGAAATGATAAACTTCCTTCAGCAGACGCGTGTGTCCAAAATCAACAGATATTCCCGAGCGTCTCTCATATTAATGTTTCTAATGAAGTTGAACGCGTCTCTGAGAGCAGCGGCGGATCTTTCGGACTTAAAGTTGAGAACTCTGCGCCCAAGTGCGCATGCGCGTGCCAGACCAGTCACAACCACAAAACTATCTAACATCATCAATTACCTCCACAGAAGACTATAAGTAAAAACTTAGATTTTTTACATACGTGAGACTTCAGTTTTCTGTTAAAGACAGATAACAATGCGATAAAATGATACCTACACAGAAATATAATTAGTGGAAGAAAATAAAAAAGAGGGCTTCGTCCAAGTAATTGGTCAGGCATGATTCAGAAACAATAGTCATCTAATTAAACTATTCACTATCTTTTTTCAACATCTGTGAACGTTTCTTAAATGTTCTCATTCAAATTAAATTAAATTATTGTTGCTAAAACGTAGCAGGCGGCATATCACGTGGTAGTCTGTTTATTTCTTCTGCTCAGACTAGACTAATCACCGAGGTTTGTGATTGCCAAAGACAATTTCAATTGATATCATTTGTTATTTAACTTTTAATTGATATACATATCCCTTTGTTATAAGCAGACTGATATTTTTGGACTAAATAAATGAATAATAAATAAAAAATGAACATAAAATGCCCTTTTCCTCCAGTTAGAGCTTTTAATTGTGTTTTTAATTTTTTTTTTGTTTTTTTTTGTTGCTTTATAGCATACAATAAATATACATGTTATATGATAAAGTATAGGAATAAACATGTTTACCTATGTGAATATGCATAAACTAGAGTTATAATATAATTTGAAGTAATGATTGCTGACGTTAGTAACAAGAGCTATTAAAATATTTCCAAAATTTTCTGATATGAAGTCATCTGCATAGAAGCAAGTAAAAGCTCCCGGGAAACAGATAAATATCGCCCTCTTGTGAATATTAATTTATATATATATATATATATATATATATATATATATATATATATATATATATATATATATATATATATATATATATATATATATATATATATATATATATATATATATATATATATATATATTGTTGTCTCCACTTCACACTAGATGGCAGGCAAACGCTAGTTTTTTTTTTTTTTTTTCTTACTGTAAAAGTTTGTTTCTGAATTAAATTCCTTAACTTTATACATATGTGACTGCTATTAAAACCATTATTTACTATGGGATCATATCATAATTCAGTTTGTGCATTTAAGTTATGCCTTGGATGCTCAAGGTTGCTAAAACCTGACCCTCTGTCACCACATTCAAACATTGTTCACTGAAAATTATACAAAAGTGGTTGCAAACAATTGATTTTAGCAACATAAAAAAAAGTTAGTCAACTAAATTTGTTTATTTAAATGTAGCTAAAATAAATTGATTGCAATCACTTTCATCAAAAGAATTTAGTTAATTCAATTGATCTTTTTTCTTTTTCTTTTTCTTTTCTTTTCAGTGTTCTTCCTGGACAGACCCATGATTTTAGGATTTAAAGAGATTTGCTGGTCCATCTTTACAGTCCGTACCCAGTGATTTATTGTCTTAAGACATTGAAAAACAGAACAGGTGAAGTTACTTCCACTAACCTGTAATATCTGGTCTATTTGCTCATGCCTTTTGGATTGAGGCACTTCTGTGTCCATGGTAACCAGGCTCATGGGGGAATCATTTTAGTCCCTTTTTCTCAATGGCACAAACAACCCACTTTTTTTTGCCCACTGGGTGAAGAGCTGTGCCCTGCTTGGGTCATGTTGTCACTCTTGAAAAAGTACAAGACATACTGTGAGAAGGGAAAAGATAATGATTCTGGAGAATACCAATATAGAACTTAGTTTTCAAAATAACTTCCCTTGTGAATCCCAGCAATTTTGTGTGGGCAGAGCTATTGCTGGATTTAGCCCAAGTAAATAGAGGCAGATACCAAATAGTATAGAACATGCTCAATATCAAAGTGGCCTTTTTAATCCAACTCTGAGTGAAACCAGTGACTCACTGTGTCCAAAGAACACTGAGAACTCACATTACAGCAGACGCACCACACCGAACCACCAACATGAAGGGGTTTATGGAATCATTTTTCCTTCCAGGTGTCACAGAGATGATCTTTGTTTATTTCATTCACTGTATATAAGGACACAGCATGTTAATTAGCGGGAAGGAGAACAGCAATCTCTTTCTCTCACCTGGGCAACTGCAAGATACCAGTCACATCAGTGCATGTAAGAATGTCATTTTCACAGAAAGCAACAACTAATTTACTTGTGCAAATTAAGCTACAAATAGCACTTTGTTTATTTCATAATTATTAATGTATAATTTAAAATAAAATAACATTCTTTAGTGCTGCTCAAACATTCAGGCAGTGGGAATGCATGCAAAAACCAAGTACACTGAAAGCCACAAATAATATTCTGTTGTACAAAACAAGCCATTTATAGCACCAAATGTATTTATTTTTAATTAATTATTGTTTAAATTCAATTGAATTTTTCCTCGCTGCTTAAACATTCAGGCAATGGGAATGAAAACGTGTGCAAAAAATCAAGTACAATGAAAGCAGCAACTAATTATTCTGTATAAAATGATCAATTAATAGCACCTCATTTATTCAATTGATTACTGTTTATTTTATTTTTTTAATAATTAAATTATGCTGCACTGCTCAGACATTCATAAGGAGTGCAAACATCAAATACAGAGGAAGAAACTAATAATTTTTTAAAATATTACAATTAATTAATTATATATATATATATATATATATATATATATATATATATTTTTTTTTTTTTCATTTATTAATTTATTTTTTGCAAAATGAGCTATTTATAAAATCTTATTAATCTATTTGATAATTTATTATTTATTTTTGAAATAATTAAATTAAATAATGAATAGCTGAATTGGTGTGAAACACAAAATAAGTTTTGAAACCTTGTTTTAGTCCGCACTGATTTTGTTGTATGAACAAAAACTGTTGATCAGAATAACTTTTTTTTCTATTCTGCAGAAGTAACAAAGTCATACAGGTTTGAAAAGTGAGTAAAAGATGACAGAATATCTATTTGTGGGTGAACTGAACTGTCATTTGAAAAACCTCAGTGAAAAAAAAAGAAGAGAAAACTCCACAAATAGCCTTTCATAGCATGGAAGACCCTACCACATTCAGTAATGATCTGTGGTTGCTGGGAGCCAGTAACAAGGAGCCCATGGCTCAGCAGGGGAATCATGTATAGGGGAGGCACTTAGTGACACCTAGTAAAGAAATGCCCGTAAAGTGAGATAGATGAGTTGGATCTTTGCCTCTATAAGAGAAACAGTTAGATTGTTCATTTAGAGTCAAGCTTCTTCATATCCCGAGGTTCTCAGTTCCATTATTCATTCATGCTCCTGCACACTTTTGTTTTTCCTCTCTAAATACTCACTCTGAAGAACATCAAATGCTGTACAGAATGTTCTTAGAAAAGAGATTATTTTTAGAGGAGTTGAAAATAAACACACCGGAGCTATGACGTTGTTTATTCATCAGAGGTTCGTGTTTGTCGTGAGCGTGCTGGGGTGGAATTACTGATAATAATGAGCGGATAGTCTTAATGGTCATTCAGAGTAGTTCTCAGATGTTTTCAGCTCTGGGTGACTCAAGCAGTGACTCATGCATGGATTGGTCTGCATAGGATGTCACCATAGCAAATGTTAAAGCCTCAATATCTCTCTTCTTTACCAATGTGTTGAAAAAGCATTAGAATTGCTGTCAATTAAAAGTTTAGAAAATTTGATTAAAATGTACTCACCCTTGGGCCATCCGAAATGAAGATGAGTTTGTTTCTTCAACCGAACTGATTTGGAGAAATGTATTGCATCACTTTCTCAACAATGGATCCTCTGCAGTGAATGGGTGCCGTCAGAGTGAGAGTCCAAACAGTTGATAAAAACACAATAATCCACATGAAGATGTACATTTGAATCTCTTTATACCTTTCACAAAGTAACCCAGCATAAAAAAAGAAACAAGAATGACAGTATACATTTAAGTCGCTCCATTGTCATATTTTATTTTGGGAGCTATGCCAAGCTAAAAATAATGATATACGCTTTGCACATCCCTGCTCTAACAGGTCACCTATATGGCTGAAGGATACTGGCAAATCAGCTAATGTCTGAGAATGTAACTGAGAATGTAACTGAGAACCCGATCTCTTAATGCTAGATAAATAATTCACCCTTTTTTCTTACAGATGATAGCAAGATAGAAATGTTTTTCTACAGTATATAAAAAGCCTTTTTATTTTGGGTGCACAGAGAACACCTAGTACCTAATATAACCAGACAGAGATTTAAAAAAAACACTCACGAACACAAGAACATTTATAATTATGCATTGCAATGGTTTAAAAGAAAACAACTGAGAAAAAAAAGTTGTTAAAATAAAAAAGGCATTATGATCTAATGAAAACTTAAAATCAGTAGTTCATATTTCTGAATCTCAAGGGACACAGTAAGTGCTGAGATGCCAAATGATGTATTGAAGAATGTTCAACCAAAAATCGTCCTAAAACATGCATGAATTGTGAAAACTAGGAATAAATGTGTTAATAACGAAGTGCATGTAAATTATCCTTTCTTGGTGATGAGCAATGCCGCTGCTTCTTTAGTGCTTATTCATCTTGACTTTTCTTGAGAGTCTCCTACACTTCTTTTGTTCAAAACTGCATAATTCTTTTGCGATAATAATGATTTGTCCTTTGAAATAAATGAGGTCGGTAGACAGTCTTTCAGACAGTCTCCCATCTCTTCTGCTCCGCTTCTCTGTGTAATTACATCATTTCTGATGATGGGAATGAAAAAAAGAATTAAACGGTCTACATACTTATGTCACGTCAAACTGCAGGGCCTGTTGAGATTTATAAGTTTGATCATTTATTCATTATTCACTTTAATAACTTTCAATCCGTTTGTCTTGAAGTTAAACAGTAATTAAGTCATGCCAGTCTAAGGAGAAACTCAATTAATTAAATGCATGAAATACAATCTTTCCTCAGAGCTTTTAAACACAATATGCTGGCAATGAGATCCACTTATCTGCCTAATTACCACAGTGGAAACAAAGATACACACAACTGTAAAACATTAACACTGGTGCATTAATTAATCAAGTCATTTTCATGTAAATTAAAGGAATTTGATATCTTATCTGAGAGGGTAAGCCCGGCCAAACCATTCGCTCCTCATTTTCATTCAGCCAGAGTTATGCAAACCTTACATTTCTGCATGATAAATGTAATTATGCTTAAAGAAGGACTTGCATTAAGCCACCTATTACAATATCATATCACTCATTAGTTCAGTTGTCAAGCCCTCCAACAAATGACATTGTGAGAGAAGCTGTAAATCATACTGTTTAAGTGGCTAAAGAGCCGAGTGGAATTCACGTGGGCATGAGTTTAGGTTGGTTAACGCCTGACTTCAGCTGTGTCTGAGAGCAGAAATTGATACAAAGCAATATCAGAGGCAGAAAAGAAAAAAAAGTACATGCATATCTTGTTTAGTAAGATGCATTTAATTGGATGGGTTTAAAAAGGAATTAATTTAAGGACAGTAATACACACATGACACACATAGCAGCAGTCTATTGCTGCAAATAAATCTAATATTTATTTTACATTTTATTACATAATTTGAAACAATTAACATTTGTTTAATTGAACCTGATATAAAATGAATCTGTAAAAAATCACAAATATTTGTGAAAAAAAAATAATTCACAAATAAAGAAACACAGATGAATAAAATGACAGTAAATGCAGTATAACCAATAGTGTGCGTTGAGAATCATATTTTCTCAAATAAAAATCAGGTAACATGAACTATGCACAGGCCTACTATACTGCAAATTTCAGCGCTGTCAAAATAAAAGTCCCACTTCTTGCACAAAACAGTTAAAAATGAAAACTTAATGCATGACAAAAATATCAACAATGGCAAATATAAGCCCATGTGCTGTATTGACCTTGGTGACAGTATAGCAGTTGACCCACAACAATACTGTGTGTGTGATTCGGCAGTTGGTGAAAATAATAACAAAATTGTCTATATTATTTGTTCATAAGTACTGTATCTAAACTAAATCATCCTTAAGTGATAGTACTTCATTTTAAATGACAGTCAATTTAAATCATTAAACACAATACCTTCTTTACTAAGAGGTATATTTCACACACAAAATACTACACTCAAAATAACAAGACCTTTGCACAGTTTTGTCATTGATATTGGAATCGAATATGCCATCAACCACTCACAAGCATCCAAACTAAATTGAACAGCTTTTAATTTTCGTGTGAGCTCGGGAGCAGGCGATATGGGGCTCTGTTTGATGAGAAATAGATTTGACAGTGATTTTCTGCAGAGAGTGTTTGTAAAGCCACTTCCTCTTTAGACATCCCAAATTCTCCTGAAGTCAATGATGTAACAGCTGGACGCTGTTTGGCGCCTTAGAAAGGAGATCGGGTGCTGGCGGGTGGTACGGCGAAGAGACGATTGTCTGTCAGTATTACATAACTCTTTTAATCAAGATCATAATATCCTATTCAAATGCTCATTTGAAGTTATGTCAACATATCAAGCACCTTGAAGGTTAACAGTTACATAACGACAGTTCTGGCTCACCTGTAAAGGCCACAGATCCAGCTCGCTGCTGCATGTGTACGAGCCAGAAACACTGAACTCACTGAACCAATTACATTTCTGCCCTCTTGGGCACAAGCTCAAGTTAAAAAAAAAAAAAAAAAACAGAAAGAAATGACATAAATGTATCAACAAAACAAAATGCCAAAGTATGCAGTAATGTAACATTTTATAGTTTAAATTTTTTGAAATATTGTGAATAAGGAATGCACTGATTTTACAAATCTGGCTATAAATTAACTAATAAATAGTATCATAAATAAAGAAAAATAAACAATTGATTTTATGTTAATGAACAATAAATATCTGAAATTAAATGTAAGAATATTTTGGGTAAAAAACTGGTTAAAGATTGCAATTAATCGTGCTAGTAGATCAAATGTAAAAATGTAAAACAGATGTAAAAATAGATGAAAATAAGCATGAACCATTGACAGATTTTCACTATAAACTGATCTCAATCATTAAAAAAATGGAATTGGCTGAAAATCAGTTTACTCCCAAAATATTGTAATATATGCAAGCTTATTGACAATTATCATTTAAAATAAACAGCAGCTTTAATTACCTTTTGACTATCTGATGAGCAGTGCTAAATAACTTAACGTTCCCATTCTTTGTGATCCCACGTTTTAAACTTTAGTTAGTGTGTAATGTTGAGTATAAATAATATCCGTAAAATTATAAAGCTCAAAGTTCAAGGTCAAGCGAAATCTTTTATTTAACAGAATTTGCCTACAAAAAACGACCCGTTTGGACTACATCCCTCTGCTTCCTGCAGTAATGACGTCACTAAAACTGTTTTTTGACTAACCTCAGTCCACATGAATACACAAAAAAGGGGGCGTGGTCTTGTTGCGCTCAGACGGAGAAGGAGGAAGATTTGCGTTTGTGTTTGTCACCATGTTGTCGAAACGCTGTTATTTTCATCTCGGAGTCCAATCACCTTTGTTTGGCCTTCCCAGGGACGCTGTACTTAGAGATCAATGGTTACAATTTATGTTTAACTCGGTTCCCGAAAATTATAATCCACATGTAAAACTATGTGCAGCACATTTTGCTGAGGACAGCTTCCTCAATCTCAAACAGTTTAATGCCGGATTCGCACAAAGATTATTGTTGAAAGATGGAGCAGTTCCCTCTTTGTCTGGAGAAGGCGTTGTTTATGGACCACAACCGGTAAGTGTATTTTATTATTTAAGTTGGTGCATTTAACAGTTTCTGTAACTTATTACACAAAGGGCAATGCTGTTAGGTTTGTTAACTAGATGTTAGGGCTGTGCAAATAATTGAATGCAATTTTCATGCGCATATCGTCAGTAAAAATGCTCCTGTGATTATAAGTACATCTCCAGCACGTGCGTTCAGATCAGGATTGCCAGGTTTTCAAAACAAATCCTGCCCACTTGCTTCTCAAAACTAGTCCAATCGCTTTTCCAGGAGGTCAGCCTGTGCTCAGCTGCTGTCGAATCACAACACAGGAACCGCTGGCCCAATCAGAACTCGTTACGTATACGAGGAAGTCTTCAGCCCGTTTTTATGACAGTGAAAACAGCGGTAGAAAGATAAGTGAATTGTGTAAAAAATACTGTGTTTTTACATGCGAAACATGAACACGTGTTATATTGCACACTGTAAACACAATCAAAGCTTCAAAAAAAAAAAAAAAAAAAAACATGAAAAACTGGACCTTTAAGATCCTGATTCTAAGGCATTTCCAAGGAAAAACATTTTGGAAAATGTAATGAAACGTCTCTTATGAATGTTCAAGGTTAGGTTTGATTATCCAGATTTTAAGGCAATCTATTTGCTTTTCATCACAAATTGGCATTTATGCTTTAAAGAAAATTTTATGCAGCAAACTATTTTGAAGCAGAGATGATGTTCACTGACTGGTACACACAAAGGCATGTCAAGCCACAATTAAGGCTTGTCGTGACCTATGAAAATAGATTGGGGGTTGGAAAAGGACATATTACCAAAATGTAAAAACCCCTTTCAGTTTTTAATTTTAATAATATTTATCTCTAGAAGTATCCATATATGACGGACCTCAAGCAGCTGTTAGTACTCAAACAACGAGATGTACTTGAAAGTACTTGTAATCTCAAAGTCAACTATACCACAAGACAAGACTGTTGTCTAGCAGGAAAAGGTCACCCATGTGAACGCTCGTCAGCCGCTATGCTAATATTGTGCCAAATGTTTTGAGGTCTTACCCAACAAGAACTTCATAAAGGTCAGGCCGCATCTAGACATCCTCAGCATTTCGTCGTCTTAACCAAATGCCAGCAAAACACATTTCTGATTATAACATGAGATTATGACAACATCAAAACATGCAAATAAAAAAAGGGTAGAAGAAACTCACATTACATTTAGATTGTGTAGGACATCTTGTAATCTAGGCGAATGTCAGGATATATGTGTGGAAAAAGTCACTCACTTTCCTGGCAAATGTTCAAGGTTTTTAGCACTTACAGTACATCAGCATATGCACACAAAGTAGCACACTTGAGTGAAGAGGAGCAGAAGAAGTCATGAAGTGCTTTTGTTCTCTATACTGCTGAAAATGGTAATGAATTCAACCCTCTGTCTGTCTGCCTTGTACTGCAATCCTCAAGTCTGAACCGTAAATCTGTCTGAAGAATATGCTGCTGACCTTCGAAAGAACTTGAAAAAATCAGGAAACTATGGAAAGTTGAAGTGGACAGTTTTCATGTATCATAAGAGTCTCTCAGTTAGTATATATACTTGATTATGGAGGAAGGTGTGTAATAATTCAGGGTGCATCCTTTTTATATTTATGTCATTGTAAAATAATGTAGCTACTGATTCACTTCAGGAGACAAGCAATAATTTCTTTTTGGCAGAATGCAATGTTGATGTGATTTATTATTTATTTCGGTAGTTATTTAGTTGTTGCAGATGCATAATAACTTCTCCTATTCTAGTTTAATCTAGAGACCACCATACAAGTAACCCACTAAAATGTATCTTTATTTGTGCATCTGAATCACCCAAACTAAAGCCAATTATTTGCCAATCAATTTATTCCTGTGATGGAAAAAGTTGAATTTTCAGCATCATTACTCCAGTCTTCCATGTCACGTTGTAATATGATGATTTAATGCATGAGTAACATGCATTTTGTGTAATTTAGATACATTTAATGCCATAAATAAATTAAACAAACACCAAACATTTGTCCTTTTTATCAGGACAGAACGTTTTTCAAAATGTTTCATTATAGTTATCAAGAAAAGTAAATGTTTTTGAATCATCCATCTAAAAAAAATATATATATATATTTTTTGGTTTACAAATTTTAGTTTCATAACTCCAATTAGGTTTTATAACTAATTATTAATCATGCATGCAGCACACAATGTCTCAAATGTTGAAAATGGTGTCCTAATAATAAAAGTGTGCATACAGTGGAACACCTTTTTGCAAACTGTTTTTCACAGAAGAGAACAAAATTCAGATTTTGGTAGTAAATAATACATTTCAAGGCCATTAGAAAGACTTATCAGCTCGGCAGTGTGCGAGCTGTCCTCCCTGTTTACGAGCAGAGAGAGCACTTAGTGACTGTGCCACTTTGAAACCTTTTCAGTATCCCTTCTGGCCTGGTTGTCCTTCATTATTCTCAGAAAGACACTCAAACCGACAGACATCAGGAAAGATGCACGCAAATGCACACATTCATTTTTTTCTGTTCTTATTAGTAATGATCTCTGTTCCCCTTCTTTGTAATCTATTGACTGTTCCAAGCACACACACACACACACACCCTTTTCTTTACTCTCCATCTTTAAGTGTTTCTTTCCTTATTTTTTTTTTTGCACTTGGTTTTATGTGTGCAAGGTTGTGAAGTAAGAATTTTGGCAACTTAGTCCATAAAGCCCTAATTTCACACTCTTACACTCTTCCCCCATCATGTCTTTTTGTGTGAGCGAACAGCTCTAATGAGGAAGGTACCATGCTAAGTGCACATTCACTGAACCATTCATGACCTACTGTGCGTCCAGCACCAGCTGCACATAAATTCTGGCAAGACACCTACACCTGCTGGGTCTTACACAACATTTCCAGAGGGCAGAGCTGGATTCTGCAATTGGAATTCTAAAGGCTTTTAATGTACATCTGTGTCCATATTGGTGCTCTTGAATTTCAATCAAACAATGCAGTAGGACAACAGAACCCTTCAAATATAAGAGTTCTAAAAGTCTGAAAGGTTGCAAATAAGAAAAGATCATGAAAACTCCTTGCAAAGAAAAATGGACCATTGACAGTTGAAAGATTTTGGCTATTTTCTTAAGTTCTTAATGCTGAAGTGTATAATTTCTGTGCCAGTAGTCACCAAACAGTATTTATTTGCTTGTTTATTTTAGCACTGTCAAATGATTAATCGCTATTAATTGCATTCAAAATAAAGGTTTTTCTTCACATAATACATGTGTTTTGTGTACATTTGTTATGTGTATATAAATGTACATACAGTAAATATTTTGAAAATATTTACGTGTATTTACACACACACACACACACACACACACACACACACACACACACACACACACACACACACACACACACACACACACACATATATATATATATATATATATATATATATATATATATATATATATATATATATATATATATATATATATATACACAGTATACTCCATATTTTATATAAATATATTGATCATATAAAAATAACATATTTTCTTACACACTCATTTAAAAGCACTTTTATTTATTTATCTATTTATTTCATTCATTAAAATTTTATTCAAATGATGATGATAATAATAATAATAATAATAATAATGTTCTTTTATAATTTGAACAATGCCTGTTCATTCTTTGTATCTTTACTTCAGCACTAAAATATGGAATACATTTAAAATGTAAAAAGCAGTAGCTGAAAGCTTAATGAAATCAATAACATCATGCACAAATGTGAAAACTGGTAATTGTGAAAGACAGGAATCTGTGAATATGTTTGTGGGATCCTACAGTATAAACACCTATACAAATGCAAAGACAAGTAATGAGAAAACAGTAATTAAAGGCTTAAATAGAAGCCCAGTTTGGTCTGACCAGATGTTTCTCTGCTGGATGTAAGAATTAAGGGCTCAGATTCATTTTAGAGGACACAAATCCAATCAGAACTATTACCTAATCAAACAGAGACAAATACGTCCGATTACCCATTATATTTGGTCGTCTTAGAACAGCACACAAACAGCTAAGACAAATTGTTTAGACGTGAGCAACATCAGCAAGGAAAAAACTTGCCTCTGGAAATGACAGTTTTCACATCAGAGTAGTTTAATCGCTGAAAGGGTTTTATCCTGCCACACGTTGTATCATTACACAGGGTCTCGTCTGTCCCTACTTCACTTGTATTGACACTGTAATGTGGATCTTATCTGCAGTAATGGGATTCACAGACAGATACACATATGAGAACTAGTCTGTAATTAACATCTGACCTCAATCAGCTCTAATAGTTCTGAAAGCTGATCTGCAGCTATATGCAACAGCAACAGAGCAGCTCAATGACCATCTTAAACAAAAGCCGAATCCCATTACTAGAGATTCAGTGTTCCAAAGGGGACAATCCCTTCTCCTATTGACCTGCAAAGGCCAGAATTGGAACCTATGTGGTATAAAATTGAATACATCCCATATACATCAATTGAATTGTAATGCATTTTCCTCTATATGCCGCAAATAAAACATCCCTGCCGTCTGTAGCCCCACAATCAGAGGGGTGTTTGTCAAGCAAGTGCTGTGGGAGAGGCAGCCAATCATTGAAGGCCTCCAAGTAGAAGCATAGGTTATCCGCAAGACATCTCTGCAGTGTGAATTGATTTAAGGGTAGACTGGAGGTTAATTAAAAAGGAGAGACAAGGGCAGAGAGAGGAGAGAGGAAGGAAGATGTCTGTGTGTGTATTTGTGTGACTGACATTATGCTGGCAGGACTATCAGGCCGGTTGGCAGTGAGCAGTGAACATAAAAGCCCAACAAAATATTTGTCATTGCATATCATTTTTTTGAGATGCGCCTGTATATATATATATATATATATATATATATATATATATATATATATATATATATATATATATATATATATATATATATATATAAAACTTATCTGTCCATAAAGCCTATGATTAAGTTATTCATATTAAGTCATGGTCATTTTGTAGCCATTTTTTTAACCCAAGCAAAGACTCAGGTTGCCGTTCTGGAAAATGGTGGTGCTAGAGACTAAATGGTTTTTGATGGTTTTACACCAAATTCTTCAGTTTAATTTTTAATACTTTTCCTCTCCACCTGTATTTTCTTCTGACCTCGCTGACCCAATGAGCATTTTGCTGTCCAATGGCCATCTCTTTACTTTGCAATTTCTTAGTTAAACCTCTTTTTTGCCTAATTTTATCATTAAAAGAAAACAAGCCAAATAATTATGCACACCTGATTATAAGGAGTTTTTCACTTCCAGCCTTGTGGACAATTATATATCACTTATAAATAATTAAATGAAAAATCAATAGTAGCTATAAAGATTGAGGTGGTTTGGAATTGGTAAAATTTGATTGGAATAAATGTCATCAGAATATCAATGTGCCTAATAATTATGCACGCGGTATATACATATCTACAAAAATATATGCAATGTGCATATAGAAATCTGCATCTCAGGTCCCTAAAAAGTAATATGGAGTCTTTTTTTTTGTCTTCTTTACATAATGTGTTTTTTTATTTCTTATATCAAAACATACATTAGCTTAATCCATATCAAATGGACAGGGATCTCAAAATGTGAGGAAAGTCAGCAAGTGCCAAAAGCCAAACAAAATAATATTAGACACAGTCAAATTTCCCTAATACCCAAAGTGTTTTGTTCGATGACTTAAGACGGGCCTAAATCATTAGCATGTGCTTATTTCCTGCTGTTATAATGAGTTTGAACAAATGAACTGAAAATGTTTTAATCATAATGTATTCTTGCTCAAATGTGGGTTTTTTAAACACTTTGTGTCACCATCATTTTAAGAAACCCAGTAGCCTACATATTGTTCAGTCCTGCTTAATGATATAGGGCCAGTACACAAGATGCATTTTATCTTGGATTGAATGGCCATCTGCCATCTGGCCTTGCGCAGAGGGTTGTAACAGTTCAGATCATGTCCTGTGCGCAGGCATTGATTTCAGCTGATGGGATCAATTGCATGAAGCCACTGCCACTTTGTCTTCATTGCAGGAGACTCAGAGGGACAGCTGTGTTTGTGAGTTATTCTACACTAGCAGCTGACATTGCCTTTGCCTGCATGTAGTCAAGCTGAATGTCAACATCTGAATGCGCGACATCTTGCGGTTATTGACTCGAGTATCCTGAGCACACCGGAGCATAACCGCAGACTTCGATACTTATTACCTGTCAGCCAGCGGCTGCTTGCTTTTTCTATGCTTGATTTCATTTGATTCGGCCCCTGCGGTCAGCTACTCCTGTATCTATTTGTCTTTGTTTTCTGCTGCCAGAGAACTCTCTGCAGGGTCACTGAGTTTGTAAGCTATCTTAAAGCTGAGAGTCTTAAACACTACTGCTGAACACTGAGAGCTTTGGAGCCAAAGTACTGCAATTAAAGTCCAAATGTGCTGCTAAGAGTGCATTTTTTATATAATTAAGGATTTCAAATAAATATAATACTGATGCCATTTACTAAAAAAGGTAGTTAATGTTATGATGATATAATGAATCTGACTGGGATTAATGTTTAGCGAATGCAGGACATTGGTTAAACGTTTTGGGGTGTTTTTTTTTTTTTTTTTAATTCAGTAAGGGTGCATTAAATTGAATAAAGGTTGACAGTAAACAAATTTGTTGTCACAAAAAAAAGTTTATATTTCAAATCATTGCTGTTCTTTTTAAGAATCGACAGAAATATTAATAACTGCTTGAGCACCAAATCAGTATATCAGAATGATTTCTGAAGCATCATGTGACACTGAAGACTCGAGTAATAAATTAAAATGTATTGCAAGAATATATTCAATTTCAAACATTTTCAAATAGAACAAATGTTATAAGTAAGGAACGTATATATATGATATATATGAGAACATATAGAATATATATTCTCAACAATCTCAAACTTTTGAGCAGAAGTGATTAGGAATAAGCTTTAAATTGCTCTACCAGGGCAAAACATAATTAAAAAAGAATGTTAACAAATTACTTCAATAAGTTTTTCTTTTAACTCTTCCTGAGGGTAGCACTTTTTCGAGGCCAGCGCATCCATGCATTTCAGACATTATACATGCACTGCCAGGGGATTGTTTATTAAATGCCATTTTGCTTTATTTTTATTTTAAATAATTCATGTAGCAAGCGAGGTTAAGCCAGGCTAGTTCTGGCCACCGATGAAAACACGACACAGCACAAGCCTCCGACCCTGGTGATGTCAAAAGCATCAAAGCATGTCAGAAAGTATTTAGTTCTTTGTAGCCAAGATGATTTTGTAGCCAAGCGTCTTGCTTTGATGCCACTCGACAGACACAAGGTGGGCGCTGGAAAGATTTTCTGCCCTGCCAATTTCCACATCGCATTTCCTGTAACCCATGCTGCCGACCCTGTCTCTGTCAATCTTGCCAGCGGTGGAGCGCTGGCATGTTTCTTCCCGCTGCGCTTGATCATGATGGCAGACCGCTTATGCAACCCATGATGCACGGCCGCGCTGCTGCTGTTGCTGTCAGCCAGGAAATCAATTTGCCTGGTGTTTCAGCAAACTACCCCATCACCTCTGCGCCAATGCCTTTCTTTTGTGTTCATTTCACATATCTCTTTTTTTGATCTGTTAGCTTAGATGGCTCTCTCATTCCCTCTTCTGAGAGAAATTCTCAAATTATGCTTTAGTTCCAGACTGGTTTCTAAAGATTGTTGTGTAGGTGTATCTGATTTGCTAAACCCAGACATTTTGATTCTTTCACACATATTTTGTGAGAAAGAGTCGCCGCAGGCATTAAAGTGTCACCGATCGATCTGGGTGGATCCTGCAGGGCAATGGCATAGATTTGGCCACCTGTTTCCCGTCCGACTCTAAAGCAGGTGAGAGACACATGCAGCAAGTGAACAAGAGCATTGCCAGGACAGACACGCAAATAGAAATCCTCCTTTGAATTTAGTAACCATGTTCATGACATTTATTTGACCCCAGGCAGAGTATTACTGGCCATGGTGACCTTTACTTTGTGGCTTGAAGGATAAGATTTTCATCTTTCATTATGTGACAGCTCTCTGATGAGATGTAGACATCTTTTGTCACAAAAGGAACATGCAGGACCTGCCCTTTAAATGTACTCTATATTTGCATAGGACTCATATCTTGCTAAGCTCCTTGGATAATCAGCCTATTTTTATTTCAAAAGTTCTAAAAAATATAATAATTTTGACTAAAATGTAAAAAAAATATGTACGTTCACATGAGATAAAATCTTGAGTTATCAGTGCTCTAGAAGAAACTTCAGTTTTGTTCACTTGCTTCATTTGTTGGCCACCCTTTTGAGATCACATGACCAGTTGAATTCTTAAACAAACATACGACATTTTTATTGCACCTTTGAATAATACAAAATGTTCCTGAATTATCACCTCATACACTGAAATAAGTTAAATATAAATATTTTTATAAAAATGTCAAAACTAAACAAAAAGACAAAAGCATACCATTTAAAAAACTAAAATCTAAATTAAAATGTAAGCCAAAAAAATAAAAAAAATAAAAGTTAATTCAAAACATTAAAAAAATAAGCGAGGAATTAAATTACTGAATTAAAATGAGTTTAATCTAAAATTATTACAAAAACAGAAGTATAAATCTAAACAGACATTAAAAAGTGCAAAGGCACATTAAAAAAGGAATTCAAAACATTAAAACAATAATTAAAGAGTAACCGATGAAGGGCCATTGAATTGATACCCTAAGAGCTAATGCATTATTTTTCAACAAACCTGGAGCTACTTCTCAGCTGTGAGTTCACTGAAAAATAACTGCACACCTTATAATGTTCATCAACCAATTAAAATCAAGAATTCAACAGGTATAATATATAACAAGGCAAAAATTATTTAGATCAAATCATCATAAAAATGGATTTAGTCATCATACTTAATGAGTTACAATTCTTCCTGTGAATTTTTCTACTGCTGTCCTTCTCCTCCCAATCAGGTCTGAGCGAGTCAGCTGGGGTGGAGACCTTTTACAGATCATGTAAAACATGCATCATATGCATGTAATGCACAGATGAACTGCACACATCACCCGGTGTGCCGGCACCATTCACAGTCCTGTTCTATTATTCATGTCCGTGTTCCAGAATATTCGGTGCTCGAGGGAAGAAATCAATTAACGTTTAGGGCAATAGGAGAGACATTGCCCAGCTTGAGAAATGGAAATGATTCCAAAGGTTTGATGGGTGAAACCCCCTGGCACAGTCACAGTTATGCTTTTTCATGTTTGCATGTGTTTGCCATTCATCTGTGTGACAAAAACAAAAATGAGTTTCACAAATCATGTCTGTCTCTAATTTGTATAATTGCTTTACCTGTGCTTGCAACACATAATTAAAAAAAATCTTTTGGTTTTGATGTTAATGTGCAATATGTTTTCTTGCATGAACAGACGATTCATGCATATGTTTTCTGCACTAGACATAAGGCAGCTTGAAGTTAATACCTTGCAGTTCTAAAAAGCCTTGAAAAGAGGCCATTTTCTGCTTGGCTGTAATGAATAACATCTGGCTATGGGTCACCGCCACTGTTTTGAATATTAGAGGGTAGCCAAAAGCCAGGACAAAGACTGCTCATGCAGGTTGTTGATGCATGCAAAACAGGTTTGATTCAATTATGTGAGGAACTCAGGAAGAGGCTGACAGATGGAAAGAAAGACTCTACTACACTTGGCATGTTAACAAATAAAGAAAATAATATGCAACCAAGCCAACACAAGCCAAATGAAAAGAGCTCATTGCACACACGCACACAAGAAAACGTTTTTGGTTAATGGAGTACAGTGTGATTATTCCTTTGAATAAAAGTTTGGGTAACAATGTTCTATTGTTTTACAACTTTACAACAAAACAACTTATTTTGCCTCAAAGTGATACTTTATTTAAACAAATGCCACACTTTTATGTTCAGTTATTTTAAAGTATTGTTTAAGTGGCTTAGCAAATGGAGCATTCTCTGAACTGCGTGTAAAATCTTCACTTTGGAAGCATCATTACTGAATTTCCATATTTTTAACAAAAAGTGTTACTTTTAAACAACAAATGGCTGAGAATCTCTGTAGCTGCTATCCAGCTAGTGCCACACAGGTTTAGGTTTTCTCTCTCTGGGCTCAAGTGTGTGCTCAGCAGCTCTTGACATTATGTCGGCTTTGAGAGGGTAATTTCACACTGTGGATAAATCAGATAACTTTCTGGCACTGCTAAAATAAAAGATTTGACACACTGAATAGAGGTATATGAGCAAGAACACGAGAGAGCTTCCTCTCAATTTATTTTTAGCTCCATTTCCCATCCTCATAATCTTTTACACTTCAGCCATGGAGAGGGTTTCTCTTGACCACAATTTTACAATGTGATTAATGGAAGGGTCTTAACATTACTAGTGGCAGACTGACATAATTAATAAGAATTGCTACTGATATCCCATTATGGCATAGCATGTGATACTGTATGTAATTTCAGAAAAATCCTGGATCTTATCATTCAAACCTACTCCTACTTCTGAATTATATGCAACAATTTACAAACATTTATGAATACATACATACATACATACATACATACATATATATATATATATATATATATATATATATATATATATATATATATATATATATATTAGGGGTGTAACGATACGCGTATTCATATTGAACGTTGGAGTAATTAATTATATTTGAAAAAAAAAAGAAAAAAAGAGAGAGATAGAAATATAATGATATGCGTTCAACAAGGTAGCCCAATAACCCAAACAACGTAACAGGCAACGCCCCTGACACTCCCGAAGAAGAAAAAAACACCATCTTATATGTTTATGTTAGGCTACTCAGCAGGCGCTCGCTCACTCAGTACGCGCTGAAGGCTCGTTGCAAAATAGCCAATGCGTTTAACAGACTAGAAATGAGAAGATCCTCCAATAACCAACAGGTCTGGTGTTTGGGTGCACTTTGGATTCCCTTTAAGCTATAATGGTGATGGCAAGAGAGTGGTGGATAAAAAAACAACGGTATGTCGCATCTGCAACATGACAGGGTACACCAGCGGGAATACAAAAAAAAAAAAAAAAAAAAAAAAACACCAGCGGGAATATCTGGGATATATGCATCAGTACTATCTGGGAAAAGACGGAAAAAAAAGTAGAAACATGCACGCAGCAAACTATCCCTGCAGCATTTAGACACTATAGCTTACAGGGAATCCAACCCAAACACCAGACCTGTTGGTTATTTTAGGATCTTATATTTCTGGTCTGTTAAATGCATTAGACATTTTGCAACGAGCCTTCAGCGCGTGCTGAGTGAGCGAGCGCCTTAGGGGCCGTTCACATATCGTGCCTAAAAACGCGTGGAACACGCTAAGCACGTCTTTCTCCTCCTTTCCAAAGCGCTCGGGCAGAAGCGCTCATGAGGCGTCTGTCTTTGCTAAGCAACAATGACGTGCTCTCTCCATGAGACGCGGAAATTTCAGCGAAGGATAAATGGATTTGCAGCTCTAAAAATCGCTTGCAGTAGCTCTGCTACTAAATTTATTTCAAAATTGCAATCCATATACAACTATGATCAGCTGTTCCTTCATCTTGGCTGAGCTCTCAACCTTGTTACGGGAAAGGATGAAGCTGATTGGTTGGTTCTTGTCACATGACCCGCGGTGCGCTTGCGGCATTCTGAAAAGTTGAGATGTTTTTACATTTTGCTGTATCTAAAACGTATCGAACCGAACCGAACCGAACCGAACCGAACCGTGACATCAGTGTATCGTATCGAACCGAACCGTGAATTTTGTGAACCGTTACACCCCTAATATATATATATATATAAATATATATATATATATATATATATATATATATATATATATATATATATACATATACATATACATATACATATACATGAAAGCTGTCCTTGATTTATAAATAGCTTGCTTTCAATTTTCCTTAATCCCTCCCTGTCTAGTTTATACTAATCTGAATGATGTCTAAAACTTTGTATTATGAGCACTGTGCTTATTGGCCTTTTTTTGAAGAATCACTTGTTGTATTACTCAATTTTAAACCGCTTTGGATAACAGCATTTGTTAAATAAATAAATAAATGTAATCACAGAAATCATTTCTGACTTCCAGCCCCTCATAAAAGATGGGCACTGGTAAAACCTCTATTAGAATCTAATGAAAAAATGCAATTTACTATAGTTTTTTTTTTTCTTTTAGCAGACTGCATGGCTGATTGTGAATTGCCATCATCATTTGAGAAAAATGCTTTTTGGGCATCAGGTCATGCTAAGCAAAACTTTGGCCTTCCCTAAAGAAAGTCTATTAGCTGTTAAGCACTTAAATGTACTAAAGTTATGGCAGATATCTGAAAAATAAGGCTATTCATCATCATGTGCTGAGTATACTGAGTATAATCTCTTTTAAAATGGGATGTTGTGTCAAACAAGGCTCGTGAATTTTTAATATTGATGGATCCTTTGCATTGCACAAATGTTTCTTTTTAATGGCAAAGGTTTCTTTAATTAAAGTGTTTTCCACAAAAAGAAAAATGGCTCTTTTAAGAACTGTTCACTCAACAGGTTCTTTAGGGAACCAAAAAATGCCATTCTATGAAACCCCCTTTTATTGAGCACATAATACAAATATTCACATATTAAAGCTGTGAAACCAGGTCAGCTCTCATAAACACAGGCATATTATAATGCATATAACAGTTCTCTGACTCACAATCTTTGCCATTTCCAGCATGTTCCATGACCCAAATATGATAACCGCTTTATTTGTTGGAGAAATTCATAAACAATGCAGCCTTGGAGGGGATGAGACAAGAGCTCATGAAATTCAAACTACATCACCATAATGATTCACAGAGCTGATCCAAAGCTCAGAAAACCATGACTGACACTTCAAAAAACATCAGAGGACTATGAAAGAACAAAATCAATCAGTGTAGTTTACAAAAACAAAAACAGTTTTTAAATACTTTGAGTAATTAATTTGTCTGTTAACAAGATTTGTTGTGGGTTTTAACATGTTATGCTGAGAGTCAAGCTCTTGAGTATCCTCTAATCCACTAAAGGGTCCAATTAAACCAGTGAGACTCTCACTGTCACTAGAGGAAAGAGAGCAAACACACAATGCTAAACTCTTATTTGGAGCAGCTATCAGGAGCCATTACTGATGTCATGCTGGCTGCCTTTTTCAAGTCCGCAGTGCTCAGTCGACAAACACTTTTGCTTTTGCTCAGAATGCTCTCCTAAACGCAGAACCTCCCCCATGCCGGAGGTGAAGTTAGGACTCCCACCGTATCAGGTTCCAATCAGTTCTCACAGCAGGCCTCTTTTCACCAGCTCCAATTCATATTGCTTTCATGCAGAGATGCTGCACTGAATGCTTTTAACTTTTATAAGAGGCAGTAATATCTCACCTGTGCATATCATGATCTATCTCTTAAGGTACCATGTTTTATATCGATTTTCACTTAATTGGAGTTTTAACATCTTATCTCTGTTTTTTTACTAGAAACCACTTAGATTACACAGCATTGATTTTTTTAAGCTTATAATGTTGCCCACTTCGATTGAAGGGCTCCATGAAGGAAATGCTAGAAACGAGGCTTCAAAAAGCTGGCAATAAACAGTTTGCCACATGAGGAACAAAAGGAACATGAATGGAAATGCAAGAAGTTGCGACTTTCATTTGTGTACCAAACATTTACAGTATAGCGAAAATACATTTTACCAGCAGAAGATCAAAACATGACTTCAGAGGTCACACAAGCATCTCAAGTAATTTTGCAAGAGTATTACAGTTTGCTTGCAATAGTAAGACAACGCAAATAAATGCTATAAACAAGACCAGCTGCAATTTAGTATGCAAATATTACAGTTATTGGTTAGATACTGGATACTAATTCAATTTCATTATGATTATTAAACATCAGAATTATTATTAAACATCAGTATACATGGGTTCTGGTTTTCCTTGCTGTAGTAGAAACACATTATCACCTTATGTGTTCATTGAGAATGTTATGTTCCTTGTGGATGTTCAAGGTCTCTTTCCTTCAGTATGTGCTGTTTCTGAATGAACAAGCTGTTTCTATCAGTGTTCTCATGCTCTGTGTTCACAATACCAGCAGCGAGGAGAAGCGCAGGGTGAGAGCGTCCTGTCCCAGACATTTTCTGACTGACATTGTCTGTAAATTAAAAGCCTGGTCCATTTATCTCCTGTCAGCAGCAACCTTCAGATCTGACTGGACGTGAGTTTAGAGAAAGTGTGACAGCTGAACACCGTGGGATAAATATCAGATCCAAATTTTATTTCTTTTTACATTCTATCTCAGCAAGGGATAAGAACTTGAGAACTAGCTGAGCTATTGGTTCAATCTGCAATGTACCTATAATTTTTTTGTATTGATTTTGTGCTGTTGTGCCGCTCAGTCTGACTTGGCAGTGATGTTGTTTTGGTGACCTCCTGCCATCCAGATACAGACATCCTTCCAGCCATCGATCACCACAACAGCTTATATGACATTTGTACTGTGAACTACAAGATATAATGTCATGTTTAATGTGCACTCCCAAAACTACCTAGATATGACATTCTTTAAGATTGTTATTCTTATTATTTTTAATAGATGAGCTACAAAAAGGCAAGTATGAAACATATGTGCATTTAAATGCAAGCGGCTATGCTAATTCCCCACTCTTTATCCGCTTCTGTTTGTCTCAGTGTCTCAGTATGAACAAGTGTCTAGATAAACCGGAGCGAGCAAACAGATAAAGCTAAACAGGAGACCACAGAAGTCCACACCAAGATAACAGGCTCTGCACACCTTTGGTTTCCAAACTATTCAAAAGTGTCTCACTGTCAGGTGTGACATGCCAGCTAGAAGGAAAAGGTCTGATAACATCGACAGCAGACCCAAAAGGGCAGCGAGCACATAAAGGGCTGTGGTGGAACATGTACAGCTGCTGCCAGGTTATTCTGGTCACAGATCACCCACAGAGAAGCAGCGCAATACATTACATGCATAAAAAGAGAAAGGCTCCAGTCTAACGACAAGCGCACACTGAATGCTGAATGATTTTAATGATTTTGCACAGGCTTTTAAAAAACACATTATGGCTTCAGAATCCATGAAAATTTAATAAAATTACATTTTCTTGGTTGACAATCAGGTGAAACAGAATTCAAATAGAACACATGGATACTGTGAATATTTCTAAATTACAAATTAATTGCAAATTATAAAATGCATACATGGCTGGCTTTGATCAGTCAATATGGTGTTCTAAATGTCCTAAAATCCATGATATGACATAAACATCTGTGAAAAGAATCTGTATTTGCTGTATAGTAATGTCACAACCCATTGGACATAGTTGTGTTTTCATTCCCTATGTGCTCTGTGACCTAGTTTGTCGTCTGTGTTTGATTGTGTCATTTTCAGGTGTGTGTTGTTAATTATCTTCATTAGCTTCTGTACTTATAGTCCAGTCTGTTCCATTAGTCTTTGTCCAGTATTGAATGTAGATGCTGCAGATGTAGATGCCATCTTTGTTTAACTATTTGCCTAGGTTTGCCCAGTTTGGTTACTCACATGTTCTAATAGATTATTAAAATGACTACCTGTTGAACCCACTGTTTCATCTGTCCAGAATATGAGGAAGATGGACCGCGAATGACTGGACTCTATAAATTTCTTAAGCCTGTGTGGAAAGCAGCATCAGTGTTTTCAAGTAGGATGCACAGCAGAACAATGAGATCAAAACATCCCTAATCCTGATCATCTGTTATCCGCTGTTCATTCACAGGACATCTTCCCCGTAGCTATCATTCACTCCTGTCCTGTGATCTTATATAAGGTGCTCTTACATAATCCAGTGTGCCTGATTACATAAGGTGTAGAGATAACTTTTAAACAGTCTCAGAACCACCTTAAATAACACGCACCTCTCTGTCACAGACCTGCTCTCATAAGCCTCTATTGAAGCAAAGCTATTTGGACTCTCTTAGTGGATCTGGTGGTGGGTTGGTATCAGTGGAAAATGAATGAAAATATTTTCACCCTATAAACTGGCGCTGAGTGAAGGTTTTAAGAGGCATGGATTTGCTAGTCACGACTTGCACTGTAAAAGCATTACAATTCTCTGTTATACAGCC
Source organism: Carassius gibelio (assembly GCF_023724105.1). Lineage (NCBI taxonomy): Eukaryota > Metazoa > Chordata > Actinopteri > Cypriniformes > Cyprinidae > Carassius > Carassius gibelio. Next base: position 21,750,523 of record NC_068399.1, on the reverse strand, counting down.
ACGCTTGACCAAATGTCTCAATGTTTCAGATGAATGCTTCTGTCAGATATCGTTTTCACAGAATATAAAAAATAAATAAATAAAAAATCCTTGAAAGAGCACTTTGCCGTATACTCAAGACTTAAAAATGTATTGATGTCATTGCTTTATATAATACAATCAAACCAAGTGCCATTTCTTCTAAAGAAAAGCAACACAAGCAAACATTTAAAGCAAATAAAATGTTTCAGCTGCTAAATCGATAGACCTGTAGCACAAAATATAGACAAAAAGTATTTGGACATTTTCTTGTTGTCAAATGAGAGAGAGGAATAGTTCATGTGATAAACTACACCAGAGTGAAATTTTTAACCATTTTTATGAACCGCAGGTTTTGTCATTAAGCCAGTAGGTGGCTGTCTGTAAAGGTGAATCATTCATTCAACAGATTCATTCAAAAAGCTGATTCATGAATGAATGAATCAAGTGATCTTTTCATTGAATCATTCAGTCAAACAATCCGTTCAAAAGCGCTGATGCATTCAGTGCTGCTAGCAGACAAAACTGTTACTTTTGTCGTCAGTTTGTTTTCAACTATTTGCGTGGTGAGTCAAAAACCAAAACATCAACTGTCAAGTATACTATTACGTTCTTGTTTATGGAACTGTTCAAAGTAACATCACCCTCGCAAGCACGCTGTTTTCCTTATATTGGTTTTGTAAGGCATATTATTCAGTAAGCAACTGACCCACAATGTAAAAAAAATAAAAATAAAAATAAAATTATGCTGATAATATAATACAAAATCTACAAAGACATGCTGCCACTCATAGGGACCAGGATCACTCTACAATCAGGAAGAATCATTACTCTTGATTACCTTTCTTAAAAATCAGATGCTGAGAGGATAATAACTACACGGCAACTTTGGAGACTATCCATACATCCATCCATCCACCCATCCACCCATCCATCAGATAGATAGATGGATAGATAGATAGATAGATAGATAGATAGATAGATAGATAGATAGATAGATAGATAGATAGATAGATAGATAGATAGTATATACATACTGTAAAGATGTAAGATCAGTAAGATTTTTTATGTTTTTTAAGAAGTCTCTTCTGCAAATCATGACTGCATTTATTTGATAAAAAAGTGTAGTATTCTTGTGAAATACTATAACGTTTAAAAAAAACAGTTTTCTATTTTAATATATATTGTAAAATGTAATTTATTATTTTATTTTGAATAAACTCAAAATAAAATTAATAAAATACAAATAAAATTTGTATTTATTAAGGAAAAAATCACAGGTTCAAAAAAATAGTCTAAAGACTAATAAATTATATTTTGATTATTAACATATAGAGAACAATTATTTTATATTGTCATTTATATTTTACAACGTTACTGTATTTACTGTATTTTTGAGCATAAGAGACTAATTTAAAAATCTTCTGGTGTAAATATACAATATAAGAAAGCTCTGATTTATTATTCGTATTATTGTTTCCACGGAGTCATCTGAGGACACTACAGAGAATTATGTGAGAATGCAGATAAACAATCACTTTTACAAGTTGTTTCTTCAGCATAATAAACATGGCAATGTTTGCCTTCAAGTCAAAGATATGAAGCTGTGAGGATGAGGGTTTAAATTCTCACTGACTGAGGAGAATGAGCGGGTCACTGGAAAGTTACTGCTCACAGACATCTTTTTTTCCATCGTGTTGCCTTTAAGCTTCAAGCTAAGCTACTCCATGGAGGTCTCAACCTGCAACCTGCCGGCCACATTTACAGCTGTTTTAAAACACCAAATTGCCAGTTTCCCGCAAATTTCCCTGTTTCCTCTGTAAATATTTCCATTAACCGATCAGAAGCAGTGCAGAGCGACTGTCACTAGTTTAATGTGGTGTGTAACAGGGTTTGAACACATCCATTATGTACACGTGCAGCTGGAGTGCTCATGCTGAGACACTCCCGAGATCGTCTCTGCCCACCGCTTTGTTCAAAAAGCCGATGGGCGAGAATAGCGGTGGACGCTCTGTCTAATTGGAGTTTAATTATAGCCCATCTAGGTGTTAGGGGAGACCTTCACTGGCAGTCCCCAACCAGTATTGACTGGCGACGGGGTTGCCTTGGCAACGGGGCAATCAAAGAGCAAGGCTGATGAATGGTGAACGTCTGTTTGAGAGTAAAGCTGTGGTCCAGAGCATTCTTGCATGGGGATATTCACACACATGCACACGTTACACCCTTGGGAGATTTGTGAGAGGATTTCATACTGATTAACACTATATGATTTCCTTTACGGTCAGTGCATGAAATTAATGATAGGGATATCTTCAGATTTGTGTATTGACATACCAAAACACACTATTAACAGACCTTATGCTTAATAATCATTGTAACACCGCTGTAACAGATCTGTTTGTATGCACAAATCTCCATTGGTGCTGAAAGAGATGTTGTCAACATAATTACAATAAAAAAGCATCGTATTGTCATTATAATCACAGATTGTTAGAACAATCTAGCTATACATGGTCAAATATCAGCTAGTAAACAACCAAACATGATTGTAACAGCCTGGACATTTTTTCAATTTGCTCTGTTTTGACATTTTAATGTCATTTGTTTCCATGGTGATCCTTGTAATGATAGCTCAAACAAAAAGATGCACTGGTTTTTCTACGTCAAGCTCTCTCCTTTTGATTACTTCCTTTTGGACGATGGGGGAAACAGAGACATACAAATTGATTTTTATTTTTTTTTTGAAAATGGAAAAACAATTAGTACATTCAGGTAATTATGTCAATTACTAGAATAAAATATGGCTTTTTGCTTCTGTAATGGCTGTGCTATCAAATTGGTCACAAGTACAATAATAACTGCTGGTATAGGAAGTGCTTTTAAATGAATCAGGAAAATATGCATTTTTCACTCAGATTTTATTCATTTATTTTGATATGCTGAGTTGTATTATAAATGAGAGTACACTTGACTTTGGCTATTACATTATAGGACATATTGTAATAAAATTGTATTTTAAAAATTATCCTGAATACACACATTCACATAAAGTAAAAAAAAATCAGACCTTGCTGTTTCAGGAAAAGAAATTGCTTGGAAGAAGCATACTACCAAACAATCGCTATTGGGCATTTTAAATCAGAATGTGACTGATTAGACATGCAATACAAGAACTGTTATGCGAGAAGTGACTCTTTTATGAATAATGACTTTCCAGGGGGTGTCTGGAGGGTTAGCCATGCGGAGGTAATCACTCAGAACAGCCCAGTATGAGGCTCTCACTAACCTCCACTCATCTTTAGACCAGTCTATGTGTATGCGTATGAATATGTGGTTGTGTGTGAAAAACGACCAGAAATTTTTTAAGCGTGTTGTTGAATGTGTGCTTATATCGAGGTTCTCTATTGATAGAAAAGCAGTTATTCTGAAAGGACAACTAATATGCCTTTGCTGATGTATTTATAGTTTTTCTGGCATGTGCATTCAATGTATTATTGCCTTTTTTGTCACTGAATTAGTACCTGGATGCTAGAGAAACACAGAAAAAAGATAATTGTAAGCAGTGGCTTCGATTTAATGGGGTTCTCTTTTACAATCAGGATTCTTGGGCAATGAACCATTACACAGATGAAGAATTAATTTAACCTTTAAAGGAATGAGAAGTGATGTAGCAAATTATACATGAGGCCCTAGGATACTGTCTGTTAAGCATGTGATTAAAGGAAAACAACAGCTTCTAATTAGTGGTCCATCAGTGGCGGGAGAAACAAGGAGTCTAATTTAACTTGGTTAAAGGTCAGCTCTAAAAGTCACGCTTTTTTGAACCGCAAAATGGCTTAAATTAATATTTTATCCAAAATAAAAATTTGTTTGGTATTTACTCCTCATCAGCTCATCCAAGATCTAGATGAGTTTGTTTCTTCATTGGAACAAACTTGGAGAAATTTAGAATTCAATCACTTGATCACCAATGGATCCTCTGCAGTGAACTGATATATAATTTCTGTTCTGATGAAAAAAACTAATTCATCTATAACCTGAGGGTGAGCACATTTTTAAATCAAATGTTTCTGATTCTGCATGACAAATTTAAACATGTATTAACTGTATACTTTGTTCAAAAACTAAATATTCTATTGCTGCTAACAAGCTACAACACAACAACATGTGAGGACATGTATTAGGAGAAAAAAAAAGTAGTTAGAAAAGTGACAGAAGCAGAATTGGTAAGATAAATCATAAATTCAAAAAAACTACTGTAGTTCATAAACCCAATAAAACTTTTGTGTAAATGCTTGAAATCTGCCAACATTTTAGAATCAGTCCTTGCCCATTGTTTTATGTTTTATCTCCCAAATAGTCTTTAATGTCATGAAAATAAATCTAAGTGATATATCCGCCATTGTGAGAGTGTGATATTTTCTCTGTAAACAAGGAGCTATTTGAATGAGTAATTTGGGTTTCTGCATCTTCCTACTGCTAATGGAGGTTTTTGGACATGTGAGCCATGGGAGCATCTGTACTTAATGGCGTGCCATAGGAACCGTGCCACTGAAATGCTAATAGACATCACTTACCATAATATAATCATTATTTTATATTAAGCTATGGAAGCAGCACACACTGTTTAATGCTGTATAAATACAGTGTTTTGACTGATCTATTGAACCAGCCATTCTGCTCTTACATGTGCCAAATGGTGTTAGCGCAAAATAAAACCAGAAGCTGCAATAATCTCTATATTCATCAACATTCAATTAATTTCTTTTTATTACTGAGAACAATGTACATACTATAAAATGTAGATGATTTTATTTTCTTTCTCTTCTCTCTTTTACTTTATACTGTCACTTCTGGTATAAATATAAGTCCACAATCCAAAGTAACACTTCCTTCCTTTTGTTGTCCTCCCCCATCACAATCCACTGTCATTGTTTAGAACTATTCACTGCAGAGGATCCACTGGTGAGCAAGAGATGTAATGCTAAATTTCTCAAAACATGTTTTGATAAGGAAACAAACTCATCTACAATTTGAATGGCTTGAGGGTGATATATTTTCTGCAAATTTTAGTTTTAGGGTGATCTATTCCTAAAATGTGGAGAGATACCTGCATTTATCTATGTTGATATGAGAAACATATTTGTAATGCTACATTTATTACATTAATTTTGCACAATAACATTAATCTGAAATTTATCCAGCACAAGAGTGGTTCTAGCTGTAAGTACTGCATTTTCTAATTACGTTTCAGCACCATGGACAGCTCCTATCGCTAGCACACTGAGGAGGCTTCACAAATTAATAACATGCTACTTAAGCCTGGGAGTAAATACTGTTTGATGACAAGCTTTTTCACGGTTGTCATTCCAGGAAAGAGACATTCCCAGCGCATGGCACGCACTCACCTCTAAAAAACCTGGTCAACTTTTTCTAGCATTATACTGTTATCTTACTCAATAAATGGAATGGCAGAAAAATATGGACACATACAAATAAAACAGAAGCAAGATCTGATGCATCGTATGATGTGATTTAAATTTTTCCTTTCTCTTTGGAGTGTTACAAGTTCTTGGTGCTTAATGCAGATCTGTAAAGTTGCAAAGACAACAGTCTCAAATCCAAAGAGATATTCTCTGTCAAAGTTAAAACTCCCATAAAACGCCTTGTTTAAACATGCCCCAACATATCTACATCACAATTGAGGAAATTTTTGTATAATGCCGCCCAAATGTTCACAAAGAAAGAAAGTGTGGTTTCAGTAACCAGGTAAGTGTTGAAGCAGCCATGTCAAGGAGATGCTGTCTGTATAGGCGAAAGCAAAAGCACTTTATTTGGCTTTCCAACAGTATATGCATATAGGAATCTTTAAGATCACTTAAAACAGAACAGCAATGCATTTATGGACAACCGTTTCGTGAACCTAGGAGAGGAGGTATTTCTGACTTTTCTATGACAATCTGGCTCTTCTGAATCAGCTACTGTAAGAATGTTTTGTCATTTGTTTAAGTATTTGCTATTGACCGTTCAAATGCGGAGTGGAGTCAGCTGTCTTAACCATCTGCGGATTGCGTACTGCAAACACATACGAGCTTCATCACGGTGTCTGTTACGCCACTCTGTTCCCCTTTCAGGCTTGAACTGATGGTAAAACTAAGGACATCATTAAAGTTCTTTATATTTATTTTGAAAGAAGAAGCTCGCGATTATGGAAACGGGCATAATATTTCAGATGAGTGTTTTCGGTGTTCTGCCAGTCACAATGCACTGGGTCAGTTGGCCAATCAGAGCAGACTGAGTTTGTCGTAAGGAGAAACTTTATAGAAAACGACGTGTTTGCTGGGCATAGAGGACCTACAATAATGTACAGTATTTGAAAAATAAAGTGTTTTTTGAACATTAACCTGTTAAATGTCACCCCGTCCCGTATACGGGACGCCTACGTTGACTATACTACAATCAAATTTAATCTAATCTTGACAAACTATATATCGTTGGAAAGGTCTAAGACTCCCAAATATATATTTTACCAATATTTTTTGTTAAAAATTATGTCGGAAAAGTAATAGATTAATGTATGACAAGAGTGCACCCTCAGAAATCTACATTACAAAAGGAGCTTTGACCTTTGTTTAAAAAAAAGACTTCCTCGTTGCCTTTTTCTCTATCACATTTTAGAAATCATCAGAAGTTATATATCACTTGAAAACATAAAATCTCAAAATTCATCCTTTAAAACCCATTTTAAAATCAGACATTGCATTACCATGTAAATGGCACATCAAAATCATGTTACAAAATGTTTTCAGTCATGAATTATAAAAATGTAGGTTTGTATCATGCACATTCAAGTCTATCTTCAAAATCGTGAGTGACAGTTAACAGGTTTAAAGCATGTCAACATATTCCATTACACCAAATACACGAAATAATGATCTTTAAAAAACATAATATGACCACTTTAATGTTAAAATAATAATAATAATAACAATAGACTGCACAGACATCTTTAATTATTGTCATTAATTCAGAATATATTTGTATTATAAATCTGCCCCACGCTAGGTCAGTCAGGGTTTGAGTGAACCCAGAAACTTGTTCTGTATCCATTCTGCCTGTATAAATCACCTAGGCAAAATATGCGCATCTGTTTAGTATGAGACGAGCGCATTTTCTGAAGCCGATAGCCTCACAGGGCAAAGCCACATACACATGGGTCTGCATGAGGATGATGCCTCAACTGCTTCCCGGTTTGCATTTGGTTGTCAAGGAGATTGTCAGACTCTATGAGAAAACCCGAGCCAAGCACATAGCGTTCTCTTATCATCAGACATGCATTTCCAGACCTCTTTTGTTCTATTAAACAAAATGTCTACTCATATTTGACTTGTTTTCTACATCTGAAAACACGTTAACATTTGGAAACTCCTTTTCATTGATAACGGAATGCTTTGTAAAATAAAGTAAATAATAATAATACAAAATACTTCCAACAAACTATTACACAAGACTTTAATAACTTTAAAGAAGAGCATGATGTAAATATAGGTAAAGTTAAGAATCACTTAAAACAATGAAACTGAAATAAGTAATAGAAATCGTTAATCTTATTAAAAACTCTAATAAAAATGATTCCATATTCTTATGTCACATATACATATATTTTTGTATGCATTATATATTATATGAACAAAGATATGCATATCTAATGTTTACATGCAATGTTTATTTCATGAATATCACTAGACTGTATTATTTATTTCAAGAAAGTTATTTAAAGTGGTCATACTTCACATTTATTATTTTATACACTGCTTTACATCTTCATCTTAAGTTTGAAAGATACGGACAACACTTGGTAATAACTATAAGCAATATATTATATACAATGTCAGCTCAGTCTCTGTCTTTTTGCTAAGAAGAAAATGCATGTTCTATTGGAAGAATTTAAATAATGAGAACATAATGTATATTTGTGCCCTGTTTATGATCCTCCCTCTCTAGACAACGCGTGTCTCCTATTGGGCAGTGTAGAAATGCCCCTACAATGTTCCACCGTGGCAGACAATCTGGTGCGCCTTTGCGCGGAGGACATGGACTTGGACGCACCATTCTCTTTCCATTCCCTTACGCATCAGCTGCACTCCCCAGCTCACATGGTGCCCCAATGAACCCTCATCCTCACGCACCGTCCAACATACGATGGATTAACAAAAAAGAGATGAATGTCCGCACAGAGGACGGCATCAGCCTGTGCCAAAGGGCTCTCCAAATAGTGACGGAGCTGTGTCTTGCCGGGCACGTCGACCGGGAGAAATGCGCGGATATATTTCCACTGGAGAGCAACATACCAGGTAAAGGAAGTTCAGGTAAATTTAACTTAAAAAATGTTTTATTATCCTCTCACAAACATATTCCCATGAACTCTGGTTAGCGAGTTAAGGAGACTTTTTCTAAGCACGAGTGCGCGGAGTTAGTATACTGAAAGTTTTAAAAGTTCGTTCACGGGCATAGAAACTTACTTTATATTCATAACATTATCTGAAATAAAAACGGTTCCACTTGTTGATTATCAGTGCGCAACAAGTGTGAAAATGGCAGCTGAGTTCGTTGTCTCAGTTTTATTTCACTGGGCGGCAGGTACAAAAGCTACAAGGTAGCTACATCTTTTTATACCCTTTCCCCCTAAGCGGTACATATTAGTACCTGAAGGGTACATATTAGTATACGTTTTCACAGGGTTCCGCCACACTTTTTTTTATGATTGTGTACAATTATAATCGTCAAACGTTTTGTATTGCGTGAAAAAACTCGCGTGTACCACACGTCGACAATGCACATAAACCTGCATGTTTGTTTTTTTTTGTTAATGTTTTTTTAGCCCTGTAGTCCAGAGCAAATCAAAATGAAATACAAAACTACAAGTTGTATGGGTTTACAGCTAACAAAACGTCAGACAGTAAAGAATGTGCTTCAAACAGTGAGGACCAATGTGCGTGATATATTCACAGTAAAGTATGGCCAAGAGTGCATTGGAAGATAGAAATCAAATTACACTATGACATGCTTATGCAAATTATATAAATATATTTTTAAAGTCATTTTCCTATATTTTTTGTGTCCATGTATGAGAGTGAGTCCATCCCTGAATCTCATTTCTAATTGGTTAGTCGCACCATTAGTATGGTGGTAAAACTCAACCCATTAAACAGCAATCAGCTATAATTATGTGCTGCATTGTGCAGTCCATTAAGCAGCTGAAACTCTTGCACCTGTTGGACACGTATGAAAGTTCAACAGTGCCACTTTTTGCATCTTAAATTGACATTACGAGATATTTAACATTTAAAAAAAAATAGCTCATTAATGCCTATGAAAGGACTGTTTTAATCTTTGGAACACCAAACCGGGGAGCAAAATGACTCTGCTGATCTCTGCTTTACTAAACAAGCACATTTCAGTCTTCTTTTTTCTTATACCTTGCCCTCTCATTCTTTTCTTTTTCTCTCTCCCTCTTTCTCCTGTTTGTCTGTCATGCATCATTTATTATTGCTGGTCTCTGTCTGTCTCCATCTGGTGTTCATTTATCTCTTTCTCCTATCCTCGTCTCTTTTCTCCCTCACCTTCTGTTCTTTACGATCTTCTCAACACACTCTCCTTCCAATCTGGCCTCTTTTTCTGCACTCTCTCTTCTTCTTGTTGCCTGTAGACATCTCTGTAAGTCTCCTAGCTCTGGTCGTAGGTTTCTGTGGGCTCGCCCTTTTGGTAGTCTCTCTCTTTGTCTTTTGGAAGCTGTGCTGGCCCATTTGGAGAAGCAAGGCGCTCTCATCCAATGCTGACAGCTATCCGCTGGGGGTGCATCCCGAGGCCCCCCCAGCCCCGGCCCCGACTCCGGTGTCTCGTTCTGTTTCAACTCATCCAGAGACCAATGCAATTGGAAATGTGGGAAGGCAGCCATCGCACATCCAGCACGAGGATGAGGAGGATAAGAAGAGGAAGGTACCAGAAGTAAAGGTTAATGGACGGAGCTCGGTTAAGATTTTGGAGGCGGCCATGAAGATCAGCCAGACGTTGCCAGACATCCCTGCTGAGGTGCAGCAGGCACTGCGTGACCGTCTGAGCAAGCAGGCCAAAATCCAGAGACAGACAACTGAACCTACCTCATCCTCCAGGTGATACACACATCTGAATGCCAAACAAATGATAAATTACAGTACACGGAGATCTATCTATATCTATACATATATGCACTATAAGTCGCTTTGGATAAAAGCATCTGCTAAATGCATAAATAAATAATGATCAAATAATTAGTATAATTGTTAGAAAAATTAATAATATTAGTAAAAAATACTAAATATATTCTAGTTTACTATGTACAAAGGAATTCATTTATAAAATGTTTTATCACAACTTTTATTTTGACATATTTACCCTGTTGATAGGTGATGTCTCATGGTTACTACATACGCCCATTAATCATTACAGTTCACCAATCAGAGCCCTAGAGTCACATCGCCATGGCAACAGCATTAAACGTCCCCAGCAATTAAACAATCAGCTCTTCTTCTCTTTGTTTCATGCGGCTCCGTGTTTAAAGGAAGCAGGGATGTAATTAGTGTTGCCACACAATAGAGCTGACATGCTGCGACTGTTTGTCCGACTGGGGAAGTGAGGAACAGCTGTGCTCGGATCCTTATGGAATCCGCTACTGACAAGCCACAGAATTGTTATTAAAAACTACAACATGGTGTAACAATAAGGTGTCCTTATAAATCGCACAATGACGAAGTGCATGAAAAGGCCAGGAGAAGTTACTCAAAGGGCATTGTGAAAGACTGGTTGACTGGACTTGGGTTGACACATTTTTTTATTGTTTTCCTATTTTTCTGTCATTTCTTTAAATATTACCTTATCTGGAGTAAGAGGTGATAAAAGAATCAAAGAAACAATAAATAAATAACCAGATACTGTATGCTTTGAGATAGTTGCAAACCATGTTCAAAAGACTTTAAAATAGGCTAAATGTGACGCTATGTTCTTTGAAATTGGTAATTTCATGCTATACCATCAATTGAAATTATCAAATTGAGCAGAACTGCTTTGGAGAAGCTAGTTTATCTATTTCTTATGAGTGAATGCACTATTGTTTTAAATCATTTAGTTTTTAGGGAAGAAACTGAAGATATATATATAACTGCTATTATTATATAACTTCTTATTGTTTTACAGTGACTCAAATGAAGATTTCTAATATATGATTCACAGTCACACAACCCATTAGGTGCAGTAATAAATTCTATATTTTTTTGCACAAACCAAGCAAAAATATCCATTAAATGCCTTTAATAGTTAAGATGGAATTTAGTTCCATTTCTATAGTCCTATAGTTAAAGGGCTCGTGAACTCTGTCCGGTGTTTGTTAGTTTTTTTTGTACTGTGCTCTGAGGTCTACTTATAATGTTATCAAGATTTTTACATAAAAAAGCATAATAGTTTATCAGAAATAAGCTATTTTCTGTCCTGTTACTAACCCCTCTCATCAGAATGCATAGGCACGGCTGACTATTTTACCATGGTCTGGAATTTCATTAAAAATAAAGTTAATCCACTGCCTTCAATATAAGCTGTTTTTAGAGTAATGACGAAGTTTTGAATTCGGAAACTTACAGGAAGTTTATATAATACATTGACCTCTTATATATCAAATGATAAAGGGGATTTTGTTTTCTCAGTTCATGACCCCTTTAAAAATTGTAACTGAATTACTTTATGCATAATTAATTTAATTGCATGAGCATATTACACATTCCTGCAAAAAACGAACTTACTTTTGCTGTAAAATGATAAAACACTCTTATTAGATAGCTTGCATAAACTAAAATCCAAAATATGATGAGTAGAGAGGAAAATTTTATTTCACGTGTAGCAATCAGTCATCAGTGTAGAGTGCAACAGGTAACAGACGTGTCTGTGAAAAACAGGAATTTAATATTTCCTCTACAATCGCTTATATGGGAGAGTACAAACACAAATTAAAATCTGGCACTGGCTCACAGGTTCATTCATTATGGTTGGCAAGATGTTTCAGAAACATTGCCATCAAACACTGGATGGCACTTTGAAAAAAGTGCTCTTCAAAACATCAGAAGACAGAAGTTAATTACTCTGTCTACAATTTATCATTGCATTGTGATTGGATGATTGTGCAAACTGCAAGACATGATGTGCAGCAAATGTGCAGGTGACAGACAAGTGATGGACAAAATAGAGAGAGAAAGAGAGATTGACAGTCATTATGAGATCACGTGAGAAAAACTGCAAAAACAATTCTGTGGAAACACACAATCTGGTAAATATTATGATTAATATATCACAAATTTGTTAATGATATAATCCATCACTTTTTTGGTATCATGCTGTCATTGTCATTTGTTTGTTGTCATCGTCTTAAAGGTGCTATAGTTGCTAGGAAACACCGAGGATAAGTAGAGAAATATGATTTCCTCACAGGAGCCAAAATGAGGTTTTCTATAGTAAAAAGATCCCGACCTAACTATTGTTAATAAATTATTGTGAAGTCTAGAATATAAAGGGTTCTAAAAATTAAATTGCGGTACTTAAGTGGTTGTTTTCCAGTGCTAGGGAATAATTAAGTAAAAGGAACCTTTGCATTAAAGGATAATTAGTCAAAAATATGATTTTGCTGGAAAGTAACTTACACTCAGACCTTCCAAGTTGTAGATGAGTCATACCCCCCCCCCCCCCCCAATTAGAACAGATAACAGAAATGTAGCATTACATCACAGTCTCACCGATGGATCATCTGCATTGAATGGGTGCCATCAGTATGAGAGTCCCAACAGCTGATAAAAACATTGCAATAAATGTAATTTTATTAATAAGATTCGGGAGGAGCGCGTCAGAGACTTAGCCCAACCAACACAGGTGGACCATAATCAAGTAATCAGTCCCATAGTATAAATATCGCTGACTTACCTCTATCCATTGACGGTTTATCAGCATCCCTCCTCCACCCCATCTCCTCACTTCAAGTTCACTTTATAAATAGACGGGGAAGGGGGGTACTCTAAGTTCGGGCCATTCCCGAGCTCGGAGCCCTTCCCCGGACAGCACGGCAAATACGCATACCATACCTCAGCTAATTATATGCAAGCGTGAACTAGTGAAACATCCTGATCAGCAAAAAAAACGCTTGTTTGCAATTGAACAAATCCACTAAAAAATAATTACCCTTCTTATCTCATAATATTTATTTTTCTTGTGGAAAAGTCATCTTGTCTGAATCAAGAGAGAAATATGCACAAATCACAAACATTCAGCTTTTAACTTCAAAAATAGTTTAACTGATGGACTTGAGTTTACATTATTGCGTTGTTTTCATCAGCTGTTGGAACTTTCATTCTGACGGCACCCATTTAATGCAGAACTTCCAATATACATAAATATTTTGTAACGACTTCTCTTTTCACAGGCACAATTCTTTCCGCCGACACCTGCCACGGCAGAAGAATGTGACCAGTGTGGACTTCACCATGGACGCTCTACCTGTGCGCCAGTCTTCTGCAGTCAGTATCGGTCGTATCAAACCTGAGCTGTACAAGCAGAAGTCTGTGGACTCTGAAGAGGGCGCCAAGGAGCCAGTAGAGACGTGCGGCAAGCTGAGCTTTGCCCTCAGCTACGACTACGAGGAACAAGCTCTAGTGGTTCGCATTCTAAAGGCTCTGGAACTGCCTGCTAAAGACTTCACGGGCACCTCCGACCCCTACGTGAAGATCTACCTGCTTCCAGAGCGCAAAAAGAAGTTTCAGACGAGGGTCCACCGCAAGACGCTCAACCCCATGTTCGACGAGACGTTCCGCTTCCCTGTGGAGTACAGTGAGCTGTGCAATCGCAAGCTGCACTTCAGCGTTTACGACTTTGACCGCTTTACGAGTCATGACATGATCGGAGAGGTGGTGGTCGATAACCTGTTTGAGCTGTCTGACCTATCACGTGAAGCTGTGGTTTGGAAGGACATCCTTGCAGCCACTACAGTAAGTACAGTGCGTACAGAAAAGCAAAGGTCATAACCAGTACTTTCCTCAGATCCCTCATTGAGACCAGATTTCTGGCAGGTTTGAATTTTTGGATTCATTTTAAAGGTAGCAATCATGATGCAGAATTTAAATGTGTATTTATGGGAAGTAGAATTTTAATTAAAGAATGTTTGTCAAGAATTTGTTGAATGGTGGCTAGGCAAAGATTTGTTTAAAAGATGAATGAACGAATGAACGAACAGAAATACAAGGACAACTGTATTCACTAACTGGTTACATACCTCTGCTTCAATCAAAGGAAATCTGACTGCACAAATGTGAAGGTCTTATTAACGGATAGATTGATCTGTTATGTAAAGCCAGGTGTCAGCAAGGGCTCATCTCCAACCTGACTCACCCTTTCAGGGCACCCACGTACCCCTTCCAAAAATAGATCCAATTGCCAGTTTCCAGAGCCACAGGAAGCATGATTATCAAGTCAGAGCCTTCAAACGTCAGCCATGACTAATCCAACAGGTGTGAAATGGAGTTTGTCCTATACCGTCCCACTGACTACAGAGTAGAGGAAGAAATGGTAAGGTCTCTGCACACTGAGTTTGAAATTTTTGTATGCGTATTCCAAAAAATTGGTCACACACAGAAACTTAGCTGACTGAGTCAAATGTGTATTAATTAATATGTTGCGGAAAAATATTGCAAAACTACACTACATGGAGTCTTCAAGCAGAAGTAGAGTTCCCATTCAGGAGCAGTGGGATCATCCCGGGTGATTCAATGTTTACTTCAGGATGTCAGTGGCTCCGTTTGATGCTTTGCTAGCGATACATATTAAAGCCACATATTAAAAAAAGCCCACCATTTTCTGTGAACCCAGTGTGCAAGGATTGTTACGGTGCTTTGTGCTGCAAGACAAAGTAGACAAACTTAACAACCGCCTTTCTGGATTTTGGCGTTTGCTTGTACGGTGGCTCTGAGCTGTCAAAACACATCTGAAAATGCTTGCTACAGATGCAAAAAAAAAGAGAAGAAAAATGAACTAGATCCGGATTTTTTATGACTGACAAAAAATTTGGAGGGATTGTGTAAAAGTGATTATAATAACGTGAGTTCGTATTTATTTTTTAATGTGCAAAATTTTCGTACAAAAGCAACCCTTACCGGCAGTATACATTTATGACAGTTACCATATATATATATATATATATATATATATATATATATATATAATTATTATTATTATTTTTTTTTTAACTTTCTTTTTAGGTTCCTTAGTCAGATTGGCCCTCATGATAATGAAGCCTACTCATTATGTCTCAGATACATTTTTTATTTTAGTTCACCTTAAAATACAAATTCATAATTTACTTACTCTTTAAAATCTGTATGACTTTCTTTCTTCTGCAGAGTATGGATTGTATTTTAAAGATTGTTACAACTTTTTTTGTTTACAGAACAGTTTCTATACCATTCAATGGGTTCCAAAACAACCCCAGTGAACCCCATTGACTTTCACTGTATGGACTGCAACACAAGACATTTTTCAAAATATCCTCTTTTTTATTTCATGATTAAAGTCATATAGGTTTGGAGTGACATGAATAAATAATATATATTTTTTTATTAACTATCACTAATAGTTAGCACTTGAATAATATCGAGGTATTTAGCCTTATGATGAGCATACTAGCATTTTGAAAGAAAAAAAAAAGTTATAAAGATTGGGCAAAGAAAAATGTTTTGGTACTTAGTTCAGAATCTATGATTTTTCACATCACCTGAAACACTAAACCCTAGTTTAAGTGGTAATATGCACACAGGTTTGACTTTATATATTATTACATAGATACTGACTTGTTAAACTGCTAGATGATCTGTATCGATGAGGTGAAAGGCATCATTCGTCACACTCACCTCACTAACAGTGAGTGACTCAGAAGCATTTAACAATGCAGTGTATGGAGGTGCATATGGGCCCGAGCATATTGGGGGCCAGCCGAGCTGAGGGGAACTTTTAATTGAAACGAGGAAATGAATTTCCCTGCAATTTCCCTGAATTTCTCTTGTCCAACAGTTTATCAGAATTATCGAGACAGGAGCCCATCTCTTTTTTCTCTCTCTCTTCCAAAATTACACAGCTGCTGTTGCAGCCATTAAAATAGTTCAGTTTTGGTTTTTAATGGCAAAGTGGTAATATTTCTTTGCATTTTTTTGTATTAATTTCATTTAGAAGTATGTTTGGAACATTTTATGTTTGTTAAATTAAGGTTTTTGTTTTCTAAAGGAACAACCAAGTGGCTGGCAGCAGACAGTGAGTTGAGTGTATGTTTGATCAATTTAGCCTTTTCAAATCAATACGTCGACATAAATCACTTTGTGCATTTCACAGTATTAATTAAAATTGTTTACCTAGATAAATGTGCATATCCATTCGTTTGTGCTGAGAGTGGAAGCTGAATTGCACTTTGAAGGAGATAGGAGGTGCATGTGCGATAACTAGCATTTTTTTAAATAACACTGGAAGCTTTAAATATGACGTCATTTTTAATACCCCATTTGAAACTGGAAAGTCATCCGTCATACTTCACATTTAACATAAAAAAACAGCAATAAAATGTAGACTTATTGACGTTTTTAAACATTTTTGACATTAGTTTGTATTAAATTGTTCAGATTCTTTCATGCCCACATTCGAATATTCATGTTTATGTCGTGCTGCAAATATTAAAGAGGAAAATATAACTGATTCATATGCCCCTTGAACTGAGGAGAATTATCTCACAAAACATTAAAGAGAAAACACATTTATTGTTTGCATTTTATCATAAAATTGACAGAAGCACAAAGCTGAGATTATTGGGTGGCTTGCATGCCACAAATAAGGAATGGACTTGAAAACTTTAAATAGAATTTCCAAGCATTCAGCCTATACCGTAAAACAGTGTGTGAATAGTAACGTTTCACGTAACGTTATTTAAACGTTAACAATAGGGAAAATCAACAATAGGGCCCAAGTTAAGTGTTGAAGTTTGGGTGGTGGTGGGGTGGGGATTTGCATATGGCCCTGGGGTTTACTTGCTATGCCACTTGTCCCGTTGCCTTCTGCTTCAAAGACAAAGTGAATGGTGACAGTTTCATTTTGTTCACCATAGAGAGAAATCTGTGGTGACTCATTCCTGTTTGGGAAACGCAATCTCCTCCTCCTACTTGTTAGATGCATCAGTCTCTTTAGGGCTCATTAATTTCCTGATTGTGTTTGTTGTCAGCATATTTATTCATTTCCCTGTTGTTTGCTCGACCGGGATGCACATTTCTGTGCCTGTCAAATCACTTCTGTTGTGTTTTGCTAACATTTGGATTGCTCTCATGCTATTTCCTTCTCATTCTCTTCACTGACTATTGCTTTGCCTCATAGCTACAAGACAGAAGTATTGATGTTTGGGCTTGGAAAGGCGGTGGAGAGACTTCGACTTATTGTGCTCCGTTATGAGAGCATGAAAACTGCCCTTTAGGGACAAAAACTGACTCTCAGAACCAGACCCGCTGCTCTTAGGCCCCTGACTGCGGAAAGAAGCTAGTAACTCTCAATTCCTAAAATAGTCAGAGCCATAGATTGCAGCCTTGCTCTGTTACACTTCCGACTGCACATTGAAACCCTATGTTTTATCTTAAGCTGACATGAGAAGGTCTAATTTTGTACATTGCTACTGTGGCACAATGCCATTTCAGATCTGGAGGAGAGGAAATTGGCCAGCCAAAACAGGAAGGGTATTATTGCCCCAAAAAGATTTGTGGATTTCTTTGGACACGAACACTGATAGGAGACGTGACTCTAGAACTAGCTCGTGGCTCTCTGTATTCAACAGTTGTGCTGTGGATAACAAGAGCAGTCAGAGGAGGGGATAGGACGTGACAGAAAGGGGTTTTGACATCATATTACAACAAAATAGGTAACACATCCTCATCTGATATATAATCTGTGTTGATCTTTTCAATTACAGACAACAGTGTTTCTAAACAAACTTTTTTTTTTATTAGATTTTCTTTTTTTTATTAGATTTAAAATAAAAAAATAATGATTACTATAATGAAATGTGCCTCATGATAATGACAGTTAAAATGTACAATATTGTTGGCAAAAAATTCTAGATTTTTTTTTTTTTCTCAAATGGTTTGGAATTCACTTTATAGAATGATAAAAAAATTGTTAATTATACCTAATTAACAAAAAAATATTAAATATTTGGTTTCATTTTGCACTTTCTTGGTAACTAAACCATTATTTTTATTGACTAAATGTACTTTACCATTCAAACGTTTGGAGTCACCATGACTTTTATTTAGTAAGAATGCTTTAAACTGATCAAAAGTGACAGCAAATACATTTACATTGTTACAAAAGGTTTTTGTTCCAAACAAATGCTGCTGTTTTGCCATAAACTGTTTTTGATAAAAGAAGAGATATGTTTCCGCACCACATCAGCATATTAGAATAATTTCTGAAGGATCATGTGACACTGAAGACTGGAATAATGATACTGAAAATTAAGCTGTCAGCACAGGGATAAATTACATTTAAAATATATATTAAAACAGAAACCAGTTATTTTAAATTGAAATAATATTTTACTGTTTTGCGGTATTAAATTAATTCAGACTTAGTGAGCATAAGAGACATCTTTCAAAAACATTAAAATTACCCTAATCTTCTGGACTTTAGATTGCCATTGCAGAGTAAAACTGAATTAAAGTAAATCAATATGATGAAATATTATTTAAACAATAAAAAACCACCAGACAAAAACTCAATGTTCAATGGTATTGGGAAAATGCATTGCTTTGGAAGGCTAGAAAACAGGCATGTGGTACACCTGAAATTTAAACACAGTACAACAGTGGTTAAATATGTATGTATCTCCCCATTACACAATCAGTATTTAATCTTTACTTGGACAGATTAATCACTATCTTTAGCTGCCTTTGAGAGAATAATGGCTGTCTTATTCCAGGAGTGAGAGGCTGTAAATACCAAAATACATACTGGCCTTTTAGAATAATCTTTACCGCCTCTGCAAAGCTAATAAAGGTCAGGGAAGCTAGATTTGTCTCATTCAAAACTGAGTTATTTAATCGCAACAAAACCAGCCACCCAAACTATACTTCCCACAGTAACACTTTCTCACACACAAACACAAACACAAACACAGTCTTTATGAAAGTCTTAAAGTCTTTCTGGAAAAGCTTTCTTTCTTAGAAATCATATTTCTTTGTCACTGAGTTTTTTTTTCCCCTGAAGTTTTTTTTATAGACATATCCTCTCTCTAGATTTAATATAGAAAAGGGATGTGTTTAAACCTGATGAGCAAACATTAGTCCAATATCTCACAAAGCTATGTTGTTGATGGCGAGGCAAATAAAAGTCTATTTGGAGAGTCAGTCAATAAGGATTTTGTTTGCAGTCGCATCAAGTGCTCTCTAGAGATGCTCTCAAGCGAAAAATAATCTTACAATATATGCTGAAGATCCTGCAGACCATTTTATAAATCATTTTTAATGCTATTTTAGGACACTGATGTGCAGACATTACTCCTCTCAGCATCCGACTATCCAAAGTTTTCTATCAGATATACAATATCTCAATATTTTTCTTCTCAATATCCTTCTCTCTCTTTCTTTTTTTTTCTTTCAGGAGAGTGTTGATCTGGGTGAAATTATGTATTCCCTTTGCTATCTTCCCACGGCTGGTCGCATGACCCTCACCGTAATCAAGTGTCGCAATCTGAAAGCCATGGACATTACTGGCTACTCCGGTCAGTGTTAACCCTTATTTCCTGTCCCTCACAATTTTACCATCTTTAGGCTCATGTTTATCTCCAGCATACCCCAAAACATTTGCTTGGCAGTTTCCAGTAATCCAAAAGTTTTGTTAGTTTAGATTAATTAGGATTTGAGTTAAAGGGGAAATCAGATGCCCTTTTCCCACAAATTGAAATTATTCATTAGGGTCTTCGAATGGAAAATTCACTTTTACATGTACTTTGAACTGAAACTTGGCAGTGTTATTATTTTTATTATTGTCCTATATTTTATGTAGACAGAAACTGTTGAAACCTTACGTAGCATTTGTATTTTTATTTAAACTTGCACAAAAAAATGTCACTGGTATCAAATAAATTATATACGGTTTGTAAATACAAAAATATATTGTAGAAAAATACAGTAAAATGAATCCAATTAAACTATTGGCAGACGCTTCCTTCCCCAGTCAATCGGAAGAAATTAATTGCACTTTGTTTATGCCTGAGTCTCTGCAAACCCAAAATGATATACAATTTTTAATTTCATGCATGTTATTAAGTTAAAAATTTGTTTATTTATGAGTTCTCATGAGAGCGGGAAAAGTCATCAACAGACACATCAATGCTAAGCATGTTTTGTGAGATATTAAAATGCCTGTGGGCTCTTGGCATATCGCAAGCAGAACGTGTTAAGAGAGCTTAACAGAAAAAATAACAATTATAACGCTATGTGGAAAAACCTTTTTAGTCATATTTCAGATGCGAAAAGCTCTAAACACATTCACCTTGCTTCTTTCCACAGATCCATACGTTAAAGTCTCCCTCATATGTGATGGTCGGAGACTGAAGAAGCGGAAGACGACAACCAAAAAGAACACACTCAACCCTGTCTATAACGAGGCCATCATTTTTGACATCCCTCCTGAGAATGTGGAGCAGGTCAGCCTGTCCATAATGGTGATGGATTACGACAGGTCAGTCCCTGCTCCTTCAGATAATTTAAAAAAACAATAAGCATGCTGAAAATAACTTATTCTGACATGATGATATTTATGATTGTGGTTATAATATTAATTCAGATAGCATGCAAGCAAACCACTCATGTTTGGCAACTCTTACTGAAATATTTGTAACAGTAATGTAGATACTTATAAAACTCTGCTCCGCTGTGTAATTAAGGGCAGATTATGCTATCAAAACATTGTTCAACCATCAGAAGTTAAATATATATGTAGGTGGATGTGGGAGCATTTATGCAAAAGTCCTGTTGATCAAGTATGATTGATTTCATTTCAACTGGTTTCCTTAGTCTTTTTAACTGGATCGAAAATGCACATCCTTCCTGTCATAAAATGTCATGGGAAGATAGTAAACCACTAAAATAAAGTCTTATGTTTTGTTTCTCTTTCAGAGTTGGACACAATGAAGTGATAGGAGTATGCAGGACAGGGCCGGATGCAGAGGGTCTTGGAAGGGACCACTGGAACGAGATGCTGGCTTATCCACGCAAGCCCATCACCCACTGGCATGCACTTTGTGAGGTGAGAAACTAGAAACTGGAGCAGAAAGCCAGACCCAGCTTGCACTTTCCCAATAGTAAAGATGTTGCATTATGTAGTTTTTATGCCTTGCAAAGTGTAAACATTTGGATTTGTGGGATTTATTGATTAATGATTTATTATTATCCAATTTTGTCGAAATGATTTTTTTATGTCAAATTAATTACATATTTATATATTTTCACTGGGCCCAATGCAATCTTTTAAATATCTTTTACACATTCTTATGTTTTTACACATATGTGTTGCTAAAAAAATTACATAAAAAATGTATGGTGGGACCAGTACAAATGTTGACAGGGTGGTAAAAATGTGAACTATTGAAGAAAAATAACAATGACAACTTTATGCAACAGTGTTATGTAGATTGAGCCTTGATATAGTGCTTTTTGGCTAATTCTGATCCATTTGCCAAGTGTATTTAAGTATAATATTTCCTAAACTACTCTGTTGTTATGTTTTGGTCTCATCCGTCCCTGCAGTGGCCTGGAAGAGCATCCAGTTTTGAGAGTCAAGGATCATGTCCATCCCCAAAACCTCCACAGACCCCATAACACCCCGGAACACAAATCTAATGGCAAAACATAATTGGTTTGTATAATTAATAGGGTATATTTTTCTCTAGTTTTAGCTTGCTGCATTTTTCTTTGGCAAAGAATTAAACATGACTGGTATGCCTGCTACAGACACAATCGAGTTTCCACATCTCACAGTTTCTTTGACATTTTGCTGGTGCTGAGTTTATGAGCTCCTAAAACAATAGTTTTCAGGTCACTTTGAAGCTGACAGTGAAATAATGTGAAGTCTCTTGCTGTTTGACAGTATAATGATGACATGTCAGTTTACAGACACATGAAATGATAGTGCTTATCCTGTCATATTCTTGAACATTTCAGATACATATTCCCCTGTCTGGTGAAAACATTTGACAAATATGATGCAGGGTTTGGGGAGAGAAAAAAAGAGGTGTTTGAATATGAAATCAAGACTGGTTTGGTATGCAAAACCTTCATGCAATCATGTGATCAAATGGAGAACAATGGAGATGTCAGCATTGTTACAATTATTTATAAAGAATCTGGCTCTCTTTATATTAAGAAGACTTTACAATTGATATAAAACAATTATTTATATCAACCAAGACAACTGGATGTCAAAAGTATAAATCTTTGTGTTTTATCTAATTTGAGACAGGATGGATATTTCATTTATCACCAAGACTCAGAGAGGCAATTATGAAGGAGAAAGCATATTCAAAGCATGTTTACTGTACGTACAAACTGAATCTATTTGCTCATTAAAAAGCTTTCTAAAGACTCTTTATTTTAATAAAACTGTTGTAGCATACTGATTTAAAGGTATTTAAATGTATTGTAATTTGATTATATTAACATTTAATGATGTGCTCATTATACTTGAACATCGTTCAAGTTGTTAAATAAACGGAAAATATTACAATAATTCAGTATTGATGTAAAAAAAAAGCACAAAATACAAAATATATCAAGCAGGAGGTCACTAAAGGCTAACAGCTGTCATAACATTCCAAAATGTAATTATAATTAGCCATTTTTTTTAAAACCGATTATTTTTTTCTTAGCTAGCATGTGCTGAAAATTATGGTCAAATGGAACATCTAGAGTAGCCAAATGATGTAGCATGTTTTATTATAGTTGTTTTTGAAGACAAAAATACGTACATACACTCATTTCAACTCATAATATCTTCAAATTTATGAAACACTTGCCTAATATTAAATTCTCAAATCTAAAAACAATCATCCCACTCCTCAGTGTTTGAACAACTAGAGAAGTAAATTGACTTTTAATGGCGTCTGGCACCCTCACAAAGTTACACAAAGTTGTGTGTAAATATGTTAGAAATGATTCCATCATGTGAATATTAGCAAAATCTACCATATGCAGATCCATCTTCAGATGAATATATAGCATCTAAAGCAATTAAAGTGATTGAAACATCGTTTTCTGCATAAAGAGAGGTGAAGCACTGCCAACCACACAAACATTAAGTACAATGGAAAAATTGCTCAGTGGTAATTTAAAATGGATGGACAATAGAGAAGCCTTGATTTACTTTTTTTTTGAATGAATTTTGTCTGTTGATTAGTATCCATGTAGTTGAGTTTTGTTATGTAAGAGAATTAGTATTCATTGTGTGAAATCATCCAGCATCTAATCAGTCGGTATGCAAATAATATGGTACATCATGGTAATTTCACACCTAGGGCCTCATTTCTAAAATGTTGCACAGAAACCATCCTAAATGTGACCTTACAATCATCTCTCAAATATGCATACGTGTGATTCATAGAATGAATGTACGCACAGAAAACGCATGTACGCCTCTCTTTCAGATGTGAAATCGTGAAAACTTGCACGCAACTGATTGCTTTCAGCTCTCTGCCTTGTAAACGACTCTTAGTCAATGTCATTAACATATAAAAGATCACCATTCATCATCCTAGTCCTTTCATTTAGAACAGTGAGCCGGAAGAACATCTTACATTTACAAAAACCGGCAAGTGTGTACTTCTGCTCAGACCCTGGCGTTACACTAAGCACTTTTCCACATCAAAGGAAGTTTTTACAAATATGAGCTTTGGCGTGGATTTAAGCGTATGTATATTCTAAGATTAAATCTGTGCATACAGACACTTTATAAATGAGGCCCCTAATGTTTTAAAGCTGGACCCTGACAATTGTGTTTTCTGAGTATATTCTGGTGTGTCCATTAAGTAATAATGCAATCATGGCAATTACACAAATGGCTGTGTACTGTTATCTTTCATTTGCACAAGACAGTTTCTGCCCCAGAGCTCGGTCGGCGTGATAGAACAAAGATGTAGTATTCTTGTAGCATGCTCATACCAGTATATTAGATATTGTTTAGAAATGTATACAAATATTCTTTCTGAAAGGAATTATTTTTTATTTCATTTAACTTTGCCAGATTTCTTCGAATTGTTATGTTGTGAAAGTGCATTTCTATGGATTGTTTGGTGATTGGTTTGTACTATGGGCTTGTGATCTTGAATAACTTTATACACAGTTTGCATATATTGTGTAATGGCCTCTAAAAATTGTAAAACTGTTTTGGTTAGCACTCAACTTGCTAAGATAACTTCTTGTTCTTGCTATTAATGAACTGCTTCTCGGTGATTCTTTGTCATTCTTGCACAGGACTAAAATGATCGCTATACATGTAGTCATGATGTGTACAGTTTGTGATAACTTTTGTAAGAAAAAAAAACAAAAATGCACTAAATATTTGAAATACGATTTTACTGGATGTTTCAAATGTATTTTAACTAAATAAATTCTGAATTGTCGAAGTGTATTTTACAATTACTCAGTTTTTCGTAGCTCAAAGTTTAAACTTAAAAAAAATCATGACAGATTTCACATAAAATGATGTTGTACACATACAGTAGACAGTATTATAGTTTTATGAGTATTTTTATAAGTTGACTTTTATAAGTTTTTTTTTTTATTTTTGGTTTTCATTTTAATAGTTATATATATAATTTTTTCACTTAAATTGCATAATATTCTAATTACTCAAATATTCTATTACAGAATATCCTATTATATCCCTTATTATAGAATAAATGTTAACTCAAAATGACACGGACACTTTGAAACATTTTTAATTTGCCAATTTCAGAAGAAGCAACTATGAGTAAAGTAGAAAACGGTACGGTAAAAATGATACCGTATCTTCTGAGAGATGATGGATGTCTTTCAGAGAGCAGGAACTGAGTGAGAAAGCTCTGTATGCTGCACTGTACCAATTTTTCTGACAATTTACTTAATGGCATCACACTGTTCAGATGTAATAAGGCTTTCTCTGATATTTAATACATAATGACACAGACAGAGAGGGAAAGACAGCAAGAGCACCAGAAAGAAATACCTCAAGCTTATAAAGAAAAGCAAGAAATTTAACGGTTTGTCAAAGTGTCTCATAGTTTATAATATTTAAGTGAAAAATGCTTTTACAATATGTTGAAAAGGCCCTATTTGGTCTCTTATTTTGCTGAAATCACTATAAAAAAAAATTCAAAATGTAATCGCTGAAAAGAAGCAGCTGTGAACTATTCATGTTCAGATAACGTGTTTGACCCACATCAATACTGCATTTAACAAGAGACCAGAGCCAAACGGCTAAAAGAGAAAAGAGAGGTACCAGTGACATGATGCAAGTATTGAAGAATAAAAACCAAGCTTAACACAAAAGGAGATGTGGTTGAATGAGGCAGAGCTTTCTATCTTACCTCTGAGCCTCGGACTGCTAAAAGGTGCCTCATCAAAAGCCTGGCACACCTAAAAATATCTTGATCGTGCTGACAGGCAACTGCTATTTCCTTCATCTCTGCGGATATCAAAGAGTCGTCTGCCTCAAAGGCTTGCAGTCTCCTCAGTCTGCTGGGGAGGGATATGGCAGGAAACCAGTTGGTACTAATGTTGAGCTTACATCTTGTTATCATGAGCCATGAACTGCCAAAGGCCTAGATTCCAGAGGCAAGTTCGTTTAACACATTTAAGCCGTTTTTCAGCCCGATAAGTGGAACAGGACTGAGTCAGCCAGTCATCGTCGCAAAATAAACCCTGATACAGTGAGCAAGAGAGGATTTGTATAATCCCCAATGGGTTTGTTATGTGAAAAACACTTCAATGTTTTTAAACAATTTTCACTCAGAAATGTTACAAATTATTACAAAGAACTGGCAAGAAATACTTTTGAAGTAGGAAGGCTGAAATTAGATTTTCTTGTATAAAATACTCCAATGGCCTTTTTTATTATTAGTTTATTATACAAGAAAAAAATAGCATGCCATTTACTGTCAGTCAAATATGTGGTTTAGCATTATTATACAAAAATATTTAAATACATAATGCCATGATTGAGAAGAGAACATTTTGTACTTCAAGAAAAGTGGAAAAGTGGAAGAATTTTCAAGAAAAATAAAATGTGAAGTAATTTTCCATATTGATTTTTCAGATGTTTAACATGTGATTTTTTTTTTTTTTTTTTTTTTTTTAAGGTTTAAAGGATATATCTGTGAACATAGCAAATCCTGGTAGAATATTACCTTTTAAATATTTCTATGTATTATTACAATGTAATAACATGATAATACAATGTTTTGCTGTAATGTACAGCATTATTATTTCCTATATGCATTACTATCACTTTGACCTCTGTACTGTAAAAATATAAAATAATGCAAGCTCTTAGCTCCAGGAATATCAAGTCACATCCTAAGCTACACTACAAATCTTGGTTGTCATTCTTCTTCTATAACACAATGCAGGTTTGGAAAGGTAGACACAATATGTCTGATAGACCTCTCCAGACTGAAAATAGCACATCACTGCTCAATAAAACCAACAATGTATGAAATACAAGCAAGTCTCCGTCAATTATTCTAACAGCAATCAGGAATAAAGCATTAGAGAAAGCATTTCAAGCTACCGTCCTTCCAACGCCCCACTGGCTTCCATTATACAGGAATGATTGGACATCTGAGTGGTCAAAGCCTGCATGCTGTTTGCATGTTATGAAATCTACAGTGCATTTAGTCTCCTTAGATAGAGGCTACAGGGCCAGCGTGTGTGAATGGGTTCACCTTGTCAGTTTAATTGTTGAACTGTCACTCACAACAAGGCAACAAGGGTCCATGTATTTCCCATCGGGCTGACGTCTGACATGTTCTCCATTCTAGCCATTTCTGTTGACTAATGCAAGACGTGATGAAAGCCTCATGATTGTGAACAACTTGTGCTTTTCTGATGTCTGAGAAACTAGCAGAAAGTTGAGCTGACCTGAAGCTGTACAATCTTCGACTGCAATTTCTGTTGCTCTCAAATGGTTTGGGTTTCTCATTCTTGCCATGTAAACACCAATTTGCATTTATCCTTGTTACTTACACATCTAAACTTGTAGCCTCTTTCTATAAACATTCACAGCTAATTTTTAAGTGAATTAATCCTCGCACATGGATTTTAGCTCTGCTGTAAACCAATCCTGTCCTATATCTGTCGCTCTGCCCATTTTTGATTTTGCATTAGCACTATCCTGATCAGTGTGAGCCAGAGGTTATTCTGTGATATATGAGTGTTGTCATGTTGAGGGGATGTAGTGGACAGGGAGTTCATCTCTCCATTATGAGGGTCATCACAGTCACCCTGCAATGCTTCACAGACATTGTGGTTCATGGCTTGATCAAGCAGCTGCCAAGATGATTTGAATGCTGAAACCCGACTAAAAATTGTGGATTGAATAATAAGCAGGAGGATAGGTAGCAATGATTTACTTCTAACAGCTCTGGTTAACATGTGAACACAATGCTTCCATATGGATCTGACTCATAAACACTGCACGTCTCCTTCTGTAATCATCAGCTAGAAGCTGTCATGTCATTTGAAGGTTTAATTATTAGAGGGCATCACACTTCTGCTGCTTATATTTCACACATTCTGGATGAGTACCCACAGTCAATGTGCCCTATCTGACAGCGTTCCTGCACTGACATAAGTGAAAAGAAAATGAAGTTCTATACTTCAGTTACTATCTAGAAACGTCAATCTAAATGTGCAAAAATATGCTCAAATAAGCATGAAATGGCTGCATAATGACAAAAAGCATGTTAAAAATGCACAACAAAATATATATATATATATATATATATATATATATATATATATATATATATATATATATATATATATATATATATATATATATAATTTTTCAATATGCATGTCTATTCGGTACACACACATTCTTCTAAAAGCATATTAAAGCATTTTTGTTAAATTAAAATTTAGCTTAGTATAATTTTTCAATATACGTTTTACAAAATATACATTTGACTGCTTAAGAGAATCTCTATCATTCATCTTAATGAGCATTATGCAGTTTGTTGTAAATAACTTAATCCATTACTGTCTTTATTTCTTAAAAGGCTGTTGAGAGCCCTCTCGCATACAAAGTACAGCGCCGACTTTCCAAGCTACTGACAGAGGTGCCGGCGGTGGATGTGTATTGATATGAGGAACCAGAAATAGACATCTTGCCCCCTGGATCAGAGAACAGAAATCATCTTTCATTAGAGCTCTGTTGCCTGATATCCTTTGACACACTCACACACACACACAAACATACACACAAACACACACACACACACACACACACAGACGTTTATTTTTGTGAAAAGTGGGGACATCCCATAGGCATAATGGTTTTTATACTGTACAAACTGTATATTCTATCCCCCTTCACCAACCATACACTTAACCCTAACCCTTATAAAGCAGATACATTTTTCAAGACACTTCCTATTTATTTAGCATGTGTCCTATCCAGTGATGCTTGAAACTCTCTAGGATTAGTGACAGCATCCACTTCTTGTGTTATGACAGCATTCCTATTATTTAAAGATCTCCAGCTCTAACTCCCTGGAATTATACCTTTGGGTTTGACTCGCAATCACTTCATACTCGTGGCACTAAACCTGTGTTTTAATCCAAGCTCCATACATCGCATTCGTTCATTCAGCGTGGTGTTGGATTTAAGCATGATTGTCTATTCCTGTTACAGAGCCTAATTTAAGGATGTTATATCGTAAATCGCCTGCGAGAACAGAGAAACGTGACAGTGAATTTTTATGTTGACATTCATTACAATGATCAATGGGGAGCAAGCCATTATGGTTACTTTCTATCTATTATTATACAGACTTGTGTCTTTCTCCTGCTTTCTGCACACACTGTACAGCTCTCATTAGCTCATAAATGACCTATACACATAAAACACTAAATGGCCATATTTCCTTATACATTTTGACCTCATCCATTTTTAAAGGAACCTTTACTATACTGATTAATGGTGGGCAGGAATTCTAGCGAGACAGAATAATAGAACAGACAATGACACACACAGATGGACAGATGGATGAAACAAACAAATGATGGAGGGAGGGAGGGAGGGAGGGAGGGACAGAAATAATGACAGAGCAAATAAACAAATCAATAAATAAACTAACTAAGGATAGATGGGTGAATAAATTACTAATGGATCTAATATAAATATATAGACAGACAGACAGAAAGAAAGAACAAAAGACAGAAAGAAAGACAGGTGGATTGAGAAAAAATTGATAGACACAGAAAAAAAAGACAGACAAATTGATGGATAGACGGACACAAATAGAATGTTTTGTGTAAATTGTCCAGCGGCACTCAGTAACTAAGTTCTGTCCATAGGAGATGTTATTTCTATGAATGAGTGTCCAGACGCCCACTCCACACATCATGAGTCATTGACTGAAACTTGGTGTTCTCAGAGTCAGTGGGTGCCGCCAACTGTGCACTGTTAGATCACTGAACTGTGAGACATAACCCAAGTCGACTCTTACAGACATGTACACCAAAACACACGCTAATATCAATGCTGCAGGTGAAGAGGTAAATTAAAATATCATTTGTTCATGATTAATCTTAAGACTTTGCAGTTTTTCCCTCCTTCTTTGAAAAATAAACAATGACACAAAAGTTCACCCCCCCATATATATATATATATATATATATATATATATATATATATATATATATATATATATATATATATATAAAACACTAAATTACATCATTATTGTACATCCTTAATTCTCAGCCATTGGTGCATTGATTTACATTACAGATCAATCAGAACTTTCCATTCTCTTCAAATTCTTAAATTTATCTTTAGTCTCATCTAAACTAAGAAAAAGCAGGTGATTCTGGGGCTTGAAACTGTATTTAGCAAATATCTGCAATATGCACTAAAGTGAGACTGCTCACCATCTGGCTCATAATTATTGGCTATTTAACAGCAGGCAAAACATCTGTGGTCAGAGTCTGATGTCCATTACGGGAAGCCAAGGCTCTGCTGTTGGCTTGAGCATTGAAAGGCTTGAAATATGAGAATAAGGATCATCGAGGGGGCGGTAGATTGATGCCCGCATGGTCGGGCTAAAGCTGCTTGATACCGTCGGCTAGGCACAGGTCCCATCTCAATTTGGTGAGCAGTGGCGATAAGCCTGCCAGTGCTGTGTGCTAAACCGATCTATCCATCCTGGTGTCAAAAGAGTGATAGGAAGCTGGAGGGTTACAGGCATATCTTGCTTAAATAGTAAAATTTGGTATGGTAGCGAGGTGCAACAAACCCTCCTTCAATATAAGACGGCACAAGAATTACAGCTGCCTCCATATAGAATAGTTCACTCAAAAATGATAATTTGCTGGAAATGTATTCACCCTCAGGCCATCCAAAAAGTTTGTTTCTTCATTGAACAGCTTTCTTTCTATCTATCTATCTATCTATCTATCTATCTATCTATCTATCTATCTATCTATCTATCTATCTATCTATCTATCTATCTATCTATCTATCTATCTATCTATCTATCTATCTATCTATCTATCTATCTATCTAATAACTGGCTGGGAAGTTTTCAGAGAATGTTTGAGCTGCAGTAAAGATAGTTTTGGGGTTGCTTATTGTGGACTTGGCCTCCTGCAGTCTCTATGGAAACCCCCGTCTGCTTCTGCAGTTTCTGTAAGAATTTAATCGGTATACCTGCGTTCCCACGGTGACCAGACAGCAGATAACGCTGGTGTCAGTCACAGCTGTTCTTTGAGAACACATCTTTTATTGCCGGAGAACATTTGTGATTTAATTGCTTGTGAGTAACACTTCGCATTACAACACCATCCAGCTGAACTGCAATGAATAGACCAGTGATTAATATGAGCACAATATCTGTACTGAAGAGCAAAGAGGTGAATTTTTCTCATCTCTGGTCTATTGGCCACAGCAGAGCAGAATGACCTAGCAAGGCCCTAATTTGATGATCAATAGCAACTGAATGAATACGTACTGATGAAAGCCAAAATGTAAATTAAGAACTGGATAATTTAGCTGTTGTTGTTTTTACTTATATTTTAAGAAAAAGGATGGATATGAGACAGACAGAGATAGAGACATCACACATATTTAAGTAGTCTAGATCTCCTCAATCACACGTTTCCACCTTGTGATCAAAATGTGAACTGCAGTTGAAAGTGTGCATCATGCAACCTCGTCTAACCTCAGTTTGTTCCTGCTGGTCCCCTTGGTCACTTTCAAGCATGACATACTGATAAATTGTATATTCATTAAGATAAATATGGTACAAGATTTAGGTTTTGGGGTTTAACCATATCCATTACCACAATATTATTTAAATGACACAAAACAATAATACAACATTCAAAGTGTGATAAATTGCATTTTAGAGAGAGGCCGCTGGTTTAGGCTGCTTGAACAACTTGAAACCGGCATCACAGCAAAGCATCAGATTTTCAATTAAAATTTTTTCGACTACTTCATAAATCCAGTCCCTGAGCAGACATTGACTGTTTTAATTACACTGAAAAAAAAAAAGTTTTACAGTTGTTACATATAAATTCCCAGGATTCTGATTTAAAATAGTTTGAGAATACAAATCTATTTACAATGCTGAGACTCTTCAATCACATAGTCAGTCAATAAGCAAACAGTTCTCTAACCTGTAAGATCCATATTATTCATATCTGGAGGACTTGTCAGACAATAGCTCCTTAAGCTGAAAGGGGAAAAAGAAGAAGAAGAAAGTCAATTATAAACACTGCATTCACCACTCCAGTCCTAATAAATAAATAAACAAACCATCCAACAAAAATCTTAAGATAAAGGCCTTTTCCTCATTGTGTACTGAGTCCAAAAAAAGGCAACACACTAGCAGACTTTTCAATTTATGATGGGATTACTAATGACAAAACTAATAATGGCTATCAGAACAGGAATAATGTTACTTGATTAACGTTACCAACATATTATCAACTCTTAAAATGTGCTTAGGTCATAGCTTACATTTTCCTTTAATAAGGATTATAAATTGAAGGTAATGGGAATAATCTTTTTAATGTTCCTGAAATAAGGTTTTATTGAAAAAAAATTTGTTACGTTTGCCGGAGTCTACAAACTCAGCTCATAAACAATCAATTAAGTCACAAATGAGCGCATGGGCGCTTGTATGATTAAAAAAAAAAAAAAAAAAAAAAAAAAAAAAGATGGGTCAAAATGATAAATTTTTCTTTTATACTAAAATCAATAGGAGATTAAGTACAGATCATTTTCCATGAAGATATTTTGTAAATTTCCTACCGTAAATATATTAAAACTTAGTAATATGCATTGCTAAGGACTTCATTTTGACAGCATTAAAGATTCTTTTCATTTTATTTAATTTTTTACCCAGAATTCAGATTTTCAAATAGCCTAGTTGTATCTCGGCTAAATATTTTTCGATCCTAACAAACCATACATCAATGAAAAGCTCATGTATTCAACTTTCAGATGACGTACCAATCTCAGTTTCAGAAAATGTATCCTTATGACTGGGTTTGTGGTCCAGGGTCACATTTGACCATTTTGTTTTGAAGTATATTAAACATTGGCCCCATTTATATTACTGCATGTTATTTACTAATTCAGCCTCAAGGTTTTTTTTTTTTTTTATCAAATTAAATTTAAAAATAAAACTGCAAGAATGATTTACAATAAAGAAATGAAGATAAATCTGTAAATTTTGCAATATCTTCTGAATTTAGTCTACATATGCACCAGATGGTGACTACTTTAGCTGAAATAGCATGTGACGTAAAAAATTATTTGTTTTAGATGGAACATAAAATATGTCTGATTGAAACACCATGACACTCACCCCTTACAGCTCTCACATTTTGTTCACAAACAATGTTATCATAATTCTTCAGTGTTTTTTTTTTTTTTTTTTAAAGTACAGCAGATGCATATTATGCAAATATGTGTCATGCCAAAACAAACATTAAAAAACTAGGTTGTAAAAATAACCTTCTCTCATGATTGAGGCGTCATCATAGGTCTCAATCATACAATATGTCCAAAAATACAACATCACTCTCGCTAAACTAGGACTAAGTTATATTTGCTGTCCTATTTCATATTAATTTTATAATGATTGTTTTAGTATGGAAAATTCTCACAATTCAGTCTATCGGTGTTGACATTCTTCTGGAGCCTGTTGGTCCATTTTGTCCATAAATGAAAACCAATAAATTATTGACTTCTAAACAAACATAGTGGTGGATTTTGATGTGAGAGGACAACAAGGGATAGACTCTCATTCTGACGGCACCCATTCACTGCAAAGGATCCAATGGCGGGCAAGTGAAGTAACGCTAAGTTCATCAAATAATTTCCAATGAAGAAACAAATGCATTTACATCTTGGATAGCCTGATAGTGTGTATTTTTATTTTGGGTGAACTTTTACTTTACACTGTAAAACCCGACAAGTTAACTTAACTCAAACCATTTGAGTAAACAGAATGCCTTGATTTAAACCCTGTAAGTTTAAAACGTTGCATTCAAGTAATTAAGTGATTAACTAAGTGCTGATTGAGAATTAGTGATGAACAGCTGCTGTTAACAAACAGAATCACTGAAGAAAAGAGAAACACAAGAACTACTACAACTGACTTCAGACACAGACTTAGATGAAATCAACTGAAATAAAATACATGAAATCTCTCAAGACCTGATTAAACAACCCACAAACAGCATCACCAGCTCCACTTATTAATAACCAGACTGACTTTATTTCTGTCAGACGTCTACAGAAGATCTTATTGAGAATGAACTAAGGTTTAGATGTTGATTTATTGTTTCATTTGAAGTAACCATGTTAGAGATCAGTGTTTGCTTTAGTTGGGCTCTTGACCCTTGATTTCTGTTTTAGTCTTTTCTCTGGCTGTTATAACCGTGTGTTTCTAAAACACTTTTGTTGTAATTCAAAAGCCCAGAAGAAATGCCATCAAGTGTTAACCTGTACCTAGATGTAGGTTGTTATACTTTATATTGGTGATGATAATCATCAATTATTGAACTGCTAGGAGTCTAATCTCTGATGAAATAAGTGTTGTGTAATTTGATTGATTATAGTAAATGATTCTAAGAGCCAGTGGTTCTGTAATAATCGGTTAATACAAAGACTTTCCAAACAGTTTGGTCTTCTACGGTGTCAGTTAGTCACACACAGACATCAATAATCAGAATATGACCCTCAACAATGGTGACCATAAAAAAAAATAAATAAATGCTGCAGAGCATGCTGGGAGCCATGGATGAGTTTTGTACTACAATAGTACCCAGCATGCATTGCAGCATGTTTTTTTGTCACCATTGTTGAGGTTCATATTCTGATTATTGATGTCTGTGTTTGACCAGTTACTGGCATAGAAGACAAATGTGTACAAAATGTTTATGAAGTCATTTTTATATTAACTGATTTTCGCAGAATCACTGGCTCTTAGTGTCACTTTTATTAGGTCCACTTCTACTAATTACATAACATCTACTTCATCAGAGATTAGACTCCGTACAGATCAATAATTGTGAATAATAATGAATAATTATCATCACCTATATAAAGTAAAACAACCTACATCTAGGTACAGGCTAACACCTGATGGCATTTCTTCTGGGCTTTTGAGTTACAACAAATGTGTTTTAGAAACACACGGTTATAACAGTCAGAGAAAAGACTAAGACAGAAGTCAAGGGTCAAGAGCCCAACTAAAGCAAACACTGATCTCTAACATGGTTACTTCAAATGAAACAATAAATCAACATCTAAACCTTAGTTCATTCTCAATAAGATCTTCTGTAGACGTCTGACAGAAATAAAGTCAGTCTGGTTATTAATAAGTGGAGCTGGTGATGCTGTTTGTGGGTTGTTTAATCAGGTCTTGAGAGATTTCATGTATTTTATTTCAGTTGATTTCATCTAAGTCTGTGTCTGAAGTCAGTTGTAGTAGTTCTTGTGTTTCTCTTTTCTTCAGTGATTCTGTTTGTTAACAGCAGCTGTTCATCACTAATTCACAATTATCACTCAGTTAATCACTTAATTACTTAATTGCAATGTATATCTTCTTTTAATGAACTCAACTAAATTAAGTTCAGAGTACTCATAACTGTTAGTTTTCTCAACTTAAATGGTTTAAGGCAATCAGTTTCCTCAAATGGTTTGAGTTAACATAACTTGTCAGGTTTGAGTGAGGCTGTGTCTGAAGTCAGCTGTTGTTCCTTTCTCTCTTTTCTTCAGTAATTCTGTTTGTTAACAGCAGGTGTTCATCACTAAAGCTCAATTAATCACTTAATCACTTAATTGCAATGTATATCTTCTTTCAGTGAACTCAACTGAATTACGTTCAGAGTACTCATAACTGTTAGTTTTTTCAACTTAAATGGTTTAAGGCAATTGGTTTCCTCAAACAGTTTGAGTTAACATAACTTAAGGATATCTGTTTACTCAAACCGTTTGAGTTAAGTTTACTTGTCGGGTATTACAGTCAAGGCAATTGGTTTACTCAAACGATTTGAGTTAAGTTAACTTGTCGGGTTTTACAGTGTACTAAGACAGTTCAGAAATGCTGAGTAGGATATCTTGTTGAAACCTCCCCCACAGACAAACACCTGTGTGCTCTCCTCTGACCCTGACTGCAGCTTGCACAAACACAGCGATGTGGTTTTCACTGTTGAATTCTGTGGTTAAAAGCAGGAAGCCTAACAGGATTAACATATCTTTAACTCTAACAGTCAAAAAAGACATGTAGAATCATTAGACTTGTCAGCACAGTAATAAAAAAAAAAAAAAAAACAGATAAAGACAAATACCTTCAGCTATAAATTCATAATTTTGGCTATTTACAACAACAGTATAAAATGTTTTCATATTAATTATAAAGGTGATTACTTCGACAGACTCACCCCTCTGAGTGAAGAGACTGTCTGTTAGTGGATCTGTGCTGAATCTCCTCATAAACAGCTTCAGTCTTCATCCTGTGTCTCCTCTTAGAGAGAGCTGTGAGTGTAGACAGACAAACCTGCTGTCAGTTCACAACACATGACTGATCACACACTGAATAAGACACAATATGACAGTCTCTGGATCTCTCCTACCTCTCCTCATCACTCTGTTCTGCTGAATCAGTATAAGCAGTGGCACTAAGAGCAGTAAGAGCACAACTCCCAGAACAATCACAAGCACTGGGGGGACGGAGAGAGTTTGTGGAGGAGAGACTGATGTTGAGCGCACTGGAGGAGAAACCGGAGGAGAAACTGATGTTGCTGTGGCAGGAGAAGAGGACACTGACAAATCTGGCAAATCTGTCAAACAAACAAACACATTCAAAATTATGATTGATAAAACTGCCTAAAATTAATTATATTTGTTTGTGTTTTCCTGTGACCTGCACTTTGTTGGAGCAGTCAGTGTTGTTTTTTCGGAGAGAGAGGACAGTCCCACAACCCAGCTGCCTGCAGACCCCCTGAGCAGCAGCCCTCGCCTCCACTCAGTCTGAGACTAACATCATCTAAAATATACACAGCATACATCAAGAGACTCATCAGTTATCATGTAACAGACAATTTACAATTGTATGGTGAAGAAAAACCAATTAATAATTTTATATTAATCTTACTATTAAAACTTGAACACTGTCTTTGGTAAGGAGATGCTGAGTATGTTAGATGACTCTTTGAAGACTCGTGATTTTCTTTCATTTAGAACATGTGAAATTAAAACTTTTAACTCAATTTCAAATTGGCAAATAAACATTTATGAAAACAAAATAAATAAATAAAAACGAATGAATGTATTATTTTTATTTACTAGAAAAAAAAATACAAAAAAATGAATAAAATCATTATTAATCATTAAATGAATTCTTACCAGAGCAAGTGATATTGGCCATCTCAGTATCGTAACAGTTGTTCTGGCTTATTATAATACTGGAATTCCAGATAAATTAGCTATCAAAAAGAATTGTGTAAAACTCAGTAGCCCTATGGAATTATGACATTAGAACAAATCATATGAATATGATAAGTATGAACAGTATTTGCATAACACTAAATTGAAAAATACACTTATAATTTTTTTTTATTTTTATTTAATTGTATTTATTCATCTTGGGTTTCATCAAAAACATCTTAATTTGTAAAGAATTTTCATCAAAAACATCGAGTAAATGACAGAATTTTCATTTTTGGGTGAACTGCCATCCCGTAACCAGGGTTGGGGGTAACACATTACAAGTAATGCCAGTTATGTAATCAGATTACTTTTTTTCAGGTAACTTGTAAAGTAACGCATTACTTAATTTACATTAAAATATCAGAGTTTCTTTTCAAAAAAGTGATGCCAGTTACTTTGTTTTCCCATTCATTGACTGGCAAGTCTCCTGTCCCCATATTGGGAGAAATCGGAAGTACAGAGGTGTTGTGTGCTCTGTGTGTTCATGATGTAGTTCTAGACTAAATGTAAATGTGCATTAATTCATCCCACTCACCAGAAAATTAAATAAATACAATAAAATAAACAAATAAAAAGATTTAGTATTCATCAAAATGAATTAAAACAGTGAAATGCAAGCTCAGCATATGTAAACTTCCAATAATTAAATGTTAAATAACACAAATGTATCTAATCCCATTTTATTAACTAATGTCTTTGTTGCTGATCTTTGATGATCCAGTTCAACCAAACTAACAAGCAACGACGACTTTAGGTAAATTAACAGTAGTGCTTCATGTGTTTTTTTTTTTTTTACTGGCCTGTCAAACACACACATTACAATAAACTCTTAAGTTACAATGAATATTATTAAGCATACGTATGTACATTTAATGAAGATAGCATCAGCAACAGCATCAGCAACATCAAATATGTGATAAACGCATTCATAATTACATTATTATTATTATTATTATTATACTATATTGAGAAGACTATATTTGATGACAACAACAAATATATTATAATATAATTATATATAATAAGAAGCCCATGATTATTATTTTTTTTATGTTTTTTTTTTTTTTTTGGCTTCTGCAGCCTATAATTACTTTGAATATTATTATGCAGATATAATACATTTATTATTATTCACAACAAGTACAAGTACATTTACAGATTAATTTCAGTGATAGGAAAATATGTGGTTTTGTGAGAGCTGAGAATGAACTACAGACCAGAGCATAATAATAATAATATCTACATGCGCATTAATGCACACACACACACACACACACACACACACACACACACACATATATATATATATATATATATATATATATATATATATATATATATATATATATATATATATATATATATTGGGATATATGATAAGTGGTTATACATTCAAAAGGCAATGTGAGGAAAAAGTGCTGTTAAATGTTAAAGACTGGACTGATAGAAATTGACTTTAAAAAAAAAAAACCTGAATTCATACAATTACAGTACATACAAAAAAATTAAG
Organism: Carassius gibelio; assembly: GCF_023724105.1. Lineage (NCBI taxonomy): Eukaryota > Metazoa > Chordata > Actinopteri > Cypriniformes > Cyprinidae > Carassius > Carassius gibelio. The sequence continues at coordinate 21,711,639 of NC_068399.1, read as the reverse complement.
TGTTAGGATTTTTTTTTCTTTTTAATTGCTAAGTATACAGGATAAACATTTTAAAATGGGATTACAAAATCAGTACAATTTGCAAAACCTCTGGAAATAGAAATTTCATTTAATTTTGAAAAGGCCAGAAAGATAAACTTAAATAAAGTTTGTAGCTAAAGTTAATTGATTTAGTTCATATTATACAAAATGTAATGAACAATTGAATTGCAGCTAACACATACGGTTCATAAGACCACAAACACTTCCAAAGTATTTGAGGCAGTGGGTGCTTTCAGTTATTCAGTCGCTTCATGTTTTCTTTGCAGCAACACCACATCATCATAGTCTGTTATTAGAAAACAAAAGCAAATTAATGCATCAATATATGCTTTTAAAAAAGTATTACAATTAACTCATCAATTTTGTCAGTGAAGTTAAATGAGCAACTGTGACCACAACAATTCAATACATAAAGCAATTCTGTTTCAAAAACAAAACAAAAAAAACAAAACAAAAAAAAAAAACAATAAAAATTTCAATTTAAAGGGTTATTTCACCCAATAATCAAAATTATGTCATTAATAACTCACCCTTATGTCGTTCCAAACCCGTGAGAGCTCCATTCACCTTCAGAACACAGTTTAAGATATTTTAGATTTACTCCAAGAGCTCTCAGTCCCTCCACTGAAGCTGTGTGTACGGTCTACTGTCCATGTCCAGAAAGGTAAGAAAAACATCTTCAAAATAGTCCATGTGACATCAGAGTGTCAGTTAGAATTTTCTGAAGCATTGAAAATCAATTTTGGTCCAAAAATAGCAAAAACTACGACTTTATTCAGCATTGTCTTCTCTTCCGGGTCTATTGTGAGATTTCGAAACACTGCAGTGTAGTGATATCCAGTTCCAGAATGAATCACTCGATGTAACTGGATCTTCTTGAACCAGTTCACTAAATCGAACTGAATCGTTTTAAACGGTTTGCGTCTCCAATAAGCATTAATCCACAAATGACTTAAGCTGTTAACTTTTTTAATGTGGCTGACACTCCCTCTGAGTTCAAACAAACCAATATCCCGGAGTAATTCATTTACTCAAACAGTACACTGACTGAACTGCTGTGAAGAGAGAACTGAAGATGAACACAGAGCCGAGCCAGATAATGAACGAAAGATTGACTCGTTCACAGACTAAATCTAATATATCTTAAACTGTGTTCCGAAGATAAACGGAGGTCTCACTGGTTTGGAACAACATAAGGGTGAGTTATTAATGACACAATTTTGATTATTGGGTGTACTAACACTTTAAGGTTAAATAAGTGACAATAATGTTCCAAACATATCACTCACATATTCCCTGACATTCTTCAGATTATCATACTTCACCCCTAACACCCTCTGTAAATAAAAATGTGTCTATTATTAAATAAACAAGTTTATATACTGTATATGTATGCAACTATAATTTGAAGAAAAACGAAAGAAAAAACATAACATGTTTGTATGAACTAGGATGAAATTTGACACCCCCTACCTGCTTTATTATTGTAAAACTGTGGTACAATGAAGACATCATCATAGTTTTCTGGTAATTCATCTACAGCAAAACAATGACAAATGCAATGCATTCATTAAATGTACAAAAACTGGATGCATATTCCTAATTAAAATGAATATAAATCAAATGTTAAAACTTGTAGAAATAATTATAAAGAATAATATTAACCTGTACCATGATAATGTCTCAATCCAACAGTAATTATATCATCATAATCTTCAGGTGTGACTTGTTGCTCTTCTAAATTAGCTAATGGAAAAGACAGTAAAACAGAGGCCCAGTATTTATTTAAAGTATTTATTCATTTAAAGGGTCATATGACACGATTTCATGTTTTCCTTTCTTTTTGGAGTGTAACAAGCTCTTGGTGCACAAAAAAGATCTACAATGTTGCAAAGACCAAAGTCTCAAAACCAAAGGGATATTCTTTATCACAGTTAAGGCTCTGCCACGCCCCCCTAAAACAGCTCATTCAAACTCGCCCACATCACTACGTCACTGTGTGGAAATATTTGCGTAATGCTTCCCAAATGTTCACACAAAGAAAGAAGGCATGGTTTCAGCAACCACAGTTAGTGTTGAAGCAGCCATGTCAGGGAGATGCTCTGTGTATCTAGGAGAAAGCACTTAATTTGGCCTTCTGAAAGTATATGCATTTAGGAATCTTTAAGATTACTTACAACAGAACATCAACGCATTTTATGGATGACCGTTTCGTGAACCCAGGAGAGGAAGTAATTTTGATTTTGCTAAGACAATCTGCCTTTTCTGAATCAGCAACTGTGAGAATGTTTTGTCTTTAGTTTAAGTATTTGCTATTGACTGTTCAAATGTGTTTTGCCCGTTGTGTGTATGTTTGTGTGTGTGCGCGCAAGCATGCGCATGGATATGTGTGTGTGTGTGTGTGTGTGTGTGTGTGAGAGAGAGAGAGAGAGAGAGAATAGGACAAGATCACATACAGTGGAGTTAGCTGTCTTAACTGTCCGTGGCTTGTGTTCTGCAAACACATACGAGCTTCATCACTGTGTCTGTAAAGGGACTCTGTTGCCCTTTCGGGCTTGAACTGATGGTAAAACTAAGGACATAATTAAGCCCGCGAATATGAAAAGGGGTCATTACATTTCCAATGATTGATTAAGGTCTTGTTGGCCAATCAGACCCGGAAGGAGGGACTTTATAGAAAATTACACGTTTGAGAGAGGCGGGGCATAGAGAAAAAAAAAGTGCTTTTTGAACATTTAAGCATGTCAACATATTCTGTCACACCAAATACTCAAAATAGTTATATTTTAAAAAGCAAAAAGCTTAAAACAACACAGATGAACAAAATACAAAATAAATCCTTATATGTTCTGAATGGTTTATATAACTATAAGATAACTTGTTAATTTAATTATTTTAGCAATTTAATATACATTAATTTAGGTATATAGCAAATAACATCATATTTCAGTCCACTAACCTGAAAGAAGCTCAACAGCATCTTCATACCCAGAATGCTGTTCTGTAGAAAGGACACTTCCTGTTATGGAGATTAGAACAATTTTCACATTAGACACATTTAAATTCACAAATCAGCTAAAACCTCCACTTTTAAATTACAATTTTAAATAATACACAAAAAAAGTCCCACAAATGAATCAATGTGATTTACTCTACTCACCCCTCTGAAAGAAATTATGACCCAGTTGGCCTCAACACATCACACACTATGACACTTACTCACCCCTCTGAGTGAAAAGACCATGTCTGTTTATGGGTCTCCGCTGAAGCTCCTCATAAACTGCCTCAGTCTTCATCTTGTGTCTCCTCTTAGAGAGAGCTGTGAGTGTAGACAGACAAACCTGCTGTCAGTTCACAACACATGACTGATCACACACTGAATAAGACACAACATGACCGTCTCTGGATCTCTCCTACCTCTCCTCATCACTCTGTTCTGCTGAATCAGTATAAGCAGTGGCACTAAGAGCAGTAAGAGCACAACTCCCAGAACAATCACAAGCACTGGGGGGATGGAGAGAGTTTGTGGAGGAGAGACTGATGTTGAGCGCATTGTAGAAACTGGAGGAGAAGCTGATGTTGTTGTGGCAGGAGTAGAGGACACTGATTCATCTGTAAAATCTGTGAAAAGAGAAAGACATCAATACTCACGTAAATTAGTGATTTATATAAACTAATATTATTAGCACTAAAATTTTCAAATATTTCTCAGTGATTGATGTGACCTGCACAAGTGAGTCCAGCGTGCTCTTTCTTGGAGCAGTCAGTGTGGTTTTTCAGGGAGAGAGGACAGTCCCACAGGTGAATCTCATTCCCTCTGCACTCGACTCTGTTCATCCACACAACACCTTCACCAGCACCAAAGACTGAATTCCCATCAGCCCTCAGTGCTGCTCCACAACCCAGCTGCCTGCAGACCACCTGAGCATCGCTGATGTCCCACTGATCATCACAGACTGAGCCCCACACAGCGTTATGATACACCTCCAGCCTCCCAGAGCACAGGCCCTTACCTCCACTCAGTCTGACAGCTAGGCGTTCTAAATTATTTAGACAAGACAGCACATTCATCACCAGCAGATTATTGTTAGAATAGCAGCAACACTGGATGAGATCAAATGCCCAAAAAACACAATTACATTAATACAGTACATTAGGGGTGGACCAACGTCTGTGCTGGAAAGCCACAGTCCTACAGAGTTTAGCTCCAAGCCTCCGACCCTGATGAAACACACCTGAACCTACTAATAAAGGTTTAAGGGTTACTAAAAAGCTAAAGCTATTTTTTTTTTTTTCAGCTAAATTCTGCAGGACTGTGGCACTTAACATTGACCATTGACATACAGCATGAGTGCTAAGATATTCTATGTCATCAAATTAACTTACCTGAACTCTGTCTCTGGTGGGGAAATGTGGACCAAGTCAGATAGCTTTGAGGGGACACATGACTTTTCTGTTCTGGAATTAACATAACATAACGATATGATATGATATGATATGATATGATATGATATGATATGATATGATATGATATGATATGATATGATATGATATGATATGATATGATATGATATGATATGATATGATATGATACGATACGATACAATACAATATAATATAATATAATACAATACAATATAATATAGTTGAAAACTTTAATCTGACTGGCTGATGATGCGTTCTAAGGTGGGCACTTATTTTCAGGGAAATGCATGGTGAACGTAGCCCTGAAGAATAGGCCTATAATTGTTTTTTTTTTAGATGGCTGATGTTTTCATTTTTTTATGGCACAAATTGAGCACAAACAAAAGGATTTAAACTCCATGTAAATTATAGAAAGAAAGAAAGAAAGAAAGAAAGAAACAGAAAAATAAAGATGTCACTGCTGCAAGGTTTCTGTAATGGCACAAACCAGCACAAATCGAGCACAAATGAACGGCACTGGTTCATTTGGAGAGTATGAAAAATCTGGAGAGATTTGGACAGCAGGGAGTGGAGAGTAACATCATTGCCCCAAATTATGTTTGTTACTTCTAAAAAGGGAAAATATATTTTATGTTTTTATTTCAATGGCACACACCAGCACAAATCGAGCACAAAAAAATTACAATGGTTTTGTGCGAATTAGATGAAAACAATTGTTTATTTTTAAGGAAATAAAATCTATAAAGCATTTGTATCTAACACAAACAAGCAGAGAGCAAGCGAACTGTGCTGATTTGGAACGATTTGGGCAACATGGGGTCACATGGTCAAAAAAACAATGTTTAATATCTCAAACACCAAACCAATTAGCACAAACGGATTGCATAGCATAGTTTGGTGATTATTTCTTTTCTTTTCTTTTCTTTTCTTTTCTTTTCTTTTCTATGCCAACTTCACGGAGGTTAAAGTAGTGCACAAAGAAAAAGAAAAAAAAAATCACAAAGAAAAATTTCAAACAAAATTCAAAAAGAAAAAGTGCACTTTCAATTCCTAGATCCCCCTTCCTCAAATCTTACCCTGCAGGTCCAATGCACTGCAGAGTTTAGCTCCAAACCTGATTAAAATCACCTGTCTGCCATTTTCGAACGATCCCAAAGACATTGGCTGCATCCGAAAACTTAGGCAGGTGACTTGCTGCCTAGCTGTCTTATCAGGCAACGACTTTGCAGGCAGCGTTTTTGCATGAAGGCACCTCACGAAACTGATTTCAGACAGGCTTCTGAGGCAGTGTAATGGTTTAATGATCTACAGCAAAACATAGAGAGCTTTGGTGATAACTAAGTGAATATTTCATTACTGCAATATTGATTTGCAATATTTCTAGAAATGACATCAAAAGTGGAAAACGTTGATCAGAAACATACATTTACACACAAACTGACCACCGACCGCAACTTTCAGACGCCATCTTTCTTTTGTTTGCTTAACTCTCACAGAATGTAACGCACAGGGTTGTGGGATATCAAAGGCAGCGAAGGATACATCTATGCTGCCTTAAAAAATCGGCCAGATGAAGGCATCTCAGGAGACAGGAAGTGAAGCTAACATTGAATTCGGATGTGCCTTGATGCCTCACGACCTTGAAATGCGTCCTCCGAAGGCAGCATTTTTCAGTTTTCGGATGCATCCATTGATTGACACTGATTAGCATGCTCAGGTGTGTTTGATTAGGCTTAGCGCTAAACTCTGCAGGAAAGTGGATCTCGAGGTCCAGATTTGAGGATCCCTGTCCTAGATGATGCACTTAAAAGGGTTATCAGATTCCCATTTTCCACAAAATTATATGATTCTTTAGGGTCCTAATGAAAAGTCTATAACATGGTTAAAATTTCTCAATGGTAGAAAAAATCAGCTCTGTCTTTAGCGCACTGTTCTACTCAATGTTGCTTTAAATGCTAATGAGCTCTGTTCACCCCGCCCACCTCTTCCGTGGGGTGACAAGCCATTCTCACGATACTGTTTACTTTAGCCGTGAAACTTACTTACTAGCATAGTATAGGAAAGGTGATTTGCAAAGATTCAATGAACAACAAAATTTGCATCTAACGACCCTTTTAAATAACCAAAAAATGAATGTTGTGAAATGTTGGACACTTCATGGAATCCGAGGTACCACAAGAAAAATTGAAGATGAAGATCTAAGTGCACGTGAAGGAGTATAAACCTGGAGAAGCTGAGTAAGGTATTGTGGTGCAAGATTATGAAGTGCCTTATAAGTGAGTAGCAAGATTTTGAATTCAACTCTATATTTTACTGTGCAATTGCTGGAGAACCGGAGAAATGTGATCAGTATAAGGTGTTCTAGAGAGAACACGAGCTGCAGAATTCTGAACCAATTGAAGCTTATTCAGCAATTTGGAGGGAATACCTGTGAGAAGAGCATTGCTACACGTGAGGTGACTAGTACGTGAACTGCAGTATTATTATTTGAAAGAAATGGACCTGAGAGGAAGGACAGATTGCAGTATTATCAATGTGTAAAGAGAAACAATTAGATTTAGACACAACAGATCTAGTGCCAACAAGCAGAGCCTCAGTTTTATTGCCATTTAATTTCAAGAAGTTTGCTGAAAGCCAGTCTTTAATTTCAGCTAAACAGCTTGACAAAGATGGCGGAGGAAAAGAACCGGTAGGTTTGGCAGACAGGTAAAGTTGGGTGTCATCCGCATAACAGTGAAAATTAATACCATATTTCCTTAAAATATTACCAAGAGGGAGCATATATATAATGAAGAGAAGTGGGCCCAAAACAGAACCTTGGGGAACACCAGTGGTGACTGTAGATAGTCTTGAACCAAAACCTTTTAATTGAATACGCTGACTGCGTCCAGATAGATATGAAGTAAACCAAGACAGAGCAGTGCCAGTAATACCAATGGAAGCTAATCTGTCAAGAAGTACGTTATGTGAGACAGTATCAAAGGCAGCGCTCAAGTCAAGAAGGACAATATATATAAATATATTGTATATTGTGCCATTTGGGATGCAGCTCTACTCACAATAGTGTTCTAAGTACAAAAATCAGACAAATACCTTGACATATATCATCTGATTGATGTCTTGAGATGTGGTAACTGTAGTATAAGTGGAATAATTGAATCCGGTTCGCGTGTTGGCCGCATCACCACTTCAGGTGTGCATTAATTTTCTAGTAAATCAACAGCCCATCGTCAGATATTCCTTAAAAATTACCTGAACAGGTGATTGTGGCCACTTCATCCCCTTTGCAGTCATTCTGTCCCCAGGCTAAAGATGGACAGTGCCACAGACTTGAATCATGTGGTCGACATGTTACTTTATCCAGCCAGTTAGGAGCTGATTTCAGTCTTGGTGTAGAAGCAGACAAAAGACCAGATCTTCCACAGTTCAGCTCTTGACAGATCAGACTCACTGTGTCTCTGTCCATCTGGTTCCAGCACACATTACCCCAGGATCCATTGTAGAAAACCTCCACATTCCCTTCACAGCCCTCAGTTAACCTGACCTCTTTAAACTCTAGATGGAAACATATATACTCAGCTTTCACCCAAACTAATTTTTTACAACCACTGAAGAATTACACATGGGTGGCTAAAATACTCCAATGCAATGTTTTGACCCAAACAAAATTAGCAGTTTATTAAAGATGAGTGCTGTTATTTTATCTTTTTTTTTTTAACACCAGCACATAGTTTGTCGAGATGTGTGCTCACTACTTTAGATTTTTTTTTTTTTACACAACTGTCTACCTGAGCACACGACTCCAACATCCTCCTTGTGATTACAGTCATGTTTTCCCCAGCCTGAAGAAGAGCAGCTCCACAGGGACGTCTCATTCCCCTCACACTCCACCTCATCCAGCCATATGTGTCCAGAACCAGGACCAAACCAGGCTGGTACCTGCTGGTTACTGAGGGCCACTCCACACTGCAGCTGTCTGCACACCACATGGGCATCTTTAATATCCCAGGAGTCATCACACACTGTTCCCCATGAGCCGCTGTGAAAAACCTCCAGCCTCCCTGCACAGTCTCCCCCAGAACCCACCAGCCTGATGGACCCTCGACCTGATATTCAGAGACAGAAAAACACATTATTGATCATGAAAATCTGGAAAATCTTTGCAGATGTTGTTCTTCTCACCAAGGCAGGTGATGTACAGCTGTTGTGTGGAGCTGCAGTTGAGAGTTTGTGGAGAGCTGCAGTTCCCCAGATGAGCTTCACTCCCAGAGCACTGGAAGCCCGTCACACACTCATGACTGTGTTCAGGACTGGATGAAGAGGAGCTGTAGAAGTTCAGCACAGAGCCACAGTCCAGCTGTCTGCAGACTACAGAGGATTCAGTGAGACTCCAGGAGTCCAGCAGAACTCTCCTCCAGACCCGATGGAGGAAAACTTCCAGCTCCCCCTCACACTGTCTCTCTCCAGACAACCGCACCAGACCATCATGAAGAGCCAGTGAGGAATCTGAAATGTGTTAAAATGTAATGAGATTTAAAAATACATACATTAAAATGTTTTTCAGTAACTAAACACTTTCAACGTCTAATAGGTTTACCAGAGCAGATGACTCCAACATCTCGTCTGTGAGAACATTCAGCTCGACTCCATGAAGAGATGGAACATTCTGAGAGTTTTGTTTCATTCCCGTCACAATCAAACACATCAGCCCAGATTTCACCACTTCCCTCTCCAAACCAGTCTGATCCCACAACAGTCACAGCAATCCCACAATTCAGCTGTCTACAGAGCACACTGGCAGCTCTAGTATCCCAGCATGCATCACACATTGTGCTCCACCAAGTAATGAACTTAAGCTCAACTCTTCCAGAACAAGAGTCTGAGCCGTTTACCAGTCTGAGATCTGTGTAACCTGCGCAAAGAACTTTAGTCACTACATGGCCCATTAGAAAAATATTTTCTTTACGTGTGTAGAATAATGTAAAGAGGGTTCATATTATTACTTAGTCATTCGGTAACAATGTAGAAAATAATTTGGGGGAAAATATTTTGTAATATAATACATTTAAGACAGAATATCTTACATCTAAGACACAAAGTATCAAAAACAAAGGAAAAAACACTTAATCGTTAAATGTGGGTAAACCAATGAGGAGCTATTTGCACTAGTTTGAAAGTAACAAACAAACAACCAGGAACATGGGGAAACATGGGTAAAAAAAAAAAAAAAAAGTGAAAGCATGAAAAACTGACCAATACATTCAACAACAAAAGAAGTAAAGGAAACACGTGCACTATTTATACACAATAACAAGACCTGGAGAGCTCTGCATCCTGCTGGTCAAAGACAGCGTCACACACTGACATCCACGTCTGATTATGAAGTATCTCTAACCTCCCAGAGCAGAGGTGAGGTCCATTAACAAGTCGAGAAGGTGTATGGCCTGTTTAAATTAAATGAAGCACAGCGCACAGTATACAAAACACGTTGGCAATTTAACACCTATAATAACAATACAGATATGTTGATGTTTCACATAAATCTTTTTTATTTTTGCATAAACAAGTGGAAAAAAACAAACAGTGTAATTATTTGAAGTACAATACTATTTACCTGAACAAATAACCCCAGCATCCATACTGTGAGTACAGACATGTATGGTCCATCCTGATGACCCACAGTTCTTCAATGCTGACTCGGATCCAGCACATAAAATAGTATTCACCCAGATCGGTCCTGATCCTGGTCCAAAATGAGCATCACTCACAGCATCTACAGGTTCTCCACAGTCCAGCTCTCTACACACCACTGCAGCATCAGCCAAATCCCAGAAATCATGACACACTGTTCCCCACTGACCTCTGTGAAGAACCTCCACTCTACCAGCACAGCGACTGTTACCTCCAACCAATCTCACATTTTTTTTATCTAGGTGACAGAAGAAATAGAGAAAGATTACACGTAAAGTTATATATATACTTTCATATTATTTTAACTCTTACCAGCACACATAAGTTTCTGGTCATTGTCATGTGAACAGTTGTGTTTGTGTGAGGTTGAACTAGGACAGATGTGAATCTGAGATTCATTTCCTCTGCACTGAATCTCTTGTGTCCACATCTGAGTGTCTCCTTTGTCCAAAGCAGCTGCTCCCAGCACCTGTACCGGAGCCCCACAGTCCAGCTCTCTACACACAACCTCTGCATTCTGCTGGTCAAAAGCAGCGTCACACACTGTGTACCATGTGTTCCCATAAGAAACCTCCAATCTTCCAGAGCAGCGAGAATTTCCAACAAGTCTGACACCTTAGGTAGCAAACGATAAATTCTAAAAACAGCCTGACAATACTTTCATAAACTTAAATATCTACATTCTGGATCCAGATTCATGTCATTAGTTGTCTACCACAAATTTTCATTTTTTTATATTAAAATGAATCAAAGTAAAATAATTAAGTAGTTAATTTAAAGGGGCAGTTCATCCAAAAATGAAAATTCTATCATTCACTCACCACCATATTAATTAAAATGTATATATATATATAAAAAAAAAAAAAATCCAATGGAACACACAATATATATAAGCCTGAATGCACTGTAAGCCACTTCGTCTGCTAAATGTGTAAATAAAAAAGGTGGGGTTTAAAGCGGCTCACCTGAGCAGATGACCCCTGCATCTTTAGAGTGATCACAGTCATAAAAACCCCACTCTACTGATCCACAGAACTTCAGTGTAGACTCTGATCCAGTACATAACATAATACGACTCCAGATTGGTCCTGATCCTTGTCCAAAGTAAGCAGAACCCAGAGCATCTACAGGTTCTCCACAGTCCAGCTCTCAACACACCACTGCAGCTTCGGTCATATCCCAAGCACCATCACACACTGTTCCCCACTGACCTCTATGAAGAACTTCTACTCTACCAGCACATGAATTGTTACCACCAACCAACCTTACTTTCATATTTTCTATATAATGAATAGCAAGAAAGAAAAAAAAAGAAACAGATGTGGACAAAGGGAATGCATAATGCAAACAGAAAAAATCCCTACAGTAAAAATGTAAATTTATTCTACATTTAGGGGAATTAAATTAATTTTAATTTTACATTTAACAAAAATAAATTGCTCAAACCTGCACACACAAGTCCAATATTATTTTCATGAGAACAATTGTTTTCATATGATGGTGATTTTGGACAGAGGTGAATCTGAGATTCATTTCCTCTACACTGAATCTCTTGTGTCCACATCTGAGCGTCTCCTTTGTCAAAAGCAGCTGCTCCCAGCACCTGTACAGGAGCCCCACAGTCCAGCTCTCTACACACAACCTCTGCATCCTGCTGGTCAAAGACAGCGTCACACACTGACATCCACGTCTGATCATGAAGTATCTCCAACCTCCCAGAGCAGCGAGAACCTCCAACCAGTCTGACTTCTGAAAGAACATAAAAATAACATCATTTAAATTAGGGAACAAAACCAGTTTTATGATATTATATTTTCTTCATTAATTATTAATCATTTTAAATGCCACTGTTTGTTGAGATAAAATGTAAAAAAATTGATAAAATTATAAAATGATAAAAAATTGATAAAATGTACACATATTTAAAAATATTTTAAGTGGAAATTTATTCACCCCCATGGAATTCACAAAAAAACACAAACATACAAGATAATGCAACTTTTACAATAGAATGGTTATGATGTATTTTTGTGATCACTAATTCTCATGTCAGTTTTATGTCCCAAGTTCGATAGCTCTGCCAGCTGTTTTTCTATAATAATACAAAACTTTGAACTTACCTGAACAAATAACTTGAGCACTCTTATCAAGACACTCATCATGAACACTTGATTGCATGGATCCACATTTCTTAAGAGTAGACTCTGATCCATTACACATTGCATTTTTTATTAAGATGGGTCCTGAACCAAGCCCAAAATGAGCATCACCCACAGCATCTACAGGTTCTCCACAGTCCAGCTCTCTACACACCACTGCAGCATCAGCCAAATCCCAGCCATAACCACACACTGTTCCCCACTGACCTCTGTGAAGAACCTCCACTCTACCAGCACAGCGACTGGAACCATTTACCAATCTCACATTTCTTTTGTCTGTGAGTGTGTGTGTGTGTGTGTGTGTGTGTGTGTGAGGGAGAGAGAGAGAGAGAGAGAGAGAGAGAGAGAGAGAGATTAGCATTGTGTATTACACAAACTTTGACCATTTGATCATTTTTTTTAAATATAATTATTTGTACTAAATAACATTTAGCATTGAACATATAGCATAATAACACTGTCATTTTAAAAGTTAATGTCTCTCTTTTTATTAGTAAAAGACAAACACATTTTTTTGTCCCCCTTGAAAAATTTGATTATTATAGTCCATATTTTTTTTTCCATTTTGTTTTTATCTAGTGTAAACAGCAATTTTGATGAGCATAATGTAACAATGCATCCACTGAAATAAAAATAAACATACAGTATGCAATCCGATAACCTATTTGAAAACCTCAAGTCAAACTATTTTGGTAGAGCTGAAGGAATCACATTCTGTAACTTTCAGATTTTAGAAAGCTGGATTTTGATATAGCCTCAACCAAAATATTTTCTGCTACTACTGTCACCGCTGTTTCCGGTGGACCAGACCACAGGAAACAGATGATTCTTCTGCCAATCTGACTTTGCTGTAACCTGGAATTGAACTACTGGTTTCATCTGGTCAGAGGAGAACTGCTCCCCCAACTGAGCCTGGTTTCTCCCAAGGTTTTTTCTCCATTCTGTCACCGATGGAGTCAGTTGCAACTATTTAAAACTATGTCAAACATCATCATTTAAACTATACTGTTTTCCCTCGAGTTGACTGCAAATGAAACTGACCTACTGAAAATGAATCACTGTAGCATCTATGGCAATAAAGTTCTTATTTGTTGCTTAATGATTTGGACTTTAACTCAGAAACTGTCAAAAGGGAGATAAAGGAAATATTTTGACATTTTGAAATCTTACCAGCACACAGCAAACCGATGTTGTGGTCACGTGAACAGTTGTTTTCATGTGATGGTGATGTTGGACAGAGGTGAATCTGAGATTCATTTCCTCTGCACTGAATCTCTTGTGTCCACATCTGAGCGTCACCTTTGTCAAAAGCAGCTGCTCCCAGCACCTGTACAGGAGCCCCACAGTCCAGCTCTCTACACACAACCTCTGCATCCTGCTGGTCAAAGACAGCGTCACACACTGACATCCACGTCTGATTATGAAGTATCTCTAACCTCCCAGAGCAGCGAGATCCTCCAACCAGCCTGACTTCTGAATAAGAAAAAAAAAATGCCATAGCTATATATTAATTCATTCATTTAACAGATTATGAATTGTCAAACAAATGTTATTTTTAATCGTTGAATGACTAAATAATGAGAATCAAAATGTTAACAAAGCAAGCATCTTAATAATAATAAAAAAAAAACATATGTATTAGAAAGCAATATGAAAAGCACAAAACATACATAAATATAACCTAAAATATGAACAATATATACTTTACCTGAGCAGATGACCCCAGCAACTTTAGAATGATCACAGTTGTGTTTATCCCATCCCAATGAACCACAGTTCTTCAGTGTAGATTCTGATCCAGTACACATGACATAACTCATCCAGACTGGTCCTGATCCTGGTCCAAAATGAGCATTATACAGAGCATCTACAGGTTCTCCACAGTCCAGCTCTCTACACACCACTGCAGCATCTTTAAGATCCCAGAAATCATCACACACTGTTCCCCACTGACCTCTGTGAAGAACCTCCACTGTACCAGCACAGTGACTGTGACCACCAACCAACCTCACATTCACATAAGCTAAATATTGAGCAGAAAGAATAAAGATTAAGTAACTGAAGAGAGTCTGAGGGAACTATTTATTCCTTATAAATTTGCATTGTTTGAAAGACAGGTGTATTCTGTGATGTCGGGGATGTGTATTATTAATATTATTATTTTTTCTGTTTGGTTTTTTTCACAAAAAAAATGTGTGCTCACGGTCGAATTTTCTTGGGATCTATACATACAAAATTTGTTTTCTCACCTTTTTTTGTGGTATGAATTTAACAAAAGCCATTTCAATTTATTATAAACAGTCTACTGTTTAATCACGGGGAAAACAAAGTTTCACCTTTGATTACACTTACTAAAAATGTATGCATTTACATGAAACCACTTACATAACTTTATCACGCATAGAAACTACAGTGTTCAAACTGTCAATTTCATCGTCAGTCAACCCAAGCGACTGACATGTTAATGTATGGTTATATAGTACAATGACATTTGACAATTTTTTTTTTTTTTTTGCACTGTGAAAATTAAGCAGAGATCTACTAAAAACATGACAGGGAAAAAAAATGTAATAATGCATGCCACTACGGGTTTCATAAATAAATAAACCCGATTAAATATTAATATTTTAGTCATTACAAGACACCACATTACATTAAAGCATAATTGATTTTATATATATATATATATATATAAAACACAATATTCAGAGAATGTCTAAAACAGTTTTATCTTTTTCTATTCCTTGTCTACTCACCAGCTGTAGTGTGTATTACATCTACAGACAGTAAAATGAGTGTCAGGCATCTCCCCATCATCCTCATCCTCAGCATGATTAACTCAACACCCAGTGTACAAGCTTCTCCGCTCTGATGATACAGAAGTACAGGCATCCTCTCAGCCCCCTTAATGAGAGAGAAAGAGGCCCAACACCCTCCAATCACACTCGCTATTACCTTATTAGACACAACAGAGGAAATCATCAAACAACTTCAGTGACAAATCAGAGGACGCTTTTCTGATTTTCTCCATATATATCAAAATAGTAAGTGTTGATGAACTCCTCCTCCTTCTCAAGACACATTTTATATATAAGTAGGCAGGAAACTCTGCAGTTTATTTACCGCATCAAAGCCCAACACCTGCAGAGACTAGATAAACAACTAACTGAAAATGGCCTAAAAATGTCTTTTAATGTACACATATGTTAGCATGATATTAACACGTAATAAATTCAAAACAAAATAAACTATTTTTTTAAGTACCCTTTTTTAAGCCTCTTGCTGTGTAATCTTTCATCTCAATCTCAAAACAATTGCTGAGACTAAAGTGACATTTACTCAAATTGCACAAAATTGGTTTCTTTCAGGTGACCCACAAAAACCATAATTGTCAGAGTTAAGATAAACGTCTTGTTCACCTTGTGACCAGCAGAGAGAGCTGCTGTGCTACATTTCTGCTGAAGTATTGCACATTGATTCATGGACATAGTCATATAGTCTCTTCTTCTCTAAGTTTTAGTGCTTCTTGTCCAGAATGTCTGGACAGTATGGACCAGATTTAGCCATTCAATTTGAGAAAAATAAGTACAAATATAGTGGTTGTCAAAAAAGGTTTTTCTCATGAAATGGCGTGCAGAACTCACTTTTGTATATTTATCATCACTGACATTTACAAGCGTGAATATATCAACTCACGATTATCTGTGCATTAATTAAGTATGAATAATGCATTTTTGTGCCACCATATTGTAAAGTGTTACCCAAAAGTTAACAATACTAGCAACCTGAAAAATGGAACAATAGGGGCACTTTAAAAAGCTGAGATTACATATTGGGTTCTCTTTCGAGGGACCTTGAGAAGGGAGCGAGACGCTGCGTTGCTTTGTCATACTTCCACCATGCCTGAGGCCAATTTACAGTACTTCAGCCAATCAGAAACTGTTGCTGTCTGGTCTAGGCCTCCTTTATTGCATCCATGATATTCTGTCAATGTTTGTAGTCATATTGTTAGCTATGTGACAACACAAATAGTTAGAACAAGTAATAATAATAAAAAAAAAGTATCCCATGTTTACAATTAAATATACTGCTGTACTGCCTATTCTTCTGCCAGAGGTCCTAAACATCTTGTTTAGATACATGAAATCATGGATCCAATTAAATTCCAACATATAAAACATTTAAAACTGACTCGGTCCATACTAGAAGGGCTTATAGTGGGCTATTGTTGGATCTTTCAGCAGGACAAAGATCCACAAACAAACCTCAAAATCAAAACAAACGTGGAACCAACATGGAGCAGTGAATCTGAAGGATCTGGATTGAATCTGGATGAAGGAAAGGTCTCTGATCTCTTGTCAGATGTTCTCCAAACTTATCAGCCATTATAGGAGACAATGCAGAGCTGCTATCTGGCAAAAGGAGGTTGCAAAAAGTACTGAATAAAGGAGTATGATTTTGGCCAATGTGTATTAGAGAAAAACATTTATTTCATTAAGGGATTTCTGTCCCATTTTAAGTTCTTATTCTCCAGTGAAAGACTAGATTTTTGTATTTTTTTTTTTTAAATAAAAGATCAAAAGGATTAATGATACAGATTTATTTTCACAGAAGCCTTGATCATATTTACCATATGCATTTTGAGCACAACTGTAAATGTCTTTTATTAATTACAAAAGACATACTTTACATTCCACATTTAATGACAAAAGTAGTATGCATTTTGACTCCCACACAGCATCATCAGTTATCAAGACAAGTCATCTAGAACAAAATTTTGGAAATATTGGAAAAAGTACATCCATCAGACACATACATCCAAAAATCACGTCAACAAAATTCCCCACTTCCCTGGAACCAAAGTTTATATTTCATGTGTTTATTAGTCACATTGAATCAATGAAAGTATATCAATCTTTTGTTTCCTGTAAAGATGTGCATTACTCTTGCGGGTCATATTCGGAGTTTCAGCGCCTTCAGATGGATATATACAACCAATCACAGAACTGTGCTTCACTGAAAGAAATGCATGACAATTACAGCTTTTGCCTAATCTTGATTGCGATTTAATTTCGATTAATCCTGCACCCCTATTTAATATATTGAGTATTTATTCAACATTTTCCATGTGTA
Organism: Carassius gibelio; assembly: GCF_023724105.1. Taxonomy (NCBI): domain Eukaryota; kingdom Metazoa; phylum Chordata; class Actinopteri; order Cypriniformes; family Cyprinidae; genus Carassius; species Carassius gibelio. The sequence continues at coordinate 21,694,189 of NC_068399.1, read as the reverse complement.
ATACATTTTAAAGACGAGCATTTTTTTTTTACAGATTTCACAACTTCAAGATGAGTTTAATTATCTGAAAATGTTTAAGACATCATGACACAATATGTATAATAATAATCTAAAATACACAATAGATGTAATTTTTTATAATATAATTAAAATGCACAAGTTATACATGCATATTTTAATAATCTTAATTATGAAAGAAATAAACCTGTAGCAAGATGTCTCAGTATATAAGTGACCATAATTCTCTGGTATGATTTGTTGCACTTCAAAAAGAGTTAAAAAGAGTTATTGTCACTGATGGAGATTTAAGTACAAAATGTAAACATCGGTGGAATGCAGATAAAACATTAAACTTAAACTCTCTGGACCCTTGGTTGTGCTTTCAGTTATACAGTTCCTCTATGTTTTCCAGGCTCCTCCCCCACATCATCATAGTCTGGAAAACAAGATTCAAATTAAATTAGCTAAAATGAGCAGAGCAATTCATCATTTAAAGACTAATTGCAAACACTAAATAAAATAAAGATTCAGTGTATGGTATAAAAAGTTCAAATGGTGTTTAATTATGTCACTCATACATTACTTTGCATTTTTCAAATCATCATACTCCACCAAAACATGCTCTGATATAAATGTCGCTAATATTAAATTGTCTTTGCCAATATAATTTCAAGAAAACGGAAGGAAAATTATTCTAATTTAGCAAGGAATATTTTAAAATCCTTACCTGTTTGAACATTGAAGAACTGCTGTACAGTGACGACATCATCATAGTTTTCTGATAATTCTTCTTCAGTTAAATAATAGAAAATAAAATGCATTCATTAAAAGTACACAATTTGGAGAGGCACAGATTGCAATATCCTTAGCCGATTCCAATTTCCATTTTTTTCTGTACCGATTTTGCCAATTCTAATTTTCTAAGAACTACAAGCAATTCAACAACAAAAAAAAAAAAATTAAAAAAAAAAAAAAAAAAAATACAAAAAAAAAATAATAAAAAAAAAAAAAATATATATATATATTTTTTTTTTTTAACAAAGGAATACAGTACTGTGTAAATTTTTTTTAAGGCAGTCATTTCTATCTTTTGCTGTAGTGTGTCAGTAATAAATATCAGTTTACATTTCCAAACATTATTTTTGCTATTAAATTTAATAACCCAGTGAGACTTTTGTTTGCACAAGGAGTCTGACAGCACCCATGCTCCACACAGAGATCTGATCTCATCATCATCCAGTCTGTCTGGAATAACATGAAGAAACAGAACAAACTGAGACAGACTAATCCAGAAGAACCGTGGCAATGTCTACGAAACACTTCAAGAAACCTGCAAAGCTACAGTACTGCCTTCAAAAATAATGCTATAAATATATTTTATTAATGAACTTATATTAACTTAACTAAATTAAATCAACATTTGATTTCAGGTATCTTAGCAGGTTGGTTTCTTGAAGTGTCTTGGAGACATGTTTTGCTATGCATTTAATTATGCTGGTTGAGTACCCACTTTAAACTACATTGTGCAACAATATTATTGCTTAAATTTCCTAATGAAATGAACAGAATTTTAAATCGGAGACTTTGTTTTATATCAAAAGTAACAAAGTAAGAAAACATAGGCTATTGCAATTTATTGGAAGGGAGGTCAACTATGCAGTGTTCATTCATCAACTGAAAATAGCATAGACCAAACTCCCTTTTTACAAGATGCAATATTGGTCATGGGTGTCCCCAGGATGTGATTGTGAAGTTTCAGTAAAAAATTGGCCAAAAGATCATATTATAACATCTCTAAAATGTCATTTTTGGGGTGCGTCTAAATGTATCACTCTAAATGCAAATTAGCTGCATATTCCCGCCCCGTCTCCAGAAGACATTTTTGATGGCCAAGTTTCAGTGCTTCCCTTGTTGTTTTTGTTATTGATGTTTTAATCAGGCTTCTTGTCCGGTCAGGCAAGTAAATTTCTCTCTTATAAAAACCAAAAAAAAAAAAAAAAAAAAACTACTTGTCCCAGACAAGCATTGATACATTAATCGAGCCCCATGGTTTACTTTGGCCTTGCACATATTATGAATTCTGAACTTTGTGTTTTCACCACTCACAGTGAAGAATTTTCAGGACTATGTTGTTAACGCATGAATGTGAGCGTAACTGTAATGTCAAAATGGAAATTCTTGGAATCGGCAAGACGTGAGACTGGCCATTTACTGGTAAGGGACAATCACGCGGAATATCAGCTGATTCCGATCCCTGGCCGGTCAATCTCTAGTTCACTTGTACTATTAGAAATCATATAAACAGTGTTTAAATGTAGAAATAAATAACAGATGTAAACCTGTAGCATGATGTCTCCCACCAGCAGTGATCGCGTCATCATAATCCTCTGGTGTCATTTGTTGCTCTTTTAAATTATGCAGTATAAAATAAAAAAATGAGCAGAGACTAAGTGCACAGTTCATAAGCCAGACAGGTAATTTAATTAAGTGAAATCCTGTGATTGGTTACAATTTCACTGACCTGATTGGCCTTTTGTGGTGGTGATGTCATTATAGTAGTCAGGGGTGACTCCTACTGAAGAGTTTGCTAAAAATAAATTGTCGATAAATTGTAATTGTTAATAATTAAATTTAACATGCATTTTTTTTTTTTAGAATATGCTTGTGCCTTCTAACCTGAAATAAGTTTATCAACATCTTCATACCCAGAATGCTGTTCTTTAGAAAGGACACTTCCTGTTATTAGGGAAGTAGAAACAACAGACACATGATCACAATCATAAATCATCCTAAATCCACAATACTTTTGGATCATAAAGGCTAACACTAACTATATATAATTTCAATGCACAAAACATCCCTCAAAGGAATCAGAGTGATTTACTCTACTCACCCCTCTGAATAAAGAGATCACCCTGTTGATCTCAACACACCAGACACTATAACACTTACCCCTCTGAGTGAGGAGACTATGTCTATTAGTGGGTCTCCGCTGAAGCTCTTCATAAATGGCTTCAGTCGTCGTCCTGTGTCTCCTCTTAGAGAGAGCTGTGAGTGTAGACAGACAAACCTGCTGTCAGTTCACAACACATGACTGATCACACACTGAATAAGACACAATATGACAGTCTCTGGATCTCTTCTACCTCTCCTCATCACTCTGTTCTGCTGAATCAGTATAAGCAGTGGCACTAAGAGCAGTAAGAGCACAACTCCCAGAACAATCACAAGCACTGGGGGGACGGAGAGAGTTTGTGGAGGAGAGACTGATGTTGAGTGCACTGGAGGAGAAACTGGAGGAGAAGCTGATGTTGTTGTGGCAGGAGTAGAGGACACTGACACATCTGGCAATATAAAATTATTTAATTGATAAATTATTTAAATACACAAATATTACTTAGCGCTAAACTGATAAAATAAATAATATTTCTCTGTGATTGTTGTGACCTGCACAAGTGAGTCCACCGTGCTCTTTCTTGGAGCAGTCAGTGTGGTTTTTCAGGGAGAGAGGACAGTCCCACAGGTGAATCTCATTCCCTCTGCACTCGACTTTGTTCATCCACACAACACCTTCACCAGCACCAAAGACTGAATTCCCATCAGCCCTCAGTGCTGCTCCACAACCCAGCTGCCTGCAGACCACCTGAGCATCGCTGATGTCCCACTGATCATCACAGACTGAGCCCCACACAGCGTTATGATACACCTCCAGCCTCCCAGAGCACCGGCCCTTACCTCCACTCAGTCTGAGAGGAACATGATCTAAAACACACACACAGACAGAACAACAATGTGTGGTCAGGCGTATACAACATGCAGAGATAAAATCCCGTCATTGTCCCCAGAAAAACAAATACATAACATAGGCTGTTATGATGCTATTTTCCCCAAAGTTAAACTTACCTGAACACTGTTTCTGGTGGGGAGATGAGGACCATGTCAGATAGCTTCGAGGGGACTCATGGCTTTTATGTTCTGTAATCAGTTCATTAATTTATACATCAATACATAGGCCTATATATTATCAGTATTAAACTCTATCTTGCTCTTTCTCTCTCTACACACACACACATATATACAGTACACTGAACAAAAAGATCTAAGACTTTTTCTATGTACACAAAAGGCCTATTTCTCTCAAATATTGTTCACAAATTGGTTGAAATCTGTGTTAGTGAGCACTTCCCCTTTGCCAAGATATCCATCTACCTCACAGGTGTGGCATATCAAGATGCTGATTAAGATAGCATGATTATTCCACGAGTGTGCCTTAGGCTGGCCACATTAAAAGGCCACTCTAAAATGTGTAGTTTTACTATATTGGGGGGTCCGAAAACCAGTCAGTATCTAGTGTACATTTTAGATTGGCCTTTTATAGTGGAATTTTTTGAAAAAAGCTGATTTGGAAAATGGTCCTTCTCATTAGGGATAAATTCCCCTTCACTGTAACCTTGAAGCATTTTTAATTATTCAGTTGTAAAAGCAGATTGTAGTTTCTGTAGTACTTGTATAACAATTCGAATGTATTTCACATCTAAAAGAAAGGCTACATCCACAGCTTTTCCAAGACTTGGGCCAGGCACTTTTAAATGGCAGTATCGGAGCCGATACCAATCCAGAATATCAGATCGTTGCATCCCTACAAGATAGTGCTTGTGGTTTTGGTATATATTTAATCTTGAATTATTTTTTTTTTCAATTTTTTTTTTTTTTTTGCATCAGTTTTACCTGAGCAGTTGATTTTGGTGACTTCATCTTCATTGCAGTCATTCTGTCCCCAGGGGGAGGATGGACATTGCCACAGATTTGAATCATGTGGTCGACATGTTACTTTATCCAGCCAGTTAGGAGCTGATTTCACTCTTGGTGTAGAAGCAGACAAAATACCAGATCTTCCACAGTTCAGCTCTTGACAGATCAGACTGACTGTGTCTTTGTCCATCTGGTTCCAGCACACATTACCCCAGGATCCATTGTAGAAAACCTCCACATTCCCTTCACAGCCCTCAGTTAACCTGATCTCTTTAAAATCTTAAAGGAAATGAAAACAAATATCAATTTAAAATCCTTTTTTTTTAATTAATTATACAGCAGTCTAGTTTTTACCTGAGCACACGACTCCTACATCCTCCTTGTGATTACAGTCATGTTTTCCCCAGCCTGAAGAAGAGCAGCTCCACAGGGACGTCTCATTCCCCTCACACTCCACCTCATCCAGCCATATGTGTCCAGAACCAGGACCAAACCAGGCTGGTACCTGCTGGTTACTGAGGGCCACTCCACACTGCAGCTGTCTGCACACCACATGGGCATCTTTAATATCCCAGGAGTCATCACACACTGTCCCCCATGAGCCGCTGTGAAAAACCTCCAGCCTCCCTGCACAGTCTCCCCCAGAACCCACCAGCCTGATGGATCCACGACCTGATATTCAGAGACAGAAAAACACATTATTCATCACTAACAACTGAAGAATCTGTCCAGATGTTGTTGTTCTCACCAAGGCAGGTGATGTACAGCTGTTGTGTGGAGCTGCAGTTGAGAGTTTGTGGAGAGCTGCAGTTCCCCAGATGAGCTTCACTCCCAGAGCACTGGAAGCCCGTCACACACTCATGACTGTGTTCAGGACTGGATGAAGAAGAGCCGTAGAAGTTCAGCACAAGGCCACAGCCCAGCTGTCTGCAGACCACAGAGGATTCAGAGAGACTCCAGGAGTCCAGCAGAACTCTCCTCCAGACCTGATGGATGAAAACTTCCAGCTCCCCCTCACACGGTCTCTCTCCAGACAACCGCACCAGACCATCATGAAGAGCCAGAGAGGAATCTGAGGAGATGAGGAATTTTACGAATATGTTGAAAGATATTGCAGTATGTATTCAACATTTTTGCTTAATAAAATCCTCTCACCAGAGCAGATGACTCCAACATCTCGTCTGTGCGAACATTCAGCTCGACTCCATGAAGAGATGGAACATTCTGAGAGTTTTGTTTCATTCCCGTCACAATCAAACACATCAGCCCAGATTTCACCACTTCCCTCTCCAAACCAGTCTGATCCCACAACAGACACAGCAATCCCACAATTCAGCTGTCTACAGAGGACACTGGCAGCTCTCATATCCCAGCATGCATCACACACTGTGCCCCACTCATTGAGGAACTGAAGCTCCACTCGTCCAGAACAAGAGTCTGAACCGTTCATCAGTTTGACTTTTGTATAACCTGAATATAAAAGTCAAAATATAATGCCATAACGCTGCAGAAGATATAATATATTAAATATAAAGAAAGGGTCACTGAATATTGATATTTTACCAGAACATATAATGTCCACGTTATTGTCACTGGTGCAGTTGTGATTGTATGTTGACACTGAACAGAATGAAATATGAGATTCATTTCCTCTGCACTGAATCTCTTGTGTCCACATCTGAGTGTCTCCTTTGTCAAAAGCAGCTGCTCCCAGCACCTGTACAGGAGCCCCACAGTCCAGCTCTCTACACACAACCTCTGCATCCTGCTGGTCAAAAGCAGCATCACACACTGACATCCACGTCTGATCATGAAGTATCTCTAACCTCCCAGCACACAGATGAGGTCCAGCAGCAAGTCTGGAGTGTGTGTTACCTGTTTGTATTGCAAAAAGTAGTGCTTGACATTGATCATGGATGAATTATTGAATTCACTGTGAAGATGCAGTAAAACAATCACTGATAGATAGATAGATAGATAGATAGATAGATAGATAGATAGATAGATAGATAGATAGATAGATAGATAGATAGATAGATAGATAGATAGATAGATAGATAGATGTGTTCTTCACCTGAGCAGATGACACCAGCATCATAATTATGAGTGCAGACAGGTTTATTCCATCCTGCTGATCCACAGTTCTTCAGTGTAGACTCTGTTCCTTTACATAATACAACACTTATCCAGATTGGTCCTGATCCTTGCCCAAAATGAGAATTAATCAAAGCATCTACAGGTTCTCCACAGTCCAGCTCTCTACACACCACTGCAGCAGCAGGCATATCCCAGCTATCATCACACACTGTTCCCCACTGACCTCTGTGAAGAACCTCCACTCTACCAGCACAGCGACTGTGACCACCAACCAACCTCACATTCATTGCATCTAAGAGAGAGGGGAATACAAAGGATGAGAGAAATAAAATTAAATCAGTTTAGTTATTATTATCCTCAGGGGTGTAACTACCAATGTGAGCAATCAGTTAAATGTTGACCTGTTCTTCAAACAAACCTATTTTATCAGTTTATTAAACTTAAAATACAAATCATATGAAAACGTTTTGGGGCCATTTTTATAAACTGAATGCTATAATGAAACCCAGTAGTGCACAGATAACCCCAGATGGCTTTTGGATCTCTTATAAAAATTTTACGTTCTTAATCTGCACTTTAAAAGAAGAGATAAATTGCATTAATGCCTAATTTTACTGATCTCATCAGCTGCTTCTTATTTACAGCTGTATCTCATTCATGGTGATTACTTGAATACTTTAGAAAACCGGGTCAATGATTATTAATTTATCCTAAATGTAGAATTAAGCAATATATTAAGCAATATATTAAGCAAAATACAACATTTCAGAATAAATAAACATGATAAACAAAAACATTCAGTTTTACATTTTTGAAAAGATGCCTTGAGAGCACCAATTTGGCCAATACGGTAGGCTACAACACAATATTACAGGATTATACAGTATATTATGTATCTTGAATTAATTCTTGTAAAATGGGGTGAGGTTGTTGGGCTGTCAGGGGACCACCAAGTATTTTTACACTGGGTGTCATACAACCCAAGTTAAACTACTGATTACTCTCATGGTAATCCAACTCTTACCAGCACACAGAAGACCCTGGTGATCATCACGAGAACAGTCCTGCTTCTGTGATAACACTGGACACAAGTTAATCTGAGACTCATTTCCTCTGCACTGAATCTCTTGTGTCCACATCTGAGTGTCTCCTTTGTCAAAAGCAGCTGCTCCCAGCACCTGTACAGGAGCCCCACAGTCCAGCTCTCTACACACAACCTCTGCATCCTGCTGGTCAAAGACAGCGTCACACACTGACATCCACGTCTGATCATGAAGTATCTCCAACCTCCCAGAGCAGCGAGATCCTCCAACCAACCTGACACCTTAAGAAGTGAGAGCAATAAATTACAGAAAAAAAGTAAAATTAAAATCTAAAATAAATCAAAAACGATAATAACTTTGTACAATATAATATTTTTTAAGTCTTATTACCAATGCTTACAGATCAATATTTTATGTACATTCAGATAATTGAAAAATCTTATGGAACATTAATATATATATAGTAATGTACATAAACTACTGATATAGGATGAACATCAGGCTATACATTCTTTGTTACTGATATAAAGTAAATTATTAGAAATAATATCATTAGTGGTTGACCATAGTTGGTACACCCATGGACATCCACAGTCAATTTACTGAGAAGAAAAAAAAAGAAAAAAGAAGAAGCTCAACTCTGATTTCTAGCAGTAAGAATGCATTTATTTATGATATGATTTATGAAAAAAAGTGTTTAGTGGTCTTGGGCTGATACAACAAGATCTTCTGAATTATTGATTTAGTCGGATCTGGATAAGAGTATATTATTGTGGCATCATCTATTGCATATTTACCCACCACTACATTTTCTGTAAAAATAAATGAGCATTGGTTTATCCTGGTTAATGTCATGAACTCTTCCAGTATCAGTTGGCAGTTTATGCAGATAATCCAGCTCTATGAGATTAGTCGATCATTAAATCACCACTTCTGCGATTCTTTTTGTTGTTCAAATAAAATTTGTATAAAATTTGGGACTAAAAATAAAAGGAATGGATATCATTAGTGCTCCACATGCCTTTTTTTATATTTAGAAAGACACTGAACTTAGCAACCCACCTGAGCAGATAACGGCAGCACCTTTATCTTGATTACAGTCATAGAAAACTGAATCTACTGTTCCACAGTTTTTCAGTCTAGATTCTGATCCAGTACAAAATGCAATTTTCATCCAGATTTTTCCTGATCCTGGTCCAAAATCAGCACCATCCAAAGCATCTACAGGTTCTCCACAGTCCAGCTCTCGACACACCACTGCAGCATCAGCCATATCCCAACCAAGACTACACACTGTTCCCCACTGACCTCTGTGAAGAACCTCCACTCTACCAGCACAACGACTGTGACCACCAACCAACCTTACATTCACATGGTCTATATATTGAAAACAGAAGAATAAATATGTATAAACAGAGAGAAATAGAGTTGTGAGGGCAGAATCAGACAAAGAGAGGAATAAAACATACAGAGCGTCATATTTTTTGACATTTTACTGATCTAAAATAAATCTGCTCTAACCTGCACACATCAGTTCAACACTGTTGTCATGAGAGCAGTTGTTTTTGTCTGATGGTGATGTTGGACAGAAGTAAATCTGAGATTCATTTCCTCTGCACTGAATCTCTTGTGTCCACATCTGAGTGTCTCCTTTGTCAAAAGCAGCTGCTCCCAGCACCTGTACAGGAGCCCCACAGTCCAGCTCTCTACACACAACCTCTGCATCCTGCTGGTCAAAGACAGCATCACACACTGACATCCACGTCTGATCATGAAGTATCTCTAACCTCCCAGAGCAGCGAGAACCTCCAACCAGCCTGACATCTAAAAAAAAAAAGGTAAGAAAAAATAAAAACACTTAGAATGAATGACTGAAACCATACATTACTTTTTTCTTTTTAATAAATGAAGTTTTAGGTTACCTGAACAGATGACTCCAGCACTCTTACCATGACACACACCATTAAAATCACATGTGGTTGATCCACACTTTTTCAATGTGGACTCAGAACCAGTACACATTGCACCACTCATCCAGATTGGTCCAGATCCGGGTCCAGCTTCAACATCAGTCAGAGCATCTACAGGTTCTCCACAGTCCAGCTCTCTACACACTACTGCAGCATCAGCCAAATCCCAGCCATAACCACACACTGTTCCCCACTGACCTCTATAAAGAATCTCCACTCGACCAGCACAGCGACTGTGACCACCCACCAACCTCACATTCACACGGTCTGTATATTGAACAGAGAAAACGAAAAGAGAGAGAGAGAGAGAGAGAGAGAGAGCATATTGTGACTTATTATATGATTATATTGTAATTGTAGATGCATGTGAGAGAAAAAAATAAATAAATAAATAAAATTCAAGGACACTCATCAAAATTAAATACATTTTGCCTCTGAATTGTCAACACATACCAGTGCACAGTAGTGCAATGCTGTTTTGATTTGAACAGTTGTATTTTGGTTTAAATCTGAATGACGTTGGACACATATGAATCTGAGATTCATTTCCTCTGCACTGAATCTCTTGTGTCCACATCTGAGCGTCTCCTTTGCCAAAAGCAGCTGCTCCCAGCACCTGTACAGGAGCCCCACAGTCCAACTCTCTACACACAACCTCTGCATCCTGCTGGTCAAAGACAGCGTCACACACTGACATCCACGTCTGATCATGAAGTATCTCTAACCTCCCAGAGCAGCGAGAACCTCCAACCAGTCTGGCTTCTAAGAAGACACAGATAATGCCACAGATAATGTTGTTTCATCCCAATTGAGCATGACTTTATACAATGAAGAAAAAAACTTAACGGGACTTGATCCCTAAACAAGCTACAGAAGATATGCAATTATGTACTGTATGTGGCTGCTTTCTTTTACATATTATTATTCTGTCCCAAACAAACATTATGGTAACCTGAACTAGGATGACTATAATAATAAAAAATTTTTTTTAAAAAAATAAAAAAAAATAAAATATATATATATATATATATATATATATATATATATATATAAAATAAAAAAAAAACCTCAAAAAACAAATTTCTGCATGTTGGAACAAATGAAAAAAATCGTTATCGTTAAATTATTTAGCCCAAACAAACATTATTTCTCATGCCCATTGAAACTGGAGGCACGTGCACCCTCAGATTTTTGAGCCAAGTGGATTTTGAATGCAGCTTCCAAAAGACAAAAAAATATATATAAATAACGGTTTGATTATATTTTTCAGTGCTTCACATAACCAGCTACTAAATTCAGATCTGCACTGAGCCAGAGACAGATGAGTTTTTATAGCACTGTGCATTATAACTAATCACTCTCGATTTTGTTGAGTTTATGAATGCAATGACCAATCAGAGGCATTCAGATGAGTCATCGCTGAAACACTCGTCAGTGTGCGTGCACTAACTGACTAAATTCTGCTCTCCGTCGAATTCTCTAATCAGAAACAATAAAGTGCAGATGTGCGTACAAATGTAAAAGATTAATTTCAAAAGTGTAAGCAGCTTCAGTAAATATAATGGGAGTTTTTGTGCTTCAACTCTGGCTAGATTGAAGTCAGTGACAATATTATTGTAAATGTATTATATGTAAATGTTTTTTGCTTTATTTCTGTCAAAGTAAATGAAAGTGTTATAATTAGTTGCTCACAATGTTTTTATTATTATTATTATTAAATTCACATTAAATGCAAAGTCAGTCGTATTTAAAATATTTTATGGCATGACACCCTTATTTGGTACAAACATGATCTTTAAAGGTACAAAATGCATTTACGTACACATATTTCATGATATACTGTAGTTAACATGTTTAGGATTATTAAAATTTTTTTAAAACATTTATAACTATGAATGAGCATCATTATTTTGATGCTAAATGTCACTGGTTATTGATGCACACAGGTGGAATAAATGCATTTACACATGAATAAGATTACATGATAAGATACATTTACTCTTTGTATACTCAACTGTATAAAAAAAAAAAAAAAAAAATATATTTTATAGTCTTTATTACTGAGTCAATCCATCTCAAGTGAACTAGGTTACTTGACCATTTATTTTATTTTATTTTATTTTATTTTATTTTATTTTATCTCTTTGCGCTACACAAAAGACACCCTCTGTGGTTAAATCAAGTAAAAATATATATTTTTTTTAAGTATATGATAAATGCACATAAATGCAGCCTATGCAATCATAAGAAACTTGAAATAAGACAATAAAACATTTAAAAATCATAATGGTTCCAAACTGTTGACAAGTAATTTATTAAAATGTAAATGCTTTAACATTAAAATTAGCTCCACTTTCACAACAGTCTCATTTCACCACTGCTACAGCCTGTCATGCTGGGATGTGTTTCTTTTTTAATTTAACACACACTCAGAGTTGCCATTGACCACTAATTGTCTTGCATGTATCCAATTAAAGGATTGTTTGTTTGTAATTTCATAAAATTCTGTAAACATCGCTGCATTATTTCCAACGCAACTTTCTGAGGACTGTGTTGAAATCCAAAAAATTCATTGAGTTTTCTGAGGAGTCAAGGTTAGGGTTAAGGGATAGAAAATGTACGCTATAAATAACATTAGAGTCCCAGTTAACCTGATATACAGTATATGTGTGTAGGAAAGAGAGAATACTAAGAGGTACTCTGAAAAAAACTCTCAAAAGCTTATTCCAACCTTCCTTGAACTGTGCGAAAAGGATCAAATCCTGGTGTTACTGGAAGAGAGCTTTTAAGCATTTAATAACTCATAATTCAGTTCCATTTAACCCCTTGGTAAAAGCATTGGAGGCTTGGCTGTTAGGGCCTCGAGTTATGCTCACTTTCGGATATTCTTTTTCAGAACAAATGTTGCTCTAACAGTGGGCAGTCAAACACACTGGTGCATTTGCTCTTAGCTCGTGGTACGCAGTGATTGTCAAATACTCAGTAAATAAACAGAAGAATCTGAAAAATCAACTAAATATTTACAAAAAAAAATTGTTTATAAAAACACTAATAAGCTAACACTGAAATCGAGTAAAAGTTTACAGTAAAACTATTGAAAGTGCTTTTTTCCCGAAACCTTACTCAAGTTAATGTAATGAAAATAATTAACCTTTGCATGTATCTGAAGTATAATTTAAAAAATTGACAAAAATGATTAAATGAACCCCATTGTTTTTAGTAAAGAGGAACATGTGTTCCTCAGTGATGACAAGGTTTGGGACTTTTTACCTGAGCAGATGACTCCGGCATCTCTAGTATGATTGCAATAATCTTTACCCCATGCCCCTGATATACAGTACTTCAAGGTGGATTCTGAACCAACACATCTGACATGAGTCATCCAGATTGCTCCTGATCCTTGACCAAAGTGTGCATCACCCAGAGCATCTACAGGTTCTCCACAGTCCAGCTCTCTACACACCACTGCAGCATCAGCCAAATCCCAGTCATCATCACACACTGTTCCCCACTGACCTCTGTGAAGAACCTCCACTCTACCAGCACAGCGACTGTGACCACCAACCAACCTCACATTAACACGGTCTGTATATTGAACAGAGAAAATGAAAGAGAGAGAGAGAGAGAGCATATTGTGACTTATTATATGATTATATTGTAATTTAAAACATCACACTATAATAAAAATATTTAAAGCAAGTAATTTATAAACACAATATTTCAGAAAGTAACTCTAGTAACAGTAATGTCTAAAAGGCTCCAACGTCTATTTTTTAATGCTGTACTTACCAGCTGTTATTAGTATTATAACTGAAGACAGTAAAAAGAGTGTCATGCATCTCCCCATCATCCTCATCCTCAGCACGATTAACTCAACACCCAGTGTACAAGCTTCTCCGCTCTGATGATACAGAAGTACAGGCATCCTCTCAGCCCCCTTAATGAGAGAGAAAGAGGCTCAACACCCTCCAATCACACTCGCTATTACCTTATTAGACACAACAGAGGAAATCATCAAACAACTTCAGTGACAAATCAGAGGACGCTTTTCTGACATTCACCATATATAAATATATACATCTAAACTGTCAGTGCTGATGAACTCCTCCTCCCATACATCAAGACGCCTGACTGAGGGGATGCACACACACACACACACACACACACACGCACAAAGAGAGAGATAAATATAAGACATACAGGAGGCAGGAAACTCTCCAGTTTATTTACAGCATCAAAGCCAAACACCTGCAGACAAGATAAAAGCACTGATAAATAACTGCAAATGTCCTAAAAATGTCTATTAGTGTATACATCTGCTAGCATGACATTAACACTTACCAAACATATTCAAAAATGAATAATACAATTAATTTAAATAAACAAATAGATAAAAAAATGATTAATAAATATTTAGCTTAAATTTGTATTTAAAAAGAATTCCTGTAACCAAAGTGAAATTTACCTAATTCCACAAGTGGTTTCAGATGGCCCACAAAAACCATAATTCTCATTGAGGGAAGATGAGCATGTTGTTCACCTTGTGGCCAGCAGAGAGAGTCAGCGTGCTCATTGTCTGCTACAGCATTCTGTACCATACATTCATCGTTTCTGAGTACTATAAAATATGAACCTGAGCTTTTGTCTTCAAGAATCTGCATGCGAAACTATGCTGTCCTAAAGCTACTTAAAAGAATACACTTGCCACACTTAAAAAAAAATAAAAATAGATGACTAAATTACACTCCTACTTGAAAGACAGTGAATAACTCTCAGGGCACTGGCATATTATGGCAAACCATCCAAATAACATCCAACAAACAATTTTTAACCTCCTTTCAGTGACATTTACATGCCATCGACAGAAAAGCAGTAATGATATAATAATCAGATGTGTTTTAACCATCTGTTACTAGATATTGCTCAATTATCAGTTTAAGAAGTTAAAGGAGCCGTATGTAGGATTGTGGCCTAAACTGGTACTGCAATCACTATAAAAATACTGTAGAGCGGTGTATCCCCTCCCCCTACCCCCTGACTCCAGATTGCCAGATGAGCTGCAGGATTCAGCAGAAACGTAGGCTGCTTCAATTAGCTTCCAATGGTAAGTGACAAACAGACGTACACAGTAAGTTTTTTTTTTTTTCCTATTAATTATGTTTATGCTTTATGAGAGATATTTTGATAAGTAATTATGTATTTAAAAAATGTACTAATTGTCATTAGTTAAATATAATCTTAAAGATTTATGCTCGTATGTGACAGTATAATCATAAAGATTTATGCTTGTATGTGACAGTATAATCGTAAAGATGTATACTCGTACGTGACAGACAGAACGGTAACTGCACATCTTTACTGACATTCCTTGAATTATCATACTCCTCCAGATCTCTCTCTGATATAAAAGTGTCAGTCATTAATTACTACAATTAATTAAACAAAATCTCACACTGCACTTCAAAATACACAAATATATAACAATATAAAACATTCAATTCAATTCAATTCAAGTTTATTTGTATAGTGCTTTTTACAAAATAAATCGTTACAAAGCAACTTTACAGAAAATTATGTTTCTACAATATTTAGTAGTAGCTAGTAGTTTGTGCACATTTGACAGGATTTTAGAAAAAATAAAAATAATAATAATAATACAAGACGTAGTCAGCTAGACGATGAACTATCAATATTATTAATTAAGTTATTATATGATTCAGTCACACATTTAGCAATAATTGTTAGTTCTGTTTGTTGATTCAAGGTAGCATCATCTGGGGTCCTCTGAGGGTCAGCATCATCTCTTCTCAGGTGTTCTGGATCCAGACTGGAGCTTGTTTAAATCTTAGTTACCACGGGATGTAAATCCCGTGGCGAAACATAGAAACAAAATACAGACATCATTAGCATAGCTGCTGATCCAACAAAGTAAAATTAGTTAATTAGTTAAACCCAAGTTAATGAATAAAAATGCACCTTTGAACAGATGCAACTACACTCACAATTAAAAGATACATTATTCGAATGCTTGGCGAAAGAGATGTGTTTTTAATCTAGATTTAAACAGAGAGAGTGTGTCTGAACCCCGAACATTATCAGGAAGGCTATTCCAGAGTTTTGGAGCCAAATGTGAGAAAGCTCTACCTCCTTTAGTGGACTTTGCTATCCTAGGAACGACCAAAAGTCCAGCGTTTTGTGACCTTAGGGTGCGTGATGGGTTGTAACGTGGTAGAAGGCTAGTTAGGTACGCTGGAGCTAAACCATTTAGGGCCTTATAGGTAAGTAATGATAATTTGTAACTGATACTGAACTTAATAGGTAGCCAGTGCAGAGACTGTAAAATTGGGGTAATATGATCATATTTTCTTGACCTGGTAAGGACTCTAGCTGCTGCATTTTGGACGACCTGTAGCTTGTTTAATGACGAAGCAGGACAACCACCTAGAAGTGCATTACAATAGTCCAGTCTAGAGGTCATGAATGCATGAACTAGCTTTTCTGCATCAGAAACAGATAACATGTTTCGTAGCTTGGCAATGTTTCTAAGATGGAAGAATGCAGTTTTTGTAACATTGGAAATATGATTTTCAAAAGACAAATTGCTGTCTAATATAACACCCAGATTTCTGACTGTAGAGGAAGTAACAGTACATCCGTCTAGTTGCAGATTGTAATCTACAAGATTCTGTGTAGTGTTTTTTGGTCCAATAATTAGTATCTCTGTCTTATCCGAATTTAATTGGAGAAAATTGTGTGTCATCCAATCTTTTACATTTTTAACACACTCTGTTAGCTTAGATAATTGGGAAGTTTCATCTGGTCTCGTTGAGATATATAGCTGAGTATCATCAGCATAACAGTGGAAGCTAATTCCGTATTTTCTAATAATATTACCAAGGGGCAGTGTTGGGTATAGTTACTTTGGAAAGTAGTTAGTTAGGTTACAACGTTACCATCAATTAAAAGTAATCAGTTATGATACAGCGTTACCTATTCATAAAAGTAACGCGTTAGAGTAGCTACTCATGCGTTACCAAAAATTAAAAGCCGTTTGCAGCGGCTCACTCACGACAGACACAGCCCCCGGCCCCTTTAAATGCACCTAGAAGTCGTGACTCCCGACAATGAATAACGTCAGTCATCCGACTAAATTAACACTGCAGGATAACAATAATAGGAAAGACAGTCAGCAATCGGCTATTCCACATGGCGTTTTATTTATTTATTATCACAGAACATATTATTAATCAAAATTCGCACCTAACGTTACCCAGCCCGGGTAGCCTAGGCTACTGTATATTATGAGCACCACAAGATAACTCCTGATTTTTCTTTAACTTTAAATAATGCAGTTATCAAAGTACAAGTATGCTTACTTGTAAACACAACCTTAAACAGGCTTGCAGATTTAAATCCATTTAGAAATGATGAACAACCAGCCAGCCAATGATCTAACAGAAATTAACAGCTGCCTGTCAAACAAAAGTGATAACAAACCGAATTAAATCCTTCACTGCCACACAGGCAAATGACAAATCGCTTAATAGCCGAACTAATTATTATTAAAGTGTCACTCACAGTCACAAGCCTAAATTCGCTTTAACACAGTCCTCTTACATTTACTCTTCAAAGTAGTGATTAAAACGTAGCGTTAAATTTGAGGTAGAATTTTTGGCGGTCGACAGAAGCTTTTCACCAAAGCAGAGTGTGCATTTTACCGTTATGTTCTTTTCTTTTTCGTTGACAAATTGAAAATAATGTGCGTACTTCCATAAACCAAACGCGGTCCTCTCTGCTATCTTGCCGGGAGTTCGAAAAAAAAAAAAAAAAAAAAACACACACACACAGGGTCAGGCGCAGGGCACAGACGTATCACAGCCATTGACTTTACGATCACAGAGCTTCGGCTCCGCTGATACATCCGCAGGTGGCACAGTAGACCTAGGACTACTGTCTGACAAAAAGCAGGCTGCAGTCGGGATTTTCCTTTCCTTCAAATAACGGATTACTTTTTTAAAAAAAGAACGAAGTTACTGATTACTTACGCACGAAACTAACGCGTTAAGTTACACATTTCAGGAAAAAAGTAATTAGAGTACTCTAACGCGTTACCCACAACACTGCCAAGGGGCAACATAAAAACTAAGTCTATATAATTTATATAACATTATAATGAACTATAGTAAAAGAAAAGAAAAACACTGTACCAGTCTATTTAATAAAGTAAAATATGAAACTCACACCTGATTTATTATTGGAGAGCTGTCTAATGATGACAACATCATCATAGCTTTCTGAAATGTCACCTGCAACCAAAATAAAATGTGACAAGAGACATAACTTATAAAAATTATAATAGAAATATCCATTATACATGCATCTTCAAATATTAAAAATAGTCATTAAAGAAATAAACCTTTAGCATGATGTGTCAGTCCAACAGTGATTACATCATAAAAAAATTTTTTGAACATTAAATCACATAAACACATGGTGTTACACCAGGGATCTCCAACCCTGCTCCTGTAGAGCTACCATCCTGCAGACTTCAGTTCCAACCCTGCTCCAACACACTGGCCAGTAATTATCATGTAGCCCTGAACACTTTGATTAGCTGGTTCAGTTGTGGTTGGAGCTGAAATTTGCAGGACAGTATCTCTCCAGAAGCAGGGTTGGAAACCCCTGCATTACACCAAACACACAATATAATGTTATCTTTAGCAACATCATACAACCTCGTTAAATAAATATTAATGACATGGTATAACAAGAATATCTATGAGAAGAGTTCTTTCAGTCTGCTGTAGTCTTTTCCTCATTATTTTTTTTTTCTTTGTATTCTACTATAACAACAATGAAGGGGAAAAAAACTAAAACAAACAAATGTAGACAACTGCACATCTGTGGTCTGACCTCCTGATTTCATTTACAATAGGCTATATACTGTACCATGAATAATTTACGAAGAATCTCTTGTTTTTCTCCCCAAATCCTCACATCTCTTGCCACAGGTTTGTTTTCACATGGATGCTTTAAAGGGGGGGTGAAATGCTATTTCATGCATACTGAGTTTTTTACATTGTTAAAGAGTTGGATTCCCATGCTAAACATGGACAAAGTTTCAAAAATTAAGTTGTACATTTGAAGGAGTATTTTTGTTCCCAAAACGCACTTCTGCCGGAAGAGCGCACGCTCCCGTATAGCGAGGCTGAGCAGCACAGACATTTCACTGATCAGAGCGATTAACTGATCAGAGCGAGAGCGTCGCGAAAAGTCACAAAAGAAGTGTTTTTGGTTGCCAGGGCAAGACAACCCTGCACAGATTACCAAAAAAACAGCATTAAGGGACCAGTGGATTGAGTTTATTTTTACAGAGCATCAACGGAGTTGTGCAAGTGTTTTTGTTTGTTCCTTGCATTTCGAAGATGCTTGTTCACAAGCCCAGTTTGACGACGGATTTGCGTATCGTTTATTTCTTAAGGATGATGCAATCCCAAGGAAAAAGGGTCACGATCATGTGTTGGAACCGCAGGCGGTGAGTAAAACTGCTTCAAATATCTCTGCCTCCTTGTTAGTGCGTCCCCTCCCATGCCAGAGACCCGGGTTCGAGCCCCGCTCGGAGCGAGTCGTTGCTGCTGCTGCTTTCCTTCAGTTTCAGCCTCTGGATCTGATTCTGGATCATAAATAAATGGCTGAATCTGACTGTAAGCCATGGTTTGTTTTGGAATGATGGGTTTTCCCTCATTCGTAATGTCACATCTTCTAAACGCAAAAGCCTATTCGCGCTCGTCATTCTTTAGCTCCGCCCACACGTCACGCCTCCAGTCGGTCGTGTTTTTCCGGGAAAAATCGGTACAGACTATCTTTCTCTTATGAATATAATAAAACTAAAGACTTTTTGGATTTATGAAGGATGCAGTACTACTGTATAATTACTCAAGATTAACAGGATATTGAGTGAAAACGAGCATTTCACCCCCCCTTTAAAATGTAATCGTAATAGTCTCCCCTTTTCACTTCTAATCCTATCAGTTGTGTTTATTAAAAATGATTCTAAAGAAAAAATAAATACAATATTTGTTATCTGTTAAAATGTCAAAAAGTATTTGGAAATATGATCACTCGCTAATAATAATTACCGTAACATTTAATTACCGCAAGGCCACGTATGTATTAATACAGTAGGACTAAACTTGGAATTACGACATTAGAACAAAACATATGAATATGATAATACAGTAGATGCATAACACTAAATTGATCAATATTCTCTTATAAGTATATATATATATATGTATTTAATTCATTAAACTTTTTTTTTTTATTATTATTAATGTTTGTATTAAACCCTGACCATTACTTTATTTGTTATTATTGCAGGCTCATTTTCTGAATGTAAGCTTTTTAAATTTTCAAACTTGGTGCTTAATGAAAACTATGGTGCATTTACAAAATAAGGTGATTTTGTTCACCCATCTATGCACATGTACATTTGTGTGGAGACAATAGAATTAGGTCAGTAAATGTCTGTGGCTGTCAGTTTCTGAAAAAAAATAAATAAAAATAAAAATTCAGCTGCCTCATTCAGACTGGTCCATGATTAGTTTTTATACATCAAAAGTGAATATGTGATGAAGGTGCTTTGAAAAGGTTAAAGACTGGGCTGGTGGAAATTAATTGGTAATAATAATAATAATAAAAATAATAATAATAATAATAATAATAATAATGATAAATTATAACACAATTACAGTACATACACATTGATTAAGTGTTAGTAATTTTATTTCTTTATTTATTTTTTTTCTCAAATTGCTAAGTATACATGATAGAAAGGTTACAATGGGATTACAAAATCAATATAATTTGTAAAAACCTCTGCAAATAGATTTTTTTTATTATTATTTTTTTTAAAAGGCCGTAAAGAAATATATATATATATATATATATATATTGGCTAAAGGTAATTGATTTAGTTCATATTATACAAAATGTAATGAACAATTGGATTTCAGTGAACACATACAGTAGTATATAAGACCACAAACACTTCCAAAGGATTTGAGGCAGTGGGTGCTTTCAGTTATTCAGTCCCTTCATGTTTTCTTTGCAGCAACACCACATCATCATAGTCTGTTATTAGAAAACAAAAGCAAATTAATGCATCGATATATGCTTTTAAAAAAGTATTACAATTAACACATCAATATTGGCAGTGAAGTTAAATGAGCTACTGTGACCACAAAAGTTCATTACATAAAGCAATTATAAAAGCTCCAAAATTCAGTTGAAGGTTAAAAAAAGTGCCAATAACATACCAAACATGTCACTCACATATTCCCTGACATTCTTCTGATTATCATACTTCACCCCTAACACCCTCTGATAATATAAATGTGTCTGTTATGAAATACACAAGTTTACATACTGTATGCGCAAATATAATTTGAAGAAAAACAAAAGAAAAAACTTAACATATTTGTGTGAACTTGGATAAAACTTGACACCCCCTACCTGCTTTATCATTGTAAAACTGTGGTACAATGATGACATCATCATAGTTTTCTGGTAAGTCATCTACAGCAAAACAATGACAAATGCAATGCATTCATTAGATGTACAAAAACTGGAAGCATATGCCTAGTTAAAATGCATATAAATCAAATGTTAAAACTTGTAGAATTAATTATAAAAAATAAAAATATTAACCTGCACCATGATAATGTCTCAATCCAACAGTAATTATATCATAATAATTTTCAGGTGTGACTTGTTGCTCTTCTAAATTAGTTAATAGAAAATACAGTATAAACATTGCTTTTAATTCAGTGTAATCAGTTCCTGCTGGGCTTTTAGTGGTGGTGACATCATTATTGTAGTTAGGTGTGACTTCTAGTGGAGAACTTTCTTTAAACAACAGATGAAAAAAAAAAAATAGGCAAAATAAATCCTTATCTTACCTTTGTTTTGATAGGTTTATATAACTATGCTTAGATAACTTGTTAATTTAATGTTTTTAGTTAAGTTAATATACATCAATTTCTGTACAAAGCAAGTAACATCATATTTCAGTCCTCTAACCTAGTTTTTTCTAATCTAAGTAAAAATGTAATAAAATTTAATCTAAACTTTTGAACTATTGAAACTTTTTACTTTTTTTTCTTCTTCTTTGTTGGACTATTTGAATTGAGTTAAGGACTGAACTTTCTTTTTTTCCCCCAAAATTGTTTAAATGATGTGAAATTAAATATTGTAATTTTGTGTATTTTTTTAAGTAACATTCTTTGACTTGAAAAGGCACAATTTACTTTTGTGAGTGTGTTATTTAACAAATGCTTTTGTGTTATTGTGTGGTGTGTCGGTGGCTTTGTTTGTGCTCTATCTTGAGTTTATCTGTGAACCAAAAAATAAATATATAAATAAAGCTAAAATATAGAACTATTTTGACAACAAATTTTGGTCTTGTCTGGTGCCTAAAAAATAAAAATAAATAAAATTAAAGTTATTTAAAGGGGTCATATGATTCAATTTTTCCTTTCTTTTTGGAGTGTTGCAAGCTCTTAATGCATGAAGAAGATCAGTAAAGTTACAAAGACTAGTCTCAAATCCAAATAGATATTATTTATCAAAGTTAAGGCTCTGCCACGCCCCCCTAAAACAGCTCATTCAAATTCCCCCACATGTCTACATCACTGTGTGGAAATATTTGCGTAATACCATCCAAATATTCACACAAAGAGAGAAGGCGTGGTTTCAGTAACCGCAGTTAGTGTTGAAGCAGCCATGTCAGGGAGATGCTCTGTGTATCTAGATGAAAGCAAAAGCCCTTTATTTGGCCTTCTGAAAGTAGATGCATTTAGGAATCTTTAAGATTACTTACAACAGAACAGCAACACATTTTATGGATGACCGTTTTGTGAAAATTAGAGAGGAAGTAGTTTGGTCTAATTTGGACACGTTCACAGTCAAAAAATCTGCCAAAATCACCAATTTTAAATTACAATTTCAAATAACACACACACACACACACACACACACACACACACACACACACACACACAAAACAGTGCCAAGAATTTATTAATATATTTTACTCCACTCACCCCTCTAAATAAATGTATGACTCAGTTGATCTCCATAAATCAGACTCTATGACACTTACTCACCCCTCTGAGTGAAGAGACTGTGTCTGTTTGTTGGTCTCCGCTGAAGCTCTTCATACACGGCTTCAGTCTTCATCCTGTGTCTCCTCTTAGAGAGAGCTGTGAGTGTAGACAGACAAACCTGCTGTCAGTTCACAATACAAGACTGATCACACACTGAATAAGACACAATATGATAGTCTCTGGATCTCTCCTACCTCTCCTCATCACTCTGTTCTGCTGAATCAGTATAAGCAGTGGCACTAAGAGCAGTAAGAGCACAACTCCCAGAACAATCACAAGCACTGGGGGGACGGAGAGAGTTTGTGGAGGAGAGACTGATGTTGAGAGCACTGGAGGAGAAACTGGAGGAGAAACTGGAGGAGAAGCTGATGTTGTTGAAGCAGGAGTAGAGGACACTGACACATCTGGCAAATCTGTCAAACACATTAACAATCATGCAATTGTTTTATTTAAATAAACAAATTACTAAAATTATAAAAATAATTCTGTGACCTGCACAGGTGAGTCCAGCGTGCTCTTTGTGGGAGCAGTCAGTGTGGTTTTTCAGGGAGAGAGGACAGTCCCACAGGTGAATCTCATTCCCTCTGCACTCGACTCTGTTCATCCACACAACACCTTCACCAGCACCAAAGACTGAATTCCCAACAGCCCTCAGTGCTGCTCCACAACCCAGCTGCCTGCAGACCACCTGAGCATCGCTGATGTCCCACTGATCATCACAGACTGAGCCCCACACAGAGTTATGATACACCTCCAGCCTCCCAGAGCACAGGCCCTTACCTCCACTCAGTCTGAGAGGAACATGATCTTATATAAACATGACAAAAAAAAAAAAACATTTTACCTTTCAGCAGATTATTGTATGAAGAGCAGCGCCTTCACAGGAGTATACCATGTGTGTGATCCTGGGATTAAATCCTGGTGGTGCCACATACTAGAACATCATAACCATGATTTTTATGTTTGTTTTCATTAAATAAGCATACCTGAACACTGTCTCTGATGGAGAGATGTGGAGCATGTCAGATAGCTTCTAGGAGACTCAGGACTCTCCTGTCCTGTAATCACAAGTTAATCAATATTATATTATTTCTATTCTATGCATCTTCTATTTTTGTATGATTACTCTTGTAATGTTAAGTGATGGAATTTTACCTAAGCAGACAATTTTGACCACCTCATCTTTACCACAGTCATTCTGTCCCCAAGATAAAGATGGACACTGCCATAGATTTGAGTCATGTGGTCGACATGTAACTTTATCCAGCCAGTTAGGAGCTGATTCTACTCTTGGTATAGAAGCAGACAAAACACCAGATCTTCCACAGTTCAGCTCTTGACAGATCAGACTCACTGTGTCTCTGTCCATCTGGTTCCAGCACACATTACCCCAGGATCCATTGTAGAAAACCTCCACATTCCCTTCACAGCCCTCAGTTAATCTGATCTCTTTAAAATCTAGATGAAAATTAAGAAAAGTACATTTTAAATTGCAAAACAAAAAAATCGGAACATTATGGACAAGTATTGTCAAAATTAGTAAAACTTTGTATTTAATTTCAATGTAAAAATAGAGCAACATGTCTACCTGAGCACACGACTCCTACATCCTCCTTGTGATTACAGTCATGTTTTCCCCAGCCTGAAGAAGAGCAGCTCCACAGGGACGTCTCATTCCCCTCACACTCCACCTCATCCAGCCATATGTGTCCAGAACCGGGACCAAACCAGGCTGGTACCTGCTGGTTACTGAGGGCCACTCCACACTGCAGCTGTCTGCACACCACATGGGCATCTTTAATATCCCAGGAGTCATCACACACTGTCCCCCATGAGCCGCTGTGAAAAACCTCCAGCCTCCCTGCACAGTCTCCCCCAGAACCCACCAGCCTGATAGACCCACGACCTGATATTCAGAGACAGAAAAACACATTATTCATCACTAACAACTGAAGAATCTGTCCAGATGTTGTTGTTCTCACCAAGGCAGGTGATGTACAGCTGTTGTGTGGAGCTGCAGTTGAGAGTTTGTGGAGAGCTGCAGTTCCCCAGATGAGCTTCACTCCCAGAGCACTGGAAGCCCGTCACACACTCATGACTGTGTTCAGGACTGGATGAAGAGGAGCCGTAGAAGTTCAGCACAGAGCCACAGCCCAGCTGTCTGCAGACCACAGAGGATTCAGTGAGACTCCAGGAGTCCAGCAGAACTCTCCTCCAGACCTGATGGATGAAAACTTCCAGCTCCCCCTCACACCGTCTCTCTCCAGACAACCGCACCAGACCATCATGAAGAGCCATAGAGGAATCTGAGGAGATGAGGAATTTTACGAATATGTTGAAAGATATTGCAGTATGTTTTCAACATTTTTGCTTAATAAAATCCTCTCACCAGAGCAGATGACTCCAACATCTCGTCTGTGCGAACATTCAGCTCGACTCCATGAAGAGATGGAACATTCTGAGAGTTTTGTTTCATTCCCGTCACAATCGAACACATCAGCCCAGATTTCACCACTTCCCTCTCCAAACCATTTTGATCCCACAACAGACACAGCAATCCCACAATTCAGCTGTCTACAGAGGACACTGGCAGCTCTCATATCCCAGCATGCATCACACACTGTGCCCCACTTTTTGAGGAACCGAAGCTCTACTCTTCCAGAACAAGAGTCTGAACCATTCAGTAGTTTGGCCTCTGTGTAACCTGAATTAAGAAAAGACAAGTTAAAATTAAGTATAATGAAGCTGAAGCAGAAAATATAGTGTATCAAATATAAATGAAGAGACACTTCAATATTGATTACTTACCAGAACAGATCAGTCCAACAATGTTGTCGCTGATGCAGTTGTGTTTGTTTGATGAGGATATTGAACAGAATGAAATCTGGGATTCATTTCCACTGCACTGAATCTCTTGTGTCCACATCTGAGTGTCTCCTTTGCCAAAAGCAGCTGCTCCCAGCACCTGTACAGGAGCCCCACAGTCCAGCTCTCTACACACAACCTCTGCATCCTGCTGGTCAAAAGCAGCGTCACACACTGAAACCCACATGTGATTATGAAAGATTTCTATCCTCCCAGAGCACAGGTGAGATCCATTAATGAGTCTGGAAGGTTTATGACCTGTTTATATAACATCAATGACAATGCACAGTAGACAAAAACAAATGTTTGATAGTTAAATACCATAACAAAACAAACATTTACAGTTTCCAAACAAAACATTATTTATGTCACAACCAGTACATGGGCAAGAAGTTAAATTACTCACCTGAACAGATGACACCAGCATCAAAATTGTGAGTACACGCATGTATGCTCCATCCTGCTGACCCACAGTTTTTCAGTGTAGACTCTAATCCATTGCAAAAAACGACATACATCCAGATGGGTCCTGATCCTGGTCCAAAATGGGCACCACTGAGAGCATCTACAGGTTCTCCACAGTCCAGCTCTCTACAAACCATTGCAGCTTCAGACATATCCCAGCCATTATCACACACTGTTCCCCACTGACCTCTGTGAAGAACCTCCACTCTACCAGCACAGCGACTGTTGCCATCAACCAACCTCACATTCTTTTTATCTAAGTGACAGAAAAATACAAAGTGAAACTGTTGGTGAGTTTCTATAAGCTCTATAAGCCCTGTTCGAGTGTGCTCTTACTTCCAAGGTGAATGGTAAGCCTCTGGTCTGATTAGTCATGAAAATTGCATCCACAAACCTTGTAAAGCTTGCCCTATTTGATGTCCCCCAGAACAAAGCACGTACAGACAATCTGAAACTCTGTGTGCACAAAATATATGTCCAGAGCTCACGCTAAGCACAAAAGAGACTGGTTCTCTCTCATCAGAAGGCATATCTTGCAGGGTCACCACTTTGTCCCTAAAGGAAGTAGTGGGAACCTTGGGTCTTGCAGATTCCCCACCCTCTTGACAAAAGTGAGCACTGTCAGGAAGACTTGTCTTCATAGAGAGAGCACTAAGTTCCAAATTGAGTGCCAAATTGTGCCCTGCAACTGAGAAAGCAGATCCCTTCTTAGGGGAATCTGCCAGAGAGGAGCTGATGTTGTAACCATGAGCTCTGAGAACCAGGTTGCTCTTTTCCCAGCTAACCTCATGTCCAAGTCAGGCAAGGTACTTGAAAACCATGTCCCTGTATGCATATGTCTGCTCTCGAGAGCAAGCTGGCATTAGCCATTTACAGAGAAAGTTGAGATTGTGAATGCTTTAAACCCTTGAGTGGGCAAGGTCAGCCTGTGTTGTTCTGGTAAGATGCAAGGTGGCATGGACAGCCTAAAGGGGAGAACCTTGTATGTGTATGCCTATCCAAGGAGAAACTAAAGTAACAGTCAGCCTTGGAAGTATTGAGACATGAGAGAACACATACTTCAGGTCTCTTGCTGTGAACCAATCCCAGTATCTGACACATGTTAACATGTGTTTCAGGTTGAACATTTTGAATAGGAGCCTGTGAAGGGCCTAATTCAGCACCATAAAATCCAGAATTGGTCTGAGCCCCATACCCGTCCTACGTACAATGAAATAGGGGCTGTAAACCCATTCTTCATCTCAGCTGGGGGACGGGCTTATTGTCCTTCATTCTTTCCACATACTGAGATAAAGAGAATGCCAATGTACCCAGGCAGCCGCCTGATGAATTGAATTGCATCGCAAAGTTGAATGGTCCTGAAGACCCAATGAGGTGGTCTGGAGCACTACCCAAGTATCCAGACACCACGCCAATGGCCTCAGCGGAACTACATCTGAAGTACCTGAAATAAGGTTCCTGCAGCAAAGCTCACCATGGCAGGAAACATTGAGTCCCTCACAACACATGGTGATGGGTGAGCAACCTTGCTTTTAAGATCTTTCAAAGACTAAAGTATTTGGGAACAGTGTGTTCACAGAGGTTGGTCTTTCAAGTCAGACCTGACTTGATATTTCCTGTAACTATTGCAGTATTTACAGGAAAATAAGGTAAACAACATAAATATTACAAAACAAATAGAAAGGTAGGATGGGGGAGCATGAGGGATGTGAGGGACAGCCAGGATCTTTAAACTGGGTGTTGTAAGATGATTGGACAACGTGGACCAGAGCATCATCCTCTGGAATGATGAGTGAAAGACTGGTGGACCAATGGAATGTGGAACACATACAAACAAACAAACTACACACAAACATTACGCAACTTACATATGCAGCAGCAGAAATTAAGTTTGGCTAGTCAGCAAGTCCCTCCTTCCTGGGTCGCTCATCTCTGGACCACTTTGAAAAATTAAGAGGATTCTTAGAAGTCTAATAATGAGCTGGTGGTTACACCTTCCCACAAACACATAACTGTTATTCAGGCTTGACTGCTGGTCCAGGCTTTCACGGAACCGATGCAGGCCTCATAGGGGGCTGTCCCTCACAATGAGCAGATGGAAGTTGCTGTCTTAGGGGTACAGGGATAGAACCAGAATGACAAGGCAGCATATGTCTGCTTTTTAACTGTCAAGAATTGCTGAGCAAAGGAATCAACCTGTGAAATGGGGGCATCAAGAAAGCACCCTTCGCATGCATGGAAGAGGGAGTTTCACACCCAAAAACCAATCATTCAACCGAGATTGGACAAGGTGAAGGATTCTACTCAAACCTGATGCTCTCTGCTGCCCAGATAAACACTGCCGTCATCTCAGCATCAGCCTAAGACTAGTACACAGCTACCAGAAGTGCTGGTTTAGTTAAGTCATCCGCTGATGATTGAATCCCGAATGAGAAATCAAATCCGAACTGATGCAGGTTCTCAAACTCACTTAGAATCTCTACTGGTGAACACGTGTGGTTAGAGTAAAGAGATGTCCTCAGGAATTCATCCGGTGGAATTGCTCTTGTAACATCTCTTTGCTTTGCTTCAGTGCTCTCAACGAGGCTTTTCAACCAGAAGTAGAAGGACCAGTATGACTTGTGGTCTTTTAAAAAGGAACACGAGGCACAACGAGCCAATAGCCATGTCCTCACAAGAAGGACATAAACCATCCAGTAAGCTATAGCTATATAGCTATAGCATGAGTGAGGCCCAAACACTGAGCACAGCAATCTTACCTGTCAGAGGATGAGATGTATAAACTGCCACCAGAAGGACAGATGGAAAAGCATGGTGTGTAATAAAATCTGACTGTGAATGCTCTTTTAAAGAAATTGTTCTTTTTTGCTCTTTTTTGGGAATTTGCTCTCAAGGATCGCCATTGAAGAACCCAGGGACACTCTCACTACACTTATTTGTATATGAGAAAGGGAGGGACCACTGCCTTTGACATAGATCCATCTACAAGCTTTTGGAGAGGTGAATGAAGTGCTGCTTGTAAAGGACACTGCATTGGCTCAGAAGAACAAAATGACTGAGCAAATGCCACACTGGCTTATTTATACCCGGATATCTGGGGCGTGGCTAGCTATGCAAATTTTACTCGCCAATTTCATTTACCTTTTCTTGATAATGTCAGAGTTAATGGGTTAATGTGTGACCCCCTGGTGATGGAACTTCATCACAACTGTATTCATTCAAAATTATCATTGTCTTGACTATTGAACTAGGAAGCTGATTGAGATGCACCCTGTTAGTAAAAGGTATGATATTGCTCTTATGTGATTTTAACTCACCAGCACAGAACAACCCCTGGAAATTATCATGCAAACAACTGTTTTCATGAAAGGATGTTGGGCAGAGGTGAATCTGAGACTCATTTCCTCTGCACTGAATCTCTTGTGTCCACATCTGAGTGTCTCCTTTGTCAAAAGCAGCTGCTCCCAGCACCTGTACAGGAGCCCCACAGTCCAGCTCTCTACACACAACCTCTGCATCCTGCTGGTCAAAGACAGCGTCACACACTGACATCCACGTCTGATCATGAAGTATCTCTAACCTCCCAGAGCAACTGGAGTTTCCAATAAGTCTGACACCTGAAGTATTAAGAAATAGGAAGGAAGTAAGTGCCCAAGTTTTTAAAAACGCTTAAGGGCAGTGCCCTTAACACATACTAAATACACACTATCTTGAATTCTGGGCTTAGTGTATCCCATCCTGCATCGTGTTCTGGAGATAAATTGTGAGACTTTTTTGCCAAGATCGTGTAAGAGGTTAACAGAAAGCTTTGCAATTTAAGCTAAATATTAATAATAATACAATATTACATATAATTTGGTAGTAAACAAAGTGCTACATGTTTAATTTCCACAAATTAAAAGTATCTCATGTTATATGGACTACTGAGATAAAATCAACTTTTAATTTTAAGTTTAATTTTAAAATGCAAAGTATTTAACATTAGAATAAAGCTATGTAAACACTTGCATTTTTACAATACTTTATAAGTGTGTCCCATCAGGTAATGAAAAGTTTGACACACTTTTTGTCTTCATCCTCACTTGAACACTTGGGCCAAATACAGGAAATATGTCATAGGAGTAGTCAAGTAGTCAAGTGCAAAGTCCACAAATGTGGGTATTTGGACAAGGCAAATATCTGTCTGGTTTAGGGGTGGGTTTAATTTCAAATCAACCAATCCAGTCTAACATGAATGACCAAAAAGGGAAGGCACAATGGCACAAAGATGAGTATGCCCCCTTCATTTAGGGGATTACTTTACTGGCTATACAGCTCTTTTTTCATGCAGGGCTCTTTACAATATAATTACATGAAAACAAGAAAAGAAAAAAAAAGATCGCATTTTGTGCTCCACAGAACAAAGTCATAGATGTCTGAAAAGACGTTAAGTAAATGAGACTGAATTAAAATTTTTGGGTGAACTTTAAAACTAAGTGGATTATCAGTGATGTAAAAACAGGGTAGGTTGGAGAGCAGCTTACCTGAACAGATGACTCCTGCATCTTTATTATGATTACAGTCATAAATACCCCATTCTACTGCTCCACAGTTCTTCAGTGTAGATTCTGATCCAGTACATAACATACGATGTGTCCAGACCGGTCCTAATCCTGGTCCAAAATGAGCACCACCCATAGCATCTATAGGTTCTCCACAATTCAGCTCTTTGCACACCACTGCAGCATCAGGCATATCCCAGTCATTATCACACACTGTCCCCCACTGGCCTTTATGAAGAATCTCCACTCTACCAGCACAGGAATTATTTCCACCAACCAACCTCACTCTCGCATTGCCTATAAAATTAATAAATGGGAGCAAAAACAAATGGACAAAGAGAAAGAATGAGAAAAAATTTATTAAACAAAGAGTAAAAACTCTTCTGAAACAAAACTAATATTCAGTGTAGATTTAGGGAACATTGAATTTGGCAGTTTATTTAAAAAGGGCTCAAACCTGCACACACCAGTCCCACATCATTTTCCTGTGAACAGCTGTTTTTATGTGATACTGATGTTGGACAGAGGTGAATCTGAGATTCATTTCCTCTGCACTGAATCTCTTGTGTCCACATCTGAGCGTCTCCTTTGTCAAAAGCAGCTGCTCCCAGCACCTGTACAGGAGCCCCACAGTCCAGCTCTCTACACACAACCTCTGCATCCTGCTGGTCAAAGACAGCATCACACACTGACATCCACGTCTGGTCATGAAGTATCTCTAACCTCCCAGAGCAGCGAGAACCTCCAACCAACCTGACGCCTAAAAAAAAAAAAAAATAAATAAAACACAGGAAAGAAATAAAATGTTAGAGAACTTCAAAAATGCTCCAATCATATAATTGTCAGGGATCTGCAAGAAATGGGACCCAAATGCAGAATGAGCAGACAAGGGTATTTTATTAACAAGACAAAGACTGGAACAGCTGGGGAATTTGCAGTGAAACAGTTCAAACAGATGGGCTGGGCAGACAACAATACGGGCAGGAGGGATGACCACTGAGACAGTCCAAGATGACCACAGGCCCAAGCACAGAGTAGGCAGCTCCAGAGGAAGGGTCAGGTAGACACAGGAAACTCGTAGCTTCAAGTGAAACTGCAACGTCACCAGACTAGTCGCCAGGTAGAGACTCACAATACCAGAGACTTGACACGTGAGCTGCTTCCAGGCAGTGGGGTACAGTGGTCAGGAAATCCGAGTGGGGCCAAGACAGGACAATACACAAAAACAAGACTCAAAACGACACAGACAATTGAAGACAAAATTAGAACAAAGCAAAAGAAAACCAAAGCTATAATCCAAGAGTAAGAACAAAACTCAATCCAAAACTGGAATCACTTAAGCAAGAATAAATGAAAGTTTAAATCGAATGAGAAACAAAACTAGATTAGAATACACAAAAAGACTTCCTTTTCTTTTAAACTAGACAAAGCTAAGGACCAAAAAGGATATAAACAACTAGATAAGATATCAAAATAATTATCAAGCTCAAAGGGATAAATTCTAGGCTAAGAGATGGGTAAACACCAAAACGAACCAGCAGAGACACAAGGAAAGAAACCCCAATATATAGGAAAGTACACATGAGGATCAGGTGAAAACAATCAAGCAGACAAGGGCTAAACAAGGGGGCGTGACCAGGGGTAACAAGGAGGTGGGACAAGGGGAGCACGTGGCAGACACAAACAAAGACAGAACCATGTGCTTAGACACAAAACAAACAGAGAAACATGGAACAGAGACAAGATGGACAGGGCTGTCAGGGCAGGATCCTGACAGTACCCTCCCCCTAATGGACGCCCCCAGGCGTCCACACTGGGCAAAACAGTACAGGGAGGTACCAACTGGGGGGGTGGGTTGGGAACAAAGCTTGGAACTCCAGGGTAGCCAGGAACCCTAAGGGGTGGGACTGGGAGGGAGGAAAATAATCCTGGAGAATAGTTTGAGGACCAGGGAGGTTCTGGCTTATGGGATCCAGAAGGACTAGCTAAAGGGGTGGATGGGATAGGGATCTTGTTGGTGGTCCTTCTAGGGAGGTGGACTTGTCTTACTGGAGGAACCTTGGAGGTAGCCTTTATGGCCTCTGGGGCCAACTCTTGATGCATGAAGTGCCTTGGGACCAACTCAGGTGCCATGACCACAGGAGCAGAGAGGGTGCATCCTTGGGAAAATAATTTTGGAGATGCAAGAATGGATTCCGATACGGACTTGGAAGCACTCTCCAGGGCTTCGGAGACCGCCATTGGGCTGGACTCTGGCGGGCCCTCCTGGGCTGTGAGGACAGACACTGGGCTGGACTCTGACGGGCCCTCCTGGGCTGTAAGGACAGACACTGGGCTGGACTCTGACGGGCCCTCCTGGGCTGTAAGGACAGACACTGGGCTGGACTCTGACGGGCCCTCCTGGGCTGTAAGGACAGACACTGGGCTGGACTCTGACGGGCCCTCCTGGGCTGTAAGGACAGACACTGGGCTGGACTCTGACGGGCCCTCCTGGGCTGCAGTGATGGACTCTAGAGGCTCCTGGACCAGCGCAGACTCTGGAGCTGGCACAGACACTGGAATGGGCTCAGAGATTGGAGCTGACATGGGCGCAGGGGGTGACCTCTCAACAGCAAGCTCTGGGAACATGGTATTACTTCTTCGAATCAACTCTGGACTGACTAGCGTGGGCACGACCGGCTCTGGCGTGGGCACGACCGGCTCTGGCGTGGGCACGACCGGCTCTGGCGTGGGCACGACCGGCTCTGGCGTGGGCACGACCGGCTCCGCAACGGATGTGGCGTTCTGGGCAGCTCTCTTCCTCCTCATTCTACGCTTCAACGTAGGAGATGGGATAGGGTCTTGAATTTGACTCGGCGTGGGAGGGAGGGTGGCATGGTCCCTGCAGACTGACTCTGGGGGTGTGAGAATCTGCCAGTCCTTGCGATGGTGCAAATATTTAGAAAAGGTCCAATAATCTATGCCTCCTAGTTGCTCCATCTCCCATTGTGGTAGGGGATCATCCAAGCAGAGATTAAAAGCCTCCTTTAGAGTAGAGTCCGGATACTCCAAGCCCCTTGCCATGGTCCAGAAAAACTGGGCGAATGAAACAACCTCCTGGCCCTGCTGGCGGAGCGATGCCACTGCCTGTTGGAGTGCCAGTCTCCCCTTAGCGGTACTGGGAGGAACAATACGGATGCTCATTGCTGGGTCCCGAGTGTGGCTGGTTCGTTCTGTCAGGGATCTGCAAGAAATGGGACCCAAATGCAGAATGAGCAGACAAGGGTATTTTATTAACAAGACAAAGACTGGAACAGCTGGGGAATTTGCAGTGAAACAGTTCAAACAGATGGGCTGGGCAGACAACAATACGGGCAGGAGGGATGACCACTGAGACAGTCCAAGATGACCACAGGCCCAAGCACAGAGTAGGCAGCTCCAGAGGAAGGGTCAGGTAGACACAGGAAACTCGTAGCTTCAAGTGAAACTGCAACGTCACCAGACTAGTCGCCAGGTAGAGACTCACAATACCAGAGACTTGACACGTGAGAGAGGTGAGCTGCTTCCAGGCAGTGGGGTACAGTGGTCAGGAAATCCGAGTGGGGCCAAGACAGGACAATACACAAAAACAAGATTCAAAACGACACAGACAATTGAAGACAAAATTAGAACAAAGCAAAAGAAAACCAAAGCTATAATCCAAGAGTAAGAACAAAACTCAATCCAAAACTGGAATCACTTAAGCAAGAATAAATGAAAGTTTAAATCGAATGAGAAACAAAACTAGATTAGAATACACAAAAAGACTTCCTTTTCTTTTAAACTAGACAAAGCTAAGGACCAAAAAGGATATAAACAACTAGATAAGATATCAAAATAATTATCAAGCTCAAAGGGATAAATTCTAGGCTAAGAGATGGGTAAACACCAAAACGAACCAGCAGAGACACAAGGAAAGAAACCCCAATATATAGGAAAGTACACATGAGGATCAGGTGAAAACAATCAAGCAGACAAGGGCTAAACAAGGGGGCGTGACCAGGGGTAACAAGGAGGTGGGACAAGGGGAGCACGTGGCAGACACAAACAAAGACAGAACCATGTGCTTAGACACAAAACAAACAGAGAAACATGGAACAGAGACAAGATGGACAGGGCTGTCAGGGCAGGATCCTGACAATAATAATATCATCAACATATCAGTCAAAAAATTTGAATTCTGAAATAAGCTATATTTACTATGAAAACATACTGTATTATGGCAAAACATTTTCCTCATTCCAAAAAACCTTGAAAGTAAGCTACAATACTGGCTCATACAGATAACTGTGTATTGTTAGTGTTAATGTAAAAATGTAAACTGATTGCATGACTGCTCACATTTTCACGTATAATTTCAACATATTACATTATAATGTACAGTAGCGTTAGAAATCAAGTTCTAAACATTTTTTTAACAAGGCCCCTGATTATTACAGTCTGACTTTAACGGTTTGTGTGGTCAAATAGAAGGGGGAAAATTGCCACTAAAAATGTCTGCTTTTGGTGCAATTGTTTTGTACAATGAGACAAGACTTTCTTAGCTTTAGCTTACCTGAACAAATGACTTGAGCATTGTTTTCAAGACACACATCAGGATCAGTTGATTGTATGAATCCACATTTCTTAAGTGTAGACTCTGAGCCGGTACACATTGCATTTATCATCCAAATTGGTTTTGATGCCAATCCAAAATGAGCACCACCCACAGCATCTACAGGTTCTCCACAGTCCAGCTCTCTACACACCACTGCAGCATCAGCCAAATCCCAGCCATAACCACACACTGTTCCCCACTGACCTCTGTGAAGTACCTCCACTCTACCAGCACAGCGACTGTGACCACCGACTAACCTCACATTTATTATGTCTGTTAATGTAACAGAGAGCATAATTAAATGTAAAATACTATTATTAAATTAAATTAAATGTGATTTGTTACTTTGAACTCTTACCAGCACACAGCAAACCAATGTTCTGTTCATGTGAACAGTTGCTTTTGACTGTTGGTGATGTTGGACAGAGGTGAATCTGAGACTCATTTCCTCTGCACTGAATCTCTTGTGTCCACATCTGAGCGTCTCCTTTGTCAAAAGCAGCTGCTCCCAGCACCTGTACAGGAGCCCCACAGTCCAGCTCTCTACACACAACCTCTGCATCCTGCTGGTCAAAGACAGCGTCACACACTGACATCCACGTCTGATCATGAAGAATCTCTAACCTCCCAGAGCAGGGAGAACCTCCAACCAACCTGACTTCTAAATAAGGTAATGATTTGCAGAGAAGCCATTTTATTTTTAGACTTATAACGTACAGTGTAAAAGCACTAAAGAAAAGCACACAAAAAATATACTTAATACAAAATGTATTCATTAAGCCAACAAGTTAAAATCAATCAAAATCAACATATCAAAATCAACAAATATTAGAAGCCAATATAGAAGAACAAACAAATCTTGATATTTATTTTTAATATGTAAAACACTTTACCTGAGCAGATGACTCCAGCATCTTTACTATGATCACAGTTGCTTTTACCCCATCCAGTTGACCCACAGTTCTTTAGTGTGGACTCTGATCCAGTACATAAGACAAAACTCATCCAGATTATTCCTGATCCCGGTCCAAAATGAGCATTATACAGAGCATCTACAGGTTCTCCACAGTCCAGCTCTCTACACACCACTGCAGCATCAACCAAATCCCATTCATCATCACACACTGTTCCCCACTGACCTCTGTGAAGAACCTCCACTCTACCAGCACAGCGACTGTGACCACCAACCAACCTCACATGCACAGAGTCTAAATATTAAGCAGTGAGATAGAACATGAACATTTAATTTATGAGATTACATTATCGTACAACTAGTATAATGAGAGTTTAAAGGCAAATTCGGAATTCAATACAAACTGCACTAAAGTAACATCAGTATTCAGTTGATTGGATATAACTTTGCACTGAAAAGGTTAGTAAGCATTTTTTTTTTCACAATAAAATCATGTTAGCACATGTTCATGTCTCGATTCTATTAGTTTTTGGACTGGTCCCATTCTCTTTGACTGTTACCAAGATTTTTTTTGCAGTGTATAAAATTATGCCACAAATGATGTTGATTGGGCTTAAACAATATTAAACCTCTTATACCTTATTACTTTAATATTTATTTTTCTTTCTCTATATACAGTAGATACTCTGCAGCTGATTTCTTTAGCTATTGCAAAATGGTTTTGTGTAAGAGGCTAACATGGAAACATTAAAAGACAGGAGTCTTCTTTCAATGTAGTGCTGCTGGACTATGATTGAGCCATCCATTTTTATTTTATGTAAACATGTTCACACATTTGTGTATGTATGCATTTATGTATTTATATTGGAGTCAGTAGAAATATTTAGACTTTACTGATATCACATGAAAATTAAATTGTGATACAAATTGGGAAACAATAATAGGCCTCTTAGGGTTTTGATAAATAACAAATATTAACATTATTCTGGTAATAATATGTGACCCTGGACCACAAAACCAATCTCAGTTGTTTCAATTTGTGTCCAAAAAAAAGAGTAACTGATATGTA
The DNA here is from genome assembly GCF_023724105.1 of Carassius gibelio. Classification (NCBI taxonomy): domain Eukaryota; kingdom Metazoa; phylum Chordata; class Actinopteri; order Cypriniformes; family Cyprinidae; genus Carassius; species Carassius gibelio. The sequence goes on along the minus strand of NC_068399.1, from coordinate 21,656,693 downwards.
CACATAAATCGCCTTTAAAGTTTTCCAAATGAATTCTTAGCTATACATATTAATAATGAACAATTTAATTTTGATATATTTATGGTAGGAAATTTACAAAATATCTTCATGGAACATGATCTTTACTTAAAATCCTTATGATTTTTGGCATAAAATGAAAATCAATAATTTTGACCCACACAATGTTTATTTACTTATTTATTTTTTTGGCTATTGCTAAAAATATACCCAAGTGACTTAAGACTGGTTTTGTGGTCCAGGGTCAAATATTATAATGATCTAAAGACCATTTAAACAATAATTATAAATGTTTATAAATTAGAAAAACAAAACAAACAAACAAACAAAAAACCGCTGTTTAGCAATAAAGGAAAACTTTCGAAATATTATGACAATGTAATTACATGTACTATATATATATATATATATATATATATATATATATATATATATATACACACACACACACACACACACACACACACACACAAAGTACAGTATAGTTGAAGTGCTTAAAGAACACAATCTTACCCTTTATTTGTATTTTTTTTTAAGTAGCTCGAAATAAATTACATTTGGTTATTTCATACTTACCAGCTGTTATGAATATTACAACTGAAGACAGTAAAATGAGTGTCAGGCATCTCCACCTCATCTTCAACATGATTAACTCAACACCCAGAACAAGCTTCTCCGCTCTGATGATGCAGAAGTACAGGCATCCTCTCAGCCCCCTTAATGAGAGAGAAAGAGACCCAACACCCTCCAATCACACTCGCTATTACCTTATTAGACACAACAGAGGAAATCATCAAACAACTTCAGTGACAAATCAGAGGACGCTTTTCTGATTTTCTCCATATATATATATATCAAAACTGTCAGTGCTTGGTGTAGAGGGGTGTAGAAACACACATGCGTACACAGATACATAAATAAATATAAGACATACACGAGGCAGGAAACTCTCCAGTTTATTTTCAGCATCAAAGCCAATCACCTGCAGAGACGAGATAAAAGCACTGATAACTAACTGAAAATGGCCTAAAAATGTCTATTAGTGCGCAAATATTTTAGCATGACAGTAACACATAATGAACTCAATGTAAAATAGATTATATTGCAAAACAACAGTTAAAAATGTAAATGTTTACAGAGAGCACAGTGCATACTGCACAATAGGCCCTTTTGAGTCTTAAAATGTAATGCAATCATTTATCTCTATCTCAAATTTTATCTCCTGTGACTAATGTGAAACTTAGACAAATTGCTCAAAAGTGGTTTCATTCAGCTGGACCACAAAAACCATAATTGTGAAAATTAACTGCTTGTTTACCTTATGACCAGTAGAGAGAGCTGCTGTGCAATATTTCTAATTAAAGCACCTTTATACAATAGTACTGACAAACTAAAATTGTATAACTTAAAAATTTAATACATGGTCATCTGCTGTTTGTTTTCATTTGAGAGAAAACACATCCCTTTATCTTTAATGACATATACTGTACATTGCCTTACTAAAGTACTATTGAATACCGTTAAATTTTTTTTCATGATTTATTATGTTGCTGCCTTGTGTTAAAGTGCTTTAAATTACTTAAATTATTCTTTGCCACCATTATGGCAAAGCAAAAAAAAAAAAAAAAAAAAAAAAAAAAAAAAAACATCTTAACATCTTTGCAAATTTATTAAAAATAAAAACAGAAGTATTCATACCCGTATCTGGGACATTTGAAATTTTGCTCAGGGGCATATATTGCCCCTGAGCAAAACATTGTAGATGTTAACATTGTAGATGTTACTACACTTCAGTTAAGTGAAGTTAAAGGGTAAGTTCATCCAAAAAGGAAAATTATGTCATTAAAGCTGCAGTCGGTAACTTTTGACGCTCTGGGGGTTAATAAACAGAACTGCTTGCGTCTTGCGGAAGAACATCGTAGCCGGAACTACTTCTCTCTGTTTATGTCTATGAAGAATCACAAAGGTACTGGGTTACTCCGCTGCAGTACCCCCGAAGCAATCTAAAATAGTCAGAATATAAACACTTATTATAGGTGCACCCTATTGATTCAGGACAAGCTAAAAACACGGTTTGAAAATGGATTCATGGTGTACTCACTTATTATATAAATTTTTCTACATTTTGAACACAAACAAAGTTACGGACCGCAGCTCTGATTGGTTGTTTTTTACTGGGAGTGGATGAATTTCTGCAAATGGCAATAGGACCACTGGGAGGAGCCAGAGGAGCTTGATTTTTTCACAGATTATCTGTCTCATATTCTACTGTCAGGACATAATGACAGGTTTAACAAATATGTAAAAAATATATTTTTACAAAAGTTACCTACTGCAGCTTTAATGACCCACCCTCATGTTGTTCCAAACCCGTAAGACCTCCGTTTATCTTCGGAACACAGTTTAAGATATTTTAGATTTAGTCCGAGAGCTCTCACTCCCTCCATTGAAAGTGTGTGCACGGTATACTGTCCATGTCCAGAAAGGTAAGAAAAACATCATCAAAAGAAGTCCATGTGACATCAGAGGGTCAATTTGGAATTTGTTGAAGCATTCGAAAATACATTTTGGTCCAAAAATAACAAAAACGATGGCATTATTCAGCATTGTCTTCTCTTCCGTCTCTGTTGTGAGCACGTTCACTGCAGTGTAGTGATATCTGATTCGCGAACAAATCACTCGATGTAACCAGATCTTCTTGAACCAGTTCACCAAATCGAACTGAATCGTTTAAAATGGTTTGTGTCTCCAATAAGCTATAATCCACAAATGACTTAAGCTGTTAACTTTTTTAATGTGACTGACACTCCCTCTGAGTGCTGAGACCACAGAGGAAAACCCGTACTGTAGGTGGAAGAGAGCAGAAGTTGTGATGAAAGGATACAAGAGGAGGAATCAGCGGTGAGCATGAAGGCAGCGTGACAGAAAATGGAAGAAAGTAATTATCTGAGGAATGTGGAGTAACCAGATGGTTGCCAGTGGTGCTGTTTTGTGTTAGGATGAGGTCTAGCTTATTGCCTGGTTTGTGTGTCGCAGGGGTGTGCTGTTTCATGAAGTCAAGTGAGGCCAGAAATGTTAGGAAGTCAGTCACTCAAGGTTTGTTAGGTGGATGTTAAAGACACCAAGAACTACCAGATTATTATTAAATTATTATTATTATTATTATTATTTATTATACATATTTCAAAGCAAAGCATTTTTTTTAGGATATTTTGAATATAACAGTAGAGTAGAGTCACTAAACTCTGTGAACACTTTTAAAAGCTCTAAAAGTGGCTTCAGTGTTGTTTTGCGTTTGGATGTCTGTGTTTCCCCAGAACCTCATCCACTCTTCGCACGTTCACTCAGCCACGGACACTTACCTTCGGCTCTATTCCCCGCAGTTCCTGTGCCACTCTGTCCTGCTGCCTCATGCCGTCTGCATCTGGATTACTCACCTTCTCTCCACCATCATCTGGACTTCTCACCGCTTCACCATCCCCTCTGAGTATCGCTGTCTCATCGTCATTGTTTGTTTATGTACCATCGCCATATCTTCTCATTAAAACTTTAAACTCGCTATTGTTTCCAGACTGTCCTTTCACCAGCCGTCACAGAAGGATCTCACCGCACATGGAAGCAGCGAGCACCAATACCCTCACCGACTTCATGCACCACAAATGTCAAAAGAATGGATCAGCAGCAGGAGAGTATCTTGAACACCGGACGCGCTGTCCAAGCGCTGGTGGCACAGGTGTCCGAGCTCACCCAGCAGATCCATCAGCTCACGTCTCCCACTTCGCCCTTCGCACCGCCTGCGCCGTCCGTTCCCCCGGGGATTCCCCAGGACCACTTCTGGCCAGAGCCGCGACTTCCGGCGCCGGAGAACTATACGGGTGAGCCAACCTTTTATAGAACATTTCTTAACAAATGCTCGATGCATTTCGCTCTACAGCCCCGCACTTTCGCTACGGAGGAATCCAAAGTAGCGTTCACGCTCACACTTCTCTCTGGCAAGGCTGCCTTATGGGGAACGGCGGTGTGGGAAAATCAACACCCGTGTTGTGCCTCGTTCCACCTCATATCGGACGAAATGAAGAGAGTCTTCGACCGGGCCGCGACCGGCAGAGAGGCCGCCCATCGCCTCTCGGAACTCCGGCAAGGATCTTTATCTGTAACCGAATACTCCATCGAGTTCCGTACCCTGGCGGCCGCATGCCAGTGGAACGAGGCGGCGCAGTGGGATAGATTCCTGCATGGGTTATCCGACCGTGTTCAGCAGGAGATCTACCTCCTCGAGCTGCCCCCTACTCTCAACGAACTCATTGACCTGGCGTTGCGGGTGGATGCCAGGTTTAATCGTCTGGGCCGCCAACACAGTCCTTCCAGGCCTCCCTTCTCTCCTGCTTGAGTCGAGAGAACACGGTCGGTTCTGTCGACGATCACGAGCTCATGCAAGCGGGTAGAGCTCGGCTGTCCCGGAGGGAGAGGGAACAGCGGAGATCCCAAAGACTATGTCTATACTGCGGAGGCTCTGACCATAACACCTACTCTTGCCCGGTAAAAGAGTCAGCCCGATAGTAAATCTGAGGCTACTATCGGGTGGGATCTCCGCTGAGAAGTCCTCACCAACATCATTGACCCTCCTTCCGGTGAGACTGCAGTGGAAGAATCAACATCATGAATGTCAAGCCCTTCTGGACTCCGGAGCCGAAGGTAATTTCATTGATTCTTCACTTGCACATCACCTGAACATTCCTGTCCTTCCTGTGTCTCTCCCCATCCATGTCACCGCACTCAATGGCCAGGAACTGCCTCACGTCACACACCATACAGAACCCATCACACTGATCACATCTGGAAACCATCAAGAAACCATATCCTTTTTCTTCATGGACTCCCCTTTTGCTCCCATTGTTTTAGGTCACCCCTGGTTGTTCAAACATAATCCACGAGTGGAATGGGGTTCTAACACTGTCACATTGTGGAGTGAAAGTTGTCATGAGTCTTGTCTGGTTTCTGCTTGTCCTGTTGTTCCTGTTTCTGTTTTTCAGAAGGAGACCATGGTTTTGCCAAACGTGCCCGTTGAGTATCTGGACTTGAAGGAAGTGTTCAGTAAGTCCCGGGCTGCTTCTCTTCCTCCGCATCGTCCCTACGTGTGTGTGCCATAGACTTAGTGTCAGGTAAATCTCCGCCTAAAGGCAAGTTATACTCTCTTTCTATTCCTGAGAGGGAGGCCATGGAGAAATACATTTCTGATTCCTTAGCCTCTGGGTTCATCCGTCCTTCCTCTTCTCCAGCGGGGGCCTTTTTTTTTGGGTAAAAAGGATGGCTCATTGCGACCTTGTATTGATTACCAAGAGTTGAACAACATTACGATTAAGAACACTTATCCTTTACCATTCATGTCTTCAGCTTTCGAGAGGTTGCAGGGAGCATCTGTATTCACAAAATTGGATTTACGTAATGCTTATCATTTGGTCCGCATCAGGAAGGGGGATGAATGGAAAACTGCCTTTAACACCCCTAGAGGGCACCATGAGTATTTGGTGATGCCGTTCGGGCTCTCCAACTTGCCCGGGGTTTTCCAAGCACTCGTGAATGACTTGTTGAGAGATATGGTAGATCAGTTTCTATGTTTACCTGGATGACATACTGATTTTTTCTTCATCTCTCCAGGAACATGTTCAACACGTCAGACGAGTGCTCCAGAGGTTACTAGAGAATGGGCTTTTTGTCAAGGCAGAGAAGTGCATATTCCATTGACAGTCAGTCCCCTTCCTAGGGTATATCGTGTTTTCTGAGGGAATATGAATGGACCCTGACAAAGTTAAGGCTGTGATAGATTGGCTATCTCCAGATTCCCGTAAGGCCCTACAGAGGTTTCTGGGGTTCGCCAATTTCTATCATCGTTTCATTCGTAATTTCAGCCAACTAGCCTCACCTCTGACAGCCTTGACCTCTCCCAGTACTCCGTTCAGGTGGTCTGACGCAGCTGAGGCTGTGTTCACTAACCTCAAGAACCGCTTTGTTTTCGGCTCCCATCCTTGTGGCCCCTGATCCCACACGGCAGTTCGTGGTGGAGGTCGACGCATCAGAGGTGGGGGTAGGAGCAGTGTTGTCCCAACGTGCTGCTTCAGACGATAAGGTACACCCTTGCACGTTTTTTTCACATCGATTATCTCCTGCCGAACGTAATTATGACATTGGCAATAGAGAGTTGTTGGCGGTCAAATTAGCGTTGGAGGAGTGGCGCCACTGGTTAGAGGGTTCAGGGGTTCCCTTTATTGTTTGGACCGATCACAAGAATTTCAAATACATCAGAACTGCCAATAGACTCAATTCCAGGCAGGCTCGGTGGGCACTTTTTTCGGCCATTTTGAATTTACCCTGTCATACCGCCCGGGTTCCAAAAATGTCAAACCCGATTCTTTGTCATGTCTTTTTGATCCCTCCGCCCGTCCCGTTACTCCCGAGTGTATTTTGCCTGAGAAATTAGTAGTCTCAGCACTCGTATTGGAGGTCGAGTCGAAGGTCAAGACGGCCTTAGAAGGGGTAATGCCTCCGTCCGGTTGCCCAGTGAACCGCTTATTTGTGCTGGAGGAGTTAAGGTCTGAAGTTGTCCAGTGGGGTCATTGTTCCAACATGGCTTGTCACCCAGGGATAAGTAGAAGTAATGGTTTGGTTAGACAATGATTCTGGTGGCCACGTATGGCTCGCAATGTCCACGATTTTGTTTTGGCTTGTTCAGTTTGCGCCAGTGGTAAGTCATCTAACTGCCTTCCTGATGGGCTTCTTCAACCGCTGTCCGTCCATTTAAGACCCTGGTCCCATATCGCTCTAGATTTTGTTACCGCCCTCCCGCCCTCTAATGGCATGACGGTCGTTTTGAACGTAGTGTACCGGTTCTCGAAGGTGGCACATTTCATTCCCTTGCCCAAATTACCGACAGCCAAGGAGACAGCGGTTACTGTTTTAGATCACGTCTTTCGGCTTCATGGCCTCCCGGTAGACGTGGTTTCAGACAGGGGATCTCAGTTTATATCCAAATTTTGGAAAGAGTTTTGGAAATTATTAGGAACGTCAGTTAGCTTGTCGTCGGGTTATCATCCCCAAAGCAACGGACAATCTGAGCGAGCCAACCAAGATTTAGAGAGGACGTTGAGATGTTTGGTCTCCAAGAATCCTTCTTCCTGGAGTCAACAACTCTCTATGGTGGAGTACGCCCACAATTCGTTGCCAGTGTCAGCTACGGGCCTCTCTCCGTTTCAGTGTAGTGTAGGGTACCAGCCACCAGCGTTTCCCAGTCTGGAATCTGAAGTCGCGGTCCCCTCCGCTCACGCATTTGTCCAGAGGTGTCACAGCACCTGGACCAGAGCCCGTGAGACTCTGCTGCGGGTGAGGGAGCGCACTAAGGCCAAGGCCGATTGCCACCGGTCAAAGCCTCCCGTCTATGTCGTGGGTCAAAAAGTGTGGCTTTCTACCAGTAACATTCCCTTGCGATCCGTTTCTAATAAATTAGCTCCTAAATTTATCGGCCCGTTCACTATCACCAAGATCATTAGTCTGGTGACAGTCCGCCTCAAACTACCTCCTGCGTACAAGAGGATACACCCTGCCTTTCATGTGTCCAAAATTAAACCCGTGTTTTATGCACGTATTAATCCGCCTACTCCGGTTCCCCAGCCGCCGCGTCTCGTAGATGGGGAACCGACATATTCGGTTAATCGTATTCTGGACTCGAGATGGAGGGGACGAGGATTCCAGTATCTGGTGGACAGGGAAGGTTACGGTCCGGAGGAGAGGAGTTGGGTACCTGCTAGGGACATATTGGATCACTCCCTTATTGATGAATACAATCAGCAGGTAGGCCCTTCTTGGAACTCCAGGAGGAGTTCTTAGGGGAGGGGGGGTACTGTCACGGTTGGTAAACAGTGATCTCGGGATGTTTACACTTTGTGGTGAATTCTGTGTGTTCCGCGTCTGCACTGATTAGTTGTGGGCGTCTCCGTTAATTGTATCAGCAACAGCTGCCACTCATTACTCATCCACTATATAATGGCTTGTCTCATGTCTTGTGTTTGTGAGATCGTTGTTCTATGTTCGATGTGTTTACAACCCCCCCCCCCCCCCCTGGCTTCAGTGTTGTTTTGCATTTGGATGTCTGAGTTTCCCCAGAACCGCATCCACTCTTCGCACGTTCACTCAGCCATGGTCACTTACCTTCGGCTCTATTCCCCGCAGTTCCTGTGCCACTCTCTCCTGCTGCCTCACGCCGTCTGCATCCGGATTACTCACCTTCTCTCCACCATCATCTGGACTTCTCACCGCTTCACCATCCCCTCGGAGTATCCCTGTCTCATCGTCATTGTTTGTTTATGTACCATCACCATATCTTCTCATTAAAACTTTAAACTCACTATTGTTTCCAGACTGTCCTTTCACCAGCCGTCACATTTATGAGCTGATTTCAGTCTTGGTGTAAATGCATACAAATCACCAGATCTTCCACAGTTCAGCACTTGACAGATCAGACTCACTGTGTCTCTGTCCATCTGGTTTCAACACAAATGCTCTGTGATCTATGATCTGAATGAGCAATCAATACAGCTCATCTTCAGTAGGCTAACATGATTTATTTTTAAACATTTATTTTTTTCATTTGGTTAAAACAAATATGGCAAATTTGTTCAGATGACATTATGACGATGACAGACGACTGAGGTACCCTTGAGCAAAGCACCGAACCTCCAACTGCTCCCCAGGCGCCGCAGCACAAATGGCTGCCCACTGCTACGGGTGTGCGTTCACGGTGTGTGAGTGTGTTCCCTGCAGTATGTGTGCACTTTGGATGGGTTAAATGCAGAGCATGAAATCTGAGTATGGGTCACCATACTTGGCTGTATGCCATTTGTCAATTATCAATCAACTTGGAATTTTATGTTTCAAGCAGAGATGCTGATAGAGAGGCAAAAGTTTAATGCCGCTTTAATAAAGAAATACATTTTCAGAAACTTTGTCATTATACATTATTGATGTCTAAATAAAATGTGTAATCTTTAAACATACGTCAGAAAAGAGAAAATCATTTTTATTATTATTATTATTTTTTTTTTTTGCTAAATGCACTCAAAAGATAAATGCATTTAAAATAAATTTACAAAAAGAGTTTTGTGCAATAATCTTTCATTTCAAAAGTATATGAAAACATGTTAATCCTGTTGTCTAGAAGGGGTAGAGGTTATCACAGAAATGCAAGCTTATGAGAGAACAAATTAAACACCCTGTCTGTTTTATGAATTTATTCTCTATTTTTTTTCCAGTTTATTTGCTGGATGTTTTGAATTGATGTCCATGTTTAAATGTAATTGATTTGGCATATTCAACACTTTTAAGTGTAGAGCACTTCAGAGATAACAAAATGTGAGGCAGTGGATGTAGTCACTAACTCAAACTGTCCCTCCCAGTTTTCATGGTTCTTCCCTCAATTAATCATTGTCTGCTGTTTGAAAACAAGAACAAATGTTTTCATTGCATTAGCATTTTTAGCTAATAAAACTAGACACATTCAGAGTGACGTAAAGCAAAATAACCTATCAAAACAAATCTTGCACATCTTCGCTAAAATTTGTCACATTGCCATATTCTTCCTGACCACCCTATGATATAAATGTGTCATTTATTAAATAAATAGACAAGAAAATAATAATTCACAAAACTCAATACATTATATGAAAACTATAATATAATAATGAAGTCTATGAAATGTATAATTTAACACTATAATAAACTATAACAAAAGAAAAGGAAAACACTGTACCAGACTATTTAAGTTAACTTTGTGATGCACACCTGCTTGATTAATGTAAAACTGCCCTACAATGACAACATCATCATAGCTTTCTGAAGCGTCATCTGAAACACAATAAAGAATAATAAAATGTGACAACCAAATTACACATAATATACATGCATAGTCAATTAATATTTATAATGAAATAAATAAACCTTTAGCAGGACGTCTCAAGTCAACAGTGATTATATCATCATAATTATCGGGTGTGATATGTTGCTCTTCTAAAAGGGTTAAAAGCAAAAGAGGAAAAAAACAAACAAACAAATAAGTTCAAGGCCAAAGTAGGTTAACTAACTAAAGTTAATTAAGTGAAATCTTGTAATCGGTTAAAAATTCACTGACCTGTTGGGCCTGTAGTGGTAGTGATGTCATTATAGTAGTCAGGTGATACTCCAATATAATAATAATAAATAAATAAAAAACAATGAACATTAAAAATGACAGAAAAAAAAGTTATTATATGTATTATATTTACATTGAAAATTTTGTTTGTAATTTTTATATTCAAGATATATAACATTGAATAATATTAACTTGTTTAGTACTTTTTTTGTTTTGTTTAGTTAATTTCACGTTTCTGTATGTAACATTTTTACATGTCATCTCTCTAACCTGAAAGAAACTCATCATCCGCATCTTCATACCCAGAGTACTGTTCTTCAGAAATCACACTTCCTGTTATTGGGAAGCAGAATCTTAAAAATGTTTACAATCAAAAACATTTGGGTAACATAACACTAACCCTATGTAATTTCAAATGACACACACACAAGGTCTCAAAAATGAATCAGCGTGATTTACTCCACTCACCCCTCTGAGTGAAAAGACCATGACTATTAATGGGTCTCCGCTGAATCTCCTCATAAACGGCTTCAGTCATCGTCCTGTGTCTCCTCTTAGAGAGAGCTGTGAGTGTAGACAGACAAACCTGCTGTCAGTTCACAATACAAGACTGATCACACACTGAATAAGACACAACATGACCGTCTCTGGATCTCTCCTACCTCTCCTCATCACTCTGTTCTGCTGAATCAGTATAAGCAGTGGCACTAAGAGCAGTAAGAGCACAACTCCCAGAACAATCACAAGCACTGGGGGGACGGAGAGAGTTTGTGGAGGAGAGACTGATGTTGAGCGCACTGGAGGAGAAACTGGAGGAGAAGCTGGAGGAGAGACTGATGTTGTTGTGGCAGAGGACACTGACAAATCTGTAATATCTGCCAAACACATTCAAAATCATCCAGTCATGATTGTCTTAATATGAGCTAAAATTAATAATAATAAAAAAAAAAAATTGTGACCTTCACAGGTGATTCCAGCGTGCTCTTTCTTGGAGCAGTCAGTGTGGTTTTTCAGGGATAGAGGACAGTCCCACAGGTGAATCTCATTCCCTCTGCACTCGACTTTGTTCATCCAAACAACACCTTCACCAGCACCAAAGACTGAATTCCCATCAGCCCTCAGTGCTGCTCCACAACCCAGCTGCCTGCAGACCACCTGAGCATCGCTGATGTCCCACTGATCATCACAGACTGAGCCCCACACAGCGTTATGATACACCTCCAGCCTCCCAGAGCACCGGCCCTTACCTCCACTCAGTCTGAGAGGAACATGATCTTAATTCAAAGACAAGATGACACATTTTTGGCCAACTGATGTATGTTAGAACAGTGCCAGATACATGCCTTGATATCAAATTGCACTATCAACATACATTGCATGTAGCTTTCATCATTTTATGCTCTCTGAGCATTACCTGAACACTGTCTCTGGTAGGAAGATGTAGAGCAAGTCAAATAACTACGAGGGGACTCATGACTCTCCTGTTCTGTAATTATAAATGAAGTGAATATGTTTTACACTTATATTTTTATTTTATATGGATTGCTGTTTTTTTCAGGCACATAATTTTGTCTGTATCAGTCTCACCTGAGCAGGTGATTTTGGCCACTTCATCTCCATCACAGTCATTTTGTCCCCATGGTAAAGATGGACATTGCCACAGGTTTGAGTCATGTGGTCGACATTTCACTTCATCCAACCAGTTAATAGCTGATTTCACTCTTGATACTGAATCAGAAAAATCACCAGATCTTCCACAGTTCAGCTCTTGACAGATCAGACTCGCTGTGTCTCTGTCCATCTGGTTCCAGCACACATTACCCCAGGATCCATTGTAGAAAACCTCCACATTCCCTTCACAGCCATCAGTTAACCTGATCTCTTTAAAATCTTGAAGAAAATTTAAACTAATATTATTATAAAATCTTATAAAAAAAAATCAAATTTAAGTTGATTTTAAAAAACAACAGTCTAATCCAGTAGTTTTCAACCTGTGGTCATCTGCCCCCTTGTGGGTCGCGGTGGTATTGCAGGTGGGCCGCTATATAATATGTGAGTGAAAGTGACATTCAGCCAAGTATGGTGACCCATACTCAGAATTCGTGCTCTGCATTTAACCCATCCGAAATGCACACACACACAGAGCAGTGAACACACACACATGCTGCGGCGCCCGGGGAGCAGTTGGGGGTTCGATGCCTTGCTCAATGGCACCTAAGTCGTGGTATTGAAGGTGGAGAGAGAGCTGTTCATGCACTACCCCCACCCACAATTCCGTCCGGCCCGAGACTAGAACTCACAACCCTTTGATTGGGGAGTCCAACCCTCTAACCATTAGGCCACGACTTCCCCCGACTTCCTATTGTTAACATATATAAAAATGTCTAACTCATAACATAATAACATCATTTCATATATATAATTAAATAACAAAAAATAAATATTAAACTGTAACTTTGTTGCCACTATTCGAGCTGGATGATTGGTTTAAGAATAAACCACCAATTTATATTATTGCTGCATATGCTACAGAACGACAAATTCAAACATGAATAAATGGCTGTCAACATGTTTGCTCCTGACTGCTTGTTCTGCTGACTGTCTATCTGCTGCCGAGCTCTGGCTGGATCTGGTTTTCCAGTTTTGCTGAGCGGTGCAGCCCGAGTTATTTTCTGTTAATTGCCAGTTCATTCTAGGGCTGTGCGATTAATGGAAATAGTCATAAAATCACGATTTGAGCATGCGCGATTTCTACATGGCTTTATAGCACGATTTTCCGTGGCCCTGACCTCCCGCAGTATGCTATCCAATAATCCAATCAGAATGCAACAGAACAGAACAAAACAGACTGGGCATATGTCTAATTTAACACTTTGACAGAGTTGCAGCAGCTCTCTAAAAAGTTAACATTTAACACTAGTCAAGTAAGGATCAGAGCGTTCACACTGCACGCGGTAAAAGGCTAGAAATAAAAACGTGCGAAAATAATTAATATCTAGTACATGAGCATAGAGAGAGTTGTGAGTGCAGAGGACGCAGTTTAAGTGAGAGGAGACACGTTTTAAGTGTGAAAAACCTGGACACAAGTGTTATTTATATATTTTTAATTCCTTTTTTTCTTCTATACATTTTGTTACACATTTACTAGTGATTATTTTGACTTATGTCTGTTCTAGAGACGTTAAAACTTTTTGAAGAAAAATTTTCAGAGAAATAGCGAGTGTTTTTTTTTTTTTTTTTTTTTGTCCATATCGCACAGCCCTAGTTCATTCAATAAATACAGTTAACAATCTAGGTTCTGAATACTAAATTATTAACCCAACAATAGCGGGGTCGGTTAATTTTTTTGCAGTGGGCCGCACAAACATATGTGTTTGGTTGTGTATGCCGCGAGCTGAAAAAGGCTGGGAACCACTGGTCTAATCTTTACCTGAGCACACGACTCCTACATCCTCCTTGTGATTACAGTCATGTTTTCCCCAGCCTGAAGAAGAGCAGTTCCACAGGGACGTCTCATTCCCCTCACACTCCACCTCATCCAGCCATATGTGTCCAGAACCAGGACCAAACCAGGCTGGTACCTGCTGGTTACTGAGGGCCACTCCACACTGCAGCTGTCTGCACACCACATGGGCATCTTTAATATCCCAGGAGTCATCACACACTGTCCCCCATGAGCCGCTGTGAAAAACCTCCAGCCTCCCTGCACAGTCTCCCCCAGAACCCACCAGCCTGATGGACCCTCGACCTGATATTCAGAGACAGAAAAACAGTGATTGTACATACATATTTCTGATCACTAATAACTGAAGAATCTGTCCAGATGTTGTTGTTCTCACCAAGGCAGGTGATGTACAGCTGTTGTGTGGAGCTGCAGTTGAGAGTTTGTGGAGAGCTGCAGTTCCCCAGATGAGCTTCACTCCCAGAGCACTGGAAGCCCGTCACACACTCATGACTGTGTTCAGGACTGGATGAAGAGGAGCCGTAGAAGTTCAGCACAGAGCCACAGCCCAGCTGTTTGCAGACCACAGAGGATTCAGTGAGACTCCAGGAGTCCAGCAGAACTCTCCTCCAGACCTGATGGAAGAAAACTTCCAGCTCCCCCTCACACTGTCTCTCTCCAGACAACCGCACCAGACCATCATGAAGAGCCAGAGAGGAATCTGAGTGAAAGATGTGTCATTTTTATTAATATATGGTATGGTAATTTATGTACTTAACTTTTGTTCAATAAAATCCATCACCAGAGCAGATGACTCCAACATCTCGTCTGTGAGAACATTCAGCTCGACTCCATGAAGAGATGGAACATTCTGAGAGTTTTGTTTCATTCCCGTCACAATCAAACACATCAGCCCAGATTTCACCACTTCCCTCTCCAAACCAGTCTGATCCCACAACAGACACAGCAATCCCACAATTCAGCTGTCTACAGAGGACATTGGCAGCTCTCATATCCCAGCATGCATCACACACTGTGCCCCACTCTTTGAGGAACTGAAGCTCCACTCTTCCAGAACAACTGTCTGAGCCATTTATCAGTCTGAGATCAGTGTAACCTGAGCGAAGTAAAGAGAGTTCAGAAACAATGCATAAAACATTCTTAAGCTAAGTTGTCACTATATTGATCCCATTATAACTCAAACCTAAGACATGATCTAGTATCAAAAACAAATGAAAAGCTGCTGAATATTTATACTTAACCAGAACAGATCAGTCCCACAATGTTGTCAGTGGTGCAGTTGTGTTTGAGTGATGATATTGAACAGAATGAAATATGAGATTCATTTCCTCTGCACTGAATCTCTTGTGTCCACATCTGAGTGTCTCCTTTGTCAAAAGCAGCTGCTCCCAGCACCTGTACAGGAGCCCCACAGTCCAGCTCTCTACACACAACCTCTGCATCCTGCTGGTCAAAGACAGCATCACACACTGACATCCACGTCTGATCATGAAGTATCTCTAACCTCCCAGAGCACAGGTGAAATCCAGCAGCAAGTCTGGAAGCCTTATGACCTGTTTATATTGCATGAACCACAGTGCACAGTAGAAAAAAACACATAATACAGATATAACGCAGATAAAACAAAAAGTTTTCCACATAAAACACAATAACTCTTTGCATGAACACAAATTCATGGCCAAGAAATAAGGGAAAAAATACTTAATGCTTAGAAGTACAACATTATTTACCTGAACAGATGACCCCTGCATTTGAATTTTGAGTACAGACATTTATGCTCCATCCTGATGACCCACAGTTCTTCAGCGTGTACTCTGATCCAATACATAATGCACTAATCCAGATTGGTCCTGATCCTTGTCCAAAGTGATTATCAGTCAAAGCTTCTACAGGTTCTCCACAGTCCAGCTCTCTACACACCACTGCAGCATCAGTCATATCCCAGAATTCACCACACACTGTTCCCCACTGACCTCTGTGAAGAACCTCCACTCTACCAGCACAGCGACTGTTACCACCAACCAACCTCACATTCATTCTCTCTAAGTGACAGAAGAATACAAAGAGAGACTAGGAGTAAAAAGACGAATATTAAAAAGATATAACTCTCACTTTAATTTATTTCTTACCAGCACAGAACAGCTCCTGGAAGTTATCATCTGAACAATGGTTTTTATAAAGGGATGTTGGACAGAGGTGAATCTGAGACTCATTTCCTCTGCACTGAATCTCTTGTGTCCACATCTGAGCGTCTCCTTTGTCAAAAGCAGCTGCTCCCAGCACCTGTACAGGAGCCCCACAGTCCAGCTCTCTACACACAACCTCTGCATCCTGCTGGTCAAAGACAGCGTCACACACTGACATCCACGACTGATCATGAAGTATCTCTAACCTCCCAGAACAACTGGAGTTTCCAATAAGTCTGGTACCTGAAGTAGCAAGAGATAAAAAATTTGTCTATCCTACATGCATTTTGATTATGGGAGAATTCATTCTCATGTTAAACCAAATCCTTATGAATTCCTTTCTTTTCATGGAACACAGAGAGAGAATATTTAAAGAATATCCTGCCCAGTCTTTTCAATATGATGCAAGTGAATTAGGACTGGGTCTGTCAAAGCACCAAAAATAAATTAAATTCCATTTTAATGTAATTTTATAACAGAATGCACAAGCATCATACTAAGTTTCTTATTTTGATTATTTATGGAGAAAAAAAAAAACTACATACCTTGTGCTCTACAGAAGAAAGTCATTCTGGTTTGGTCTGGCATGAGGGTGAGTAAATAAAGAAGCCTATTCTAATTTTTTGTTTAACTACCCCTTTCAGACAGATGGATCATGTGTAATATAAAACAGAGTAGGCTTTGAAGCAGCTTACCCGAACAGATGACTCCTGCATCTTTAGTATGATCACAGATATATGTACCCCATTGTACTGATCCACAGTTCTTTAGTGTAGACTCTGATCCAGTACATAACTTGCGATTTGGCCAGATTGCTCCTGATCCTGATCCAAAATGAGCATCTACCACAACATCTACAGGTTCTCCACAGTCCAGCTCTCTACACACCACTGCAGCATCAGTCATATCAAAGTCAACACCACACACTGTTCCCCACTGACCTCTGTGAAGAACCTCCACTCTACCAGCACAGCGACTGTGACCACCAACCAACCTCACTCTCATATTGTCTACATAATAAAAACAGAGATAAGAAAAAAGGGCAACACTTTATTTTAAGGTACAATTATCACTATTAAGAAACCATTGACTATGACTTTTGCCTCAAACTCCTAATTTGCTGCTTATTAGAAGTTAGTAAGGCAGTTGATATTGGATAGAAATAGGGATGTAGAATATGATAATTCAGAATATGTGCTATACCTGTAGGTACTAATAAAAAGCCAATATGTTGATAATAGGCATGCTTAAAAGCAACTAGTTAATTATGAGAATTGGTCCTTATACTAAAGTGTTACCAAAAAAAAAAAAAAAAAGGTACAGACAGAAGCAAAGAAAAAAGTAACACAAAAAGAAGACCAAACTATGAAAGTAACATTTATTTAAAGAAAACACTCAAACTACTACCTCATCAGTCATTTAAATAAAATAACTGCTCTCGAGCCCTTTGTCAGTTTAACCAGACAGAATAATTTTTAATTTTATTATATAACTTTTTTTTTTTACATTCCCTTATTGTATAGCTGTATTTTATATTTGATCTAGATTTTTAGGCTCTACTGTTAGTGTTATCTGTATGCACTGAGGGTCTTCGAGTAACAAAATTTTGATTCTCTGTATTTATGTACTGTACATGTGGAAGAATTGACAATAAAGCAGACATGACAAACCTGCACACACCATTCCAACACTGTATTCATGTGAACAGCTGTGCTTGTGTGAGGAGTTAGTTGGACAGAAGTAAATCTGAGACTCATTTCCTCTGCACTGAATCTCTTGTGTCCACATCTGAGCGTCTCCTTTGTCAAAAGCAGCTGCTCCCAGCACCTGTACAGGAGCCCCACAGTCCAGCTCTCTACACACAACCTCTGCATCCTGCTGGTCAAAGACAGCATCACACACTGACATCCACGTCTGATCATGAAGTATCTCTAACCTCCCAGAGCAGCGAGAACCTCCAACCAGCCTGACTTCTGAATAAGTAAACACATATCAACAAAATCATGCATTATTTTAAAGGTGAATAAGAAGATACTGGATGTCTGAACCTTCAAGGGCCTTTCCTAAATAGGCACCTGAGGTTAATTTGGGGTCTTGCAGAATTGCCACTGCTTGTGTATGCCAATGAGTTCCTCGGGGCCACTGGTTTTTCCATAGTTTTTGATCAGGTTTTTAGGTCAATTAACAGACAAGAAGGTGAAATAGTCACAGAATGAGTGCTTTTGGCACATCTGTTTTCTATAATACAAAACTTTTAACTTACCTGAACAAATGACTTGAGCACTCTTATCAAGACATTTGTCAGTCAATTTTATGAATCCACATTTCTTAAGTGTAGACTCTGATCCAGTACAGATTGCGATTTTCATTAAGACTGGTCTTGATCCTAGTCCAAAATGAGCATCACCCAGAGCATCTACAGGTTCTCCACAGTCCAGCTCTCTACACACCACTGCAGCATCAGCCAAATCCCAGCCATACCCACACACTGTTCCCCACTGACCTCTGTGAAGAACCTCCACTCTACCAGCACAGTAATTGGTACCATTTACCAATCTCACATTTATAATGTCTAGGGATATAAGAAACACAAAAGGGAAATAGAAAACTCAAGTGAAAATTAAAATGAAATAAATTAATAATAATAAAAAATGTATAACAAAAAATAATAATAATACTGCTTTGTTGTATTTTGCAGGTAACACCTACCAGCACACAGCAAACCAATATTTATCTCCTGAGAACAGTTGTTTTTGATTGATGTTGATTTTTGACAGAGGTGAATCTGAGATTCATTTCCTCTGCACTGAATCTCTTGTGTCCACATCTGAGCGTCTCCTTTGTCAAAAGCAGCTGCTTCCAGCACCTGTACAGGAGCCCCACAGTCCAGCTCTCTACACACAACCTCAGCATCCTGCTGGTCAAAGACAGTGTCACACACTGACATCCACGTCTGATCATGAAGTATCTCTAACCTCCCAGAGCAGCGAGAACCTCCAACCAGCCTGACTTCTAAATAAAACAACACAAATAAACAAAATAAACAACAACAAATAAACATTCATTTACAGATACTCAAAATAGTGATAACTTACAACTTATGTAAGTATTTACAAACCAATATGCAAGCTCAAAAGTTTTACACAGATTTTACATAAGAGTAATACTTTACCTGAGCAGATGACACCAGCATCTTTATTATGATCACAGTTGTGTGTGCCCCATCCTCCTGACCCACAGTTCTTCAGTGTGGACTCTGATCCCCTACACTTAAGAAAACTTATCCAGATTCGTCCTGAACCTGGTCCAAAGTGAGCATCACCCAGAGCATCTACAGGTTCTCCACAGTCCAGCTCTCTACACACCACTGCAGCATCAGCCAAATCCCAGTCATCATCACACACTGTTCCCCACTGACCTTTGTGAAGAACCTCCACTCTACCAGCACAGCGACTGTGACCACCAACCAACCTCACATTCAAACAATCTATATACTGAGCTAAAGCAATGGCAAAGAGATGATGGGATTAAAATGAGGGTGGAAGAGGAAGAGAAAAATGAATGCAAATGGTGGCAACTATACAAATGGAACACATAAGCCTTTAAATTTAATATATCTTAATTTTTGTATATCTTTATCCATAAGCTTTCATATCAATTAAGCACAAATCAATATAGGGAAAAATATTATAAAAATAACTAAAATGGTGCGTGTCTCTTTGGTATTCTGTAAATAACAAATAAATGATTAGGCATTATTTTCCATCACCTCATTATTATTATTATTATTATTAATATTATTATTATTATTATTATTATTATTATTATTACTACTACTACTATTATTTGAAACAGCACATTAGCTTGACTGTGCTCTAAGATATCTTCTGAAAATAACTTAATCTGTTTCATTTGTTATGTACTTACCAGCTGTGAAGAGTATTACAACTGCAGACAGTAAAATGAGTGTCAGACATCTCCACCTCATTGTAATCCTCAGCATGATTAACTCAACACCCAGTGTACAAGCTTCTCCGCTCTGATGATGCAGAAGTACAGGCATCCTCTCAGCCCCCTTAATGAGAGAGAAAGAGGCCCAACACCCTCGAATCACACTCGCTATTACCTTATTAGACACAACAGAGGAAATCATCAAACAACTTCAGTGACAAATCAGAGGACGCTTTTCTGATTTTCTCCATATATATCAAGAACTCCTCCTCTCCATATACATCAAGACGCTTCACTGAGGGGATGCACACACACACACACGATACTTACAGGAGGCAGGAAACTCTCCAGTTTATTTTCAGCATCAAAGCCAAACACCTGCAGAGACGAGATAAAAGCACTGATAAATACCAGCATATATCCTAAAAATGTCTATTAGTGTTAGCACGACATTAAAAAATAATGAACTTAATTCAGTAAAAATAATAACATTGTAAAATGGATAAAAAATTACCTAATTTAACTAAATCCACAAGTGGATTCAGATGGCCCACAAAAACCATAACTTGCATTCAGTGAACACTAAGCAAGTTGTTCACTTTTGCTGCGTTTCCACAGGAACTTTACCCATTAACTAGGGACTTTGGGCTGGTACCTGGTGTGTCTCCACCGCAGGAACTAGGAACTAAATAAAGTTCCGGGTAAAAAATGCCCCTCAGAAAGTCCCTGCTGGCGAGGTAGTACTTTTTCAAAGTTCTGGAACTTTCGGGGGCGGGACTTTGGTGCTTAACATCCTGATTGGTTGAGTTCACGCAGCATTGGTTGAGTTCAACCACCATTAATTCAGATAATTTTCAAAATATTACTATTATTGTGTCATGAAATCTAATTTGAAAAATATTTCAGGCGGGAATGTAGTTGTTTAAAACTCAAATCTGTGGTTTATTTATAAAGACAGCGCCTATTTAAAAATGTGTTTTGCCGATCTCGGAGACGGTGAGCTCCACGCGATCAGTGGGAGCTCAGTGCTTATGTGTCCGCCGAGAGCAGCCTCACCTCGGCTAGACCTTTTGATGTGTGCCGCTGGCTCTGATGTCTCTTTAGTGGTTAAACATAAAATATAATTCATTTTGGGTAAATCTAACAGGAAATCTTTGGTCTGTTTTCAGTTTATCGAAATGCACAAAGTATGAACTACCGAGGATACAAGTCCGAAATCAGCATACTCCGTATTGAGAAACGCGCGCAGTAGTAGACTGCACGTCACCTACGTCACCAGTCTATTTGCCTAATCTTCCTGGTACTTTACACCACGGTGGAAACGCAGAAAGCAACAGGTCTGGAGGGAAAAAAAGTTATTGGGGAAAAAAAGTTCCTGGTGCAAATGTTATGGGTAATTTCAGTGGAAACGCAGCATTTCTGGCCAACAGAGTCTGTGAGGTTCATTTCTGCTTGCACTGTACATCTTTCTTGAGTATTTTACAATATGGACCTGAGCTTTTGTCATCTTGTTCAAGTTCTGTATGTGAGACTAGGCAGTTTTTAATACAATGTTTGCAACACTAACAAAATGACTCATGTTACACATGTAACCATGGTTCCCTGAGAATAGGTAATGAGGCGCTGCGTCCTCTAGAGGGCGCTATTGAAATGCTGTCATGATGCCGAAGCATTTTGAAGGGGAACTCCATGCAGTGTCCTCTAGAGGGTGCTATGGGAACTGTATACCAACACCTAAGGGCTAAGTGCCTAGGTAACTGTTTCCCCAAGTCAGGACTTGAGGAACAGCATCCCTACCAGTGAAACTGCTAGGCTTTTCGGCACACTCAAGCTCCAATCATCATAGACTAACTAACCCGCCAAAAGTCACTCTGTGACTGACTCATCAGAGGTGGAGGACCACAAGTAGCTACACTAGCCAGGTCCTTCCTCGTGCTTGGGGGCAAACGTAGACTGGCGGTGTATATAAGATTTATAGGCTGCTAAGCGCACTTTCGCCTCCCTGAATTTACCAATCACTGTCTCAACGGATGTGCAGGACAGTTCAGAGGGCGAAACCGGCGTATCGAGAAGAAAACTTTTTTGTCCCCGATGTTCGCCAGGTTCACCCACAGGTGCCTCTCCGTGGCCACCATAACCACCATTGACCTACCAATCATGGCAGCCATCTGCTTGGTGGCCCTGTTAGCCTGATCTGTGGTCCGGTGCACCCTGGTCTAGGTCCTTCAGCAAATCATCCTGGCACACCTGCAGTACAGCCATTGTATGCAAGACAGCACCTGCCTGACATGGTGCCCCGTATGCCCTACCATTCAGGCGAGATATTTCTTTCAGCAGCCTGGATGGCAGGGCCGGAGCCTTCATCGTAGATGTTACCCCATCTGAGAGATAGCTCCCAAGCATCTCTTTGATAGGGTGCATCGACACATATACATGCTCTCGAAATTCACTCAGTTTTAGCATAACTAGTATGCTGACACTGATGGATATGGGATGAATTTGGTTTATCCTGTCTTTCTCTGTGTCTCAGTGCTTCCACTGCAGACCTAACCTAGCAGTAACATGCTCCATATCCTCCAGCAGTTCCACATAGGCAGGGCAGGCTGGCTGTGAAAGCTCTGAAGAATCCTCTTCACCTTTTCAGCCAAATCCTGCTCATGATGGCTAGAAGCCAGCAGAGCACTTCCTGCTGGATAAGAAGATTTGAGAGACAGCACATATTCCTCCCCCAGTTCGGCCTCGTCAGCCCGCGGTGAGTGTGGGAGATTAATCTCACCCTCGAACTCATCAGCGAGCTCCAGCTCCTTTACCTCGAGAAAAGGGACAAATGAGAGCGGAGCTTCCTTAATGATAAACACTAACAACAAACACACTCTGTTTCCTCGAGAGCAGAGCGTGAGTGCTCCTCGCCCAAGCACATGACACAAAGGTTGTGTGCATTATCCGGTGTCAAATATCATGGACACAGATCTGCACACTTCCTAAAACACCTAAGATTAGACATTCCCCTTTACTTACCACTCACACTTCAGAACAAATGATCCTGAAGACAAAACAGAGGATGATGTGTTCTGCAGGTGCCCTTTTATATCCGCAGTCGCTCATTTGCTTAAGTCAAAAGCTTGTGCCTGCCACAGTCAAGTTCATTTTATATTATTTTATTCATGTTTCAGACACTGGCCATGCTGACAGTGTTCCCATAGTGCCCTCTAGAGGACGCAGCATGGCGTTCCCTTTTGAAAGGGAACTGATTTTTCAGTGCAGAAAATGTCCCTTCTACCTAACAGATAGTGGAAAAACTCTCTGGCCCTCACTTATGGCAAACAAACAAAAATGTTACCTTCTTACTAATAGCAAATGAGTCTGAACTCTGCCCTATAGAGCTATATGCTGTGCTGACACCATCTACAGAAAAACAATAATGACAGCATCATTGAATGTGCTCTCTCAAAACCTGTTATTGCTAGATTAGCGCAAGCAAGGAGAATATCTTCAAATATCAATTTAAGACAAAGTTTTAAAGGTAAATAATGTGGTTTCAGAAAACATAAGTTTTATTTCTTTGATTTAGTTTGTAAACCACTCTTGTTTGATTTTCAGGTCCAGAGTAAAATCCACCACAAAATTAAGTTCTAAAAATAATTATATAATGAATGCATAATTGGCCTAGGTTTTTTTTTTTTTTTTCAAAATTAATGTATTCTATCAAATGCCCACTGTCCCCAAGGTGAAATGCCACTCTCTCATGAATGTGCATATGACAGTTAGCAGAATCTAGAAATTATTGTTTATAAAGTTTTAAATATAGATAGTTTTCCTATAAAATCTCATACATTAACTTCTGAAGGCCTTTATTTTTAAGTTATAGAAATAACTATGATTGTAGCCTACTCTGAAAAGAAAGTCATATACACCAATGGCTTGGATGGCTTTAGGGTGAGTAAATCATGGGGTGAGTTAATTTTTCATTAGGGTGAACTATCGCTTTAAGTCTTCAGCTCAAGATTAGACATGTTATCATACTTTTACCAACACAAAACATTTTACAAACATTTTGAAAATACCTACCTGTTCACATGTAGCCTCAAGATGTTAAATAATGAACTTTAATTTACGAAAAACAAATTCGACCATGCATCAGCTAGATCTGGGGGATGTTTATTTAGGTTTAGCATCTCATAATTTTGTTCATTTGATGGCAGGTCTCAAAAACTGCCCAATACAAGCAGGCCACATGACAAGACAGTTGAAAATATATGGCAGTAAGGGTCATCTTACAAAAAACACCAGAGGTTTCACTTAAATAAATAGTGGTTGTCATCAGGCCCATGCCCCTCTCACCAATACCCCCATCGACCCAGCTAAGAATGGTCTGTAACTGCTCTGATAAAGATTCCGTTAATCCGCTCCGTGTTTTCCTGCTAGCTCGAATCCGCAGTATCACTCACAATCTGTTCCCAGTGTCGTTGCATTAACAGGTAGATGCATTACAATTCACATTACAGTCAGTGGATGATTCCCTGAAACAGTAATTTGGTAGTTTGTTTTTGAATTTCTATCAGTAATGATTTTCTCTCAGTTTTATAGAAGTTATAACAACAAAATATCCAAGTTCTTAGAATTAGAATGTCCAAACAAATCATTGTAGCCGAGTAGATCTAATATAAATAGCATTTGCTGTTGTTTGCACCCTTTGTAGACAAACAAACAATGAATAAATAAACAAACAATCAGATATTTAAAAATAAAACCTTCACAAAGAAGATGACGAAGAGGAAGGGAGGCTGCTAAAGGCAGTTCAACATTGCAAACATGAATACAAAGCTCCAGCAAGCCAGCAGGTAAATCATCATAATTCTTGTAATTAAGTATATTTCCCATCATAAATTACTTGTCTCGATACTATTAATCTATAACCCATCATATTATATTACAACCATATTAATAGTAGGCATATAAATAAAAACAGTTATACTGAAAATATTACAAATGTTCTAAACAAGTTGTTTATTAGTGTATAATATATTTTAATGTTGTAAAATATTAAATTAAATTTGTAATACTTTTTTTTGTGGGGGGGGGGGGGGGGATTTCTCTGAGACTTTACATGCCAGTTTTAAGTCTGGATGTCCTGTACAGAGTACATTCAGGGCTTTTCAGAGAGACCAAATGATTGGATGTCTCACCAGGACCCCTCCCTCTCATTGGTCTTCAAATATGTCTGAAATTAATTTAGTGACACTCTTATGGAAATATGACAATATTCTGTGATTATCATTATATCTATTTTTTTAATTGTGTGTCATAAATCAACATCTCTGGAAAATGTTATGGGGTTTCAAATCAAAATATGACTTTTCTGTTATAAAAAAAGAATGTTGAAGACACCGGGACTAAAGCATGTTTATTAAGCATTTTGGGAGACATAACACATTTATACGGAAAGAAATTATATTTCAATATTCTTTGAAATGTTATATAACATTATGAAAATCTTGTCAATTATTACTCCCTTTGTTACACTTCTTTTTTCATTACATGTTGCCCCAAACACATATTAATTAACCAAAAATGATTAAGCATAGAAAATACTTAGTCCCTTAAACCCTAGTCCTGATCCATAACCACCATATGTTAAATAGAATTTATAATATTAAAAGTGATTCTCTTCATCTGTGTTCATGACTATTTTAAGCAACATATTAAATTATATTAAGAGAATCAAAGGCAACTTAAAAAAAAAAAAAAAAAAAAACTTGATGAAATAAACAGAGGCAGCAGGTGTGGCCATTGAGTCATACAGCTCCTCCCTCACCGTTTGACACCTCCCCCCCATCATCATAGTCTGCATTAAAAAAATATATTATGATTACATCCAAGTTAATTTAATTTAAATCAGCAAATTACTAATATAATTATTTCAAAGTGTGTGTCTCTTAAAACAGGAGCTGATAAAGAATGAGACATGCAATTTATTCTTAATATTTAAAATAAATGTTGGAATCATAAGTCAATTAGGTTACCTAACAGGTTTATCACATCTTCAGTTATACTCCACACATCATCATATTCCTCCTGATCTTCCTCTTTACACATGTAAAAAAAAAAAACAAACAAGATAATTTAAATTTTTCTAATACACATTGAGCTTGTCATACAGTACGTCCCTGTCACCTCATGACAGATTATTAGATTACACCTGATATAGCCATAATGATTCATGAATGGTATAAACACATTCAATATATCAAAGAAACAAATTTAGTTACTTTAAAAAGTTATGTGTGACTCACCTGTTGCACACTGAGAGCACTGTCCATTAATAATGACATCATCATAATTCTCTGGTGTGTCCACTACACACACACACACACACACACATACATTTTAAGCTCTTAAATGTAACATTAACATTAAAATAAAATTTTATTTTATCTGAACCAGCCTTCAACTTAAAGCAGCAGGATGTAAAAATTCATGAGAAAAATTATCCAAACATAAAATCACCTTTTTCAGTGGCATAGTTCTGTCTAGTAGTAATGACATCATAATATCCCTCTGGTGTGTTGTCTACAAATTTAACACAAAACTATTGTCGTTATGTGCGCAATATGCACATTATAGAATTACACAGAGTGAACTACAACTGAAGTACAGAAGAGCACCAGCACCTGTCTCATGATCTGGTCTTGGTCCACCAGTGAAGATATCCTCATACAATCCTGTTGTGATCTCATTCACTCTCGCTGTAAAATCAAAATTATATATATTTAGTGAAAAAATTTTTTTATAACTTTTGTAAGTGAAACTTCCATACATTGTAGATTCATTACATCAAGTAAAATATTTCAAAAGTTTTTGTTTGTTTGTTTTAATTTTGATGATTACAGCCTACAGAAAACTCTATCTCAAAATATTAGAATATTTACATTTGGGTTTCTTTAAATGACCATCTCTACAGTAAATTCTGGGTATCTCTTATTGGTAACCACAATGATGAGGAAGACTGTTGACTTGACAATGTTCCAGAAGATGGGTGGCTGTTTACAGAGTGCTGTATCAAAGCATATTAAATTAAAAGTTGACTGGAAGGAAGAAATTGGGTAGCATAAGGTGCACAAACAACAGGGATGACCACAACCTTGAGAATACTGTCAAGCAAAGCTGAATCAAAAGCTTGGGAGAGCTTTACAATTAGTGGACTGAAGCTGGAGTCAGTGCATCAAGAGTCACCAGACTCAGACGTCTTCAAGAAAAGGGCTACCAAGCCACTTATGAAACAGAAACAATGATCCAAAGCAACTTACCTGGGCTGAGGAAAAACTGAAAAGAAATAGACTGTTGCTCGGTGGTCCAAAGTCCTCTTTTCAGATAAAAGTACCTTTAACATTTCTTTTGACAATCAGGGTCTGGAGGAAGACTGAAGAAGCACAGATTCAATGCTGCTTGTAGTCCAGTGTGAAGTTTCTGAACTCAGAGATGATTTAGGGTGCCATGAACTCGGATGGTGTTGCTCCATTGTGTTTTATCAAGTCCAAAGTCAATGCAGCCATCTACCAGGAGATTTTGGAACACTTTATGCTTCCATTACTGACAAGCTTTATGGAGATTCTGATTTCTTTTGCAGCAGGACTTAGCACCTGCCCATATTGCCAAAACCATTTTCAAGTGGTTTGCTGACCATGATATTACTATGCTTGATTGGACAGCCAACATGCCTAAACAATACAGAAGGGCTGAAGGCCACTATTAACGAAACCTGGGATTCAACAGTGCCTCAGCAGTGCCACAGACAGGCTGATAGCTTCCATGCCACACCTCAATGATGCTGTCATTTGTGCATAAGGAGCCCCGAAAAAGTTTTGAGTGCATCAATGAACACACTTCAAAGAACTTGAGCCTTTCTGTTTTGCTAATACATTTTTAATATTATTATTTATCTTAGGAAATATTATAATATTTTGAGATACTGGATCATTAATTTCCTGAAATTTCTAAATTTCACAGTTTAATGATTTTGTTAAAATCACCTCTCTAACCTGTGAGAAGCTCATCGGCATCTTCAGAGATGAGACTCCCTGTTAAAGCGGAGCAGAACAATCAGAAACATATATTTTTTTTTATATTGTTATTGCTATTATTTCATCTTGGTAGGATTCAACTGCAAGATGTTTTGAAAGTTAAGATCAACAACTTGATCCTTACTCA
Source organism: Carassius gibelio (assembly GCF_023724105.1). NCBI lineage: Eukaryota > Metazoa > Chordata > Actinopteri > Cypriniformes > Cyprinidae > Carassius > Carassius gibelio. The sequence continues at coordinate 21,628,690 of NC_068399.1, read as the reverse complement.
AGAATGAGGTGCCAAGCTTATTTCAACATAACAAGGGTAATTAGTACTGCATGTGCTAGCAATGGAGGAGAAGTAAACACTGTAGAGTCCCTTTGAATCAGTAAACGGTTACAGTTATGTTCTGTCATGATGCCTCACCTCTATGAGTTAATTGATTGTGTCTGTGATAAATTTCCTCATATACTGGCTCAGTCTGAGAATGAGTCCTGTGTAGTCCTGTGTACCAGTCAGAGAGAGCTGTGAGTGTAGACAGACAAACCTGCTGTCAGTTCACAAAACATGATTGATCAAACACTTAATAAGACACATTACAGTCTTTGTATCTCTCCTACCTCTCCTCATCACTCTGTTCTGCTGAATCAGTATAAGCAGTGGCACTAAGAGCAGTAAGAGCACAACTACCAGAACAATCACAAGCACTGGGGGGACGGAGAGAGTTTGTGGAGGAGAGACTGATGTTGAGAGCACTGGAGGAGAAACTGGAGGAGAAGCTGATGTTGTGGCAGGAGTAGTGGACACTGAAACATCTGGCAAATTAAAAAATACAGAAATTATAATGATTTGATGCAAATGTTTGGAAATATAGAAATATTTTACACTTTAAAATGATGAAATGAATATTATTCCACAGTGATTACTGTGACCTGCACAGGTGAGTACAGCGTGCTCTTTGTGGGAGCAGTCAGTGTGGTTTTTCAGGGAGAAAGGACAGTCCCACAGGTGAATCTCATTCCCTCTGCATTCTACTTTGTTCATCCACACAACACCTTCACTAGCAACAAAAGATGAATTCCCATCAGCCCTCAGTGCTGCTCCACAACCCAGCTGCCTGCAGACCACCTGAGCATCGCTGATGTCCCACTGATCATAACAGATTGAGCCCCACACAGCGTTATGATACACCTCCAGCCTCCCAGAGCACCGGCCCTTACCTCCACTCAGTCTGAGAGGAACATGATCTGAAACACACACATCAATCAGCACTGAGCAGCTTCAGCACAACATTGTCATAAACCTCACGTTCTTTTCTGTATTATAAACTGGTTTAAATCCCTGTGTTTATTCTGTTCTAGAGCCCTCAACTTCTCTCTGTGACGACTGAGGTTTTTTTTTTTTTTTTTGGGGGGGGGGGGGGGGGGTGGGGGGGGTTACATTAAGATCCCATTCATTTTATCTGTATGATACTATATGATACAATATAAGAAGTAAAAAAATAATTAATTAAACCATGAAAATAAAACCATAATTATTTTTAGGCCTAACCATGACCTTCTGGCCCTTATGAAAATAAGTGCACTAGAAATCTGGGAGTTCTGTTTTATCATAACTTTAATTTGACAAACAGATCAGTGCTGTTATATATGTGAAGCTTTTTTTTCATCTTTGTTAACATTCCTTAAATTAAACACTTTAATCACAGAGAAGCTTCCAAACGGTGATTCATACTTTTGTAACAACTTGTTTAGAACATTGTAAATAATTTTATTATGGCGTTTCAATCTTCCTCTTCCCACCTACATCTAGTGCAAAAGTCAGCTGCTAGACTTCTCTCTGGGACCCACAAGAATGAGCCAGTGGCTTTTATTGTATCTACACTGCACCAGTACACTATTAAATACAGAACTGATTTGAAAATTATATTATTTGTTTATAAAGCCCTCAATAATTTAGCCAGTCAATACCAGTATGAGTATTGTTGTGTTTAAAATTTGGTAATCTTGTTTTTAATTTGATTTAATTTTATGATTATTTGTAAGTTTTACTCTATTCTGTAAAGCACTTTGGTCAACCTCTGTTGTTTTTAAATGTGCTTTATAAATAAATAATGTAATAGATTTTATTTAAAAAAAAACAGTGAAGGAAGTTTAACAGCACATATAGTAAAAATGTTGTAATCAATGTTAGCAACCGATCAATGCAAAACAAATGACTGGCAGAAAGCACCTCAAATTTTTCTAATTGATGAAGTTTATTCTCAGTGGTTTACAGAGTCAAATGTATTCTATTGTCTTTGGCAAAGGCCGGCACAGTATGAATAATGGAACTCATTACTATTATTTTCAAAGCTATATCAGCTATTCAGATTCATATGTGGAAAAAGTAATAAATATTTAAAACAAAATTTGTTGTCAAATAAACTTACTTGAGCACTTTCTCTGATAAGAAGATCCTGAACATGTCAGACGACTTTGAAGAGATTGTTGACTTTCCTCCTCTGAGATCATAACATGATCACGGTTTCATGAAAACAATTTAAAATAATTTATTCATTTCATGTTATTTCATGTAACCTTTTTATTTACAGATAATCACTGAGTTTAAATGGTTTAATAAATTTACCTGAGCAAGTGATTTTGGCCACTTCGTTATCACAATTAGTCTGTCCCCAGGGTGAAGATGGACACTGCCATAAAGTGGAATCATGTCGTCGACATTTAAAATAATCCAGCCAGTTACGAGGCTTCAGTCCCTCTGAATAACCGGGTTCACTCCCAGATCTTCCACAGTTTAGCTCTTGACAGATCAGACTCACTGTGTCTCTGTCCATCTGGTTGTAACACACATTTCCCCAGGAACCATTGTAGAAGACCTCCACATTCCCTTCACAGCCCTCAGTTAACCTGATCTCTTTAAACTCTAAATAGAAAAGATAGGGAATTAATAAAAAATATATATTTTAGACCTTTTAAGGAATAAATAATATTTTTAGAAAAAATAACCTATATTTCACTACCAGACGATAAAACCATTTCAATAATAAATAGATCAAATTTTTACAATTTGCAATTGTAAGATGCATGTCTTTTATTAAATAAAAAGAACCGAATCAGAGTCATTCATTTGAGAATTCAAATTTTCATGTGTTCCACAATGAATATTCAGCAGACGCGTCGCACCTCGGAGTAAGATTAACTTTGTCTGAGTGTATAATATATTTATTATAATATTGCTAATAACAAGTCCCATTTATGGGTTATCAAAATTCATTTAAATTATTGTTTACTGTTTACCTGAGCACACGACTCCTACATCCTCCTTATGATTACAGTCATGTTTTCCCCAGCCTGAAGAAGAGCAGCTCCCAAGGGACGTCTCATTCCCCTCACACTCCACCTCATCCAGCCATATGTGTCCAGAACCAGGACCAAACCAGGCTGGTACCTGCTGGTTACTGAGGGCCACTCCACACTGCAGCTGTCTGCACACCACATGGGCATTTTTAATATCCCAGGAGTCATCACACACTGTCCCCCATGAGCCGCTGTGAAAAACCTCCAGCCTCCCTGCACAGTCTCCCCCAGAACCTACCAGCCTGATGGACCCTCGACCTGATATTCAGAGACAGAAAAACACATTATTGATCATGAAAATCTGGAAAATCTGTCCAGATGTTGTTGTTCTCACCAAGGCAGGTGATGTACAGTTGTTGTGTGGAGCTGCAGTTGAGAGTTTGTGGAAAGCTGCAGTTCCCCAGATGAGCTTCACTCCCAGAGCACTGGAAGCCCGTCACACACTCATGACTGTGTTCAGGACTGGATGAAGAGGAGCCGTAGAAGTTCAGCACAGATCCACAGCCCAGCTGTCTGCAGACCACAGAGGATTCATTGAGACTCCAGGAGTCCAGCAGAACTCTCCTCCAGACCTGATGGATGAAAACTTCCAGCTCCCCCTCACACTGTCTCTCTCCAGACAACTGCACCAGACCATCATGAAGAGCCAGAGAGGAATCTGAGGAGATGTGGAATTTTACAAAGATGTTGCGAGATATTGCATGTATTAAATTTTTTGCTCAATAAAATCCTCTCACTAGAGCAGATGACTCCAACATCTCGTCTGTGAGAACATTCAGCCCGACTCCATGAAGAGATGGAACATTCTGAGAGTTTTGTTTCATTCCCGTCACAATCAAACACATCAGCCCAGATTTCACCACTTCCCTCTCCAAACCAGTCTGATCCCACAACAGTCACAGCAATCCCACAATTCAGCTGTCTACAGAGGACACTGGCAGCTCTCATATCCCAGCATGCATCACACACTGTGCCCCATTTACTGAGATACTGATGTTCAACTCGACCAGAACAGGAGTCTTGTCCGTTTACCAGTCTGAGATCGGTGTGACCTTAATGAAGAATAATGTTTAAAAACATTTTTTTATTTTTTTTTTTACAAAAAAGAAACAAACTTTGTGATTATCACAGTAAGTGGAAACTACAGTTCCATTACCAGAACATAACAGCCCAATGGCATTCTCATTGGTACAGTTGTGTTTAAAAGATGATGTTGGACAGAAAGAAATATAAGACTCATTTCCTCTGCACTGAATCTCTTGTGTCCACATCTGAGTGTCTCCTTTGTCAAAAGCAGCTGCTCCCAGCACCTGTACAGGAGCCCCACAGTCCAGCTCTCTACACACAACCTCTGCATCCTGCTGGTCAAAGACAGCATCACACAATGTGTACCATGTGTTCCCATGATTCAACTCTATTCTTCCAGAGCACAGGTGAGGTCCATCAATAAGTCTGGAATGTTTATGATCTGTTTATATTATATTTAATAAATGATACAAAAGAGACAAATCACAGTTATTTGGAGTGTATATGTTGAGCATATGAAAATTACAACATGAATATCAGATTTACAGTTTTGTGTCATTTATCATAGTAAACAGTATACTATATAATTCACCTGAGCAGATGACTCCAGCATCACTATTATGAGTACATGTGTGCGTTCCCCATCCTGCTGATCTACAGTTCTTCAATGTAGATTCCATTCCAGAACACAAAGCACTCATCCAGATCGGTCCTGATCCTGGTCCAAAATGAGCATCACTCAGAGCATCTACAGGTTCTCCACAGTCCAGCTCTCTACACACCACTGCAGCATCAGCCAAATCCCAGTCATCATCACACACTGTTCCCCACTGACCTCTGTGAAGAACCTCCACTCTACCAGCACAACGACTGTTACCACCACCAACCCGCACATTCATTGAATCTGAGAAAGAGTAACAGAAAGAGAAAGTTTTTAGAAAATTTTTAATATTTAAAATAATGTACTACTGTGTTGTAGACATACATAAGTGTCTCTTCCTTTCTCTCTCTCTTAATACAGTTCTTACCTGCACACACCAGTCTAACATTGTTGTTCTGTGAACAGTTGCTTTTGACTGATGCTGATGTTTGACAAAAGTGAATATGAGATTCATTTCCTCTGCACTGTATCTCTTGTGTCCACATCTGAGCGTCTCCTTTGTCAAAAGCAGCTGCTCCCAGCACCTGTACAGGAGCCCCACAGTCCAGCTCTCTACACACAACCTCTGCATCCTGCTGGTCAAAGACAGTGTCACACACTGACATCCACGTCTGATCATGAAGTATCTCTAACCTCCCAAAGCAGGGAGAACCTCCAACTAGCCTGATTTCTGAAAGAACACAGATCATTTAAATAATTTACTTTTGAAAATAAAATCATTTTTGTATACTTGATGTATAAAAGTAATACATCTAACTAGCCTATTTGTTTTTTTGATAACCACCAACTAGAATCGGAAACCTATAAACCATATTGAGAACAAAAAAATGTAAAAGCCACAATATATTTTTTTAAATACAAAAATATATTATTGAGCAAGTACATACAGAAAAAAAACTAACAAAAAAAAAACATATATATATATATATATATATATATATATTTACATTTACATTACATTTATTCATTTAGCAGACGCTTTTATCCAAAGAGACTTACAGATGAAGACAGTGGAAGCAATCAAAAACAACAAAAAGAGCAATGATATATAAGTGCTATAACAAGTCTCAGTTAGGTTAACACAGTACATGTAGCATGGGATTTTAACTAATATAATAAATAAAAAGAAAACAGATAGAATAAAAAAATAAAAGAATAGAGCAAGCTAGTTAGAGGTCTTTACACATACACACACACATACATATACAATTGCATAATAAATGAAAAGAAAATAGAATACAAAAAGATTAGAAAGGTAGTTAGATTTTTTAAAGAATATAATTAGAATAGTGAGTGTTACAGTTAAAGGGTCAAATAAAGATGGAAGAGATGTGTTTTAAGCCGATTCTTGAAGATGGCTAAGGAGCTGCTCGGATTGAGTTGGGGAGTTCATTCCACCAGAAGGGAACATTTAATTTAAAAGTCCGTAAAAGTGACTTTGTGCTTCTTTGGGTTGGCACAATCAAGCGATGTTCACTTGCAGAATGCAAGCTTCTAGAAGGCACATAAGTCTGAAGTAACGAATTTAGGTAAATGGGTGCAGAGCCAGTGGTAGTTTTGTAGGCAAACATCAATACCTTGAATTTTATGCGAGCAGCTATTGGAAGCCAGTGCAAATTGATAAACAGAGGTGTGACGTGTATTCTTTTTGGCTCATTAAAAATTAATCTTGCTGGCGCGTTCTGAATTAATTGTAAAAGTTTGATAGAATTGGCTGGAAGACCTGCCAAGAGGGCATTGCAATAGTTCAGCCTGGACAGAACAAGAGCTTGAACAAGGAGTTGTGCAGCATGTTCCGAAAGAAAGGGCTTGATCTTCTTGATGTTGAATAAAGCAAATCTGCAGGATCGGATACAGTTTTAGCAATGTGGTCTTAGAAAGTCAGCTGATCATCAATCATAACTCCAAGGCTTCTAGCTGTTTTTGAAGGAGTTATGGTTGATGTGCCTAACTTGATAGTGAAATTGTGATGGAACGATGGGTTTGCTGGAATCACAAGCAGTTCTGTCTGGGCAAGGTTGAGTTGAAGGTGATGGTCCATCATCCAGGAAGAAATGCCAGTTAGACAAGCTGAGATGCGAATAGCTACCGTCGGATCATCAGGATGGAATGAGAGATAAAGTTGAGTGTCATCAGCATAGCAGTGGTATGAAAAGCCATGTTTTTGAATGACAGAACCTAATGATGCCATGTAGACAGAGAAGAGAAGTGATCCAAGAACTGAGCCCTGAGGCACCCCAGTAGTTAGATGTTGAGACTTGGACACCTCACCTCTCCAAGATACTTTGAAGGACCTATCTGATAGGTAAGACTCAAACCATTGAGTGTTCTTCCTGAGATGCCTTTCGCCAGTAGCGTTGATAGGAGGATCTGGTGGTTAACCGTGTCAAAAGCAGCGGAAGATTTATATTTATATATATGTTCGGCCTTCTTGCCTGGTCACTGGTCCTGGGGACACTTTTTTATATTTTACACGTATTCCTTATTTAATGCATCTAATTCAGATCATCAGCTGTCAGATAAGTAAGACACAATGTACAGAGCAGTGGGTCCCCAAGACTGATGTTGAGAACCACAGAGAAACTAAGCAGGTTTATTCAAGTAACAGTGACTATTTTTTGCCAAGTATTTTTGGTTTGTCTGTACAGTATATCAAACTAAATTATTTTAGTAGAGACCATTTAAGTGATTAAGGTGAGGTACTGTACTGTGTGGAGCAGTTTACCTGAGCATCTGACTCCAGCATCTTCATTATGATCACAGTCGCTTTTACTCCATCCTGATGTGCCACAGTTTTTCAGTGTAGACTCTGATCCAGTGCACACAACATAACTTATCCAGATCGGTCCTGTTCCTGGTCCAAAATGAGCATCACCCAGAGCATCTACAGGTTCTCCACAGTCCAGCTCTCTACACACCACTGCAGCATCAGCCATATCCCAATAATCATCACACACTGTTCCCCACTGACCTCTGTGAAGAATCTCCACTCTACCAGCACAGCGACTGTTGCCACCAACCAACCTCACATTTACACGGTCTGTATATTGAACAGAGAGAATGAGAAATAAAGAGACAGCAAGGAAAATATAAAATCGGAATTAATTTTTTTTGTAAATGAAACACAGTATGAGAGGGAAAACATTTAAGTATTTTGGTAACATTATAATTTCAGCCCAGGGATTTGAATCTAGAAAATAAATTAGCTCCAACCTGCACACACCAGTTCAACACTGTTTTCATGCGAACAGTTGTGTTTGTCTGATGGTGATGCTGCACAGAGCTGTATCTGAGACTCATTTCCTCTGCACTGAATCTCTTGTGTCCACATTTGAGTATCTCCTTTGTCAAAAGCACCTGCTCCCAGCACCTGTACAGGAGCCCCACAGTCCAGCTCTCTACACACAACCTCTGCATCCTGCTGGTCAAAGACAGCGGCACACACTGACATCCACGTGTGATTATGAAGTATCTCTAATCTTCCAGAACAGCGAGAACTTCCAAGTAGCTTGACATCTGTAAGCAAAAACAACGAATTGATATATATATATATATATATATATATATATATATATATATATATATATATATATATATATATATATGTATAAAAACCTTGGTTTATAAAAACAATATTTTAGAAATTCCTCAGATCACATGGAAAACACTACAAAATTTATATATTTGTATTGTATTCAGAATATATGAATAAAAAGCTTGAAAAAACAACAACAACAGTAGACGTAAACGATAAACAAAGGTATCTTGCATACTGTAGGTTTATTCTCATTTATTGATTCAGTTAGCATACACTTGAATGAGATATGTTTGTGATTTCTATGTATACAATTCAAAAGTTTGTGGTCAAATTACATTAATTACACTTATAATGTTACAACATACTTCAGTTAAAAGCAAGATTATTGAAAAGGAAATATTTAATCAGGTGAACAAATACTTAAACTCAAATTGATGCCTGGACAATTTTCAATATGGTTTTTGACCGCATCACAGCACAAAGACTGCACTCTTTAGATAATAAATCATATTTACTTAAATTCTGATTCAGGCAAAATATCAGTGCTGGTACTACTAGATCTCAGTGTTAAGTTTGACACAGTCGATCAGAACACTTCTAGGGAGACTGGAAAACTGGGTCAGGCTTTCTGGGATGGTTCTCAATTGGTTCAGGTCAGAAGGGAGAGGTTATTATGTGAGTATAGGAGAGCATAAGTCTAAGTGGAAGTCTATGACATGCGGAGTCCCACAAGGCTCAATTCTTGCACCACTTTTGTTTCAAATGACTACAACTTCATTGACTCCCTTTGCCAATACATTCATGAAATTACCAGTTGGATGTGCAAGAACATTCTTCAGTTAAACATGCAAAAAATTAAGGCATTGCATTTGGAAACAAAGATGAAGATCTCAAGGTAAATGCATACCTTGACTCTAGGGGTCAAACAACAAAAACAAATCAAGTCATGAATCTTGGTGTGATTCTGGATACACACCTGTTTCAGTAATCATGTCAAAACAGTAATTAAATCAGCATACTATCATCTAAAAAACATTGCAAGAATTATGTTTTGTTTCCAGTCAAGACTTGGAGAAACTTTTTCATGCCTTTATCACCAGCAGGGTGAACTATTTTAATAGTCTCTTCACTGGCCTTCCCAAAAAGACCATTAGACAGCTGCAGCTCATCCAGAACACTGCTGCCAGAATTTTGACTGGATCCAGAAAATCTAAAGCATATAACACAAGTCTATAGTTCCTTGCACTGGCTTCCAGTTACATATAGGATTTTTTTTAAAGTACTTTTACTCATTTATAAACCACTCAATGAACTAAGACCTAAATACATACAGAAGACCTAACAGCGCATTAGGATGGAGTCAGTTAGAAATACCAAGGGTTCAACACAAAACAAGGTGTAGCAGGTTGATATTGGTCGCAATGGTTCCTATCACACTGATTGTAACAGGTTGATTGATCGCAGTGGTTTCAATTACACTCTCTCTGGACCAATCAGGGCTTGGCTGCATGCTATATAGGCAGGGGTTCTCTATGGACACTCCTTACACTTTGTTGCACATTTCGGCTCTCGACTCTTCGCGGTGCAGTCATGGTAATTCGACAGGTAATGAAATGGGCTGATTTGATTCATCTATAGGCCTTGTTTACGTTTACAGTGTGCAGTGTCTCCCTGTTATGAACCCGATCATTCCTGTGACAGAACCGGGTTGAGTTTTGCTGCTGGCTCAGTGTAGCTGTACTATTCTCACTATTGGTGTGAGACTCCTTGATTGGTACGTATGTATACTAGTTGGCATTATGTGTATATTTCAATCACAAACTCTAATCACAAATCCTATTCTACAAATCACACATTTAGAAACTCGTACGCTCACATTTTTGATACAATTGCTGCAGTGAATGTGGTGCAAAACGCACTTACACACCTGCATCAAGAAATGTGAAGTCGTGGAGAAATGTTGAACATCTGCAAATCAATACGTGAATTCATCAAATGAGAGTTACACACTTGTAGAATGTTTTCTCAGAAATGTCTTGTAACTTTTTCTAACACAAAGTACACAACTACAGCTGCTTAAATCTTCAGCGATGAATCTCAAACAGTTTTTCGCTTTCAAGTGACAAGTTTCGCGCTCTCCCTTTTGCACCAAGATATTTGGTTCAAAAGTGATTTGTGCATCTGTAGAGTTAGTGGGCGGGACTGTTTAGAGATTAGTGAATTCAGCCAATCAGAAGAGCTACTTTGGCTCGTTGCTGAGTAGGAACATCTGACTCAATCAAGTAATTTTGCCTCTCGAAATAAATTGACCCATCTTTTGAATTGATAATGCTAATTGATTAAGTGATCAATCTTTTATAAATAATAAATGTTGCATCATTACACAATACAATCAACAACAATAACTTTAGCAGATTATTTAAAATACCTCATAAGTATCACTTCAAGAAGGTCTGCTGCTATCATAGATATGGTCTGCTGTTCTTATATATGACTGGGCTCATATACTAATATACAGCCTCCCCTACTGGACGCATGAGGAACAACAGGGGCATAAAACTGCTTGGGGCGTATATCTACCGGCTCAATAGCTCTTCTGATTGGCTGAAATTCTGTAATCTCTAAACAGTCCCGCCCACTACCTCTACAGATGCACAAATCACTTTTGAACCAAATATCTCGGTGCAAAAGGGAGAGTGCGAAACTTGTCACTTGAAAGCGAAAAACTGTGTTTGAGATTCATCGCAGCAGATTCAAGCAGCTGTAGTTATGTACTTTGTGTTAGAAAAAGTTACAAGACATTTCTGAGAAAATATTCTACAAGTGTGCAACTCTCATTTGATGAATTCAATTCAAGTTTATTTGTATAGCGCTTTTTACAAAATAAATCTTTACAAAGCAACTTTACAGAAAATTATGTTTCTACAATATTTAGTGATTCACGTATTGATTTGCGGATGTTCAACATTTCTCCACGACTTCACATTTCTTGATGCGGGTGTGTAAGTGCGTTTTGCACCACATTCACTGCAGCAATTGTATCAAAAATGTGAGCGTACGAGTTTCTAAATGTTAGATTTGTAGAATAGGATTTGTGCACCTGCAATGAAGAATTTGAGAAGGTGTAACTGTTGTGTTGTGTTTGTGGGAGAGAAAAAAAGTCTACAGGTTTGCATCTCTTAAAACATTTCTCTCTGTGACTTCAAATTTACTGATACACATGTGTGGCTTTTCTCTACAACTACAAATCGCACTGCCACAGGTGTTCAGTTGTTTTGAATCAAAAATAACTTCATAGCAACGTGCCTTCCAACACCAGGACCTAATGCCCAATTGGGTGTCTGGTAGGGCGGTATTTGCGTGATTTGTGATAGATGATAGCTTTTGCTATCTTTTGGACTGACTGTGCTCCTTAATGTGTGTGTAGATTAGGGTCTATGTTTATTTATTTATTTATTTTTTTGTTAAATTTACGATTCAGTGATTCTCTTGGTTAATTTATATTTCTTTAAGTTTTGATAACGACTTTCATTTTTGCAGAAACTTTTATTTGTTAAACTCTGGTTCTTTTTGTTAGGCTCTCGGCAGGTATTAAGTCTCCTTTGCTGCCTAGAAATTGCCTTAGACTGAAGTTGCTTTTTTTTCATTTATTGATTTATTTCCCCTTCCCCAATAATTGACTGTTCTCTCTCCCACAGTGCTGAGTGGCAAAAGTGGTGGTCTCTTGTGTGCCGCTTTCCCTTGTTTGCTTATTTTGGGTTTTTTATCGCAGTGAGTGTGTGTGTTCACGTGTGATTGGGGAATCCTCCCGAGATCCCACACCCCTTGACCCTACCTCTCCACTGGTAAGGCCTCAGCACTCATTTCCCCTATTTTAGAGTATGGTATCTTATACTGGTTTTTTTTTTAGTAATTGTATGAATAAAATTTGTCTTCTAACGGAACTACGTCTCTGGCTTCATGCATAATTCAAACCTGTGTGCTTTTTGTATTTTGGTGGTTTAACTATTGAGTTAGTCAAATCCTATTCTCGGGGTGAAATTCCCCAGGTGGCGTTGCCGGTAAAAGAAGTCCTACTCCCCACAATCTGGCGTAGTCGGAAGGGTCTTGTGCATTTCTGAAAGCCATAGACGTTTGTTCCGGTTTTTGTGTGGTGTGACTATTGTATTGGGTGTTATTGTGTTTAACCTCTTTTTTTTTTTTTTTTAATTTAGAGACAAAACAGCAGCTGGCTTCACCCTTTTGTGGATTTTGAAGAACTGCTGTTACTTTCCTTTTCGGCTCCATTGTACCAGTAGGGCTTAGTTATGGGTGAGGAGTTACAGGAGTTGAGGGAGCTGGTTGCACAGTTAAGAGCGGATAATGAGAGGATGCGCTAGGAGCAGGATGTTAATGCTCCTGATCCCAGCTCTGCAGCCCCTATTACTGCCATGGTTAATGCCCCTGTAACTGAGCGACTTATTGTTGTAGCTGGAGTTCGAAAATGTCCCATGTTCTGGGGTAGATCAGGTATAGGGCTCATAGAGTGGCTTTATGAGGTGCAGGCCTGCATGAGGGCACGCCACTTGTCTGTTTCGGATCAGGCCTTCTTCTTGTTTGACCATTTGGAGGGAGAAGCGCATGAAGAAATAAAGCATTGGCCCAGTACAGAGCGAGGTGATCTACCAAAATTATAGTGGCATTACAGTAGTTGTATGGCTGTTACGAGTCCTACGTAGCCCTTCAGGAAGCTTTATTTTCTAGACTGCAGCAGGAGGGAGAGACAATGCACGCTGTAAATGTAAACAAGGCCTATAGATGAATCAAATCCGCCCATTGAATTACCTATCGAATTACCATGACTGCACCGCGAAGAGTCAAGAGCCGAAATGTGCCTGCGACAACAAAGAGTAAGGAGTGTCCATAGGGAACCCCTGCCTAGATAGCATGCAACCAAGTCCTGATTGGTCCAAAGAGAGTGTAGTTGAAACCACTGCGACCAATCAACCTGTTACAATCCGTGTGATTGAAACCATTGTGACCAATATCAACCTGCTACAATCAGAAGACTGCATTTAGCTATAATGCCTTCCGCAGTTGGAATCAGCTTCCAGAAGAGATCAGATGTACTAAAACATTAGTCACGTTTAAATGCCGACTTTAAAACTCATCTGTTTAGCTGTGCATTTATTGAATGAGCACTGTGCATCGTCAAGACTGATTGCACTATATTTTATTTATACATTTTATGTATCATTTTCTATTCCTAACTGTTTTAAATTCCTTTTAATCATTTAAAATGTTTTTACATTTCTTGCTTTATTGTTATTTTTATTTACTTTTTTTTTTTTTTTTTATGCAAAGCAGTTTTAATTACCATTGTGTATGATATGTGATATATAAATCAAGTCCTTGTCTTAAAAAAATATATGTTCAAAGAGTCCAGAAAAAAAATCCAAACTTTTTATGGAGTTGGTGGGGGACACTTTCTGGTGATATAATTATGTTGAAGACTTGAGCAGTTTACCTGAGCAGATGACTCCAGCATCCCCAGTATGATCACAGTAATTTTTATTCCATCCTGTCGAGCCACACTTCTTCAATGTGGACTCTGTTCCAGTACATAAAACATTGCTCATCCAGATTGGTCCTGATCCTTGTCCAAAATGAGCATCACCCAGAGAATCTACAGGTTCTCCACAGTCCAGCTCTCGACACACCACTGCAGCATCAGCCAAATCCCAGTCTTCATCACACACTGTTCCCCACTGACCTCTGTGAAGAACCTCCACTCTACCAGCACAGCGACTGGAACCATTTACCAATCTCACATTCACACTCTCTATATATTGAACGGAGAGAACAAAAGAATGACAGTCTCATAATGTTAACAAATCACATCATCATGAGAGGGAAAATTTTGCTAACATCAAATTTTCAATCTGGAGATTTAAATCTGAAGAAGTAATTTGTTCCAACCTGCACACACCAGTTCAACACTGTTTTCATGTGAACAGTTGTGTTTGTGTGATGGTGATGCTGCACAGAAGTGAATCTGAGATTCATTTCCTCTGCACTGAATCTCTTGTGTCCACATCTGAGTGTCTCCTTTGTCAAAAGCAGCTGCTCCCAGCACCTGTACAGGAGCCCCACAGTCCAGCTCTCTACACACAACCTCTGCATCCTGCTGGTCAAAGACAGCGTCACACACTGACATCCACGTCTGATCATGAAGTATCTCTAACCTCCCAGAGCAGCGAGAACCTCCAACCAGCCTGACACCTGAAAGAACACAGACGATAATTTTAATTTAAATAATTCACTGAAAATCCTTTTTGTACACTTGATGTATAAAAGTAATATATCCACTAGCATATTAGTTTTTTTTAAACAACTAATTAATCTTAAACCTATAAACAACAAATAAAACAATGAAAAGCCTGAAAAAACACAGACATTTTAAATGATTTATAGGAAACATACACTAAACATTTCATATTTGTATTTTAAAATCCAGCAAGAATCTTGTTGAATCGTGTGTCAACGTAGACTGCAGCCATGGAAAAAAGTATAATAATAAATTATAAACACTGTTAATTATAATAAAACAGAAAAGATATTTTAAATTGCCATGATAATAGCAATAATAATAATGATAATAGTAATAATTCAAATAATTACCGTTTTACCGTGACAATAAATTCAGTCCTTGCACACACAGGACTCAAATAAAAGACTCAAATAAAGTAAAATCACCTTACTGGCCCCAAATTTTTGAGGATGTATTGTTATGGTGAAAATTGGAGCACTTTACCTGAGCATCTGACTCCAGCATCTTTATAGTGATCACAGCTCGTTTTACCCCAACCTGTTGAGCCACAATTCTTCAGTGTAGATTCTGATCCAGTACACATGACATAACTCATCCAGACTGGTCCTGATCCCGGTCCAAAATGAGCATCACCCAGAGCATCTACAGGTTCTCCACAGTCCAGCTCTCTACACACCACTGCAGCATCGGTCATATCCCAGCTATTATCACACACTGTTCCCCACTGACCTCTGTGAAGAACCTCCACTCTACCAGCACAGCGACTGTGACCACCGGCTAACTTCACATTTATGTCTTTTTGTGCAACAGATGTATGATACACTGAGAGAAAGAAGGAAAGCACAATAAGAAAACAAGAGAATAAGAAGTTTAAGAAATAACTTTAAAAATGCACAAAATATAAATAACGTGGCAATTAAGATGGTTTTCCTTCTTAACTAAAAGTATAAACCTACCAGCAGTGATGAGTTTTAGCAGTAACATCATCTTCAGACTCCTCATCATCTTCATGCAGCACGACACACACTATTTTATCAGCTCAGAAGTTTCTCCCCTAAAAAGCCCCCTAAAGAAAAGAGCCCTAAAATGTACCAATCGTGCTCATCATTACCTTATTAGACAGAACAGAGGAAATCATCAAACAACTTCAGTGACAAATCAGAAGAGGCATTTCTCATTTTTACCATATACATCAAAAGAACGTCAGCACTGAAAAGGACTCCTCCTCCTCCATATAGAGACATACACACACAGACACAGAGTGCCAGAGGCAAAAATAGTCACACATCATACGGGAGACATTAAAGAGAGGAAGCACACCAGGATATTTACAGAATCAACACCTGCTGAGATACAGAGACTGATAAATGCTCACTACAAACATCATAACACATACAAATTACATTAATATATATATTTATATTTTTCAAATATATAATATATCAATATATATATAAAAAAATAAAATGTATGAGTCATAGTGAATATGGATAAGATTAGCATGAAAATCAATACATTAAATTAAATATTAAATGCCATGGGGAATGTGACTTGGGGAGCAAATGACAGACATGGTGTAGATGACCTTAGGCCTCAGAGAGGCTTTTATGAACAAAAAATAACCAAAAGAGGTAATAGAAATGTCCAAAGGGGAAGAGTGTCCAAAATAAACAGGGAGTCTAGTGTCCTTGACATGCTGCGGAGTATGTGAAGGGCAGGTAGGGTTCAAGAAGTAAGGGTCCAGGTAAGGGGCAGAGACCGGCGACTGCACGTGCTTCCCTCTTCGGTCTGGGGCACAAGGGGCAGCGGCTGCATCCATCTCACTGGCCACGGCGCTTGAAGGGACTAGACAGCCCGGCATCCTGACCTGAAATGACCTGTGTAATGGGTGCAGGCTACACCTGGACCTCAGGTCTGGCAGCTCATGTCTCTGGCGGTGCAGGAATCCATCTATCCACTCTTCCTGGACCCACGAGGACACCAGTATGCATGCACAGGGAAGAGATCAGACTCTTGAGTAGAGGTGCACTTGGCATTTAAACAGCGGCAGTGATGAGGCTCCAATCACATCAGGTGTGCCCCATATCCTGCCACCAACCCTGGCTCTTCCAGCGCCCCTTTTCTCTCACACACCTAGTGGTGCCTGGTCAAGGGCAATGATTAAGGGATGGGATGATGATGATAATTAGGGGGAAGCCATCCGACTCATCACATTCACCCCACCCAAGTGACATCCTCATCATCAGGCCGCTGCCCACACTGTCCAGAGGTGTTCCTCTCTGGACATTTTTTCCTCTCGCTCCGCGCCAGAACAGGGACAGAGAAACTGGGTTTTAGTCGACAGCCTCAACCAACCACAGGGTAAATGACTATAGAAAACAAATCACTTACTCCTTTTGTGGCTGGGAGGCCGTCTCCATCATTCCTCTGTCCCAGTCCGGGTTTTCGCAAATTTTTGCAAGCGAGAGGGAATGACATCACCAGGTGTTTCCCAACTGTATTGTCTAGGCTCTGCCTTGCCTGCATTTTCCTCCAATGTCGCAGGCACCGGCGGCGCCAGGGGGGGTCTTGGGGGGTCTCAAGACCCTGCCAAAGAATGCCTTGACCCCCCATTTGACCCCCCAGCCTCTTCCTTTTTAAAAAATATATATATTCGGGATAAAGATCCAAAAATGTTTCTCTTCAAACTACGCAGAACAATAATAAATAATTATTTCGATAATTATTCATACATTGAACCGAGAACCGTTTCTGTCGGACGCGTCCGATTCGAGAACCGATGTGCTGATGATAACTGCGCATGCGTGATTCAGCGTGAAGCAGACTGACACAGAGCGCATCTGAACCGAACTGATTCTTTTGGTGATTGATTCTGAACTGATTATGTGCTAATGTTATAAGTGCGGGTAAACCAAAGGCTTGAATGAAGGGCAATCATCGCCAATGACCGCATTACATCGAGCGCAAAAGAACCTGTGAAATTTTTTTTTGTTCAACTGGTTTATTTGATCGAATTGTCCGAAAGAACCGGTTTACTTGAGCACGTGCTACTTTGCCCCTTAAGTGCCCTTTTGTCAAAGCAAAATTTCCTCAAATGTTTTTTGTAATAACATAAACATTTGTGAATGCCTGCCCACGCCAAATCATAATATCAGTACAATTTATTAATAATAATTTAGCCATAAACAATATGACCAACATGATGACCGTTCACCGCAACCTCATCTAACCGGGAAGATTCCTCATGCTGCACGCGCATTTTTTAATTGCTAGAGGATATTTTCAACATCGTGGCAGCTGGTAAGTGGTGTTTCATTCTCAGCGAAGTGATTTTGATGTTTATTTACTTATTATTATTTTACAAGAACGATGTGATGTGAGAACATGCAGATGTTTATATTGTAGTGTAGAAGTAACAACTAGCGTGCTGTTTGAGGGAGAAAAGTTTCACAGGCATCGAGGGGTCTGGTCTTTTTTATGTTATTTGAATAAACTTTTATTATATTACAGTACTTATTTATTTTTAACACGTAAAAATAATTATCACAATACTGGTAAGGCTTATTCAGATTTTCTCATTCTCTGAATTATCATTATAAAAATAAAAACAATTCAGAAATGAATTAAAATATAATTATGTTTTAAATGTGATGCAAATATTTTTTCTACAATAGCAACAGTGTTTACAACAGCAAGACCACTTTAGCGTGTAAACTCAATAATATCTATCTGGAAATAAATGTAAAAATATCAATGTCAATAAAAATGCATAATATACCTGACATGAAAGTGCAGCGTGAAGGATATGAATAACAAATGTAGCCTGTCATTTGTTTACATTGCAAAGGTGTTTTTGTTGTTTAGTAGCAGTAATATGCAGTTATTAGCCATGTCCACAGTATTTTTTGTTGGTTTTCATGAGACCCCCCTTGAAAAGACCAGGACCCCCCATTGCCCCCCCAATCAAAATTGTCTGGAGCCGCCACTGGTCGCAGGAGTAACCAAAAATAACCAAAGGAGGGAACAGAAGTGTCCAAAATAAACAGGGGATATTGTGTCATTGTAGTGCTGCGGAGTATGTGAAGGGCAGGTAGGGTTCAAGAAATAAGGGTCCAGGTAAGGGGCAGAGTCTGGCGACTGCACGTGCTTCCCTCTTCGGTCTGGGACCGACCAGACTCTTGAGTAAAGGTGCACTTGGCATTTAAACAGCAGCAGTGATGAGGCTCCAATCACATCAGGTGTGCCCCATATCCTGCCACCACCCCTGGCTCTTCCAGCACCCCTCCTCTCTCACGCACCCACTCCTGTCTGGATTCTGGTGAAGGGTGGCGATTAAGGGACGGGGTGAAAATGATAAATAGGGGGGAGACAGCCGACTCGTCAGAGGAGATAGGGAGTGAATAGAGGCCAGATAAGCCAGATAGTGATAGAGGTCATGAAAGATCGGATATTGATAATACACGATAGGCTGGATAGAGGCCATGACAGGAAAGACAGTGATAGAGCCCGGATAGGTCATATTAAGAGTTGGGCCACAATAAGCCACAGTGGGAACAGCCCCGATTGGCCTTAATGAAACCAGAAAAGCCACAAGGAAATAACTAGATAGGCAGCCGAATGAGATGCTTCGATGGACACAGTGAGAAGCCATGAAGTGTTAGGAGGAATGCCTAGCTATAGTGAGGAAAGCCATGAAGATACAATGTAGTGAGAAATGCCACACAATAGGCAACAGAGGGGAAGGCCACAGAAATTGGCTGCAAGCAAAGAAGCATAAACAAGCTATAGATAGGAAACAGTGATAGAAGTTAGGAGTATTAGGTATTGCATCACCACCTGTAGTTTCTAATTGATGACCTTGAGAACTAGAAATTATTACCTTAGAATTTGAGATAGTTTGTGATTCAAGTCTTATGTAAGATTCAAAAGCAGGGGATGACCATCTACCCAGTAGCTTGATCGCTGAAGTTGGAACTTCACGTGGGCAGTGGTGGCTGCCCCAATCCTAAAATAATGGCCAGTGTATTGGAGCAGTGACAGATTACAGCTTTCTATACCAGTGGCTAAGTGAGAACTGAACCAGGCCTTAGTTACAGGTGCACCATAATACAGTTGTGTTCAAAATTATTCAACCCCCTAGAGATTGCAGTACTTTACAAATACAAGCTTTTCTGAAGATCCAGGATATAATAAGACTTGCATCTAAAACAGTTCACTTGCATATTAAAAGTGATATTGTCAATATATAATGAAATATATTTGAGTTATAAGATTTTTTTAATAATACTGCTATATCATAATTATTCAACCCCTATTCAACATTGCTGTTTTTAAATCACTTATTTGCATGGTGGGGAATAAAACAGTCTCAAAACACAATTAAGCCTTTAGAAACTCTATTAAAAAAAGAATTAGCTTGAGCTGTTACACATACAGTTTGGCCTATGCATGTATTGAAGTTGAGTAGCAAAAATGTCAACAGAGATCTCACAAAAGCAAAAGAGAAGAAAGATTATATTACTTTAGAAAGACTAAGGCTATATGAAGATTTCCAAGACACTGAAAGTTCCTAGAGACAGAGCTCTCAGCCTTATTCCTTAGCTTAAAGTGTGTTTTGAATATCTTTGAAAAAAAAATTATGAATAACTGACTGCCAGGTCAGTCTCCTCAGAATCAGCATGATCAAAGAGTAACGGACCCATCCCGAGAGCGTATCGGTCTCTGTCTTTACCTCCTCTTGGTTCAGCTGATCACAATATGATTTTAATGACTTCTGGATACATTCCCATTGTGAAGCAAGTGAAGAAAGAAATACAACATGTGAAAGAATAGACACCTTCTAATATTGAAGTTTGAAGGGGTGTTT
Organism: Carassius gibelio; assembly: GCF_023724105.1. Classification (NCBI taxonomy): domain Eukaryota; kingdom Metazoa; phylum Chordata; class Actinopteri; order Cypriniformes; family Cyprinidae; genus Carassius; species Carassius gibelio. Next base: position 21,608,218 of record NC_068399.1, on the reverse strand, counting down.
AGATTGCACTGATTGGAATATGTTTTTAAATACATCTTCTGATTTGAACGATCAGGTGGTTACCATTTCTAAATATATCACTTTCTGTGTTGATTCTGTTATACCTAAGAAAAAAGATCACTCTGTATCCTAATAATAAACCTTGGATCACGAAGGAGTTAAAATGCATATTGAACGAGAAGAAGAGAATATTTTTTGTGGGGACCAATGAGGAGAAAAAAACAGATAAATAGGGAAGTAAAAAGAGCAATTAAAATCGCTAAAAATAATTATAAAAATAAGATTGAGGATGTGTTCATGCAAGGTAATCTTAAAGCTGCCTGGAAAGGAATTAAGAGTATGGATGCCTGTGAGTACATTAGTACCAAAGATCCACATTCCAAGTGGAAACATTGACAGTGATTTAATTCTATCCAATGAGTTTAATTACTTTTTTTCTCGTTTGGATACATCCTCGGTCATTGATGAGATAACCATTTTTAAAAAGACCTTGAGTATTTCTAATAATTTTAAAATTAATTTATCTAATATATCAAGACAGCTGAAGGCCACACCACTTAACAAGACCCCAGGTCCAGATGGTATATGGTACACTGAAATACTGCGCTGACCAGCTCAGAGCAGTCCTCCAGTTACTTTTTCAATCGTCCTTAGATCAAGGGTTGGTACCTGATTTGTGGAAAAGTTCAATTATTGTACCGATACCTAAAAAAAACTAAACCAAATTCCTTGAAAGATTACCATCCAATCGCCTTGACCTCCTTAGTTATGAAGATTTTTGAAAAAGAGATCAAGAGGTATATAATGACAGTTGCTTGACCACTTTTAGATCCGCTGCAGTTTGCATTTCACGCTGGAAGAGGCGTAGATGATGCAAAACTGTTCTTGATAAATACTCTTAGTCATCATCTGGAAAACAGCGGAGCTTTTGCACGGCTTTTGTTTGTAGATTTTTCATCTGCATTTAATCTTTTGCAACCTGTAATGTTGGGGCAAAAACTAATCAGTTAATTTTAATGATGGATTAGTTTTATGGATTATTAACTTTTTATCAAACAGACAACAAAGGGTTTGGATTAATGAGGTGTTATCAGATGTTGTAAATATCTCCACAAGTACCCCACAAGGGTGTGTGCTCTCTCCTATTTAATTTATATTATATACACATGACTGTCAGAGTTTGCAAGATAATAGTTACTTGGTAAAATATGCAGATGATACTGTGTTGCTCTCCTTGCTTTCACATTCAGATCAGGAATATGGTTCTGTTTTGTACAATTTCATCTCTTGGTGCAGTAATATGAAACTAGATCTGAATGTCTCTAAAACTACAAGAGATGATTATTAATTTTAGCAGGAGGACATTAGCACTTCAACCACGGTTTAGAACGGTTTTGGACAACAAGTTAAAGTTTGATCAGAATTCTGAGATTATCATCAAAAAGTCAAATCAAAGATTGTTTGTGCTGAGACAACTCAATTATTATAATGTACAGAGTGTTATTCTTAAGTCTTTTTATAATTCATTTGTTGAAAGTATTTTGTCCTTTTCTTTTATTTGTTGGTTTTCTTCATTGTCTATAAAAAACAAAAATTGGTTGCAAGGTATTGTTAGCACGTGCTCTAAAATCATGGGTGTCCCCTTAAGAAGCCTTACTTCCTATTATGAACAGCAGGAGATGAGGATGGCACACAAAATATTAGGAGATAATACTCACCCGCTGCACTTGGATTTTGAGTGGATGCCCCTGGGGCGATGTTTAAGAGCAATTAAATGCTCTACTAATCATTATAAATTTACTTTTGTGCCTGAAGCAATACGGTTATGTAACACACACATAGGTGACTATTTTTTTATTTTTTTATTTTTTCTCTTCTTCTTTTGTTTTATGTGTTGTAATTGTATATGTCAAGTGTTTTATGTGAGGCACCATGTAATCTTAAATTAATTACCCCACGGGGATCAATAAAGCTCTAAACTAAACTAAAAAAAAAAAATCATAGTGACATAATTGCATTATTTCATTATTATTAAGAACATAATTATGCACTTATGGTACCACTTAGCACCCCTAAGAACACCTGCTACCACGATGGAATACATTTTGTGAAGAGCCAACGAGACAGAAACTGAAGCTAATTTTTAGAAAATCGTTTAGTCATGGTATGTAGAGTTTTTAATTTGGGAGAGAAGCCTGCATTTTGACAGGGTAATGTACCCAGGAATTTAAGAGTTGATGGGCCCAGCATTTTTTATTTAGAGAGACACTAACATCATTGAACATCACCTGCTTTTGGGAAGAAGGAAAATCAATAAGCAAAAAAAATCATCCAAAATCAGACCAAAAAGTGCAGATGAGCTGAAGGCCAATGTCAAAGAAATCTGGGGTTCCATACCACCAAAGCAGTGCCACAAACTGATCACAACCATTCCACACAGAATTGAGGCAGTAATTAAGCAAAATTAGCTCCTACCAAATATTGAGGACATACCAGTAAATTAACATACTTTCCAGAAGGCAAAGAATTGGTCTCCTTATCAGTCTCAACGTCACCTTCGCTCTTCTCGGAATATGCTCCTAACCATCCCACGGTCTCGCTTGAGGCGTAGTGGAGACCGCGCGTTTTCTGTGGCGGCTCCTGCACTTTGGAATGTGTTGCCTCTATCCTTAAAAACCTCATCAGGCATGGATATTTTTAAAAAGGGATTGAAGACTTATTTATTTAATCAAGCCTTTGGCGTTTGATTAGGTCTGAGAACTGTGAGTGATTTATGGTTTGATTTTCTTGTGTCTTGTTTTTAATGTAACTTATTGTTGGTATGTATTTTAGAGTTAGTGATCAGCCTACTTATGGACAGCACTTTGGTCCATTCTAATGGTTTTGAAAGTGCTTTATAAATAAAAGTTGAGTTGAGTTGAGTCTCATGAAGTTTTCTAATTTGTTGAGATAAAATATTGTGAATTGGTTTTAGTTAAATGTGAGCCAAAATCATCACAATTAAAAGAACCAAAGATTTAAACTACTTCAGACTGTGTGCATTGAATTTTCACAATTTGAGTTGAATTACTGAAATAAATGAATTTTTCCACGACATTCTAATTTATTGAGATGCACCTGTAGATATGCCTAAGACCTTGATTAGTTCAGATGTGTTTTAATTAGAGTTGTAGCTAAACTCTGCAGGACAGTGGCCCTCCAGGACCAAGTTTTTACACCCCTGGAAAAAGAAATTAGACCACTTATAAATACAATTCATCATTAATAATCAATAGCCAAATAAATGCATATTTAAATTCCAAGTTCATATTTCATCTATATCATAAGTTCAGTACTCTTGACAGCATAATTGAAGTTTGAAGTTATTTTTTTTCTGTTTCAAAAGTAACACAGTACTGAGTTAACACAAAAAATATTAATATATTTCAATGAATTCAACAATATTAAAAAATTCTCTAAATTACAACCATAGCATAGACATACAGTACAGTGAAATGAACGGTGATATGTTAAATTAGATATGACTGAAGTATTTAATACTTGTTTATGGAATCTATTGATTGATTTTATCCTTAATTAATGTTCTTCAGCTATATTAAGAACAATTCAGGAATTGTTTGAGTAGACAAGGGCATATCATTTAGTAGGAACGCTAGAAACATGTTCCAATATCCACCAACTACTCAACTGTCCCTAAAAAAAAAAAAACATTCCACATTGTAGAAGCAATTTTTGAATGCACGTCTAAACTAAATTCCTAGGAGGGGCACAGATCAGCAGAGTTTATCTCAGAGTTGAAAAAAATACTATTTGAGGGCCCAATATGTTAATTCTATGATCAAATGAAAATGAAATCCTGTGATCAAGTCATTGACCTATGGAGCCTTTCTTGCTTGTAATGTCATAGTCAAGTATGATTATATAGTATATATATATAATTTACTATTTATATCGAAGTTTTGCTTTTTGCTTACAAAAAAACCACGTCCATCAATCCATCCATTTTCCGAACCACTTCATCCTCTGTAGGGTCATGCTTGGCTGGAGCTATAGCATCTCTGTCCACAGAGGCAGGTGACATCTGAACAGATGGCCAGTCCATCACAGGGCTCACACACAAAGACAAACATTCACACATTCACTCACACCCATGGGAAATATTTCTGCTTCAACTATGTCACATGTCTCTGGATTGTGAGCGAAACCGGAGCACCTGGAGGAAACCTCCAGATCTACAAACCAATGTACCTGTGAGGAAACCCATGCACATACCAACTCCACACAAAAAGACCCCCCTCTCTCTCTTACTTTCTCTCCGAACAAATATAGCAAATATAACTACATGCCGTGTGTTCCCGATTGTCAGAAACTCAATCTCCAGGATATGAAGTGAAAAATTGAATAGTTTCTAGGCTGCTGTTTGTAAATTTATTTCCTGAAGTTAATTTCAATGCCTTTAAGCAAAATATAAAAGTCCACCACGAGTGGGTCTACATTTAAAAGGAGCCATATTTTCAAGTTGAAGACCCTGCCAACTGTTAAAAATCTGAATTCATAGAACAATTATAGAAAAACTGATATAATTTTAGATATATATAAAATATATATATATATATATATATATATATATATATATATATATATATATATATATATATATATATATATATATATATATATATAATCTGGAAAAAGGCTATGAAACAAAGCACTTTTTCTCTTAAAAATGTGTTGATTTTAGAGATTTCAATATACATTGTAAAAAATATATATTTATATATATTTATACATAATATAAAAATATTGGTGGATAAAAGATATGACAGATCTACATTTAATGACAAATCCCACACAACATCATCAGTTTTCAAGTCAAGTCATAACATATCAAACAAATTCCTCACTTCCTTTGGATAATAGGTTTTTGTGTGTGTGTGTGTGTGTTTATTAGTCACATTGAATTAATAAAAGCATATCAATCTTCTGTTTCCTGGAGAGACATGCATTACTCTGCGTCATATTTAGAGGTTCAGCGCGAGAGCGCCCTCTGGCCTTCAGATCGATACTGACAACTGATCACAGAACTGTGCTTCACTGACAGATACGCTTAACAATCACAGCTTTTGTGTATTTCGATTAATCCTGCACCCCTATTTAACATATTGACTTCATATTCAACATATCGACTTCATATTCAACATATCGAATATGGAGTCAACTATAAAGACAATTTTTTTTAGCAGATTTCTCACAACTTCAAAATGAGTTTAATGATCTGGAAATGTTTAAGACATCATGACAAAAAATTTATAACGATAATATAAAATACACAATAGACATATTTTTAACAATATAATTAAAATACACAAAATATACATGCATATTAGAATAATCTTAATAATAAAAGAAATAAACCTGTAACAAGATGTCTCAGTATATATTATATCAGTGACTATATCATCATTATTCTCAGGTATGATTTGTTGAACTTCTATATGAGTTAAAAGTATTTATTTTTTTCTCAGAAATTGTAACTGATTTAGGAGATTTCAAAACAAAAAGGCAATATAAAACATCGGTGGATTGCAGATAAAACATTAACTTAAAATCTGTGGACCCTTAAAAGGATGTGGGACCGTGGGTGTGCTTTCATTTATACAGTTCCTCTATGTTTTCCAGGCTCCTCCCCCACATCATCATAGTCTGGAAAACAAGATTCAAATTAAATTAGCTAAAATGAGCAGAGCAATTCATCATTTAAAGAGTAATTACAAACACTAAATAAAAAAGATTAAGTGTGTGGTATAAGAAGTTTCAGTAGTGTGGTGTTTAATTATGACACTCCACTTTTCATTCTTCACATCATCAAACTTCTCTCTCCGAACATGCTTTGATAAATGTGGCTCATATTATATTACACTTGCAATTGTCTTTGCCAATATAATTTGAAGAAAATGAGAGAAAAATAATTCTAATTTAGAAAGGAATATTTTAAAATCCACACCTGTTTGAACTTTGAAGAACTGCTGTACAGTGACGACATCATCATAGTTTTCTGATAATTCTTCTTCAGTTAAATAATAGAAAATAAAATGCATTCATTAAAAGTACAAAATGTGGAGATGCACGGATTTCAATTTTCTTAGCCAAATCAGATTTCCATTTTTGTGCAGTGTGCCCAGCTGATGCCGATTTTTTGATGATTCTAATTATCTTTCTAAGAACTATAAGCACATCAACATAAAAATATATTTTTTAATGAAGATAGATAGATTAGCTCACATTATGTTTATTAAAAAAAAACAAATAAGATAAGGCATGCCATATACCACATGCTGTATTATATGCAGCCTCATGCTGTGGGACTGTTTTTCAGCAGCAGGGACTGAGGGACACATCAGAGTAGAAGAAAAGCTATGCTAAAGCTATACTGCATTATGCATCTATAACTTTCTCTGAGTTACTTTGTGTATACTGTTGCACTCATTTGTTTTGATTTCTGCACAAGTCTATCTCTCACTCAGACAGACTGTGCAAGGTACATCTGCCACAATATCAATACTTTATCAGTCTCTTGTAACACTGAATGCAATAAAGTCTCAATCAATCTAGTGTGATAATTTTTGGTGGCCAAGTTTCAGTGCTTCCCTGGTTGTTTTTTTGATTCAGGTTTTAATCAGGCTTCTTGTCCTGATTAAGGCAAGAAAAACGATCTCTTAAAAAAATTACTTGTTCCAGAAAAGCTTTAATCGAGCCCAATGGTTCCCCTACGGTTTACTTTGGCCTTACACATATTATGAATTGTGACCTTTGTGTTTTCTTCACTCACAGTGAAGAACTTCCATGACAACATTTACACGTGAATGTGAACGTAGCTGTACCGTCAAAATGGAAAAGCTTGTGGAGTCTGCAATACATGAGACTGGCCATTCACCGATGCGGGACAATTATGTGGAATATCAGCTGATTCCAGACCCTGTCCTGACAATCGGTGCATCTCCAGTTCACATGTATAATTAGAAACCATATAAATACTGTTTAAATGTAGAAATAAATAACAGATGTAAACCTGTAGCATGATGTCTCCCACCAGCAGTGATCGCATCATCATAATCCTCTGGTGTAATTTGTTGCTCTTTTAAATTATGCAGAAGAAAATAAAAAATGAGCAGAGACTAAGTGCACTGTTCATAAGGCAAAAAGGTTATTTAATTAAATGAAATCCTGTGATTGGTTACAATTTCACTGACCTGATTGACCTTTTGTGGTGGTGATGTCATTATAGTAGTCAGGTGTGACTCCTACTGAAGACAATTAATTGTAATTGTTAAAAAATAATATAACATGCATGTTTTTTTTTATTTAGAAGGTACCAATATTATACTTGAGTCTTCTAACCTGAAATAGGATTATCAACATCTTCATACCCAGAATGATTTTTTTTTAGAAAGGACACTTCCTGTTATTAGGGAAGTAGAAACAACAGACACATGATCACAATCACAAATCATCCATAATCCCCAATTCATTTGGATCATTGGCTAACACTAAACCTATATCATTTCAATGCAAAAAACATCCCTTGAAGGAATCGGAGTGATTTACTCTGCTCTTCCTTCTAAATAAAATGATTACCCTGTTGATCTTAACACATTGGACATTATAACACTTACTTACCCCTCTGAGTGAAGTGATTGTGTCTGTGCTGAATCTCCTCATAAACGGCTTCAGTCTTCATCTTGTGTCTCCTCTTAGAGAGAGCTGTGAGTGTAGACAGACAAACCTGCTGTCAGTTCACAATACAAGACTGATCACACACTGAATAAGACACAATATGACAATCTCTGGATCTCTCCTACCTCTCCTCATCACTCTGTTCTGCTGAATCAGTATAAGCAGTGGCACTAAGAGCAGTAAGAGCACAACTCCCAGAACAATCACAAGCACTGGGGGGACGGAGAGAGTTTGTGGAGGAGAGACTGATGTTGAGCGCACTGGAGGAGAAACTGGAGGAGAAGCTGATGTTGTTGTGGCAGGGGTAGTGGACACTGATACATCTGGCAATATAAAAATGCTTAATTTATAAATGATTACAATACACAAGCATTACTTAGCACAAAACTCATCAAATAAGTAATATTTCTCAGTGATTGCTGTGACCTGCACAGGTGAGTCCAGCGTGCTCTTTGTGGGAGCAGTCAGTGTGGTTTTTGAGGGAGAGAGAATAGTCCCACGGGTGTTTCTCATTCCCTCTGCACTCGACTCTGTTCATCCACGCAACACCTTCACCAGCTCCAAAGACTGAATTCCCATCAGCCCTCAGTGCTGCTCCACAACCCAGCTGCCTGCAGACCACCTGAGCATCGCTGATGTCCCACTGATCATCACAGACTGAGCCCCACACAGCGTTATGATACACCTCCTGCCTCCCAGAGCACCGGCCCTTACCTCCACTCAGTCTGAGAGGGACATAATCTAAAACACACACACAGAAAAAACAACACCTTAACTGGCAATACATCACTGTCAGAACAGCAGCACTTTGGAGGGGTACTGTACATGTGTGGTCAGGTGTATACAGTATACTGTTGTTGTAACCAGAACAACAAATACATTACATTACCTGGACACTGTTTCTGGTGGGGAGATGAGGACCATGTCAGATAGCTTCGAGGGTACTCATGGCTTTTCTGTTCTGTAATCAGTTCATTAATTTATATATCAATATACAAACCACACACACAGAGAGAGAGAGAGAGATAAGTACATATATAATCATGTTTATTTTTATTTATTTTTTTCAACAGTCTTACCTGAGCAGGTGATTTTGGCCACTTCATCTCCATTATAGTCATTTTGTCCCCATGGTAAAGATGGACATTGCCACAGATTTGAATAATATGCTCGACATTTCACTTCATCCAACCAGTTTATAGCTGACATTACATACCAGAGCACAACAAGTGGCATCAGAAGTTAAGCGCGAAAGAAAATCATCTGAGAATTGTGAGTGTTGTGAACTGCCGGGACATCCCTTGTGATTCTATGGACATTATAATCTGCAAAACACCGTTGTGAAGTAGTATAAAAGACTGATTGACACGTTTATTCAGCGTATTAATTAACCGCTCTTTCACAGAGATAAAAGCAACAAGGAATTCAGAATTGGCAAGTGTTGGATTGGACAGTTTGCATTGCACCAATTCGTGATTCCCTGCTCCTGGGTTTAGATTTCTTAAAAGCTTCTGATTTCAACTGTTCATGCCTCTGGCAAAGTTTCAATGGGCTCAGAACTCATCCCAGCCTATATATCTGAAGGCAAAGGGCCAAACTACGTCATTTCGAGATTGATTTTAGAGAGTGATTTAACTGTGCTGCCAGAGTGTGAATGGTTAGTTTGGGGTGTGATAGATGACCCAAAACCAGAACTCCCTGCTGTTCTAGAGCCTATCAGCCTGGCTGATGAAGTGTCTTCAGGCAGCCTCATGATTAACATGGAACAGAGGATTCCGGTCAGGCTATGCAACAACACAGCTTCCAGTAGACCCTTATCAGGGGGAGTCTCTTTGGGGGTGCTCATAGAAACATATCCTGATGCTCAAGAGGAGGGAGAGAGAGCCTATACAGTTCCAGTTAAGGCACATTTTTACTCAAAAGGTGGGGACTCAGTGTTACAAGACCCTAACATTGAGCCCCTGGATGAGCACGATGTGAGAAGGGTGTCATCACCAAATGCCCTTGACATTCCAGAGCACCTCAGACAGTTGTTCACTTCTGCAAGTGAAACGCTCAAGGAAAATCAGCAAGAGATGTTAATAGCTCTACTGAATGAACGGCAAGAAGTTTTTGCAGCAACTGATGATGATCTGGGGAAGTTCTCTGCTCTGCAGCACAGCATTGATACCGGAATGGCTAAGCCTGTTCGACAGCCAGTGTGACGTAACCCTTTAGGGTCTGAATGGGCATCCCCTTTTGTCCCCGTAAGAAAGAAAGATGGCGGGGTCCGTTGGTGTGTAGATTATTGCCAGCTTAATGATCTTACCATTAAGGATGCGTATCCCCTACCAAAAATAGAGGAATGCCTGGATGTGCTGGGTGGTGCGAAGACATTCTCGACACTTGACCTTCAGTCAGGATACTGGCAAACTGAAATGAATAAAAAAGCCAGATCCAAGACTGCTTTTGTGAGACGTTATGGATTATACAATACATCAGAATGCCATTTTGGTTGTATAACGCAACCAGCACATTCCTGAGGGCCATGGAGTTGGTTCTACAAGGGTTGCAGTGGGACACGTTGCTAATATACCTGGATGACATAATCATCTTTGGTAAAGATGTCGAACAGTGTTTTTCAAAGGTTGCAGGACTATAGACTCAAGCTAAAGCCCTCAAAATGGCAGCTGTTAAAGGACAAAGTCCTGTTTCTGGGTCACATTTTGAGCTGCGAAAGACTTGAGACCAATCCTTCCCTCTTTAATGACGTTAAGGACTGGAGGACCCCAACCAGCATCAAGGAACTCCAGTTTTTCCTGTGTCTTTGCAATTATTAAAGGAGGTTTGTTGCCAAATTTGCTGAAATAACTGCACCCTTGACAATGCTACACAAAAAGTGGACTCCCTTCTCCTGGGAAGAGTAGCAGAAAAAGGCTTTCGAAAATCGTAAAAAATCGACTGCACCCATCTTGGTTTTCCCAATTACATCAGGACAGTTTGTCTTAGAAACTGATGCATCAAACCAGAGCATTAGAGCAGTGCTTTCACATTTACAGTGGGGGGAAAATAAGGTTATCTCATTCGCCAGCTGTCTCCTCACACCAGCACACCAGCACACTAGCTCCTAACTGTTGTTAGATTTACCAGACAGTTCTGCCACTATTTGCAGGGGACTAACTTCATACTGAGGACGGATCACAGCAGTCTAACTTGGCTATACAGGTTTAAGAGACCTGAAGGCCAACTTGCAAGGTGGCTTGAAGAACTTAGCCAGTACAACTTTGTCATCGAGCGTATGGCAGGCACACACCATGCCAACGCTGATGCACTGTCCCGAAGGGCACTGGATGAGGGATCTTGTGACTGTTATCAAGCAGGAAAAGAGCTGGAGAGCTTGCCGTGCAAGGGCTGTCCATTCTGTCGAAAGCTGCACCATCAATGGGCCAGGTTCGAGGAAGATGTTGATGATGTTCCATTAAATATCAGAATTAGAGCAGTTGCACAAACACATCCAGTCATGTAAATGAAGTAGGTGCTGAAAATCCAGGTCCTTCCACAAACTGGCTGCAACAACTGGACCTCAAAATTATCCAGGAATAACAGTTAGCTGACCCAGACCTTTCAATTCTCCATAAATGGATGTCTGATAGTTCCTTGCCTGCAAAAGAAGTCATGATGCTGAGCCCAGCAATTCACAAGGACTGGCTGTGTTGGTCCCAAGTGGAGATGAGAGATGGCATCCTCTACTACAGCCGCTGCTCCCAAGCTGTGGAATAGTTTACCTCCTTATATCAGAGAATGCTCCTCTCTTACAGAGTTTAAATGACAACTGAAAGCTTACTTTTTCACTTTAGCATTTGATCATTCATGAGTGCTGTGCTAGTGGTGTAATAGGTAATTATTAATGCCACTTGGATTATAAGGTTGTCTATGGCAATGTTTAGAAGTTGGATGTGTTTTTATGATTGTTAGCTTATTCTATGTACAGCACTGTGGTTGTATTATTGTGTGCTTTATAAATAAATTGAACATTGAACATTGAACATACTACCACTGGGACAGTATTACTGGAGGTATGTCGTCTCTGTGCTTACTTGTTCCTGCTTCCATGAAGAATGAGATTCTCCAAGCCAGTCATAATCCAGCAGAAGCAGGTCATGCAGGGGAGGAAAATACATTCATGTGCCTCCGCAGTCGTTACCACTGGTACAATATTGGAAACGCCTTTTCATCAAAAAAGTTTCCACAGTGTAGTTGCTATAAGATCACCAGTCTAATTGAAAGAGTCAAGCACCAGAAGTACCAGGCTGGAGCACCTATGGACCGACTCCACCTTGATGTCCTAGGACCATTTCCAGAATCTAATTCAGGCCACTGTTACATTCTCATTATAATTGACCAGTTTAACCGCTGGGTAGAGGCATTCCCTATTCCAGAACAAGGAGCTGAGACAACCACAAAGAGATTGGTGTTTGACTTTATTTCCCACTTTGGAATTCCCCGTAAAATTCACACTGACCAAGGACGGAACTTTGAGAGCTCACTGTTCAACAAAGTTTGTCGCCTGTTACAAGTCACCAGGACCCAGTCCACACCATACCATCCAGCATCAAACGGACAAGTGGAAAGAGTCAATAGAACATTATTGCAGATGATACAGTGTTACGTGGATCAAAGTCAACGGAATTGGGATAAACATCTTCCCCTACTCACTGCGGCGTACAGGAGCACTGTGCATTCAGTGACAGGTTTCACATCAAATCAGCTGATCCTGGGGTGAGAAGTTTTCCAGCCACATGAAATCTGGTTAAGGACAGCTGAAGATACCAGGAAAGCTAGAGAAAAACCTGAGTTTGTTCATGAACTGCAAGCTAACCTTCAAATGGCTCATCAAGTGGCGCCTCAGAACTTACACTCTGCTCAGATTCGGCAGAAGAAGGTGTATGACTTACGAGCCAGAGAGAAGTCCTACCAAGTGGGTGATCTTGTTCTAGTGAGGGTCTGCAGCAGGAAAAAGGGATACAGTCCAAAACTTCAAGCTCCATGGCAGGGGCCATTCATTGTCACAGAATGCCTTGGACCAGTGCTCTACCGAGTCAAAGACAGATGAAGTGAGGGAGTACTACATCATGATCCGTTACAACCCTATATAAGTGAACACATCCCTACTTGGATGCAACGGATGTGACGAAAATACAATGACACTGAGGAAGGCTCGTTAGTTCCAAAAACTTAGAAACATGTAGTCACTATGACAGAGGCGTCAAATCCTTCTCCCTTCAACAACTCTTTGTCAAAAGAGCCTCAGACCCTTCTCACCATGGATTCTAACAGTGACCCATATCATTGTGGAAAAGAGGGGATGAAGACAAAAAGGGGGGCGACTTGTTCGGGCCCCAAGATGTTATATGGACTAAAAAAAAAAGTATAATATAATAATAATACTGTCCAATTAGATGCTGTAATGTCATTACACGGGGACTAGTTTATACTGATTGTTATGTTCAGAGCTAGTATGCTCACAGGTTTTGGTGCAGATGGTTGTAGTAAACCCATCATCACTTGGCAAGAGCATAACCCCGCTGTTGTAAATTTATACTTTACTAAGTAAAGTTCCTTCAACGGATTATCTTTGTTGTGTGCTTCTCTCCACGCCTCCACGGACACTGATAGATTAACGTTACAGACCAGAGCACAACAATAATATTTGCAAAAAATCATTAGCAATTTTTTATGCAGTTATCATGTGTGTGTGTGTTTTAATTGTTTTTTTATGACCGTTTAAAAGTGTGTTAAAGAAAAGAAAGAGAATCATAAAAATGGTAAAGCAATTTAAAACTTTTTTTAAATGGATGTAGTTTAATCCATCAATGAGAACTCATTGAAAAACCTGAAGTAGCTGTAAGATCTTTTAAACCCAACTCTAATTGTCAGATTGAGATTTCATGAGCCGAAGCAGTGGGTGCGGCCTTTTTTAAAATGCAAGTAACAAGAACTCATTGAAAAACCTGAAGTAGCTGTAAGATCATTTAAACCAATCTCTAGTTGCCATATTGAGATTTCATGTACCGTAGCAGTGGGTGTGGCCTTTAAGTCATAAAGTCCAGTCCTAATTTTGAATCCTATCCAACATCATCATAGTCTGTTATATAAAAAAAGCAAATATGGTGTAAAAAAAAATAAAAATAAATAAACATTAAACAAGCATCTGATCTATTTTTGTATTATTATTTATTTTAATTATATAAAACAGAACAGGGAAATGGCAACAACTTCAATTGAGGGATAAGCCAAAGAATCAAAAATATATGCAAAAAAAAAAAAAAAAAAGTGTGTGTGTGTGTGTGTTTTCATTGTTTTTGTGTTTTTTTTAAATACACAAATTACTAAAATTATAAAAATAATTCTGTGACCTGCACAGGTGAGTCCAGCGTGCTCTTTCTCGGAGCAGTCAGTGTGGTTTTTCAGGGAGAGAGGACAGTGAGCATCGCTGATGTCCCACTGATCATCACAGACTGAGCCCCACACAGCGTTATGATACACCTCCAGCCTCCCAGAGCACCGGCCCTTACCTCCACTCAGTCTGAGAGGAACATGATCTGAAACACACACATCAATCAGCACTGAGCAGCTTCAGCACAACATTGTCATAAACCTCAAGTTCTTTTCTTATTATAAACTGGTTTAAATCCCTCTGCACATTCTATTTTAGAGCCCTCTACTTCTCTTTGTGAAAACTTTTTTTTTTTTTTGAGAAGATCACAACATTAAGATCCCATCTAATTCAATGTACACTTTGCAGCAAACCTTGGGCTGGTATTGTTAACCCTGTACGTGCTAATGATGCCTCCTATTTTTAACAAATATAAAGTATTGTTCATCTGTATCAGTGATGCGCTTGAAATAAATATGGCAATTAAACCTTTGTAATTAATATAGTACTAGACACAATTTTGAAATACATAGGCCTACACTTTATTGGCTGAATAACTAGCGTGAAGATAACACACAAGCTCAAGAGGCGGCAAGAGAAAAGGTGAAGACGCTGTTTTTGGTAAAACATGATTTTGACGACTTCATTAAGCATAATTTTTAAAATATTTTCATTTTGTATAAATTGTATCTTAATTTTGATCAATGCTTTATCAATAAATTGCCTGTATTTTATAAATAAGAAACAAATATATAGCAGACAATGTTATAAGGCGCCGGCACGATCACTTGCATTGCATGTGACAAGCGCCGAAACTCAGCTTATGCCTCACAGATTTGAAAAATATAGTCTATATATTACAGAAAGCTTGAAATGTCTACTTTTAAATGAAAATTTTCAAACCAAAATAAACAGGCTACTCTCTTATTATGTAATTCATAAGAAATGTGCATTTCTCACAGGCATGGCGAGTCCGCATCGTCAAAAGCGACGTGACATTCAGCCATTCAGACATTCAGCTCAGAATTCGTGCTCAGCATTTAACCCATCCAAAGTGCACACACAAAGAGCAGTGAACACGAACTCACACCCGGAGCAGAGGGCCGCCATTTATGCTGCGGCCCCCGGAGAGCAGTTGGGGGCAACGACTTCAACTTCATCTTTGCAGCGACACAGAAAACATGAGTTTATTACTAAACAATTAAATATATCCTTGCATATTTTCTGACGAGCAGGCCATTCTGGGTTGAGCGAGACCCCATGGAATGAGTGAGCGGAGCAGAATATGCAGAAATGCACTCTCCGCTCATGAGCTCTGATCAGAACAAACCCGAACCTCACTGTCTGCTGAACAGAACCATCAAAATAGACATAGCAGACTAGACTATTATAGAACTAATTATGAGCTTATTGGTGATTTGTTTGTTTTTTTCTAATTCTTGACTAAATTTGAATATATATATATATTTTTGCCTAGTTCCTACATCTATGGCCCAATGACGCTATGATGAACATTTACTACTTTTAAAAAATGTGGGTCAGGAAGTGGGTCCTTTTTTTGAGGCCAAGTTGTGGGCAGGTTTGTTGAAAACATCATTCGGGTGCGGGTTATCAATACATTGACCCACGCATTACTGATCTGTTTGAAACTATGATACAATATTAAATAATTTAAAATATGTATTTCCCTTAAAGCGTAAAACAAAAATTCAACCACTTTTGGCCTGTTTCTAATAACTTAAGATTTAGCTATCAAGCTATTTTCTAAATTTAAATGAAAATAAAACCAAAATAATTATTTTGGGGCCTAAGGAATATTGTGTGCTAGATACTGACCATGACCTTCTGGCCCCCTATGAAAGTAAGAGCACTAGAAATCTGGGAGTTCTGTTGGATTATAACTAACATTTTTACAAACAGACCAGAACTGTTGTAAAATCATGCTTTTTCATCTTTGTCATCTTTCTCAAATGAAACACTTTTTTAATCCCAGAGAAGCTTCCAAATGGTGATTCATACCTTTGTAAAAACTTGTTTAGAATATTGAAATAAATTTTATTATGGCGTTTCAATCTTCCTCTTCCCACCTACATCTAGTGCAAAAGTCAGCTGCTAGACTTCTCTCTGGGACCCACAAGAATGAGCCAGTGACTTTTATTGTATCTACACTGCACCAGTACCCTATTAAATACAGAACTGTTTTGAAAATTATATTATTTGTTTATAAAGCCCTCAACAATTTGGCCTGTCAATAACAGTAAGGTTATTGTTTTAGTATTGTTGGGTTTTAAATATGGTCAAAATTTGAATATATTATTATTATTTATTTATTTTTTGCCTAGTTCCTACGTCTATGGCCCAATGACGCTATGATGAACATTTACTTCTTTTAAAAAATGTGGGTCAGGTAGTGTTTTCCAATATTTTCCTTTTTTTGAGGCCAGATTGTGGGCAGGTTAGTTGAAAACATCATTCGGGTGCGGGTTATTAATACACTGACCCACGCATTACTGATCTGTTTGAAACTATGATACAATATAATACAGGATAATATGATACAGGGGAAGTCGTGGCCTAATGGTTAGAGGGTTGGACTCCCAATTGAAGGGTTGTGAGTTCTAGTCTCGGGCCGGACGGAATTGTGGGTGGGGGAGTGCATGAACAGCTCTCTCTCCACCTTCAATACCACGACTTAGGTGTCCTTGAGCAAGGCATCGAACCCCCAACTGCTCCCCGGGCGCCGCAGCATAAATGGCTGCCCACTGCTCCGGGTGTGTGCTCACAGTGTGTGTGTTCACTGCTCTGTGTGTGTGCATTTCGGATGGGTTAAATGCAGAGCACAAATTCTGAGTATGGGTCACCATACTTGGCTGAATGTCACTTCACTTCTTCACTTCACTTCATTCCTCACTTCATATTAAATAATTTAAAATATGTGTTTCCCTTAAAGCATAAAACAAAAATTCAACCACTGTTGGTCTGTTTCTAATAACTTAAGATTTAGCTATCAAGCTATTTTCTAAATTTAAATGAAAATAAAACCAAAATAATTATTTTGGGGCCTAAGGAATATTGTGTGCTAGATACTGACCATGACCTTCTGGCCCCCTATGAAAGTAAGAGCACTAGAAATCTGGGAGTTCTGTTGGATTATAACTAACATTTTTACAAACAGACCAGAACTGTTGTAAAATCATGCTTTTTCATGTTTGTCATCTTTCTCAAATGAAACACTTTTTTAATCCCAGAGAAGCTTCCAAATGGTGATTCATACCTTTGTAAAAACTTGTTTAGAATATTGAAATTAATTTTATTACGTTGTTTCAACCTTCCTCTTCCCACCTACATCTAGTGCAAAAGTCAGCTGCTAGACTTCTCTCTGGGACCCACAAGAATGAGCCAGTGACTTTTATTGTATCTACACTTGCACCAGTACACTATTAAATACAGAACTGTTTTGAAAATTATATTATTTGTTTATAATGCTTTCAACAATTTGGCCTGTCAATAACAGTAAGGTTATTGTTTTAGTATTGTTGGGTTTTAAATATGGTAGTCTTGTTTTTATTTTTATTTATTTTATTTTATTATTTTATGTTTTGCTCTATTCTGTAAAGCACTTTGGTCAATCTCTGTTGTTTTTAAATTAGCTTTATAAATAAATATTGCAATGTATTGTATTTACAACTAATACACAGAGAATGACGTTTAACTGCACATATAGTAAAAATGCTGTAATCAATGTTAGCAACCTATCAATGCAAAACAAATGACTGGCAAAATGAACCTCCAATTTTGCTAACTGGTGAAGTTTATTCTTTGTGGTTTACAGAGTCAAATGTTTTCTATTGTCTTTGGTCAAGGTCTGTCACAGTACGAATTATGAAACTCATTACTTTTCAAAGATATATCAGCTCTTCCGCTTTATATGTTGAAAAAGTAATAAATATTTACAACAATTTGTTGTCAGATAAACTTACTTGAACACTTTTTCTGAAAAGAAGATCCTGAACATGTCAGACGACTTCGAAGAGATTGTTGACTTTCCTCCTCTGAGATTATAACATGATCACGGTTTCATGAAAACAATTTAAAATAATTTATTCAGTGTTTCATGTTATTTCATGTAACCTTTATATTTACAGAGTTTAAATAGTTTAAAAATGTACCTGAGCAAGTGATCTTGGCCACTTCGTTATCACAGTTAGTCTGTCCCCAGGGTGAAGATGGACACTGCCATAAAGTGGAATCATGTCGTCGACATTTAAAATAATCCAGCCAGTTACGAGGCTTCAGTCCCTCTGAATAACCGGGTTCACTGCCAGATCTTCCACAGTTCAGCTCTTGACAGATCAGACTCACTGTGTCTCTGTCCATCTGGTTGTAACACACATTTCCCCAGGATCCATTGTAGAAGACCTCCACATTCCCTTCACAGCCCTCAGTTAACCTGATCTCTTTAAACTCTTTTAAAGATAGAAAAGAAAGGGAATTAATTAATAAAAAAAGAAGGAAAAACATTTTGGGGTGGGGGGGGATTGTTTTTCACTGCAAGACAATAATACCATTTCAATAATAAATAGATAAAAATTTTAAAATTTGCAATTGTAAGATGCATTTCTTGATTAACTAAAAAGAACAGACTTATTAGAGTAATTCATTTGAGAATCTAATTCAAATTTTCATGTGTTCCACAATGAATATTCAGCAGAAGTGTTGCACCTCGGAGTAAGATGAACTTTGTCTGAGTGTTTCAGTTGTGAATTCCATCTACACTAGAAAGTGTGCATGAACCCTCAATGGAATCACTTTCGGAATTCTTTTAAAAATGCATAATAAACTAATTCAACCCTGTTTCTTAATGTGTATAGCGCAAACACAATGGATGTTGCTAATTATGAGTCCCAATTATGGGTTATTAAAATGACATTATTTCAGTTATTGTTTACTGTTTACCTGAGCACACGACTCCTACATCCTCCTTGTGATTACAGTCCTGTTTTCCCCAGCCTGAAGAAGAGCAGCTCCACAGGGACGTCTCATTCCCCTCACACTCCACCTCATCCAGCCATATGTGTCCAGAACCAGGACCAAACCAGGCTGGTACCTGCTGGTTACTGAGGGCCACTCCACACTGCAGCTGTCTGCACACCACATGGGCATCTTTAATATCCCAGGAGTCATCACACACTGTCCCCCATGAGCCGCTGTGAAAAACCTCCAGCCTCCCTGCACAGTCTCCCCCAGAACCCACCAGCCTGATGGACCCACCACCTGATATTCAGAAAAAAAAACAAATACATATTATTGACCACTAACAAATGAAGAATCTGTCCAGATGTTGTTGTTCTCACCAAGGCAGGTGATGTACAGCTGTTGTGTGGAGCTGCAGTTGAGAGTTTGTGGAGAGCTGCAGTTCCCCAGATGAGCTTCACTCCCAGAGCACTGGAAGCCCGTCACACACTCATGACTGTGTTCAGGACTGGATGAAGAGGAGCCATTAAAGTTCAGCACAGAGCCACAGCCCAGCTGTCTGCAGACCACAGAGGATTCAGTGAGACTCCAGGAGTCCAGCAGAACTCTCCTCCAGACCTGATGGATGAAAACTTCCAGCTCCCCCTCACACCGTCTCTCTCCAGACAACCGCACCAGACCATCATGAAGAACCAGAGAGGAATCTGAGTGAAAGAGGTGTCATTTTATTAATATATTGCAAGGTAATTTATTACCTATTTTCAATAAAATCCTCTCACTAGAGCAGATGACTCCAACATCTCGTCTGTGAGAACATTCAGCTCGACTCCATGAAGAGATGGAACATTCTGAGAGTTTTGTTTCATTCCCGTCACAATCAAACACATCAGCCCAGATTTCACCACTTCCTGCTCCAAACCAGTCTGATCCCACAACAGTCACAGCAATCCCACAATTCAGCTGTCTACAGAGGACACTAGCAGCTCTCATATCCCAGCATGCATCACACACTGTGCCCCATTTACTGAGATACTGATGTTCAACTCGACCAGAACAGGAGTCTTGTCCGTTTACCAGTCTGAGATCAGTGTGACCTTAATGAAGAACAATGTTTATTTATTTTATTTACTTTTTTTTTTTTTTTTTTTTTTACAAAAAAATAAAGAAACTTTGTGATTATCACAGTAAGTGGAAACTACAGTTACATTACCAGAACATAACAGCCCAATGGCATTCTCATGGGTACAGTTGTGTTTAAAAGATGATGTTGGACAGAAAGAAATATAAGATTCATTTCCTCTGCACTGAATCTCTTGTGTCCACATCTGAGTGTCTCCTTTGTCAAAAGCAGCTGCTCCCAGCACCTGTACAGGAGCCCCACAGTCCAGCTCTCTACACACAACCTCTGCATCCTGCTGGTCAAAGACAGCATCACACACTGTGTACCATGTGTTCCCATGATTCAACTCTATTCTTCCAGAGCACAGGTGAGGTCCATCAATAAGTCTGGAATGTTTATGATCTGTTTATATTATATTTAATAAATGATACAAAAGAGACAAATCACAGTTATATGGAGTGTATATGTTGAGCATATGAAAAATACAACATGAATATCAGATTTACAGTTTTGTGTCAATTTATGTCATTAATGACATTTATCATAGTAAACAGTATACTATATAATTCACCTGAGCAGATGACTCCAGCATCACTATTATGAGTACATGTGTGCGTTCCCCATCCTGCTGATCTACAGTTCTTCAATGTAGATTCCATTCCAGAACACAAAGCACTCATCCAGATCGGTCCTGATCCTGGTCCAAAATGAGCATCACTCAGAGCATCTACAGGTTCTCCACAGTCCAGCTCTCTACACACCACTGCAGCATCAGCCAAATCCCAGTCATCATCACACACTGTTCCCCACTGACCTCTGTGAAGAACCTCCACTCTACCAGCACAGCGACTATTACCACCACCAACCCGCACATTCATTGAATCTGATAAAGAGTAACAGAAAGGGAGCATGCAAATGTGTCATATTTAAAATAATGGACTACTGTGTTGTAAACATACATAAGTGTCTCTTCCTTTCTCTCTCTCTTAATACAGTTCTTACCTGCACACACCAGTCTAACATTGTTGTCCTGTGAACAGTTGCTTTTGACTGATGCTGATGTTGGACAACGGTGAATCTGAGATTCATTTCCTCTGCACTGAATCTCTTGTGTCCACATTTGAGCGTCTCCTTTGTCAAAAGCAGCTGCTCCCAGCACCTGTACAGGAGCCCCACAGTCCAGCTCTCTACACACAACCTCTGCATCCTGCTGGTCAAAGACAGCGTCACACACTGACATCCACGTCTGATCATGAAGAATCTCTAACCTCCCAGAGCAGCGAGAACCTCCAACCAGCCTGACTTCTGAAAGAACACAGACCATTTTAATAATTTACTTGGGAAAATAAATTCCCTTTCGTACACTTGATGTATAAAAGTAATACATCTAACTAGTCTATTTGTTTTTTAATAACCACCAAATACAATCTGAAACCTATAAAAATATTGATAAAACAATGTAAAAGCCACAATATTATTTTTTAAATACAAAAATATATTACTGAGCAAGTACATACAGTAAAAAGTGTTCTGCCTTCTTGCCTGTCTTGAAGATGTAGAGCATTGGTCCTGTACATTGGTCCTGGGGACACTTTTTTATATTTTACATGTATTCCTTATTTAATGCATCTAATTCAGATCATCATCTGACACTCCATCAACTGAAGTGAGTGTGTCAGATAAGTAAGACACAATGTACAGATCAGTGGGTCCCCAAGACCGATGTTGAGAACCATAGAGAAACTAAGCGGATTTATTCAAGTAGCAAAGACTATATTTTGCCAAATATTTTGGGTTTGTATGTACAGTATATCAAACTAAATTATTTTAGTAGAGACTATTTTCATGATTAAGGTGAGGTACTGTACTGTGTGGAGCAGTTTACCTGAGCATTTGACTCCAGCATCTTCATTATGATCACAGTCGCTTTTACTCCATCCTGATGTGCCACAGTTTTTCAGAGTAGACTCTGATCCAGTGCACACAGCATAACTTATCCAGATCGGTCCTGATCCTGGTCCAAAATGAGCATCACCCAGAGCATCTACAGGTTCTCCACAGTCCAGCTCTCTACACACCACTGCAGCATCAGCCAAATCCCAACCATCACCACACACTGTTCCCCACTGACCTCTGTGAAGAACCTCCACTCTACCAGCACAGCGACTGTGACCACCAACCAACCTTACATTTACACGGTCTGTATATTGAACAGAGAGAATCAGAAATAAAGAGACAGCGAGGAAAATAGAAAATCTGAATTAATTTTTTTTTATAAATGAAACACAATATGAGAGGGAAAAACATTTTGGTATTTTGGTAACATTACATTCATTTTCAGCCTGGGGATTTGAATCTAGAAAATAAATTAGCTCCAACCTGCACACACCAGTTCAACACTGTTTTCATGTGAACAGTTGTATTTGTCTGATGGTGATGCTGCACAGAAGTGAATCTGAGACTCATTTCCTCTGCACTGAATCTCTTGTGTCCACATCTGAGCGTCTCCTTTGTCAAAAGCAGCTGCTCCCAGCACCTGTACAGGAGCCCCACAGTCCAGCTCTCTACACACAACCTCTGCATCCTGCTGGTCAAAGACAGCGTCACACACTGACATCCACGTCTTATTATGTAGTATCTCTAATCTTCCAGAGCAGCAAGAACCTCCAACCAGCCTGACTTCTGAAAGCAAAAACAATGAATTGATATGAAAAAAAAAAACGTTGGTTTATAAAAACAATATTTTTGAAATTCCTCAGATCACATTTCACATGAAAAACACTACACTTTTATATATTTGTATTGTATTCAGAATATATTAATAAAAATCTTGAAATAAAAACAACAACAGTAGACGTAAACAATAAACAAAGGTATCTTGCATACTGTAGGTTTATTCTTATTTATTGATTTAGTTAGCATACACTTGAATGAGATATGTTTGTGATTTTTATGTATACTATTCAAAAGTTTGTGGTCAAATTTATCAAAAATTACAGTACTAATACTTATAATGTTCCAACATACTTCAGTTAAAAGCAAGATTATTGAAAAGGAAATTTTTAATCAGGTCAACAAATAAAACTCAAATGGATGCCTGGACAATTTTCAATCTGGTTTCCGACCGCATCACAGCACAAAGACAGCACTCATTAAGATAATAAATTATATTTGCTTAAATTCTGATTCTGAAAAATATCAGTGCTGGTACTACTAGATCTCAGTGTTAAGTTTGACACAGTCGATCAAAACACTTCTAGGGAGACTGGAAAACTGGGTCAGGCTTTCTGGGATGGTTCTCAATTGGTTCAGGTCACACTCAGAAGGGAGAGGTTATTATGTGAGTATAGGAGAGCATAAGTCTAAGTGGACGTCTATGACAGGCGTAGTCCCACAAGGCTCAATTCTTGCACCGCTTTTGTTTCAAATGACTACAACACCATTAACTCCATTTGCCAATGTATTGATGAAATTACCAGTGAGACAACATTCTTCAGTTGAACATGAAAAAAAAATAAGTAATTGCATTTGGAAACAAAGATGAAGTTCTCAAGGTGAATGCATACCTTGACTCTAGGGGTCAAACAACAACAAAAATCAAGTCATGAATCTTGGTGTGATTCTGGATACACACCTTTGTTTCAGTAATCATGTCAAAACAGTAATTAAATCAGCATACTACGATCTAAAAAAACATTGCAAGAATTATATGTCTTGTTTCCAGTCAAGACACTGACCTTCCCAAGAAGACCATTAGACAGCTGTAGCTCATCCAGAATGCTGCTGCCAGAATTTTGACTGGAACCAGAAAATCTGAGCACATCTCACCAGTCCTCCGGTCCTTGCTCTGGCTTCCAGTTATATATAGGATTGTTTTTAAAGTACTTTTACTCGTTTATAAACCACTCAATGACCTAAGACCTAAATACATACAGAAGACCTAACAGACCACTAAGAGCATTAGGATCGAGACAGTTAGAAATACCAAGGGTTCACTTAAAACCAGGGAAGTCCACTTTTATCTATAATGCCTTCCGCAGTTGGAATCAGCTTCCAGAAGAGATCAGATGTACTAAAATATTAGTCACATTTAAATGCAGACTCAAAACTCATCTGTTTAGCTGTGCATTTATTGAATGAGCACTGTGCATTGTCAAAACTGATTGCACTATATTTTATGTTTAATAATTTTCTATTCCTAACTGTTTTAAATTCATTTGAATCCTTTTAAATATATATTTCACTAGTTCACGCTTACATATAATTAGCTGAGGTATGGTATGCGTATTTGGCGTTCTGTCCGGGAAAGGGCTCCGAGCTCGGGAATGGCCGGAACCTAGAGTACCCCCCCCCCTTCCCCGTTTATTTATAAAGTGAACTCGAAGTGAGGAGATGGGGTGGAGGAGGGATGCTGATAAACCGTCAATGGATAGAGGTAAGTCAGCGATATTTAAACTATGGGATTGATTACTTGATTATGGTCCACAGGTGTTGGTTAGGCTAAGTATCTGACGCGCTCCTCTCGAATCTCATTAATAAAATTACATTTAAATTCCTTGTTTTATTGTTGTTATTATTTTTTATTATTATTATTTTATTTTATGCAAAGCACTTTGAATTACCATCGTGTATGATATGTGCAATATAAATCAAGTCCTTGCCTTAAAAAAATTATGTTCAAAGATTCCTGAAAAAAAAACTTTTTATGGAGTTGGAGGGGGACACTTTCTGGTGATATAATTATGTTGAAGACTGGAGCATTTTACCTGAGCAGATGACTCCAGCGTCCCCAGTATGATCACAGTAATTTTTATTCCATCCTGTCGAGCCACACTTCTTCAATGTGGACTCTGTTCCAGTACATAAAACATTGCTCATCCAGATTGGTCCTGATCCTTGTCCAAAATGAACATCACCCAGAGAATCTACAGGTTCTCCACAGTCCAGCTCTCTACACACCACTGCAGCATCAGCCAAATCCCAGTCTTCTTCACACACTGTTCCCCACTGACCTCTGTGAAGAACCTCCACTCTACCAGCACAGCGACTGGAACCATTTGCCAATCTCACATTCACACTGTCTATATATTGAACGGAGAGAACAAAAAATGTTAAATAATGTTCATGAACATCATGAGAGGGAAATCTGTTATTTTGCTAACATCATTTTTTTTTTTTTTTTTTTTTTTACATTTAAAGAAGATTTAAAGGAGATTTAAATCTGAAGAAATCATTTGTTCCAACCTGCACACATCAGTTCAACAATGTTTTCATGTGAACAGTTGTGTTTGTCTGATGGTGATGTTGGACAGAAGTGAATCTGAGACTCATTTCCTCTGCACTGAATCTCTTGTGTCCACATCTGAGTGTCTCCTTTGTCAAAAGCAGCTGGTCCCAGCACCTGTACAGGAGCCCCACAGTCCAGCTCTCTACACACAACCTCTGCATCCTGCTGGTCAAAGACAGCATCACACACTGACATCCACGTCTGATCATGAAGTATCTCTAACCTCCCAGAGCAGCGAGAACCTCCAACCAGCCTGACTTCTGAAAGAACACAGATGATAATTTTAATTTAAAAAATTTACTGAAAATCCCTTTTGTACACTTGATGTATAAAAGTAATATATCCACTAGCCTATTAGTTTTTTTAACAACCACCAACTAATCTTAAAGCTATAAACAACATAAATAAAATAAAAATGAAAAGCCTGAAAGAACACAGACATTTTAAATGATTTATAGGAAAAATAAACACTAAACATTTCATATTTTAATTTTAAAGTCCAACAATAATCTTTATATATGAAAAAATAATAATAAAAGATTAAGATATAAGAAGTCATTCAAAATGAATGTGCCAGCGTAGACTGCAGCGATGGAAAAAGGTATAATAATAAATGATAAACACTGTTAATTATAATAAAACAGAAAATATATTTTAAATTATAATATTGTAATAATAACAATAATTCAAATAATTACCATTTAACCGTGGCAATAAATTCAGTCCTTGCACACACAAGACTCAAATAAAAGAATAAAGTAAAATCACCTTACTGGCCCCAAATTTTTGAGGATGTATTGTTATGGTGAGGTTTGGAGCACTTTACCTGAGCATCTGACTCCAGCATCTTTAGAATGATCACAGCTCGTTTTACCCCAACCTGTTGACCCACAATTCTTCAGTGTAGAATCTGATCCAGTACACACAACATAACTCATCCAGACTGGTCCTGATCCCGGTCCAAAATGAGCATCACTCAGAGCATCTACAGGTTCTCCACAGTCCAGCTCTTTACACACAACTGCAGCATCGGTCATATCCCAGCTATTATCACACACTGTTCCCCACTGACCTCTGTGAAGAACCTCCACTCTACCAGCACAACGACTGTGACCACCGGCTAACTTCACATTTACACTGTCTTTTTGTGCAACAGATGTATGATACACTGAGAGAAAGAAGGAAAGCACAATTAGAAAACAAGAGAATGAGAAGTTTCAAAAATAACTTAAAAAATGCACAAAATTTAAATAATGTGGCAATAAAGATGGTTTTCCTTCTTAACTAAAAGTATAAACCTACCAGCGGTGATGAGTTTTAGCAGTAACATCATCTTCAGACTCCTCATCATTTCCTTCATGCAGCACGACACACACTATTCCATCAGCTCAGAAGTTTCTCCTCTAAAGAGCCCCCTAAAGAGGAAAGCCCTAAATGTACCAATCGTGCTCATCATTACCTTATTAGACAGAACAGAGGAAATCATCAAACAACTTCAGTGACAAATCAGAAGAGGCATTTCTAATTTTTTTCCAAATATATCAAAGGAACGTCAGCGCTGAAATGGACTCCTCCTCCATATAGAGACATACACACACAGACACACACACACCCACATCTACACACACACACATACACAGAGAGAGTACCAGAGTCAAAAATAGTCACACATAATACAGAAGACATTAAAGAGAGGAAGCACACCAGGATATTTACAGAATCAACACCTGCTGAGATACAGAGACTGATAAATGCTCACTTAAAACATCATAACATACAAAAATACATTTAACTTTATATTTATTTATATTTGTAAATATAAATAAATATATATATATATATATATATATATATATATATATATATATATATATATATATATATATATATATATATATTGCTAGAAAAATCAGAAACCACACACCGTATAACCAATTAGTTTTAAACTAATCAAAATGGTTTAATTCACTGGGGCAACAACTAAGTCACATAGAGAACCCAGTAACCCTTTGTGTTAAATGTAGCAAGGAGGTACTCATCCACAAGATGGCAGAAAACAGCATTTGCCTGGAGTCTAATGCCGCGTTTCCACCGAAATTACCCGGAACATTTGTACCAGGAACTTTTTTTCCCAGGAACTTTTTTCCCCCCAGACCTGTTGCTTTCTGTGTTTCCACCGCGGTGTAAAGTACCGGGTAGATTAGGCAAATAGACTGGTGACGTAGGTCTGCGCGCGTTTCTCAATACAAAGTACCGCTGATTAAAAAAAAAAAAAAAAAAAAAAAAAAGTATGCTGATTTTGGACTTGCATCCTCGGTAGTTGGTTCAGACTTTGTGCATTCCTCTCGGTAGTGTGATGTCCGCGACGACGCAAGTCCGGTAAATCAATAAACAGCAGCGTACTTGATTAATTCAGTCAGCTCGTCTTGGCTACTGCAATTTTCCTTACTGTATATTTACAATAAAACGAAATAGGATATCAAATACCACTGCCTCCTTTCGTTTTCATTTAAGCATAATAACAACTGCAGAAATGTACTTAGTTCAGGGAAATGTGTATATGCAGCCATTACAATGAAACGAAATATTATATAAATTCGCCTTTTTTATTTTCATTTTAACATATAGATAAATTGAATACAGACCAAAGAAAACCGGTTAGATTTACCCCGCAGCTGAATTATATGTTATGTTTAACCACTAAAGACACATCAGAGCCAGCGGCACATATCAGAAGGTCTATCCCAGGAGAGGCTGCTTCTCGGCGGATACATGAGGACTGAGCTCCCGCTGATCACGTGGAGCTCACCGTCGCAGAGATCGGCGAAACACATTTTTAAATAGGCGCTGTCTTTATAAATAAACCACAGATTTGAGTTTTAAACAACTACATTCTCGCCTGAAATACTTTTAAAATTACATTTCATGACACAATAACAGTAATATTTGAAAATTATCCGAATAAATGGTGGTTGAACTCAACCAATGCTGCGTGAACTCAGATGGCTTTGGCTACTGCAATTTTCCCCTCAGTATATTTACAATAAAACGAAATAGGATATAAAATACCACTGCCTCCTTTCATTTTCATTTAAACATAATAACAGCTGCAGAAATGTACTTAGTTCAGGGATAAGTGTAACGTTATATACAGCCATTACAATGAAAGAAATATTATATAGACTTGCCTTTTTATTTTCATTTTAACATATAGATAAATTGAATACAGACCAAAGAAAACCTGTTAGATTTACCCCGCAGCTGAATTATATTTTATGTTTAACCACTAAAGACACATCAGAGCCAGCGGCACATATCAGAAGGTCTATCCCAGGAGAGGCTGCTCTCTGCGGATACATGAGGACTGAGCTCCCGCTGATCGAGTGGAGCTCACCGTCTACGAGATCGGCGAAACACATTTTTAAATAGGCGCTGTCTTTATAAATAAACAACTGATTTGAGTTTCAAACAACTACATTCTCGCCTGAAATACTTTTAAAATTACATTTCATGATACAATAACAGTAATATTTTGAAAATGTTGATCCGAATAAATGGTGGTTGAACTCAACCAATGCTGCGTGAACTCAACCAATCAGCATGTTTAGCGCCAAAGTCCCGCCCCCGAAAGTTCCGGAACTTTAAAAAAGTACCACCTCGCCAGCAGGGACTTTCTGGGGGGCATTTTTTTACCCGGAACTTTTATTTAGTTCCTGGTTCCTGCGGTGGAAACACACCAAGTACCGGACCAAGTCCCTAGTTCCTGGGTAAAGTTCCTGCGGTATTTTGGGGGCCTGGAGAAGTTTTGTCATGCCCTGACATTTGTGCTTTTTTCAGTTTCTTATAAATATCTAAATGGCTGAAGTCTAATCTCACTGTAATCAGCGCAAAATGGACTATAATAATATGTGAGTAGCATGTATGTACATGATTGTATTTTTGAGGAATAAAAATATTATGCATGGTTAGTGAAAAACTAAAAATGTTAAATCACTTGAATAAGGCACTAAAATACATAAAGAACATTGGTTCCCGGGATTTTTGAGAACTGGAGCTTGTATCCTAGAATTTTTCTTTCTAAATTATGTGAAAATCATCTTGTTTACTACTCACTTAGCTACAGAAAACAATATATTGATTTAAATTTTCTAAGACACTTTTTGTTGGTAAAAGTCATATGCGAGTAGGCGTCAACTATCATGAATATCATTGTGATTTACACCTGAGAAGACAAAGGCCTGCATAATGAGCTGCATAATGAGCCTCTCAGTCAGCTGTGCCACTGTGAGGGAGGTGTTACAAGAAAGAATGTGAGGACAAAATAAATCTATATAATTTTATGTTTGTAGTTTATTAAGAAAATATTTAATTATCCCACAACATAATTTAATATCCACTTGGGGGAGCAGTTAAACAGTTTATTAGAACAATCAAAGCTGACTTTCAAACAATTTTTTTAAACATTTATATTATTTACATCAAGCTTTTGAATGGTATAGTATTGTATATTGTTATTGAAACTTCATAATGTTTCACTTGATTATACATTTAGTCAGGAATTATAGTTTGGAAAAAGTCTTTAGAAAAAGTCTAACTAGTAAAATGTTTACACATCATGTGAAAACTAGTACAAGTATATAAATAAATAAAAAGAGACTTACTCATGTTTATGATCTCTGCTAAATAAAGTGCTTCATTCTTTTTTTTCTGAGGAAATCCATTTCTCAAACCCTCAACCACATCACATCTTTTTGGGGTGAATTATGTCTTATTCTTCTCATCGCAAAGCAAACAGTAAAATAAAAAAAAACTTGAACAATCTCACTGCTTTTTCTTCTGTGTGGGCATATTCAAGCCGCGCGCTTCAGTTTGAATCTGTTGGCGCTGGGGCGTGGTCACATTTATAATGAAGGGAGAGGAGAAATGGACATCGCGTTGTTTTCATATGGATTACTTTATCACAGAATATCTGTTTTCGGTGGCACTTGTTTAGTTTAAAAGTAGACATGTCAAGCTTTCTATAGATATCTCTCTCATTTCTCTTTGTTGAGTATTCATGGAGTTACAGTTCATTTTAATGACGTGTTTGTAAATGAAGATCAGGGCAGACCATGGCTGCAGACAGCACACCTTGTGTGTTATCTTTATTTTAAAAGTGCACAAAGTTTTTTTTGTTATTATGTCTGTATCCAAAAAAAGTAGACCCTTTACAGATTCGATTGATGTATTGCTCTTATCTGTACGATTAAAACTGAAAGTGTAATTTAAGTTATTTTCGGGGTTATCAGGAGAAAATGACTCATAAGGCGTATCTGCATTAATCGACTCCAGAATGACAGGTAAGACTCGTATTTCTTACTACAATGCGTTAGTCTTTCTGCAGACTAGAAACTAGATGCTGCGTCTGCTTGACTGTCTCACTAGTACCGGATGTGAGAACAATGCTGACTGATTTCTGGAAGATAAATTATTCAGTTACTTCTCTCTTTTTTTTTTTTTTTTTTTCTTTTGGTAAAACGTAATTTTTATTGTGTTAAAATCTTTTGAAAATTAATGTGTGATGGGAAATTTAAGTTCCATAAAAAGGTGACAAACCTTTGATTTTTTAATGATAAATTAAGAGAACCATTTAACATGTTTAGCTTTATGCAGGAAAAGTTCATCCAGTGATCTCAGAAGAATTCAATCCGTCTTTTATAGTCTATAAGGATCTTTACTGTCCATAACAGAACTTCAACAGTAGAACTACTAGGGGAGAGTGGGGACGAAAGTAACAAAGCGATTTTCTCAGAGCCACTTAATGCATTTGCATTCCAAACTATGACAGCATGTTCAGCATGCAATCCTTGACAGAGCTGAGAAATATCACGTTATTTCGTCATTGTTTCCCACAGTTAGGTCCGTAAAACTGTTTTCGAGTACAACAAGTAAATTCTTGAAGCGGTCTTTTTTTATTATTGTGTTGTTTTTCTTGTTTCATGTGTCACATCTACAGGTTATTTACGTAGAGCTTTAACACATCCTAAAGTTTGCATTTTCAGAGTTTTCAGTAAAAAAGTAAATCAGGTTTAAATGTCAGGAGTTTCTGTCAGGACGAAAGTAACGATTGTTACTTTTGTCCTGCTACAATAAATATTTATTTTGTTCCGGTGCATGCTATTGTAATGAAGTGACGTGGTAAAGATGCATTGTTATGATTGCGTGTGGGCGGGAGAGATTTGATGGAAGATGGGGTTGAGTAAATAATTGTTGCACCTGACCACTGATTAGCGTGAAGGAGAGAACAATAAATAGAGAGGCATAGCGAAGCGTGAGATGTTCTGGGAAGCAGTGTTTTTGCTAAACGCCGAGTTGCACTCAAGGTTGGGGGGTGGGTGCCGTTCGCATGCTGTTTAGGGCTGCCGGCGGTGAAGATAGTTAGCGGGCTAACCTGTAGATAAGGCCGGGTATAGGAGTGCGTCAGGCGATGCGGCTTCTCAGAAAAGGGGGGGCTCCGTTTTCGCTACAGTCGGAGGCCTCGCGAGCGCTGGACTGGTGTCTACTTTTTCCCCTCTACCAACCAGCGCAAAGCCTAGACCCCGGGGGAGGGTCTCGCATCCCGGGAGAGTCAAGTTTTTAACTCTTTATGTGTGTGTGTGTGTGTGATTTTAAATCTAGCAGTATAGCCATTTAATGATTGGGTGGGAGGGTTATGATGAACTAAATTCTTATGTGGCAGTCTGATGGCGTCTTTTGTGTGACGGTGACGTGTTGTGTGAACGTGTGCCGTGTCCTGCGGGGGTGATACGTGTTTCATAGCTTTTGCCTATTTATTGCATGTGCGCTAGGTTTTTTATGGCCTATTTATTGCGGTTCTCTGTTTAGCAGCTTCCATGGTGGTGTTGTTCGCCCAGATTTGTTTAACATTAGTGCTTGGGACTTTCAGAACCTGACCCCGTCTGACATGTTTGGTAACTGCATGAATTATATAAAATAAAGATTACTGTTTCTACCCCTGTGGTGTTGCTTGGTCTGTAGAGTAGACTCCTCTAGCCACAACATAAAGTCTCCTGTCTAGGTTTACTACACTATATTGTGAATTTCTGTGTCTTGCGTAATTTATTAAAATGTTTATGTCATATTATACCAAAATAATATGTCAAGAGTGAGGGTCAGAAAGACAGACAGAGGTCTGGTTTAATCCAGATGTTTATGAGAGGGCGTTTCTGGACATAAGAGGACCATCACTCCCTGAGCAGCTGCTACCTCGCATTTACCTTAGCTTTTACACCTCCACCTATGAATTTGCAGTGTTTCCAGATGTTTTTATGCACATTTTGAATTTATGCATAAAAACAATTGGATGGAAAATTGAATGGGCCTACTGTATGCTTAGAATTTATATTATGCTAATGTAATTACATTTTTATATTGTTCATTCTGTTGAAAAAATGTTTTATAAAAATACTCTAAAATAAAATATTTTTATTAAATCAAGTTTGTACAGTCGGGTTTTGAGACATTTGATGGAACTTAAATGTAAAATACAAATATGAAAATATAATTTAATTTTGCACACACACAATTATTATTATTATCCATTCAACTTTAATATTAATTGTTAGAAAACCGACACAAAAATCCATGTCTTACTGTAAATAAACCGCTTTTATTTATTTATACAGTACAAGGTTTGTTGAATGTAGCAATGTGTTACTCAACCACAAGATGGCGACAAAATCTATTTTAATTCCAGGCTGCAAGGTGCTTTTATTGTACTGCAATGCGTTAGTCTTCAAATAGATGGCAGCAAAACATTAATTACAGAAAGGATCTATTAAGGGTTTTGTCCATGTGTTTAGACAGGAGAGAGCTTCTTCATGTTGAACACTTATTTTTTTTCCTCTTAATAATGACTCTTAATGATTTATTGTCAAACAGACATTTTATTGTGGTAAAACATTTGGTAAAAGCCTGAAATCAGACAAAGCATCGTAATAGTGCTCCATTACAGATTGAGATCTGAGTGATGGGAGATACTGAGAATTTACGTTCTATTAACAACCACTGTAGGTAACAAACTGTTGATTTATCAACAATAAATTAAGATTAGGCATTTTAAATATCAGCATAATGACAACCTCAACTCCTTTGTCACTACAAAAGAAAAATAAAATGTGATTCAGTTGGAGGGGGGGGGGGGTAACCACTGAAATACAACATGGTCAGTGCTTTCAGAAGAATACAATCCAGCAGGATGCAAACACCATCTCTCCTGTGTTTGTGCACTTTACTATTCTTTTACACTTTTAGGGATCTTTAGTGTCCAAAGCAAACTTTCACAGAGTCTCCATCTTCCTTCCCTACCTCCAGACTAGTTCAAGTATGAACCTGTTCCAGCAATATCTCTCAATAAGCACTGAATCAGCACACAGCTCCAATCGGATCAGAAGTATCAGCAGAGGTTTCAGCAGCGGATCACGTGCCAGAGGCTCGTAGACCCTGTTTCTGCATGACGTTCCAGAGTTTGTGGAGGTTGGACTGTGTGATGAGGTCGTCTGGTTTGAGCTGCAGCGCACGGAGGTAGTTGCTCTCAGCTTCCTTCAGCTTCCCATTAAGATGGAGGATCGCCCCGAGATTCATCAGAGCAGCTGGATGCTGGGAAATCAAGAAACAGATAATTAGGATGAGGATGGCTAAAGAATTAGGTTTTGATATTCCTAAACAGTAGAGGCAACAAGTACGATGGAAGACAGTACTTTAATCTTAAATAATAGCTATAGAAGGTGCTTACATCAGGTCTTAAATCAGCTGCCTTCCCATAATACCTTTCAGCTGCCTCATTCAGACTGGCTTGTCTGTGAACAAACACACATTAAGTTAGCAACAACAACAAGTGTTTGACGATATAAAATCAATGTCCTTGTATCTATTTGGCGAGAAGCTGTGGAAGATGAAACAAGTGGAGTTCACCCGCAAACCACCTGAAACTAAAACTGTGCAGATGTTTTTGAGAGACACACACCTGAGCATATGAGCAGCGCTGAACACCACGTCAAACTCTGAACTGTCCAGCTCTGCAGCTTTCTGAGCCATCGCTGCCGCCTCTCCCAGACGAGACTCTTCCAACAGAAACTGACCTGACAGACAAGAGGAAAGAAAGAGGAGCTCACAGGATTGAAAACAACTCAAACACAGCAGGCCAGAAGCCCACAGGTCGAACAGACAGAGATCAGAGCAGATACACAGCGCAAGCTTCCAAGAACACACCGAGACAAAGAAAGGAAGAGTGGAGGATGAAGAACATGAGGCACAGTGAACTTCAGTATATAAAATGAGTATATCAGTATATAAAAATAATTACAGTTCTAATAAATAATCATAATAAATTACAATGTGTAATATTCTTAAAAGATTTACATAAATTCTATATAATAACAGTAATAATAATAAACAGGAAAAAACGATTTAATAATAATAATAATACATTTTATTAAAAAAATAAAAGGTGAAATATTTAAAGACACTATTAAATTAAATTTCAAATATATTTGAGCACTGTATCAAACAAATTAGAAGTGAAGCAAATCAATCAGAAAGCAAATCAGATTGTACCGTAATGCATGTAGCAGTTTCCTCTAGCAGGATCCAGCTCTATTGCCTTCAGGAAGTAATGCTCTGCTTCAGACTTCTGTCCCTGTGGAGAAATTAAGAAATAATTACACCTGCACCCAGCATTATTAATGAAGGGACACAATCATAACCAGACCCTTTAAATCTGTGCTATATATGATGCTAGACGTTATCAAAGTGTGGGAAAGTATACCTTTTTTATGGTTAGTACACTTTCTAATAAAGTACACTTTCTTTATGGTTCAGTGCTGATTGCTTCCATGTTGGTGTTACCTTTGCATATGTTCTTGTCATAAGCAGTGAGGTTATATTATGCTTAATTCACTGAATGGTTCTGTGGCAAACACTTTTGATAAGAGTCTAAAGTAGTACTTTGGAAAGCTGTAGCATGTAGCCACGGTTCCTGAAAAGCATTCAACTACATCCAAGAACGTTTATCAAATGTACAGACCTATAAGTCAAGGTTTCAAAAAGCACTAAATGGCTTCAGATTTGAATCCAAAAGGGTAAATACAAAACAAGCTATTGTTTTAGCCTCAACCTGTACTTTAATCTAGCAACTAAAGCATTAAATTAGCTTTAGAGGTTTTCAGGGACATATTTTCAATAGAAGTTCAAAACCAGGCTGGACAGAAAAGTAAACCAGAACAGTAAATGTTTGAATCGTTCAAGTACAACATGCCATAACTTCAGTCAATTTGTCTGATGCTGTCCTGACCGTTTGACACAGAGTAACCCGGCTAATACACTGCAGTTCCTCGACAGCTGGTCAAAAGTTCACCAGTAAGATGTTTTCAATAAGAGAGTAATTACATTAAGCACGGTGCCTGAGGGATAATAACTGGTTTTAAGCTGTTTATTAAACGGACAGGCCGGTGAGGGGAATTTAAAAGCGAGCAAACAGGTTTGAGGCAACAGTCTGGACTCTTGACCAGCCGTGCCGGGACACAAACCTAAATCAGATTAGAGGAAGGATGTGAGATATCCCGTCCTGGGGGGACGCAGCTGCTCGACCTTTCTTCATCACCCATCTCCATTTACATCATAGTGGTCAGAGAGGAAAATAGAAAATATCACAAGCGACTGGACGACTGTTATATTGTATGCAGACAGACATCAAAGCGATGCTGGTGTCTGAGAGACAATTTTGTGTTAATGTTCCCCTCAAGGACAAAGCAATTAAAAGGAACCTCAGCAGTAAGAGGCTCATGAAGGGTCTTCTGTGACTCAAATTATTTTAATAACCAGGTATCTGTGGACTCTTCTTTCCACTTGGTCTCCCCTTTTCAAGTTTGAAATGAAAGCTGAATTTATTTAATATTTAATTATGCTTTCACAAATCCATTTAGCTTCAGGTTTTTACATTCATATTGAAAATGTAATAGCAGTGACAGTGCGCTAAAATAGATCAGAAAAGCCTGAGACCACAAGTAAAAATGCTTCTATTTTCCCGAAACATGAATATAAAAGTACAAATAATAAATAATGCTTGGCTTAACCATTGCAATTTTAAGTGCAAGTAAATAAATAAATACATTTTAGGTTTAAATGTTACTTTTTAATTGCAGATTTTCAATGCGGTCTCATACTTTTATACACCACCACTATATGTTTGATCTTCCACATGTTATTCACAATGACCGTTTGACAGCACAAAAACACGAAGGGTTAATAATGCACTTGTCAGCTTGACTCACCATGGCAGACAGCAGTTTTCCATAGGTCAGGTGGGCAGGAATATGGTCAGGTTTGGCCTTCAGAGACTCTCTGTACCAATGCCCTGCCTCCTCTAGATTATTCAGCCTCATATATGCCTCACCTGTGGGCCAAGGTCAGAAGGACGTGTAAAATTACGTAGAATTTTTTGCACTCCATGCCATCAAATCAAATGCAGAGACAAGCAAGTCATGGGATGAGTTTGAGAAGTTATGGATGGCTTTTGCAACACCAGGGTCCTGTGTTTTACTCCCTACGAAACATGTTAATAAAATTTACACTTTGAATGGACTCTGAAGTTACTTTGGATAAAAGCATCTGCCAAACAAATAAATGTAAACTCATCATATCTCATGACAATAGATCAGTAACACGAGGACATTTATGTATCAGATTCCAGTAGCATCTCCAGATGTGAAGGAAAGGAGTAGTAGTAGTAGGAAAAAAAAAATCAATGGAGATGCCATCTACTGTATACATTAGATTAATAGAGACTTGTCATTGCACTTACATATTACTGCTCTTTTGTTGGTTTTGATTGCTTATATTGTCCTCATTTGTATGTAGCTTTAGATAAAAGCATCTGCTAAAATGACTAAATGTAAATGCAAATAATTTATTTAGAGTGTCATGTAAGTGTTTTTGAATCTCAGATAAAAACATCTGAATGTACTGAGAAATAATCACTGACCCATCATATTGTACAAACTCTGTGGCGCAAACTGTCGTGGCATTTTCTGCACAGCCTCTTTATACATGGACAGCGACTCCTGAGGACGACAAATAAAAACAAACAGTCATAATGTGATAACGAGAACTGTTAATTAAGAACAACCATGGAACAATTCAAACAAGAACATAACTGCATCCATCTAAACTAATAATGAATGCATATACAGATGAGTACTGTACCTCGTGCTGGCCCTGCTCATGAAGCAGTTTGCCGAGGTTGTACAAGCAGCTGGTGACGGAGCTCTTGTGGGCATGAGGGTCCTTCAGGTTCTCATCGGGGATGTCAGCGCAAGTGTGAAAGGTGCGTTTGGCCTCTTCGATATTCCCCTGGGAGACCAGGATGATGCCCACATTCAAGTATGCAGCTGTGAAAGAGGACGAAAGGGAGACGTAATTAAAAACAGACTTTTTTTTGTCAAAATGGTGAAACTAAAGATCTGAACTCACAGGCCAGAGTCGGTCTGCTCCCGATGGCCAGTTTGTAGTAATGCAGAGCCTCTGAGAATCGCTCACTCTCCTGTAGCAGCAAACCACTGAGTGAAATAAAGCACACATTGCTTTTGAGCTTGAGAGATGATATGCGAAGTAAGAGGTTGTTGCAAGGACAAGAATGTGGAGAAACACTAAGGTCTCTGCTCCTCTCCAGGGTTAATGAATGTTAGAGGTGTCTCACGAGTCTGCAAATAAGAACTAATGAAATCCCGTCACATGCACAAGCCCAGAGTGAGAGATAGAGCAAACACTTTCACTGCTCCTCAACCTCCCACTCTCGTTTTCTGAATGCCAAGTATGACTCTTAACTAGACTTTGCAATTTTGGAGGCAACCTTAAAAAATATTAAATGCTCTGTAGTGTTGAGCAATGAGCAATATTATGGCACATATCCATAATTGTGTACATTTGCTCATGTCTGCTGCCCTGTATGCCATATTAATGTGATTACGGCAGTTGCCATGGAAAACTGGCTCAGATAAAGTGCTGTACGACCTTGAGAAAACCAACACCACAAATACTGTCCTGTGAATACAGTAAGAGAGCTGTGCATTCTACCATGCAAAATACTTTGCATATTCCTGGTCAAAAAAACAACAACAAGACTTGGTGCAAGCTAAATAAGTATTTATCAGCATTTTCGTATACATTTTTTTCACTAAATAAAAAAAGTTCAGAACAGAGTAACACAAACTCAAGTATCTGAATACTTTATATAACATTATGCATGAATGACAATGCATTCAATAATAAAAAATAAACTATTATTGGTACCTATTATATTTATATATTTATTTTTAATAAAGCCAACACAAGCAAAAAAACTTTTGATAAAAAAAATAAAAAAAATCTTCTGGTTGTCAAACATTTTCATGATTAATGTGATACATCCAATAAAAATCACCTTAATCAAAAATCACCATTGCCAGAAAAAGACCAAAGATCAAGTTAATTCTGAAAAAAAGGGTTAGTATCATTTTTTTTCAGAACCCGTTTGGTTTGATATTTTTATTCATTTATTTTATTTATATATATATATATATATATATATATATATATATATATATATATATATATATATATATATATATACACAACCTCATTCTGACATTTTAAGTGTGATGTAGTTGCTAAAAACATGTCTGTGTTTGTGTACTCACAGGTTGTAGAGCATATCTGCCATATTTCCACGGTAATAAAGAGCATTTCTATACGCGCTCTCTGCCTCTGCCATCTTTCCCTTGTTCTTCAGAACATTACCCAGGTTACCCCAAGCTAAGAGAAACAGACAAAAGAAATTTCACTAGTATTTACTTTGTCAGTACTATCATATCTGATTGCAAAAGCCCAGCTCTCCAAGCTCACCTTTAGCAGGGTTTACAGCAATGCCAGACCTGTACAGCATCTCCTCGCTCTGCCAGTCCTGGTTCCTCCTCACAGTCTTCAGGCTGTAGAGAAGCAGCAGACCTGCAGCACAGCCCAGCAGGAACACTCTGGAGCGTCTCGACCTGCAGCGAACAAACATGCTCCTCAACCCTACGGTCAAGAGCAGACAGAAGCCCATACTGGGGATGTACAGCACCCTCTCGGCCACCACAAAGCCCACGTAGAAGAACATATTAGTGGCTGGAATGAAGGGCAAAACCAGCAGTCCGAGGGAAAAGACCACCACACTCTCTGTGGCTGGAAGAGATTTTTGAGGTGCTTTGGGTGGTTTATGATATCCATTTTTTGGGGGGGAGTTTGAGTCCCTGTAGTGATTGTCATCATGATTATGACTGTATCCATTAGTTGCAGACTTTCCATTGCTCAAATGTGATTTTCCATTGGTGTCACTGATTTTAGAGGACTGCAGCGATGGGTTTCTCAAGCCAAACCATGATAGAAGAGCAAATCCTAAGTAAAACAAAACTGAATGAAGGTTCCGCCAATCAGTGATGGATCTGAGCAGAGGAATTGCATCCATTGACCAATCAAAGCTGAGTTTGTCAGGGCAGAGGAGGAGCCAGGCATTGACAGCTGGCAGGTACAGGAAAGTGAGTGCTCTGGTCAGGAAGTGAGGCGAGTCGGCTGCAGGGTTGTCAGAGTTGGAGAAGTTTGGAGGCTTGTTGCCCATCCAGTAAAACCGAACTGCCAGAAGAATCATCCCCCAACCAACAAGCCATGCGAGACTGACCAGCAAGCTCATGTTCTTCCCCTAGAAATGAAGAGAATGAAATGCATCCGTTGAGACACTTTGAATTGGTCCAGTAACAACATTTAACAGTGGACATAGTTTTGCAACAGGAGAAATTACATTTTTTTAGTCATGAAAAATCCCACATCTCACATGATGTATTGTGTTTAACTGCATTAAGAGATTGAAAAAACAATGGTGGAAATAACATTAAGATTTTAAAAAACTATGTGGTGAATATAATTTTAATTTCTATTATTTTTTTTTTAAATAAAAACGGAATTGTTTTATTTTACATCTCTATATTTTTTTATCAGCTTTAAATGATAGTAAGGACTTGGATTTTCTGATTTCAGATAAAGTTTGGGTTGGGGAAAGGAAAGGAAAGGAAAGGAAAGGAAAGGAAAGGAAAGGAAAGGAAAGGAAAGGAAAGGAATGGATAAAGGAAAAAGGAAAGGAAGGGAAAGGAATGGATAAAGGAAAAAGGAAAGGAAGGGAAAGGAAAGGAAAGGAAAGGAAAGGAAAGGAAAGGAAAGGAAAGGAAAGGAAAGGAAAGGAAAGGAAAGGAAAGGAAAGGAAAGGAAAGGAAAGGAAAGGAAAGGAAAGGAAAGGAAAGGAAAGGGAAAAGGAAAGGAAAAAGGAAAGCAATGGAAATGAAAAAGGAAAGGAATGGATAAAGGAAAGGAAAGGAAAGGAAAGGAAAGGAAAGGAAAGGAAAGGAAAGGAAAGGAAAAGAAAGG
Organism: Carassius gibelio; assembly: GCF_023724105.1. Taxonomy (NCBI): domain Eukaryota; kingdom Metazoa; phylum Chordata; class Actinopteri; order Cypriniformes; family Cyprinidae; genus Carassius; species Carassius gibelio. The sequence continues at coordinate 21,567,220 of NC_068399.1, read as the reverse complement.
GAAAGGCACTCCTTTGCATTTCTACTATATACTACATCCTGCATACTGAACAGTTCTTTGAGTGTAAAATTGAAAAATCTTTTCTTATATAAATGGTTCTTTGGGCACAGCATGACAATTGACAGAGTGCACACTGGAGAAGTTGAGCTCAAAGACCAGGGAAATTAGATGCCACAAATATCGATTCCTTTATTTCACACACAACGGGCCAGAAACTTATGGACTAAAGCCACAATAGATCCTCTGCTCCCACTGAGCGTGACACTTCAATCTATGGTTCAGGGTTGAAATAAATGAACACTCTTTCATCACCTGTTTTTGTTCCCGCTCTTTTTTACTAAACTGTGAAAATCAATCTTAGATTGGAGATGACAAAGACCTTATCAACGGAGATGTGAAAGAAAGTCACTAGACCAATAGCAATTTTCCTGCAGGATAATATTCTTCTCTGCTTATAAAAGTTAGTAACTAAAATAAAAAGAATGCATAAAACACACAGAATAACCTCTGCATTTAGTGCAAAATCCAAACAGGAATAGCCAGGGCGTTGGAGGACATTGATGAACTGAACTCATTACACTGCAGAGGACAAAGGAAGTGCTTGTTTTAGCTGCTGCTAATTACGCCACTCGTGACGAAGGTTGTGGGTTTGCAGCTTTCTCTATTGGGACACTGCCCAAATTCAATCAGGATCTTTCAGTTTTTTAACATCAAGAAAAAGGTAGGAGCATCAACAACAGCAGACCTACTACAGTCTGAGTAACATCAATATATATAACACCTCAGACAGTTCATGCATCTAAAAGTCATTACACACCAGAAATGAACTGTATTCAAGGATGTGTGAGATCCATAGCATCATTTCACAGCTGAATTTCCTGTCACAGCAAAAACGATGCCACATTAATCAAACTGTTGACTGTTATTTGCAAATCTTTCCACTTGAGACAAATGAGTCAAAATATTGTGCGTAAAAGTGGAATTATTTTTTAAAAGCGACTACGAAGAATTCCTTGTGAAGCTTGAAAGATTCATATACCTTGCTAATCAGTCTTTCGACTTTTTGCATTTCCCCCTTAAAAGTTCAATAATCAAATTAGCATTTTATTTTTCTTTTTTTCTGGAATAAGACAGGTTGGCTGCTGGTGTGGAGATCCTGCACTAAACCAGCAGCCATGTGCTATTCAGAAAAAGGGCAGAACGCATTCCAGACAATCAACAGAGCCTTATCTCATCTCCGTCCGATTAGAGAGCAAATGGGATGAAAAATTGCCCTCTATCTGCATTGTGCACTCATATGGCTGAACCTCAAAACTAATCTACAGCGTATTGTTTTAGACTCATACCGCATTCTGCTCAAATCAAAGCAATATCATATATTAGGGGTGTTTGTAGCCTCTGGAATATCAATGAGGGCACCCTATCTGTTTTCATTACCCTGATACGCATTCATTACCGCGTGAATTTAAAGTCTAAGACGCGTGGCATTAAATATGCAAAGTCAGAGCTTCGCTGTTCAAAAACCATTTCAGAAGATCCTGTGGGATCTTTTATTGTTGACCGTTCCTTCTGAATTTAATGAGGCCCCTCTGAAGCACTGAAAGCCAATGAGCCAATTTTACACCATGGGACTAAGAGTAAACGAGAAAGTACTTTGATAAAGAGAAAGAGGGGAAGTGAGGGCATGGTTTCCTTTCCTCTCTACTCTTCCTCCTCATCCTCCTTTCTCTCCCTCTGTTTGCGTTCCCATGCGCTCGTGGCCGTCTGGAGGGTTTGTAATCTCTCCCTGTCGCCCCTCTCGTGCACCTCGTGATTACAAGCAAGAAAAGCCGGAGACATGGGCAGAGAGGCCACGATAAAGAGCCCAGATGTGCAGCGGGGTTGGCATCTGTGTACAGAGTCTGGACTGGTAAGATTACCCTTGTATTATTGTCTGGAGACGGGTGGAGGAGAGCTGTAAAAATCCCCATTTATTATAATATTGATAAAAATGGACATTTAAAGATTAGCTTTGTATATTGTACAGAACACATCATGAGTTTAAGTGTGATAATTCTGACAGAATCATTGCACATCTACATGGCATTTGCCATAATGCAATGCTTATCATCGGTCTGTTTAATAGGGTAACATTAACAGGATGAAACACAGTAAAATACTCCGTTATATAAAAATGTCAATAAGTAAAAGCCATTTTGACAGTTCCTTTATTTTACAAGACATTATATTCAAGAACATTAGTAATAGGTAAAGTATTATTATAATTATTAATATTTTGTAATATAATATTTTTTAAATACTATTTTTTCCCAGTTTTAGTTACATTTTATGTTTTTATTTATTGCTAACTAGTACTTTCAGCACTTTACTTTGAAATTATATCAGTAAGATACCAAGACAACATTGTAACTTTCTTTTTCTTTTAATTTGTATTTTTATATTTTATTTTATTTCAATTAAAATAAAATTGAAAACATGTTAATAACCTTGAGTCATAGTGATTTCACTTTTTTTTTTTTTTTTTTTTTATGCACCTACAAGCCTAAAGGTCTGTAATCATAATCAACAGTTTTATTATAACATTACACTAAAAAATTAAAGACCAACTCATTTTCTAAGAAATCTGGGTAATTTTCTTGCATTACAAACATGCATTTTCCAAGACAGGTAGGAACTTTGAGCATAAGCTGAAATAAACTGAAACTAGACTCTGGATTTATATCAGTTATATATGAAGAGTTCAGATGCAAAAACCTCTAAATGCCATATGAAATTTTCATCTAAAATTAGGATTTTTTTCAGGCTCCTATATTTATGTTCAGTTATTTCACTTTAATAGCCTGGAAAAGGACCTGCACATTGCCATTAAAGTAAAATGACTCAACCTAAGCATAGGAGCTTGATAAAAATCCTAATTTTAGATGAAAATTTCAGATGGCATTTAGAGGTTTTTGCATCTGAACTCTTCATATATAAAATTATATTTTATAAGTTTCAGGACCTGGTTTTGTACCACCTCATTGTTCCTGTTGCATTGTTGCTTGGACCTAAGGCTGATTCACACAATGAGAATCAGTTCTCACCTTCATCACCATCATTACCGCTTGCCGGAGTCTCAGACGACGCACAACACAGAGATCATAAACGGCTGAGACGGCCAGAACAGTGACTCCCTGCTCCTTCCACAGTAAAGCAGCTGCAGCAGCACCCAAACTCCCAGCAAGCCACAGCGCTGTCCGCCATTCAACCCTGGCCCTGAGACGGCAGTACTGGCCATAACAGATCAGGGACAACAAGAAGCAAAAAGCTGCACCCACATCTGCTCGCCCCACCACCCCAGCTACCGCTTCAGTGTGTACGGGATGAGAGGCGAAGAGCAGACCCGCCAAAAGGCTCCACGGTCCTCCGCCCAGCAGGGGGCGACAGAATGCAGTGAAGAGCGCAGTGACGCAGCAGTGCAGGCCCACATTGACCAGGTGGTAGCCCCTGGGGTCCAAGCCGCCCAGGGCATAATTGAGGCGGAAAGAGAGAGTGCAGAGAGGGCGGAAAGACTTGTGGCTGCCGCTGTGGGTGAGTAGAGTGCCCCAGAAGTCATCGTACAGGATGTTCGTCCATGGAGTGTCTGGTAGGAGGTCTTGGTTGGTTTTGATAGCTCGGCTAAAGAATATGGAAAGAAGAAAAAAAAGGTAACATACAGTTAATAGGTGCCATACTGCATAAAAAGACATTTAGAACATGAATACTATAAAAGTTGCATAAACCTTGTGTTTACAATAGGGCTGTGCAATTAATCGCATGCGATTGATTCATCTGCGATTATGAACACGATATTGCCTAGCTTGCCAGTGAACTACGGCTAAGAGCCACTCCATCTGAAAGCAGGTGATGGCGATTTATAAAATAATTTAAAATAAAAAGAATACATTTTAAATTATTTTATAAAGTATAACAATAAATAAAGTCTGTTCTAATGCAGCTTTGCAGTAAATTTTAATAGCACCTGTGATCCCATTGTATTTCACAGTGTTTTAAATAAAGCCATCACTATCCTGCTGTCCCTGCAGTGACAGTAGCACAATACATGCGCTTTCTTAATGTATTCATCAGTTTAATGTATTCTTTTCATTTGTGATTGGCAATGATGTGGGAGTGGAGCTGATTTGAATATTTAAATTACAATGATCTCTGAAGGATGAGAAATTGAAAGCCAAAGCCACGGGGGGAATGAACATGGGCACATTTACTGTATCTCAGAAAACAAAAGAATAAAAAATTGAGGCCAACAAGGTTCTATATTTCTTAGATATACAATAAAACAAAAGAAAGTTAGAGGGAAAATCTTACTGTAGCTTGAAAACAGTGATATGGAATGCAATAAACATCCAACAAAAATATATCTTAAAAAAAAATGAATATACCCCCCCACCCCAGCCCCTGAAAAAATAGAGAGAGAATAACACTTTTCCAGTCTGTTTCAGTGGTAGTTAATACATCAAGCCTTCAGTACAAGTGGCGCAGTTTCCTGTGACCCATATCTCTGTCTATAGAGCTCTCTGTGACTCCATGAGAAAGCCTGCACTTGTTTTCGACTCAGGAAACACAATGCTGGGAAAATGAAGAGATCGACGGCCGCCATCACGCTATGACCCCTGCAGTGAGGTCACAAACCATCAGACGCCACATTTCACAACCGTAACTCCACATATTGCCCTTTTCTTTATTATATTAACAGTCTATTCAAGAGCCAAGTGAAGAACAAATACAATTAAAAATGCATAATATATAATTTGTAAACAAATATATTAAATAAAGAATATTTGCTTTACATTTAGATGAATCAGTGTAGCCCTTCGTGCACTTCTAGACAGTAAATCCTGAACGTTTCAGAAATGGACCACAGTGTTTATCAAACAATTGTACATTATTAACTCTTATCTGGGTTTATGTAGATGCTTATGTCATGTACGTTTGATTATGAGGTAATCTTGTTTTAATTGGGCCATGATAAATCAGATTACAGCTTTGCTCCGAGGTCATAACTGAAGGTATTAGCAAACAGCATGCACTGCTCTAAAACTATTACAAACACACTCAGAAGCAAAAGATGTAGATAGACAAACAAACGTACCCTGTGTGTATAGATTTTGTGTGGTCCAATCAAATTTATGTAACCCAAGATGCTCATCGGTAGACAGCTGTGACACTGAGCACTTGAGTGTCTCCAAAATATTTAAGTTTTATAGCAAATGTCTATGTCTCCACTTACCATTCCTTATTTGACCCAAAGATAAGCAGTGCTTGAGAAAGCTGGTTGTTTTGAATAGCAGTAATGAGGCCGAGTTATGTTATGAGGTTTATCTGTGGACCTTGAGGAGGAAACACACTCAAGTTGTGAAGGCCTGTGAATTTACGTTTTCCTAAAATCCAGAAAGCGTCATTTGTCTCCTCGGGGAACTGGAAAAATGCAGTCCTATCTTGGTGTATCTATCCCTGATTCATTGGCAATACACTTTAAACCACATACATGTACATACTGAAGTTTTCAGCTTCCAGTGTTTATAATCTCTGTAAATTACTTGTGAGTCGCCTCACAAAGCCTCTCAGTCACAGAGAGTTCAGAAGGTTAATGCAGTTGACAGTGAGGGCGGCTTGATGTTCAGTCATTATTCAATTCCAACATAGCCTGTGCTAAGAGAGTAATCAGACTGATCGTGCAATTTAGGGTACAAGAACTAGTTATGTTGCACAGAAGCATAAATGCAGTTATTGTACAAATTCTAAAAATAAAATAGTCAGTGGGTTTCCAAAACAATTCATTGGCCCTATGTTAGACTAGCTTTAGCTGGCACTTTGATTAGATGTAAACATTGCAGGCAATAATACATAAATATTTTTATTGATTTAAAATAATAATAATTTCATAAACTAATGTGTTTGTATGACATTGTTATTTTCACAAATAAAATAGATTTAATAATTATTATTAGGATACTATATTAGGATACTATATTAGGATTATTATATTTTATTATTGTTGAAATTTCTATAAATTTTTCATTATTTTTTATTACAAAAATAATTATTACAAATTATTGCATCAATATTATATTATTAGTAGTAATACTTTTTTTTAAGATCTTATTCTACCATGTCAAACAGTTATATTACAGGACAATAAATCAGATGTGTCAAAAACATTATTATTATTATTAATTATTTTAATATATTGTATGATTATTTATGTGATCATCATTTCATTATGTATTATTACAAACTAGATTATCACCATCATCATCATCATCAATGATAATTTTTGAAAGATATTATTCTTCCATCAATCCCGTGGTAACTAGGATTTATACAAGCTCCAGTCTGGATCCAGAACACCTGAGAAGAGATGATGCTGACCCCTCAGAGGACCTCAGATGATGCTTACCCTGAAACAACATAAAGAACTAACAAATATTGCTACAAGTGTGACTGCATCATATAATAATTGCTGTTAATAGTATTCATCATCTGACTGACTTTTTCTGGTTTCAATTTTTCAGAAAATTCCTGTCATATGCACAATTGCACACATACTGACAGTCACCACTTATGAGCTACTACTAAATATTGTAGCAACTTAATTTTCTGTTAAGTTGCTTTGCAATGATTTGTATCGTAAAAAGCGCTATACAAATAAACTTTGAAGTGAATTTGTCAAGCAAAAGCACATTAAAGCAGATCGCACCTCATATTGGCAGATTAGTGACGAGCATCGGAGCGGGACAGAGCGGTTTTGCATCCCTGCACAGGGGGACATTGCTGCGGTGTTAATATAACGCTAACAAGATTACAGGCATATCATAGAGCCAGAGTATTTTAGGGACACAGCTGGAGGACAAGGTCTTAATCACTTTAAACCTATCCCAACAGAGATGTGTGCAACCCTTGTGTTTGTAGTTTTAACAAACTCAGTAATGAAAAGCAATCAGCTGTATGGCTGTCTTAAAAAATAAATTAACTAAAACATTACTTAGCTTAACATGAAGCAGTATCTATAAACACTGATGTTTTCCAACAGATTCAAGCACATCCCACTTGCACCCTTTACAACTCCTTGCAGGCAAGTATTCATAAACGCTGTATAGAAAACAACTCTGGGGAAAATTGGCATAAAAAACACGCTCATAAATGTCACCGCATTCACAAATGCTGGACCACTATGATGGATTGGTTTCATTTAATTCATACTGGCAAGAGTTCCCCATTTCTTTAAAGGAACCAAGTGTAAAAACATCCATTAGGCCATAAAGCTAAATTATATGATGTATGTAAAGCATCTCCACAACAACAAAATATGTAGTAAAACACCTAAAATAACTGCTAGCGCATTTAAGCAATTCTTCACTGCATTCACTAAATACTATAATTTCTTAAGGTGTTACCGATATTTCAGATTTTTCGAATGATTTAAACCCACATCCACATCTCCCAGCCCATATTTCAGTTGTTGAAGAGATGTCAGTGTTGTGTACGGTGCACAACATCAGAAATACATCATAAACTCATTACAGCAGAAATGCCTGATCCTGCTGATCCTTTCTCCCATATGGCTTCTGGCTACAACATCACCACAAAATCACTGAGCGCTCCACATTTAATCAGAAGCAATATCTCATGCCATCCATCTAAAAGGTTAAATATGCAACATATACACAACCAGTCACAAAAATCTTGTGATCTGAAGGCTTATGTTTAAATGCTTTAAATCAGTTTTGTAGACAAGATAAAGTGTCTACACAAGAATGGATTTTCAAAAAGAAACTTTAAATTGTTTGGACATAATTTACAGTAAATTAAATAAATTATATCAGTATTATTGACTTGAATATTTTGACAATTTAAAGGCATCTTTTAACCAACATTTATTAATTCAGCGCCACCATTCATCAACATATATTCACATTAAAGGCATCTATAGGGGTCATGCAGTGAACAAAAGCAAAAAACTGCAGGAAAGAGGCAGTGATCAAAGCTAGGCATTCACAGCTGGCCAGATGTTAAAGCCAACTATGGCATGAGCATTTAACTAGGCTGAGATCTTGATTAAGGTTTAACCCTCTTGTCTACTGGAACTCATTCATGAGCACAAAAAACTTATGAGAGCACAGTTACGAGTGCACAGTTTTTTTCCGGCCATCAAAGGCGCTGGCGGACTGGGGTGGAGCAGTGAAACGGTAGTGTCCTTCAGTGCTGGACTCTTTCATCTGCTCAGAGAACACTTCCTGATTAGTCCAACAACAGCTACAGGAGAAAAGCACGCCAAGAGAGCCTGTTACGAACAAACAGTGACAGCATGCAGTGATCCAGGGCGTTTAATTAGACCAAAATATAACAGCTCCTTGAATTTAATGATGTTAAAAACTGTGAAAAAAGACATTTTAACAAAAACACTGCAAACCCACACATCAATAAATAAATAAAGAAAAATAGCACTACTTAAAAATTAGATTTATTATGCTAGAAAAAAAAAAGTGCAAGACCGTAACTTTTTTGGCAAGTTTCGCTTTAACAAAATAAATAAATAAATAATTATCATTTATAAAAGTAGATAAAAACTAGAGTGTGCCATCCACTAATATTGGCACCTTTGGTAAATAGGTCTTTATTGTTTAACCTTTTAATATTTTGATTCAAATATTAACACAATATCAGCTCTCACTGAAATCAAACAATTGCAAAACCACCACAGTTTAATAAAAAAATACAAAATAAAAATCTTTGTTAAAGGGACAATAAGTAACTTTTTAGGTATTTTATTATCTAAAATCAATATTTTTATTCATAAATATGCCCTCAATGGTGTACAAATACCTATGCCAATGTTTAAACTAATCCTTGTAAATGAAGAATTTATTATCTTTATATACATGGGACGGGTAGGTCGACGGAGGCTACCATGTAGTTCCGCCATCTTGCAAAACTACAATAGCAGAGAGGGACAAAAAGTACTAAGCCAACGCGTTTCCACAGCACATTTTCGGTCAGAGCCAGAAACGCAGGTGCAGAGCAGTGAGAGGCGCTTGAAACTGCACCGGCAAGTTTAAAAGTCTGGATTGCATTCTTATTATGGACCATACATATGCCGCGCCACAGGAGAAGAAAACATCGTCGCCAAAACAGTCAAAAATAGAACATATAAGGAAACGTGACTGTAGATTACAGAAAACAAGAGTTAATGTCGGGGAAGCTTTTTCTAGGTGGAAAGAGCTAATGCTTGATAAAGATTTCAAAAGAGACGCTGAAGTGGCCAGTTTTCTTCTCGACAGGTAAGTCAGTGTTACAATCTATATTATAATATTTTTTTTTATATCTAACAATGCATATAATTCAGAAAATATAACGAATAAATTAGACATAACTACTAATTACAATATTTCATGTTTTCCACAGTCAGTGATTCATACTGTAACATTCGTTTGTTAGTTGTCATGTTGCAGTTTGTTTGAAATAACACACCTGTTCACCTGAAGGAAAACTCGACGAAGTGCTATTAGAAGACATCCTGTCAAAGCTTTTTGGTACATATCGCCTACCGTAGATGCAACGCGCATTTGAAAAAGCGAGGCGCTGGAGAGCAAAATTAGTTTGAATGCAAAATACAATTTCACCACTAGATGGGAGTAATTCCTACTTAGTGTCCCTTTAAATGTGTGTGCACCACAATTATTGGCACCCCAATGAATTCATACAATAAAGCTCATATAGGGGTATAAATATGAGGTAACATATACTCCAAACTCCCTTACTCATTCATCACAAAAAAAAAAAAAAAACAGTAGTTGTGTAATGTGCGGCAAAAGGTTATTGAGTTTTACAAAATGGGAAGTGGCAATAAGATAGCAAAAGCAGTGAAAATGCCCATTTCTAACAAAAGGGCCTATTAAGAAGTTAGTTGGGTCTATGGGTCAGAAAGTCTCCATAATCTCCTACATGCCCACAAAGTGTTTGGAAGGGTTCTAGAAAAAAAGCCTCTTCTCTCATCCAAAAATAAACTCAAACATCTTCAGTTTGCCAGACTTTACTGGAACTTACGGGATCGGGTTCTATGGTCAGATTAATGCAAAATTTGAGCTTTTTGGCCATAAACACCAGAGGTGGGCTTGGCGCACACAGAGAGGTAGCCTTATGGAAAAGTACCTCATGCCCACAGTTGGTGGTGGGTCTTTAATATTTTAGGGCTGTTTTTCCTGCCAGAGGACCTGGACATCATCTTAGGATAAATGGCATCATGGACTACCAAATATCAACAGATATTAAATGAACACCTGATTGCCTCTGACAGAAAGCTTAAAATGGGCCATGATTAGAAATAATCCAAAACATACATCAAAGTCATCAAAAAATGGCTTACTGACCACAAAATCAAGGTCTAACCCTGACGATCCCAGTCCCCTGACTTGAAACCCATAGAAAATGTGCGGGGTGAACTGAAGAGGAGGGAAGGATCTGAAAAGATTCTGTTATGAGGAATGGCCTCAGATCCCATCCATATGTATTCTCCAAACTCATCAGTCAAGGAGAAGAGTCAGTGCTATTATCTTGGCAGCACAAAGACTTGACTAAAAGGACGCCAAGTTATTGTGGCTCAAATATTTAAAATATATATTTTTTATATATATACTGTTTTGTTTGCAATTGTTTGTTTTCAGTGAGAGCATAGTTTTTTGTTAATATTTTGCACAAAAAATAGGTTAAACAATAGACATTTTTTTCATACCCTTCTTTGCTCATAAAACAGACAGAAACAGACAAATAAATAATACATAGAAAAGTAAACTTGAAAATAAATAATAAATTAAGGTAGATACATAAATAGACAGATAAATAGATACATATTGTACATCAATAACAATAAAAATTGAATAATAAACTGATAAAGAGAAAATATATATATAAAAAATAGAAAAGGCAAATAAATAAATACAAAGGATAAATAATAAACAATAGTAAAAAATAAAAAAAAGCTACACTTTTTTTCAAAATGATAATAGGGAACAGAAAAGTTACCCTAATTGAAGAATCACTATCTATTCTGCTTTTTAGAGAAAAATACAGATTGCTCACATTCAAATTCAAAGAGACAGAAACTGCAGATAAAGGGAGAAAGAAAGAAAAACTATGATGGCCCTCATACAAACAGCACTGACTCACAATCATTTTAATGATCTGAACAGACCCAGTGAGTATCTGCGATTCTTCTCACTTTGACAACTGATCTGAGAGCTTCCTCGCTACAGCACGAGCCATCTGGGCTAATCCCAGAGCAATGTCCTGCTAATGGAACAGCCATTTCACTCAGCACAAAGAAGTCTTGTTAGCTCAATGATGGATGATGTCCATAAGAAGCCCAGTGGCAGAGGTAGCCACAGAGAGAACCGCAGTTAAAGGAAATCAATCCCTTATAAAACCACTGCAGTTCAGTCAATCAGATCGCCTGGCTTTCAGATAGAGTATTTCACAGCTTAAAAGCTCTGAGACTTAAATAAATCAAGCCTAATTGAGTAACCAATTAAGAAGCCGAAAACAGGTATGTTTTTTATCCTCAAAAAAACCTTCAGATAGTACCACTACTTACATTTAAAGCACACTTAAATGTCCTTTAAATGCATTGGATAACAAAATAACCAATCAAGTAGCTTCTACAAGCAAATGAAGTAGAGCATTTTTTATTTGTAAAAATATTTTAAGTAGCTAGTGCCAAGTTTGGTTTATCTTACACAAAATCAAATAAAATAAAACATAAAATGTAAAATTAAAAAAAATTCAGAAAAAATAATTTAATAATTATACACATTTTAACATTATTATATTATACATTAAGTGGGACAACAAAAATACTTCACAGCTTTTGCAAACCTGCTACTGTAAAAGCCTGAAAAGGCCCTGATTTCCTCACTTCCCATAGTCCAGACCCTTTAAAGTCTCACCGTCTGAACGTTGTGATGGATGCTGAGCTGCACATCTGGAAAAGTGTGAGCTTGAAGTGTTTCTTGGCCCTCCGTTGAGGTGCTTTTAATGAAAATATATATGCAGGCCTTCCCTGCATATAAAATGTGAATGGAGCACAAATGCTCTTACCAGGCAAAGACTGGAGCTTTAACAGTGAAAGTTTTCATAACATGAATGGCTTCTATAAAATCCAGTTAAAGCTGGATTTATAGGGCCACCCAACCGGGCACGAGTGCCTGGATCCGGACTGTATTGCATTTCAACACAAATGCATGCTCAAAATGTACATTACAGGGAAGTAACCAGGCAGTGAAATATTATCATCTGCGGATCCTGGTCCTCATCTTCTGTTGTCTGGATATGCAATAATTGAGTCTGAGGAGTTAATTAAAAGCTAATGCCTACATTGTCTACTCAGCGGTGATAAATGATGGCCCTGATTAAATTCTGACACTGCCCGGTTCTCCCAGCAACAAACCGTGTTTGTCTACTCACTGCCTTATCAGGCAAATCAAAATGTAATCTACAAGAACCACTCCAGGGACTGATGCTAATTTGATGCCACTTTTGAATTCTGTTGTTCTAATGATCATAGATGGTTTACATCCATTCATCAAAATATATAATATAATATAATATAATATAATATAATATAATATAATATAATATAATATAATATAATATAATATAATATAATACCTTTTGTAAACAAATAGAGTAGAACATTTTTATAGATACTTTAAGTAGCTGGTGCCAAATTCAGTTTACCTAAATCTTATAAAAAATAAAAAAAAATAAAAAAAATGATAAAATATAAACACCAAGTAACTTTTGCAAGAAAATAAACAACACAACTTTTTGTTGTCATTTTTACAATTACTTTAAATAGCTGGTCTCAAGTTTAGTTTATATCACGATAGACATATAATAAATGTCCAAAAGATGTTTTGGTCCATACAGTTATTTTTCACTATAAGCTTTACAATATACATTTATATAAAAAGTCTTACTCTGTATTTCAGAGTCTTGCTCTCGTCTTGCATCTGTATGATACATGTCTGGTGTTATCAGGAGGAACAAGGTAAGCTGGTTATCTGGATGTCACGGTGACCTAAAAAGCTCCCACCTGCTCGAGGACAAGACAGCTGAATGTATTCAGACTCCAGTGGGGAACAAGAGTAAAAGTGAAGTGTACAGATCCATAAATGAAGAACAGCAGGTTCTTTTGGAGCTCTTTCATTGTCCAGCTGCCCCAGACTAGTCATTAAAAACACAAAACCCACAAAAAAAGACACCCACAGCACAGAGAATGAGGGCGAAAAGAAAAAGGCTAGTATTGATCACATTCCATTATCTGTCTGTGTTCCTCATCCAGTCCTCTCTGACCTTGCTTTCTTTTTTGTAACACTTTTCAGGACATCCACTAATTGGCAAGCAACCAGCTGTGTCCCACAACAACCTCTCCCTCTAAAACTCCACATAAGCTCCCAGAACAGCGAACACTCAAAGGCTTATGCATGTTAGAAATCTGCCATGCTTTGATTTAGAGCTTGTGTAATACTCCACTCATCTGCCACTTATTCTTCTATTAAACACCACAGGGAATCTTCTCGGAGTGAGGCAAGAAAATGTCTTGTAAATAAGCATCTGCAGGTTTTCAGGAACACAAATTGAACTTCAGAGGAAGTTGAGAGTACAGTGAGGAAAAACAGTCATTTAGAGCATTTAATCCAGTTTATCAGCCAATATCTTTTGAGTTCTGGTTATTTATAGGAGACAAAACTACAACTACGCTGACTTGAAGGACTTGACAGCCAATCAGCATCCACTCAACTTTATAGAGAACAAGCATTTGAAACAGCAGAAGGTGGGGGGGGGCTTGTCAACTCCTTGCATTTTACTTATAGTAGTTGTAGCTTTTTATTAGATGAAACTGCAACTATTTTAGCATCTTAAATTATTTTACAATTGTACAATTTTGTTTTCAGATTTAGAGGTGCACACTTTTAATCCAATCAATTCTTGATGGGTAAAATTGAACACTGTTACACTTGGAATCATCAAATTATGCGATCTGGAATCCACATTCACTTTGAGTTGACAAGAGAGGGATCGAAGATAATGTCTAAAATGGGGAGGAAACAAGAAAAGAAAAAAAGAGCAAAGAGAGATTAGATTGTGGCTAGACATACTGCTGAATCATAGTATCCTAACTTATGCACTGCGAATCTTTGCAACATATCGAGCGATAGAAATGTCCATTTCATCAAAAACTGACAGATGGTGTCTGAGAGCGACCATGGATGTCATATCAGAGAGATATTCAGAGCTTACACACTCCAAGACAGATAAACACAGCAGGCAGGAGTTTATCTAAATCCCACTCTGAAATATGGTTTCTTTCCGTTTATTGAAATCAGACGAGGCCAGATAAAACACAAACTCCAGGACCTGATGGTGTGATGTTACTAGAGCCAGACACCACATGAGGAATAATACTGTCTGTGAGCCAGATAAGAGGAAAAACAGCATTGAGGAATGAGCAGGGGGTCAAAAGTTTCAAAAATATGTCTCAAATCAAGTTAAAATTGAATGTAAGGTAAACGTTACATTCTCATCATTTATGAAAACTAGATTTGAAAACCTAGGCAGTTTAGAAAGAGTCGTCATGAGTAGCAGAGCTGGGTAAATTACAAATTGCAGTCTGGTACTGATTACAGATTATACATTGAAAACTGTAGTTAGTAATTTAATCTAGGTTACTCATGTTAGTTGATGTATTCTGACTATTTGTATAATACTTTTAGATTACATTTTAATTCAACTTGTTTAACCCCTTCACTCACATTTTTGAGCATAGACTTTATAGTGCATGATCCAGACTTACATTTTTATAATTCATGAATGAAAACATTTTGTAACATGATATTGATGTAATATCAGTTTATATATAATTTCTGATGATTTCTAAAATGTGATAGAGAGAAAGACAACGAATAAGTCTTTTTTTTTTAAACAAAGGTCAAAACTCCTGTTATAATGTAGATTTTTGAAGGTGCACTCTTGTCATAAATTAATCTTACTTTTCCTACATAATATTTAACAAAAAACATTTGTAAAATATATATTCGGGAGTCTTAGACCTTTCCAACGATATATAGTTTGTCAAGATTAGACTAGATTGAATTGTAATATAGTGAAGTAAATGTAGGTGTCCCATTAAGCGTATTGATATATAAAAGCAAAGGGAATATATATATATATTTTTATTTTTATTTTTTTTATTTTTTTATATTAACAACATAAAATGCATTAAACATTACAGCAGGAAGTGGGGATAATGTAAGAACTGCAGAGGGTTTGTGAGTTGATAAAAAAAACAAATACTTAAATTTAATTTAATAAAAAAGTAAAATTAAAATAATTTAAACACTAAAAATGTTTACCTGCCTGTCAGTCTGACCATTAATGACATCAGAGAACTGTAAACATGCAAATATTCTATTAAATTATTTGAATTAGCTTTTTCAAAGACATTAAGTAAACATTATATTTGAATGGGTTTGGCTGATAAAAATGGATATCCCTGCATTATATGAAAAAAAAAATATTAATAAAAATGAAAAACGACAATGACATTTAAAAATCCCCCCAAAAAATCATGAATCATTTACTTGTGCGAATAATATGTAATCCATAAAAATTAACTGTAATCTGATAATGAGTATTTAAAAAAAATAATACACTCTAAAAAAAGTACTTAATTTTGGAATCTGATTACTTAATCCAGATTATATGCAACCAGTTACATCAGCACTGATGGTTAGACATCACAACCTTGAACATATAAACAACCAATCAAAACATAGGTCATTTACATTAATGTACAGTATGCATAATATCTAAAACAGACAAAAAGGTGGTATAAAAATGGACGCATAAAACACAAAATACTATGTGTGAACTTCAGGGAACAATCAATTCTGCCAAAACCCCACTCCTCACACAAACCCTCTGCACCTGAACAATAAATTAACTGTATCATCTGACCGGTAATGGCTTTGCATAGCAATGAGAGCGCTGCAGACAGTGAACCTAAACAAGTCCTCATATCACGGAGATCTCTTTACACGGCAGGCGAAACGCTCTATGCGCCTCTTATCTGGGGGAAACACAGGAAAAGCAAACAGATTGCTTCCGGACTGGTGATGAATTGCAGACCCTAAAAAGATTTGAATAGGAATGAAATATGACCTGGATGTGGTTACTAATGATGCCCTATCGCTCCGAGCAGAATAAAAGGAAAAACACAAAGCTCTAGACATCGCCCCCCACCCTACACACACAGTATATCATTAAGATAATGTAGGTTGAGTGATGTAGTACAGGTCATATGTATGAAATGATGAAGTTGCAGCTTTCCCTCAGGGAAGGTTACTTGGATATGGGAATTTTTAGATGTTTTCTTTGTTCTTTGGAAAACATATCCTCAATTCAGAGCTGCTCACAATACTCTTTCACAACGACATCCTAAAAAAATACTGAGGGTCTATATAATGGGAAATGCATTAATGGCTCAGTGCTAGAGGGTTACAGGTGTGAGAAATATAGAGGGCCTTTTAAAACCCTTACATTTCCTTCTCGCCTTGTTTGCTTTTCTTTTTATGAAGTGAGAGGCTATAAAAACATCCCCTAGAATTAGGCATTCAAGAACGGTGTGTCTTTTGAAGCAGGAGTAATTACCTAGAAATGCATTTTAGCTTTAGAGTGTGGAGAATTTGGCTGAATAGACTAGACGCGATGATGGACTTTGCCGCCACGCTCTGTGACACGGCCTAATGAATCTCTATTGAACTCATAAAGCAGCTGGGCATGGAGATGTGACATTTGAAGTCATTTATAAAATCCATCCAGGAAGGCAAAATTAGAGGCCCTCATTAGCTTGCAGGTAGCTTTGGCAGAATGCGCATGAATAATGTCAAGCACAGAGAACCATTAGCACAGATCAAGCTGGAAAAAAAAAATATGCAAATTGTATTTCTTTGTATTAAACAATTTATTTTGCATCTGGATTTTTTTTTTTTTTATATAGAAAAAGCAAAACTACTACGGTATGCTGAGGAAATGGAGAACAAAAACCATTCTTCTAAATCATTTTTTTTATTTTTATTACCACAAATAAAGTTGACAAAAACTGTAAAACTCAAGTTATTTTTTTTTTTTTTTTTTTTGCAATAAACAAACTACTGAGGAAATTTAGAACAATCTAAAAAAAATTCTGTTCATTAGCACAGACAAAGCAAACTAAATATTCATGAAAAAACCTACTTGTTAGAACACTGTCAAGAAATATTTATGAATATTTATAAATGGCCATACATGCATAATTTATACATTTTACTTATTTGTATTTTTTACACAAAACAAAAAAATCACAACCACTTTGCTGCACAAATTAAAAACTATTTAAACCACTTTGTTCACTATTTGCATTTTTAAAAGGTAACGCAAGACATTATTCACAAAGGGATCCAAAAGTCTTAAACCTCATTCAAAAATGGGATTCATAATCTAATTCAAAACAGGGAAATAAAGTTTCAGGATTTTGACCAATTTAGAACGCTGTGGCATCAAATTAATGAAAAAATGCATTCGATTCTGCCTTTTAGGACACTAATAACATTTGTGACTTGGACCGTGACACTGACCATGTACTGGAAAAACTGTATTAAACTAGACAAATGCAAAACAGAAGCATTTTCACTGGTGGTCTTGGACGGTTTACCTTTGGTCCTGCCAGTAAAACAGCACAAAGATTAAAAAGGATCAATACAAGAAACAATCAGCAGCGTCTAACAAGGCTTGGGATTTGATTCGGTTGACTCACTCCTAACAGATGACCAGGACCACATGCTCCACATGAACCATGATCATCCCCTGATTAACCGGTCAACCTAGCCGCCCAATTATCACGGCATGACACCATGTTGATGGATGCCCTTTATATCCACACACACTCTCTCTGAGCTCTACAGGATTATGATTGTCATCTCTACCTGAGCAGAAGGCACCAATTCATTCAAAGATTTGTCAATCAGATGCAAAGAACTGACATTGAGAATGGAGGATTTATTTTTGTGTGCTCCCCTGATTCCAACATGGCACGAGGCTGGTGGGGAAGCGTTTGAAAGAGAAGAGAACAAAAGACAGAGCAAGACAAAGACAGGAGGAGGCAGAGAGTGCTGAGAGCGGGAGCTGCCGAAAGATGATACACAATCGTCATCGATCACAAAGACAGCAAACAGCTACGAATGTGTGTGTACTCTGTGGGGGCTTGTGAGGGTTTGAATTTCCCCCTACTGTGGCGAGTTTTTATGCCCACCTATGTGTTTGTGGGAGAAGGCAGATGCCAGTGCAATGTGACACCAGTGCAGATCAAGCTCATAATCGCTGGGCTTAAGTGTGTGTGGTCCCTCAGCCTGAGGTTATCATCATTGATGGAAAATATTATGAAGACAAAAACTTAGATACGGCGGTTTGCAAAAGAACAAAACTGGACTTGTAAATAAGCACTGCAATATAAACAAATGGAATAGAATACAACTTTTTAATCAGTGCCGGATGATCTGATTTAAACAATCTCTCAAATCTGACCAATGAACCACCCAGGAAGAGATGGTCTGATCCAGTGAAAGCTGCTGACTCGTATAGTGACAACTTACAGCCAAGTTGATTTTATTGTTGTTGGGAACTGAATGAATAAAACTTTAACCCAAAAGCTGATTCAGCATTATCGTAAAACAATGTAGTTTCTGATAAACTGTGGTCTGTTTAAATCATAGACAGATGGTACAATGTGGTGCAATTATAAATGTAAGGATTGAAAACGAAAACAAAATGCCTTTTAAAATGAGCAACGTTCAAATTAATATATAAAGTAGAAAGTGAATGAGCACCTAAACAAATGAATAAAGTAAATAAAATAAAAAAATGACAGTGTGATACTAAACTAAAACTGAAGCAATTCTCAAATAAACAAATTTATAAAGTAGCAAGTAGATAAATAACTAAAATATATTAAAAAATTAAATGAATAAATGATGCAGTATGATGGTTTATTAGTAATGTGAAAAAGACGACATCTAAAACCAACAGTCTACTGAAACTAGTTTGTTTTTTTAGATAAATAAAATTAAATAAAAGTGGTATGTAATTAAATAACTAGAGTAAATAATGCAGTGTGATATTAGAAATGGGAAGCAAAAGAAATAAGAAAATAAATTAATATTGCAGTGAGTTGTTATATTAGTAATGTAAGGGATGACGACTAAAACCAACATCCTACTGAAAGTCAGAAAGAAGTCATTTCAAATAAATAAGTCAATACATAAATAAATAAAAATCAGTACAAGCCTGCCTCAATTTGTGGACCAGAGCAGACAGACTCTACAAGACCCACAAAAACCATGAGCCATATAAAGGCCATGAACTCTGCAAACAGTCAAAGACTGAATGGATAACATGTTTTCACATACATTCAAAATATCTTCTGTATTTCAACCATCAGCAACCATATTCTGAGGTCTGTGGAGCATTAACCTGGATGGGAAGTTATGCCTCAACTCTGCAAGACCTCAGGACTGAGATTTTCATCATGTGTGAACACTTCATAACTCACTGATGGCTCTGCTGAACCCTTTGATCCAGACTTACACTGGTACGACTTCAGTGAGGGAACGTAAGGGGGTTCACGTTTCCAAAAGTTACCTCATAGTGGCACTGATGGGAGCTGTCAAAGTCTAGTCCATACACACAATAAAATTCTGCTTGATGTGATCCCATGAATGATTGTGGCACATAGCGGCAAACTATAGAGAATCTAATTGTAATTGCATATTCTACTGCATTAAACTTCTGCTCCAGCCACTCATGTTTGAACAAAACTAATGTCCTTTTCTATTAAAGAAACAATTTATTTGAGGTTTCTGGGTACAAAGGGTCAGATCCCAAAGTGGTATATCTACACCAATACAACCAATAGTCGAGCTCAGTAAAGCTCAATAAAGGCGACATGCTCTTTGTTGCAACACTGGCTAGTAAGTTCTTTCAAGACTTGACAAGACTACTCTTAACTTTTAACTGTAGATGATCCTCCATTGGGAGGCTAGTGTCACTGGTCAGTACATGGGGTTTCACCATGAATGTGGATTCAGACAGCGTTCAGATGTGCAGAGATGGCTGACAGTTCCTCTAAGCTGGCCACAGAAGGATAACCAGTGCAAATCTGCAAGTAATCAAGGCATCAACCCCCAACACACAGCATCACATCGACACAGACTCCCATAGAGTGTGCATAAATCAATAGGGATGGTAGGTTTGAACTTAAAAACTTACATGTGTTCTACACTGGTGGAATAATACAGCACATCGAGGGAGAAACGCGGGGTGTTTTAAAATGCAATTATTTCCACTGGCAGCAAATCAAACCTTTCAGTCACTCACTCAGTCTGCATCTCTTTCACTTTGCCTCCGGCTCACTATAACCACTGAAAATTATTTTAAAATTCATTTTGGTACTTTTGATGAAGCCCATCTGCCTCTCCTTCATAAAATATAGCATTTCTGTGTTGGGTTATGTGGTTTAAGCGCTCTCTTTAGCCTCCAAACATCTCAAATTACCCTCTTTAAATAAGTCACTCTTCGCTGCATCGCTCATGTTGCATCCCACAGCAGTCAGAGCTGAATGACAGCGGTTCAGTTAGAGGAGTTTAAAAAAAAAAAGTGCTAAATGTTCTGTTGCCAATGTAGATATTTGGGATTGTAACTGGTTTAATGGAAAAAAAGCCTGAAGATGCTAACAGGGTGTGACAAGAGCTGCAAAGTAATGTGAGTGCATTGATCTGTTATAAAGTCCAGCTGCCTCTAAGTGTAATGAGATAGTGTGTGTAGACTGATGTGGATTAACCGCACATTGAAAATAAATAAATACATAAATGTTAAATCATATAAAATATACATGATTAAAAAAAATAATAATAATAATATATATATATATATATATATATATATATATATATATATATATATATATATATATATATATATATATATATTTTTTTTTTTTTTTATATTATTTTAGTCCTGTCAAATTAATTAATTAAAAATGTATTGCGATTAATAGCATCCAAAATAAAAGTTTTTGTTTTTTTGTGTACGGTGTATAGTTATAATAATGCATAAATATTCTTATTATAATTATTATATTTGAAAATATTTACATGTATATATTTATATTCGTATAATTTATATTTTATAAATTATGTAATATACAAACAAACAAAATTCCGAAAAATACATACATGTGTGTATTTATATATAAATATTAAATAAAATAAAATACACAATACACACACATCATGTAAACAAAAAAGTTTATTTTGGATGTGATTAATCACGATTAATCGTTTGACAGCACTAATTATTTTTTATATATTTTTGAAAAATTTAAAATACATTTAAAATTAATTATAATATGGCGTAAATTGATCATTTCATAAGCATGGATGATTCTGATTACTGCCATATGGATTGGAGAAATGCATAAACTGAAAATTCAATGTTGACTTGAATTCTTTCCAAGACCACCAATGACCACATACCTACTTCCAAAGTGATAAAAAGGCAATTTCAGGAAAACTCTTTGTCCTATAACTCCAATAAAATAGCATTCTGACATTTTAAAAGACATGAGAGCATGTCTAGAACAAATGATTTGATAAAATAAATGGTCTGTTGCCATCTAATATTAAGGCTCGTAATGGCAAGCATTAACATCATGAAGAAGATAAACCGCTTATGTATTTTGTTATATTTTTGTGGATGACAATGTATTTTACTTTAAGAATTACTTTAATCATTACGGATATAAGAGTGAAACAAAAACATGATTGTGACCAAAATGCAGTGTAAATGTTTTATATGAGCATAGAATTGCAAATTAATCATTTATAATCTGTACATCTGTCAAAACCACACATATGGTGATAAAGCTTACAGTGCAAGTTTTTTTTTTTTTTTTGACACAATCAATCAATAACAATACACACAAAGGCGCATAATGAAACACTCCTCCTAAAAGCCACAAAGTGCTATACAGTCTCTCCATTGATAGAACACACATGTGCACCAGATAACCATCAAACCGAGTGCAACAATTGAGATACTGCAAAATACTTAGTGAAACAAAGACAAAACATTCCCTGCTTATTTACAAGATATCAAAGTTACAGCAATACACGAGACAACTTGTTAAGCATGCATTTCGCCACACAGCTGGAAAAGAGATGGATGTTTTCTTTGTAAATCCCCCTTGAGGCCCATTTCACATTTCTAGGGTCATGTTTAAGGACTGTTACAGATGAACAAAACATGAAGAATGAAGAAAAGTGGGCAGTAGTAGATGACTGGGTTGAATTAAAAACCTTATTTCGTATGCAAATCTTTTGTTTGACTACAAGTCGGTTTAATTTTTTATAATGTAATAGTGCTGATGTCTTACAGTACTACGCATTAATTGCAACCACTTTGTTATTTAAGAAACAACTGCTCTACAAGAGTAATATCCCACTGAATTAATCAAAAACTAACTTTATTGGGGGAAACATGTCCTCTGCAACCTGAGCTAATCAGCAAACAACATCCTCTGGAAATCTCTTCACTAATAAAACTCTGGCATTCAAAACAAACAGCAAGATTTTATCTCTGCAAGCAATGTGAAACTCATCCAGAGGGCAAAAACCATGTATAACTCTCAGTCAGAACCATGGAAATGCTTTAGAACAGAACAATTGGCACAAGATCACATGCCGGCTCTCAAACATCGCTCTCAAGACATGTAAAAATAAATTTCCCCCAGTAGGATTACCACTGGCTGATGTCTTCTGCCTTCAGTCAAGTTGCGCATTTCATACCAAGAATGCTTTATTCACTTTTTTATTGATATTACCATTGGCGCATGGAGTGTGGACAACCCTCCATACCGTTCCAGGGAAAAACACTTGACGTGATTAAGAAAACAGAGACAGAGCGCAGTATTCCAGAGCTCTGAGAGCTTAGGATTGCAACCACACTTCAACAGCTGGTGCATGACCACAGTCAGAGACAGAAACCAGTCCCCGGAGTCGAGACGGGAATCACAGAAAACCAATCGCCAGATTCTTTGATTATGCCTTGTGCACACAAACACATAAATCAAAGCAACTTAAACCCCTGGGAACGGGTGTAGGACGCAAGACTGTTGACCTTTATGTGAGAAGGTCGACTTGATGAATGACTCTGGAAGGTCAGTGTACTGATTGGGTATCTGTGGTCACTCAAGAGGGACAGAGAAGGATGCATGCATCTGTGCATCTCTTGGGTTTAAATTAACACTGGGTCTCATCTGAAAATTAAAGGTCATGTGTCGTGATTTAACATTTAAACGCAGTGTGTGAGACACACTATTTGCATCACTAGTAATTAGAGCTATAATTTGCAGTCTCATCAGTGAAATATTTGTAGAAATGTGTGTGCAAAAGGTCCATTGTCCACCGGTTTCAAACTGCTTGCTTTACTTGAGCATAAGCGAATGGGGTACATTTCGCTTATACTTAAAACTCCAAATCATATGGATTCCGATTGGAATGACTGGAGTTCACCCATGAAATTTTGTCTATCAACACAGAGTAGATCAACACATGGTTGAATCGGTTTTTAAATATAGGACTAATTGAATATCAATGATTTACATTTGAATGGCATTATGATATACTGAAACAATTATGGCATGGACACTGATATGCCCAGCTGAGTCTTTGAAATTATCTTTAAAGCCTGATTAGGTTCCACCGTGGACTGGAGTCTATAAATGAATCTTAATAGAATCAGATGTGGCGGGAGATGTTTCCACAAATTATCACTTTCCTTCTGCATTGGCTAGTTCACTAAACCCATCATTTCATGGGTCATTTCTCTGCAGTAAAACCACAAAAGATGCCCATGGGTGTGTCTCACAAAGCATACTGAAATGGTTTTAATCAATTTCCCAGGAAAAAAAAGCATTAATATAATGATGAGACAGACAGTAACAGCAGGCCTGTCACTCAGTCAGATATGGGATAGGATAGTTGTCACAGAGATTACATTTCAGTAAATATGCTTTAGAACAATCTGTTTCCCAACCATGATCCAGCTCATTTTGGATGTCTCCATCCACATCTGTTTCAGGCCCTAAATTAGCTAATGTGCTCAATTGAGTGCGTTTAATTTAGAAAAATATACAACATGTGTAGTGTTTGAGTCCCTTGGGGCAAGTTGTCACATTTTACATGTTGTTAACTATGCATGATTGCACAATAGGCTACCTTTTACATGCTTATTTTTTTCAAGCTAATTAAAATAAACTAATCTAAACTGAAACATAGTCACTGTAATGAAAAATGTGACAACTATCCCCATTTCCCATACTGGGATCTCCTCAATTTAGTGCAAACAGTTCACACTAAACAATAAACAAATGTAAAATGACAAACAATAAAAGTGACCAGATGTGTCACAATATAAATGTTTCTTAGATATATGGCAAGTGTCATAAACAAACAAATAAATGAAAATAATCAAATTAAAACAAACATGTTTTAATCCCTTTTAATCTGCCACTTCTAAAACGTTTCCCATGTGTAAATACATTGAGTAGCCTAAAAGTGATACATTTTGCAACTAAAGATGTTTTCATAAAGTTGTATGCGTTATTCTAACAAACAATAAGCATACAGATTATTTGATCTGTGTGAATAAGAGCACATTTAAGTGAACACACCAGTCATTATTGTGCTTATCTGTTAATGCGAAGTGATGCTCAAGGACTGTAAGTTACCTGTCATCATAGCAGAAATCAGCGCTCAGTGTGTTCATGTAGAGGAGCAGAGCCACCACGCTGCACACCAGCTCCACTATCATCTCAACGACAGAGAGGAGAAAAGAAAGTCCAGGAATGAATGACACTGATCAGTCCCCTTCTCTGTTTGCTGTTGTCCTCATTGTTTTGCTCCCGCTGCGAGATGGGGAGAGTTTCAAACGCGCGCATCGCTCGTCTAACCCATTCTCAGTCAAAGGCTGTGGATTCAGCCCAGATATCTGCTCGTGCTGTGCGCTTTCGCTAATGAACGGAGAGTATTCGGCTGCTCTTCGTCCAGAAAGCCGTAGTGAAACATCCCGTTGCAGTTACACCCTCATATCAAACACACAACACGCGTGTGATGTTTGGAAACGCCGCGCATGCGCAGAAATCAATTCACGAGAGAGTCATCACCCTTGAGCTGAGAGAGTCTTGTCCTATTACATTGATTTAGAGCTTAACCATAAGTGTAATTGCTTTGGTTTGCAGCATTTACATTAGTTTTGAACAACTTGTAAGTAAATAAAAAATAATAAATAAATATTAAGCTCCATTCTGTGATTTGATTGGTAGAGGCTATGTAGCCTAAATATCACATCAGCATGGAAGCACATTTTTGCCTGAATCAAAAATGAAACAAAATGTAATAAATAAGTAAATAAACAAACGAACAAATATATGTAATTGCCACTTTTTTATTGCAATTCTGAGTTTATATCTCACAATTCAAACATTGATTCCCCATTTGAGTAAAAAAGTCAGTAAAATTGCAAAATGTAAAATCTTAATTTTTACTTTTCTCTTTTCTTTTCTGAGTTTACATCCCATAGGCTATAGGCTATATCTCATATATATATATGCAGTTGCTTTGGTTTGAAGCATTAACATTAGTAAATACATGTAACAAATTTTATAAATGTAATTAATTTATTTGTTATTAACAAATAAATAAATTTAATTGTGACTTTTTTTTCTCATAATTCTGAATTTATGTCAAAATTCATACTTTGTTTCCCCAATTATGAGAGTTAAAAATTCAGTATTGCAAAATATAAAGTCAGAATTCTGACTTTTCTCAGTTCTGAATTTACATCCCATATAGACTATATCTCACAATTCTGACATTTTCCCCTCAGAATTCTGTTCAAATCTTGAAATTCTTTTTTTTTTTAGCAACTTTAGTATATTTCACAATTCAGACTTTTATTCTCAGAATTGCAAGAAAAAAGTATTGTTGTTGTTTGTTTGTTTTTTCCTCCTAAGAATAATCTGCTTTGAAGGAAGTAGATGATGAATTTGATCTTTGCACCCTGCGGTGAGTTGTGCTTTTTGCATGTGGATCTCTGAAAGTCCCCACTGAGGAACAGCTGGTGCAAAACCTGTTCAGTGCATGTGAGAATCTGCATGAGTCAAACACAGGAACAAGAGCGAGAGATCATTTGTACCCCTGTGTAGTCACTCCACTCCTGTTCCTCCCCGCTGACCTCAAGCTGTTGACCCTTGACCATCAACCCCACTGGGAGGACAACTGCTGTTTTCAGGGATCAACACGAGCTCTGACCTTATCAGTGCTGCATTCTGCTGCGGATACAAACAGTCAGATGGAATAGATGTCAATCTGAAAAGTATACATTAAAAAAAAAAAAAAAAAAAAATTACAAAATTATAATCGCAATAGATAACAAAAAAAAAAAAAGGTTTGTAACTGGTTGCAGGTGTGTTAGGGTAATTTATAGAGATATTTTTCAATGCAAATAATACAATTTAATAATATAATATAATAAAAATAAAAAATGCATTATATTCTTAGTAATATTAATACATTTTAACGTCAATTTTTTACATTATTTGACTTTATTCACCTTTGAATGAAAAACAAGCCTGATGAGGACTGTAAGACGTGTCTCATTTTGTTTTTCAGAGTTCCTGTTGTATAAATAATTATATTTTATTTTTCATCACAGCTGATGAATATCAAACAGGAAACAGTCATGATGGGCAGTGCCAGAGTCTGGAACATTCCTGCCCCTAAATAGCACCTGCTTGATTTAGACCACACTGGGATCAATTGTATTAAAATAATAAATAGCACCAAAATTATGTTTTATGCTGATTAAAAGAACATTTCAGATGGAAACTGATTGAAGTCTTGACTTGGCGTTGGTATTTTGTTCTTCGTCATCTCTTTTTGATTACAACAACTGGTATTTGATATTTTCATGTTTCATGTCGGGCCTGTGTTTGAACACGCTCTTAATCAAGCTATAATATCATTATTATTACAAACACCTCTTTGGTTTTTCCATAATTCCACAAATCAGTTAAAAATGGACTCAACCCCAAGGAAATCCTGCATGTTTTTAAGAAAAGCCGAAAGCAACGGTTTGAAGTTAAAAACTTCATAATGATGGATTTGTTTCTCTTATAAACGTGCAGCTTTTCACTTTGCAAGACATTAATGGATTGACTAGAGTCTTGTGGATAGCGTATGGATAATTGTCATGTTTCTGTTCTTATCAGCTGCTTGAACTCTCATTCTGACGACATCCATTCACAGCAGAGGATCCACAGAATACTAAACAGCTGCGTTAATTAAACTGATAAAACAAGTGTCTTAGTTCTGCCATATGTTCATATATTATACATTTGCCATGTTGACCTATTAGGACAATGCTGCTTGTCTAATGAGTGACTTTGTTGCATTTTCCATGCAGCCCAACTCAATAAAGTCAGTCACAATAACATAGGCAAATGTTTTCAGGGCAAAACATTTTAATCTGAAACACTGCGATCCGATTTGTGACAGAAAACACAATGAAAACACGATCTTGTTTTTTTTATTTTATTCACAAAAACAAAAAAATATATATCACTGATTTTTACAATCAAATTTGGATTGTGGCCCATGGTGCACAGTGAAAGAGTGAAATAACTGAACTTGAAGATATTTTATTCATGTACGTCTTTCGGGCAGACATGAAATTGTTCACTAAAATGCTGTTAACACTTCAGACAGTGAGGCAAAAAAGAAGCTGATTATTTTCAGATGGAACTCATCATGCGTCATTGTAGATGAGATTGGCATATGTTTGCGTGTGATGGAGAAATAGAGACGAGATTGAAAGAGAGAGAGAAATAATAACAGAATATTTTCCATCTGTGCATCCTGTTTAGTCCCTTTGAATCACTGATGAAAAGATAAATCGCACCTCTTTTTCCTTCCAATTCCCTTCGCTCTCACTCTCCCCTCTCCTTCTTCTTTTCCCATGCAAGCTACGATGCCTGATAAGGAGTATTGTGTGGTTCCTCCCTGTTTCCTCCGCTGACCGGAAGCTTAAATGGCTCCCCATTGACTTTTCCCTCCGTTTCTCTTTTCATCTCATTGTTATACACAAGATTTGCCAGGGCCTTGATGTCCATATAAATCAGCAAAGAAAATTAACATTCTGGGATTAAAAATTAAATCAATGTATAATCTTTCACACTAAAGCTGAATTTAATAGGATGTTCACATAAAATGCGTACTTGCTTTCGAAAAAGCAAGACAAAGCATAAATAATTGGCATAAGAGGACGTTCACATGGGATGCATTGCACTCCTTTAAAAAAAGAAAAAGAAAATGGAAAGTAAGAAAAAGCACACAGCCACCATATTTAAACACAGCACCTTGCAACATTGCACTCAAATTAAAAAATAAATTTGGTTGGCAATGGCAAATTGGTTGAATGTTTTTACAAATGATCGGCTGAATGGATTCGAAAATGGTAAAACTCAACTGTTTAACTCTAGGGGAGTTGGAAAATGGGCCCTTTTTTCAAAAAATGTGGAGTGTTCCTTACATCATTCGAAAATATGGCGCTCAAGTTAAGTTCAAATTTAAAAAGAACCTTTTTTTTTCCATTTTACTAACACACCTATATAGAAAACCGAATTAAAAGCTGCAGTTTAATGCAAGTCAACAAATGTTGTGTTGCCATCTCACATCTTGGGTAAATGTGATATTTATTTATATCCTGTTAGTCATTAAGTCAGCGAAACACACCATGGTTATTGACCACAAAACTTCAGGGGACAGCAGCTGTTTTGTGAAGTGAAAAATGATCCTCTTCACTAGCAAACAAATCGTCGACCGTTTCTGCTTTAGGAGAAGAAAACTTAATCTTTTTTTTTTTTTTTTTTTTTTTGATTTTGATGATGATGATGTTCTAAAAATGAAACTTGTTTTCAAACTTCATCAATTTTTTTCCACAACTGCTTACATTCAATAAATAATGACTTATAATTACTATGATGAAAACATTAATTCACTGCTTTTCAAAAAAAGAAAACAAATCAGCCAGTCTTTCGACAGAACTTTACTGAGTACTTGAAACTGCATAATTATCACATATGAAAATATATTGCTGAACAATTATGACAGGTCGGTATACATAATCATCAATAAACTCCATGCAGTTAGAATTGGTGGCTTTGAATTTTCTCTTGGAGCTCTATAAAGCCACATTCCCTCTTAGTATAAAAACAAACACAGAAAATAGTAACACCAAATATAGTAGTATGAGAAAGAAAAAAAAGGGCATGAGAAACAAACTCTTTGTGAGTTCTTAAAGGGGTCTTATACAAATTATCCTCCTCACTAGTAAAAAACATCAGTCAACTGTTTCTGCTTTAGGTGAAGAAAACTAAATCTTTTTTGTTTTTTTTGATGATGATGATGTTCTAAAAATGAAACTTGTTGCGTTGTAGCTGGACATTCTTGGTGACGATAGAGGAGCATTTCCTCAGCCTCCTTTGCATGCAAAGAAGAAAAAAAAAAGCTACATTTCAGGAAATAAGGGAGTGAGTAAGCTGGTTTCCCATCGCTCTGCTATTTCTGTCACGGAGAGAGATGTTTTGGAGTGCATCATATCATTATCCTGAAGCTTTTCCTTTCTCTGATTTAGACACAGAACAGGATATGGCACAATACATCCGCTGGAAGATGAATTCATAAGGGAAACATATGTGACTGGTCAGCGGACTCTTATTGGTGAAGCATTAGACTGGTACCAACACATTCAGTGAAGTTCAAGCTGCAGTGTTGATGTGTAGCCATGCTCATCTCCACACAGACACACGAATATCATCTATTTTTTTTCCAGAAATAATGGCAGAGCTGGCTTTGTTCTCATCAAGTGGTACCCATGATAAATGATGTAGTGTTGTTAAAGAAGGAAAAATCATTAAGAGCAGGAATGATGTAGACTTAAGCTAAGCTATGTGGCCTACTTTCTCTGAAAGATCAAACTTCCTCAATTTTTTTCCACAACTTCTTGCATTCAATAAATAATGACTTCTAATTACTATGCTGAAAACATTAATTGACTGCTTTTCAAAAAAAAGAAAACAAATCAGCCAGTCACAGTGATGTTAATCTTTCGACAGAACTTTGTATTTGAAACTTCATAATTATCACAT
This sequence comes from Carassius gibelio, assembly GCF_023724105.1. Taxonomy (NCBI): domain Eukaryota; kingdom Metazoa; phylum Chordata; class Actinopteri; order Cypriniformes; family Cyprinidae; genus Carassius; species Carassius gibelio. Next base: position 21,536,829 of record NC_068399.1, on the reverse strand, counting down.
ATGAAACCATATTGCTGAACAATTATGACAGATCGATGTGCATAATGAATAAACTTCATGCAGTTAGAATTAGTGGCTTTGAATTTTCTCTTGGAGCTCTATAAAGCCACATTCCCTCCTAGTATGAAAACAAATACATAAATAGTAACACCAAATATAGTAGTATGAGAAAGTAAAACAAATGCATGAGAAAAACTCTTTGTGAGTTCTTAAAGGGGTTTTAAGCAAAACTACACTGAAGAATCAATCAGGCTAAAACAAAAGCTACCTCGAGGTGTTTCATTTATGAATATTAACTAAAACATAGGACAGGAGAATAATGGTCTGTGGGGATTGGCCTGAAAATAATGAAGAGCTCAATGCCTGATTAATATTAATGGTGTGTTAAATAAGTGGAAGCACAAGACGTCTCAAGTGTGACTGATGTCCTCGTGTGGCTCAGTTAAGGCTGAGAGACTGATTTATAAACCAGTCAGACTAATGAACACTAAAAGCAACGTTCTTCGTCACATTGATCACTATAACTTTCCGCTTTAAGCTACAGACGAACCGTTATGCATCATAACTGAACCGATCTGGAGAGTAATACAGCCAGGTCTTTGAAGACCCTGGATTGAAAAACTGCTTTTAATTTACTGAGAACAACCCTATTTTGACAATTTATGTTTTACATATTTTTTTGTAAAATATCATTACATACATAAAAAAAGCATTTTTATTGTTTGAAAAATTGGCAAGAGTCAATCTGAGTTTGACTTTAAAAACAACATTAATAACAAACATTTAAAACAAAGTTTTACCAAAAGAATAAATGAAAATTAAATCAATAAATTACACTAAACAGCAGGGCTATAGCTTTGGTCTTCAGACTGTAGATTCCTTTATACCAACAACTGCATAACATCTCGGGGACTGGAGAGGGTCAAAGAGCTGGACCAGCGCTGAATGAGACACATTGTCCTGAAAGAACAGAGACATTTCAAATGTAGACATGTGAAAGTCTGAAAAACAAATGCAATGATCTAGCTTTCAATATGTATTTATTAACAATTTTTACGTAATATTTAAGGCATAAATCTTAATGCATTTTAGGCCTTCTCAACATGTATCAAGGATCATGACTTTTCAATGCTTTGCAATAATTTTTTAAAGAACCAGGCTACACTGGTTTCTCAGTGATTCACTAAAAAGAACTGACTCATAAGAATCAATTGTTCTGGAGTGGACTACACTGTACATGCTGTCTGTTTTTGGTTCAATAAAAAAAAACAACTCATAAGAGTTTGTCAGGAATCGCTACACTGGTCATGCTGTTTATTTCTAATTCACTAACAAGAGCAGTTGAAAAGAATCATTTGTTCGGGAATCAGACTACACTGTTTGCACTCTTTGTTTCTGATTCCTTTTAAAAGAACATACACATAAGAGTCATTCATTCAGAAATCAATCTACCTGGTCATGTATGGTTTTGATTCTCTAAAACATTCGGTTCATAAGTTCAGTATATATTCACACACACTCAAGATATATTATTTTAGATGAACCGTAATTTAAATTACGTTTCCAGCATATCCAAAAATAAAAAAAGTATATTGGACCTGATCAAAATAATCAGCATAACTGGCCACAGCTTGTTTCAATCCAAAATCCATATTACAGCTTTCCATAATCACTGACCAAAGCACATTAATATACTTGGCAGCACACCCAGAGTACCGTGTTATGAAATGGTTTATACATAACAAAACCCTCCACAGGCCAAATTGTAAAGCGGATTCTGATTTCAATGTGGTTAGTGGAGTCGTCACTGATAAACCTTATCATGTTGCCAAGCCCTTTAATGTCCAACATTCACAAATCATAGACCAATGTAGAAAACAATCCCACAGATCTGACACTGGGGAGGTTTTCCTTTCTTTAAATTACATGACTGATAAGTGACCCCTGTAAGATCATGTGGAAATTGATCCCACAGAAACCTGGAGTCACTGTTTTGTGGGTATAAACAAAATGATTTTGTCATGCCCTAAATTTTCAGTCTAACGTTCTTCACAGATGGCTGAGTCTGACACTCCTGACTGTCGTCGCGAGGAGGTTTGAGGTTTTATGTTCAAAGCCTGGTGGGCAAGAAGGAAATGGACGTGTAACTCAAAACCTCTGAACTCCTGTAAGTCGGAAACCAGTTTTTGGATCTACTATACGTGGCTAAAGTCTGCTGGTATATATACTTTGAGAATAAGTAGCAGACTTGGGAATTCGGTGTTGTGGTCCTGAAGTAAATCCTCAAACAAAATCCCCTCACAGTTCTCTGATTATATGAGGATTAAATATCTGTACAAGCACACATCTAGAAAGTAAATGCACATTTGAGCACAAATTGTAGTGTTTCTGTTATCTGTTCTGACATTTGGTTTGTTACCTGCTCTTTCAAGTAGCAAAGTCGGTCAAGGAGGATGAGACCCTCTATACAGGGAGCCAAAATGACTTTCAACTGTGGAAGATAAAAACAGCATGAGGCAGGTATAGAGTTAGTAATAAAATATATGGCACGTTACTCTGTCATGCTCACCATGTTGAAAGCCACCATCTCATTCATTCTGGGGCTGTAGTGTTCATGATAGCTCTGTATGTCACTGTCAGATAGCTGGAGACAACAAGAGATATGAAAAAAAAAAGATTTTAAAGAAACAAAGGAAAAAGATGATGGTCTATTCACCAACCAGGATCTAAAACACAAATGCATTCCTGTAGACTAATACAAATTTAATGTAAATAACATTTTTTTTATATATTTTTATTTTATTTTATTTATATTATATTTTTATTTAAATATATTTAGATACTTTACTCACAGATATACTGCAAAATATTTTATACATTTTGTACTGTTTAGTATAGAATTAACAATTATTGTTATCATTACTGTTTTATTAATTGCAAAATAAAAATTACAAAAACAAGATTTTATATTAAATTAAAAATACTTTACACATACATTTTTTTTAAATTTATTAAAATAATTACATAATCTGTACTTTTGACTAGTAACACACACACATTAGCAAAATATTACTAAATATTCACATTAGAATGATTTCATATAGCTTTTCCTTTCTCTGATTTAGACACAGAACAGGATATGGCACAATACATCCGCTGGAAGATGAATTCATAAGGGAAACATATGTGACTGGTCAACGCACTCTTATTATACTTCATATAATTCATCTTTTTTATTACAGAATTCAAATAAATTAATCAATATTAAAAGTAATTTAAATGATTGAAAATTTAAATATTTTATATTTATATAAAATATATACAGTATATTTTTCTGTTTCTGATTAGGGTTCCACAGAGAGCTGCAGATTTGCCCTGGGCCTGGTGAAAAGCCTTTTAATAGCCTCTTGCTACCTGTTCCCTTATTTCTCTACGTGTCAAACACATTTTAGTCTGTTCATCTCATTAGCTCCATTGTGGTGTAATTCAGATGCATGTGGGCTGACTGAAAAAAACATTGAATGTAATGTGAGAACTCTTGGTTATTACTTTGGTGTCATCCAGATCCAGCTTCTTAAGCGCTCGTCTGACATAGTCCACAAACGACGAGGCTTTGGAGTACACGTTCCCAACACGTTTCTCACTGTCAAAAGAAAAGAAAATACTTCAAAAATCGATCATAACAAAAACCAACTAACACAACAGTTTTTAATGTAGTTTAAAAACGAAATGTTCAGACAGTAAGTCACATGTAGAGGGTGAACTCTGCACTCTTTGTTGACTCGCCCATTACCGTAACCTGATGGTTTGGCTTTGACTCACAGAAGCTTAAACCTGAAAACAGGGCTTTAGGGTTTGAGTCACGAGCATCAGTCATCACTGAATCAGATCTGCTCTCTGCAGCCACGATCAAGTATCTCAATAAACATTTCTCATCCTCCGCAAAAAGGAAGGAAGGACTAGAGGGAATCTGGAGGCTCTTTATTCTCTCCTCTAGTTTACTAAAGCTCTCTGGCGACACGCGGTTGTTTTCTGTCTAATGAGCAGATGATGTGGTGAGAGTGCTGTCGATGAGATATCTGATCCTGGTCTTTTGGAGAGGAACGGCGTCAGTGCGGGAGCTAAATATTTGTCATCGCGTGTGTTTCCGACTGAGAGTCGCTCGTCAGGGGGTCCGGGGTGTGTGTGTTTCTGCTTTTACAGACCGTTTCTGGTTTTGTATTAAACTATAATTTACTGCAACTACTACAATTAGTAGTTTTTCCAGATAAGCCATAAAACTAGCAACTGAACTACTGAAATTAATAGATCGTGTGGCACAGTAACAAAACAAATCCATCATGACACAAAATCTATAATGTACTTTATATGATGGTGCATATGATGGACAGAAAAAAAGATGTAGACTAAATTTTAAATTATAAATACACACGCACTTATAAATATACAATATTTTTAAATAAACATTCACAGATAGCTAAAGAGACCAAGAGATATAGACTTAATCATTTTCAATACACACACATGCATTGCTAAAATCATTTTATGTGCTAATTTAATTTATTTATATTGACTAAAATATACAAAAATATAAAAATATAATTAATAAATATTACTAAATAAAAACATAAAAAATGTATGTTTTATATGTATATTTAATAAATACATATACATATACATATATATATATATATATATATATATATATATATATATATATACACACACAATATTACTAAATAATATTAAATACAAAATAAGACTTTATATGATAATTTTATACTGACAAATAAATTATACATAATATATATGTATAGTTTATGTATTTAGATGTCTATTAATATAATCTGTGCTGTAGATAAATAAAAGTGTAGTATGTGTATATATATATATATATATATATATATATATATATATAGAGAGAGAGAGAGAGAGAGAGAGAGAGAAAATAATTTTCAATTTTAAATACATATTTTACTTAAGTAGAACTTACTGCCAAACCTCCAATATTTGGTAGTTTTTTTTGGGCCATGAAGATTTTCTGTGGCAACAATTAGTAAAAATACCTTTTAAAGCAATCGTAGTGATCTCGTAAAATAACATGAAGAACCGCCCGATAAAAAAGTGACTCCATAGGCAGCTGAAACAGACAAGAAACCAAGTTAACCACGATTACATTTCAAAGCTGATTTTGCTTTACTTACACAACGCATGCTTACTTGGTTATGTTTGCTATCTTATTTATATTATTAATTATTCATTTAAATGTTTGTACCATTTGTGGCAACTCTGAAAACAGATTGTGTCATATTTTCCATGACAATTATATAATCCAAACACTCAGACATGCAGAAGATAGAAAGAGTTTGTTCATGCTGACTGTTTCACCTCTGTACTTTCAATCGTTTTTTAAAAGAGAATAATTCAAATTAAAATACACAGTGCTTCCAGTTGAATTAGATAAATATGCATAGGTGCATATGCTGTTCATTCTGGCTTTCAAGCTTGAACAACACATTACAATCAGCTGTGCAAACAGCCTCGGTCACATGAGATTGAAGTCTTTATTTGCAAATCCTGCAGGGGAAATGAGTTTCTAATCAAAAAAGTGAATATTGTAAGATACATGAGTCACATGACACAATCAGATACTCACCCCTCCTCCAGCAGACACTCTCTCCAGAGCCTGAGAGGGGAATAAAAAGTTTGAATTGAAAAAGTAGTGATAACTCAAAACAAATTTTCATGGTTTGATAGTAGCCTTCAGTTTAATGGCTTTATGTTTTTAAAAAATAACACCCAAAAGATTATGTATTTATAGTTAAAACCTTATGCAACCTGCATCAGCTAATAAGCAAAGGATGTGGTTGAAGATGCGTGGGCAACGTGATGTTATTTGTGACGTGTGAGGCAGACTTACGAGACACGCTGACATCCTGGCATTTCGACCACAGAAACACTCCTGAGCCTTCAGATACTGACTCACAGGGAAACCACACACACCATCAACACACCCTGAACAACAACCACAGAACAACACGGAGATGAAAAACTGTACAGCTTACGTTTAAACATAAAGTACTGTTCAAATGTTCAGGGTCAGAAGATCTTGTAGAGAGCGTTAAGATTTATCAAAGATGATAGTAATACATTTATAATGGTATAAAAGATGTCAAATTCAAATAAATGCTGTTCTTCTGAACTTTTTTTTTTCCATCAAAGAATCTTGTAAAAAAAACTGTTTTCAACCTTGATAATAATAATAATAATAATAATAAAAAATGTTTCTAAATCAACAATTCAGTATATTAGACTTATTCCTGAAGGATCTTGTGATACTGAAGACTAGAGTAATGATGCTGAAAATTTAATAATATAAAAAAAAATTACAGTTTTTTTCAAATAGTATTTTTTTTATCAGCGTGAGTGTAAGAGACTTTCAAAAACAGTAAAAATCTTAACAACCCCAACATTTTTATTGCATTTTAAAACTAAACACCAGACATTTTGGATGAGAACCTGGCGAACACGTGTCATTCAAACAAGACCCACACTGCGGCTCGAGGTCTATTCAGTGCAGACAAACACTGTTTACTCCAGCTATCATACTAATCTAAACCACGCCAAACTGAACAGGATCCAGAGTCCAGCACAGGCCTGAAAAATGTGTTTGTGATACAGAATGAGCTGTGCGTAAGAAAAATGCCTGAGAGAGGGACAGTGTACAAAACAATATCAGTGATTTCATTATAAAAGGTTTGACTCATTGCGAGTGACCAGCTGCTGAGTCTTCAGTTCACGTTTTAAAATACAAAAATGTAAAACTGAAGTGCTTGTTTTTTTTTTTAATGAAAATACAAATGTAATGCACTATAAATAAGCGACTGCTTAATGAATGCTGTTGGTGGGCGGGACTTCCTGTTTTCTGTTTAAGTAGGACACATTGCAGGGGGCTCTTCTGAATTGTGTCAGCAAATGCAGGGCCTGAGAAGAGATTTCGTGGAAGAGTATTACGCTGTCAAAATGAAAATCCCATAGAAATAAATTCTGCTATGGAAGTGAAATTCTATGCAAACTCATGGTGTGAGTAGCACAGAAATGACACACTTCACCTTTAAACGCACAGCATGCTGTAATAATACAGAGTTTTTGAGACACATATGAAACTGCATTTGTTTCATTAGATTTTGTTTCTTCTGCAGAACAAATGTGCTTGTAAAGTGAGCCGCTGAAGCCCTGAAAACACTGACATCATCAGACTGAAAACACCACATGCTGTACTCTTCTTGAGTTCATGAGATCAGTCTGTTGAAGGGAAGAGTGTTTGTGATGTCAGTCCAGCTTTTGCACACACTTCTTGTGTTTTAGCTCTGTCCCTGCAGCAACCGAGGGTCTGTGATGTGATCAGCAGGCTTTAAAAGACACTGAGATATTATTGTAGACCTGCTGTGCTTCATAACGCAGTAATTATGTGATCAAAATATCAGATTTTGTAGGCACTCGAATCGTTTCTGCACTGTATGCTCAAAGAGAACGTGTCTAAGAGGCAGAGAGAAACCACATGCTCTCTTAAAGCTAACACCAAGTTAAAATAAAAACTGTAAAACTTGTCATCATTTAATTATTCTCATGTTGTTTCAAACCTGTATTCGCTATGAACATAATCTGAAAAAGGTTTCAGTGCTTTTTGTCCACAAAATAAAAGTCAGTAGAGCCTAATGGGGTTGTTTTGGAGACAAGTAAACTTAAAATAACAACAACAATTATAATAATAATAATAATAAACGATGAATTAAGTAATTTATTTAATAAACAACAATTAATTATTTATTCTAAAACAATGTATTATTTGTTATAAAATAACACAACATACTAATAAGAATTTTGACTATTATTATGTTATAAAAAATATTATACATTTTTTAAAATGAATAATATTTAATTTTATATTGTTCCAATTATTATAATTATGTGTTCACTAAATACAATAAGTAATAACTCATATTATGGTGTTATATATATATATATATATATATATATATATATATATATATATATATATATATATATATATATATATATATATATATATATAACATTATATATTTTATGTATTATGAAATAATTTATTTATTTACTTAACAATCAAGAAAAAAAATATTCATTATAAAATAATAACACATTTAATAATAATAATAATAATAATAATAATAATACATTATTGCTTTTATTATTATTACAAATACGGGTATAGGGCTGCACAGTGCAGGAAAAAATATTATACAGAGAAATGCATTTCCACAGAGCTTGTCTTGTTTGAAAACTTGTTCAACCGTTCTGATAGAGACTGATCTGCCCACATATGTGTGTGTGTGTGTGTGTGTGTGTGTGTGTGTGTGTGTTTTTGTGACATATCAGGACACAACTTTGTATAATGACATGTGTATGACACAGGTATTACAAGGAGAGGGTTTCAAAACGCTAATAAACCATACAGAATTAGTTTTTTTTTGAGAAAGTAAAAATGCACAAAGTTTCCTGTAAGGGTTAAGGTTAGGTGTAGGGTTAGTGAAGGGCATTAAAATATACAGTTTGTACAGTTTAAAAACCATTACACCTATGGGATGTCCCCACTTTTCACAAAAACAAACGCGTGTGTGTGTGTACAGAAAGGAAGTGTTCTTACCCTGTCTGTCATGATCAAACTCTTCAGAGAGCAGATGGTAGCAGCAGCCCACACTGCAAACGGCGCGCAGCTCCTGTTTGGCCCCGAACATCCTCAGAGTGCTGGGGGCCAAATCTCCACACGTATGCAGACCAACCAGAACTGCATCCTGGGTACCAGCCAGAGAAAAGAGAGAGAGAAAGAAAGAAAGGGGGTAATTTAGTGAAATCAACACAGATCGTTTGCCATCTCTCATTGATCATAAATAATGTGCTATGGACACATCCAAGTCCCTCTCCATTCTTGAGCTCAATTTCACCTAATTAACATGATTAGGATAATCACAGGCGTCTCGTTGAGCTGTAACAGCAATGATACAACTTCAGCTCTATAATCAGAGCCAGCAGCTGGACGACTACTGCAGCAACGTGCTTTTATATCAGTTTAGTGTACATCAATTATTTGATCCTGAATATCATATCAAATTAATGCATAGTGCATTTACGAGGACAAAAATAAGTAATGCTTTAAATAAAAAATATTTCACACCCACTTATTAGCACAAAATTATATGATATTATATAACAACTATGTCAAATTATTTTATTCATTAATTATAATGATGATAATTAATATAATTGTAATTAAAAAAAAATCAATAATGTTTGTATATTATATTAGTAATAGTAGACATTAAAATGATTACAATTACATTTTAATAATAATAAAAATAATACTACTTCTACTATTATTATTTATTATTATTCTCCCTTGGACAAAACCATCACTTCTTCACCTCCAGCTCTGTGATCAGCGTCTTGAGCTCAGTTTCTGCGGTGACATATGAGGTCAGAGGGGAAAACAGGCCGTCGTCTCTGATGTTCCCCCTTCCTTCTCGAGCTTTCCTCTCCAGATTCTCTCTCTTCCTCTTCTCTCTTTCCTCCAGACTCAGCTGGCTGTGGTTGACGCGGGGAGAGATGTCTTCTGTGACGTCTAGAGACAGCATACTGAGGAAGCTGCTTCCTGAATCTGAATCATTCAGGTCTAATGGACATTCTCCAGCATTATCTGAAGCAGATAAATCATTGGTGACTTGTTTTGATAAAGAACTGCTATCCGCTCGAGCCCCAAAGCTTTCCTTTTCCTCAGTAATAAAGTTTCTGATGCCATCACTGTTTTCAAAGTTTCTGCTGTGTTGTATACTCGCATCCTCGCTGTCCAAAGTTTGCATCCTAGTGGCTTTGTTTGGTTTCTGATAAGCTTTGGAGAACTTCTTCAGTTTCCTGTTCCTCTCCTGAGCTCCATGTGTGTTGGTGCTGGAGGAGTCGATCCCGAACACTTGCAGGTTGAACCGCATGGACAGATAGGAGCACAGGTAGCCTTTCCCTGAACCCACGTCTATCACCTGAAAAGCAGAAACATGATCAAAAGACTAAATTCAGTTTCGTTTAACTAAATTATATTTGTAACATTTTCTACCTGTTTGACTCGGCAGTATTTGGCCAAACTAGCCACAACTTCAGACATTGCCTGCACCTCATGGGCCTTCTTACAGTTCATAAACTCATCCAGTGTTACTGCTTTGTCTGATGACTGTCCTATGGGAATTACAGACAATGCATGAAATATGACCTTCTAATAACCTGAATTTGGCATGCATAATAATCACAATAAAGATCCAGTGGAATCTAAATGTGGTTTTCAGTGCTTCTGATCTGACTGCAGTTACCTGCAGTAGTGTCTCTAGTCATCAGTCTCAGATTCTGCATCAGATCTTCCAGCTGCATACAGACCCCCAGACCTTGTAAACAGTGGGATTTCGCTGCCCTCAGCAGGGCTGATATGTCCACCAACTTCTTTGAGGCATTGCAGAAACCAAACGTAGTGTTTTCCTTGTCTAAAATATATATAATAATTAGACACACACACACACATACAATTATAAATATTATATTTAATTTTCCTTATGAAAATTAGATGGAGAGTATCTTACCTTCTATCGCCCTCATGCTGTTTTGTGTGGAACTGACAGCACACAACACTTCCTCTGGATTCACACACATAAACGTGCTCCAAACATCACGCGTGTAAAAGTCCACAGTGTGCGCATTTGAGATACTTAATGATATGGAGAGAAACCGCTTCAGTTCATTTATTTTTCTTTTTAAAGTGTCGACGGGTATGTCATTAAATGCCATTGTTTACGGGCACAGAAAAGTGAGAATATTTAGCGAGAGCTGCAGCTGTTGACAGACAGTATTTAAGACATAAGTAGTCGAATCAGGAAATGATTCCTCTGAGCGACCGAATGCGCGGCCATGTTGAGTGTACCAGTGTGCGTTTTGGTGAATGGCGAAATCGAATATTTTGCCCTCACACAAATGGTGTTTATTTTTAATAGTAATGCATTACGATCATCCTTACGTCATTAATGTGAGACTTTCTTTACGCGAAAAATAAACAACCGTTTTGTCCACAAATTAGAATATTTTAACGTTAAACATGGCACCTTTAAAACAAGACGCAAAAACTAAAGGTCCGATTAAAGGAAAATACTTAAATAACATGTGTCCACAAATGGGTTCCAGAGAGCAAAGTTTTTGATGGTAGTGTAAAAGACGGTGAGTAGTCCACTTTAAACATAGCCACTTTTTCAAAAAATGCATTTTAGATAACAATGAATAAACAAATCTTACATAAGGGTCAATGACAAACAAAGACGTCCGGAATGATATAAATCTTTGTAAACAGCACGTGCCTAGTTGGTTACATTTAGGAAAACATTAATATCATGTTATACAAAAAAAAAAAAAAAAAAAAGAGAGAGAGAGTGAGATTTAACTTAAAAAAATTATTTATAAAAATTATTTTATCAACGTAATAGATCCAGAAAAAATGGCGTCATGTCATCGACCAATATAAACAACAAATATTTAACTAGGACTAAAAGTAGAGTGTGTAAGTTACTGTTTGAATCTCATCTCCCTCTCAAACTTTCTCAGGTCAGGGATTTGCCTTCAAAAGGAAGGAGAAGATGAAGCATGAATATAACAAACTTCTCAGAAAATAGAGGAAGAAATGCAAGCATCACCAATCCAGTCAGAAGAGGAATATCCTGAGTATCTGAGACATCTGTACCTGGCTGAAAAAGAACGACTAGATGAAGCAGAACAAGAAAAATATGTCCCTAATGAGTGGGACGCTCTACACTCACGAGTGCTAAACAGACTTACAGAGACGCAAGCATCATCAAACATTCGCTGCTACGCGCAGAATTGGGTTGTTTTCACAAAATGGTGCAAGAACATTTATATTGACCCGGGGACCTGTTCCGTGTCGGATGTTTTGCGCTTTCTACAGCACAGTTGGATAGCGGGAGTTTGAAACCATCCACTGTGAAGGTGTTTGTGACCGCTATTGCCGCTTTCGTTCCCCGGTTGACGGGCAAACGATCGGTAAGCACGCTCTGGTATTCAGTTTTCTCAGGGGAGCAAGGAGATTGTGTACTTCATGGCCGCCCTCCCCAATACGTGCCGCCGTGGGATTTCGCTCTAGTTTTGAGGGCTCTATCTCTTACTACCGTTCGAGCCATTAGCTTCGATTGTGGTTAAGGAGCTTCCCTGAAGACTGCCTTGCTTCTTGCTCTCGCCTCGGCGAAGTGCCTTGGAGAATTTCATGAGTTTTGGGTGAACGATATTGCATTGGCTTCGGCCCTGGCGACTGTAATGTCACTCTCCGGCCGAGACCGGGTTTCGTTCCGAAGTCACTCAATACACCGTTATATACTGCCTTATCTGTTGAGCCGTCAACCTCGCGTGACGCTGATACTCAGAGCGCCGGGAACCTCTTAGGGTTTTACGGATGTATATGAATCGATTGGCCGCCTTTCGTCAGTCGGACCAGCTGTTCGTGTGCTTGGTGGATGTAATAAGGGACGTGCTGTTTCTCAACAGAGACTTTCTCACTGGATCGTGGAAGCTATCGAATGCTAGGGGAAGGATTATCCCCTCAACATCAGAGCTCATTCTGCGAGGACAATATAAATGCTTCCTGATGGGCCTGGTCTAGAGGTATGTCTGTCCAGTATTTATGTTTTGCTGCTGGCTGGTCTTCCCAGAACACTATCGCCAGGTTTTACAAGCTGGATGTACCCTCTGTAGCGTATAAAAAATATTTTAATGACACGGTTTTGGCGGTTATAGAGTTCTAATGACGGTGTTCAACTGTAACCGCTGGTCTCACGGTTATATACTAACCGTCACACCCCTATATGGAGCTATTGCTGCAAAAGATTCAAGCTCAGTGCAAATAATTCACTATCAACCATAAAAAGAGACTGTTTGAAGTTAAAATAGACCATAACACAATAAACTCTGCAGTTTGGGTTTTTTTATTTTTATTTTTTCGACCACAAGGATGTGCATACCTTTGTCTTTACCAGTAATATTTATTGTAAACTACATTTTAAATTGTTTTACTTGAGTTAATTCAAGTTTGTGAAAAAACCATGATGCTTTATAAAATATAGTTTTATTATTATATTTAGCTATAAAATGCTGTCTGAAGCTGAACTTCTGAATTTCTCTTTTCTTCTAACCGTTCTTTTAAAAATATATTATTGAGACACGATGAATGAATGGCATATTTTTTTTATTAGTTGAAAAGCATTGATATCAAAGTAAAAGGCCAAATACTAAAATAAAAATACTAAAATTTGCTCAAAGCATTTTAACTTTTATAAAAACAGAAGACATTGATGCATTAGTAGCAATATAAGAAACTATATATAATATAGTGTTCCTAATATTATAATATATAATATAGTGTTCCTGTAGCTCAAGTGGTAGAGGATTGCAAGCGCAAGGTTGGGGGTTTGATTCCCCAGGAACACATGATAGGTAAAAATTGTTAGCCTGAATGCACTGTAAGTTGCTTTGGATAAAACCGTCTGCTAAATGCATTAAATTAAATTAAATTAAATTAAATTACAATTTAATATGATTAAAAGTAGATTATGTAAAAAGATAACAATAACCAACCCAGCATGTTTCTTTCATCTTACCGCCTGCTCATCACATCATCATCATCATCATCATCACACTCCTCCTGATCTCCCTCTGATACACACGTGAAATAAAACCTCACATTGTAATGTGTAACACAGCTTGTGTCACTGATCTCTTTCTCCTCATGACTGTCTGAAACTATTAGATTAAACTTTATAAACCTATGAGGATTCATTAATGGTTTAAATACATGTTCATTATGTAACATGATAAATAATATATAATACAGCAGGTTATGAAAAAAAGCAGTTCTGTGTGACTCACCTGTTACACATTTAAAGATCTGTCCAATAATAATGACATCATCATTATGCTCTAGTGAGTTCACTACACATACATGAAGATCTAAACAAAACACATTGCTATTAATAGTGTTCATCGTTGGTTGACTACGTCTTCTATTAAAGGTGCTGTAGGGAACTTTTGTAAAAAAATATTTGTTACATATTTATTAAACCTGTCATTATGTCCTGACAGTAGAATATGAGACAGATAATCTGTGAAAAAATCAAGCTCCTCTGGCTCCTCCCAGTGGTCCTATTGCCATTTGCAGTTACAGACCGCTCCCGGTAAGAAACAACCAATCAGAGCTGCGGTCCGTAACTTTGTTTGTGTTCAAAATGTAGAAAAATTTATATAATAAGCAAGTACACCATGAATCCATTTTCCAAACCGTGTTTTAGCTTGTCCTGAATCACTAGGGTACACCTATAATAAGTGTTTATATTCAGACTATTTTAGATTGCTTCGGGGGTACTGCAGCGGAGTAACCCAGTACCTTTGTGATTCTTCATAGACATAAACAGAGAGAAGTAGATCCGGCTACGATGTTCTTCCGCAAGATGCAAGCAGTTCTGTTTATTAACCGCTAGAGCATCAAAAGTTCCCTACCGCAGCTTTAATTCTTCTGAAAATTTCTGTCATATGCACATAAACTGAAAGTCACCATTGATAAGTATAAGTACTAAATACTGTAGAAACTAAATTTTCTGTAAATTTGCTTTGCAAGTATTTGTATCGTAAAAAGAACTGTACAAATAAAATTGAATTGAATAGAACTCACCAGAGCAGATGACTCCAACATCTCGACTCCATGAAGAGATGGAACATTTGAGAGTTTTGTTTCATTCCCGTCACAATCAAACACATCACTTCCATAAGCGTGAAGAGACACTTCACTGAGGACAGACTCGTGTCAGTCAGAAGTCAGTGTGGAGATAAAGTCACACTAAACTTAAAGCAGATTGATACAGAAACACTGCAGCTTATATTCAGCATCAAACCTGAACCTGAACACAGCAGACACAAGCTCTGATCACTGACTTCTGTAAGTCTGAACACTTCAAACACTTACACAAATTTCTCACGACTAATTTTAATGAGTTAATGTATTTTATTATTTTTTTCTTTTATTCTGACCAAGAAAACAAAAAAAAAAATGTTTATACCATAGTATAAACTATATTGTTGCTAAAGCTATTTTGATGAGTTTTTTTAAATATGATCTACTTTCATTAGGTTTAACTTTGAGAATAAAATTGCATTTGTCCAGCAGATGGCAGCAAAACACTTCTTATTGTAAAGAGGAGCCGACAAGAGTCTTGTCTCTGTGTTGCTGCATGAGGAACTTCTCACCAGTGAAAGTATTACAGGACAGACTCTATTATGTGAAATGTTAAAGTTAACAAAATAATAAATGAGTATATAAATATACAAAAATAAATTAAACATGAATTGTATTTTTCAACATTTATTTTTTATTTATACATTTCTTTCCATATTTATCTATTTTACATATGTATTTATGCCACATTTGAATAAATGTGAAAATATATAAATGTTTACAAATACACATATAAATAAAATGAAAATGTGTATAAAAAAAAAAAAATGTATTCATTGTACGCATTCATACATATTTAATGAAATATATATATACCACCAAGGGCCGGATGACAGCTAACAGAGAGAGATATATATATATATATATATATATATGTATATATATATATATATATATATATATATATATATATAAATATATATATATAAATATATATATTTATTTATATATATATATATATATATATATATATATATATATATATATATATATATATATATATAAATAAATGAATATATATAAATATATATATTACATATCTTTGTAGATGTATTTATTTATTAGATTAGTTTCAGGTTAGGGCAGGAGATCAGAGAAACGAGGAAGCATAAGTCTGAGTTTGAGAAACACTTTATCTGAACGCAGTTATCTGATAACAATCATTTATTCAGTCACTTAGATTTAGTTTTGAAAAACTATTTTACAGTATCCAGGAAATAATTTAATATACCTTTCAGTCTCTTAGAAAATCTGTATGCTCTTTAGAAATAATAATCATGGCTCAAAGATTTCTGTTGAATTCACTGGTTGGTATTTGTTTCTCAATGCAAAAGTGTGATTACAAATTCAGATTCTATTTTTGGACCATATTACCTCAATTCCTTCCACAATGTGCTATTAAATAATATTTATTAATATTTATTTATATAATCTGGCCACATGTGTGGTCACTCCCTCAAAAAAATGTTACGTGATTTTTTTTTTTGTATGATAATTATTTCTGGGTTAATGTTTTATCTGTCGGTATTTTTTTTTTAAACACTACGAATCCAAAAATTCTCTTCACGTTGTGGTTGCATCACATCTCGGGTGTGTATTATTCTCGAATACTTATTAGACATTTTTTTTTTCTAACTTGTTTTAAACTTTCCATTTAACATACCATATATATATATATATATATATATATAAAATGTGAGTGACGGTTAACAGGTTAAATATATACAATAGAATGAAAATATATTTTAAAAATGTATATCATCATCATACAATGCATTAAAAATGAAAGGACCAAACTGGGCTTCATGTAAGAACTGCAGTGAGTTTGTGAGTCGATTAAAAAGCTACAAATTATTTAAACCATAAACATTTTTAATAAATGATTTGAACACTTAAAACTAAAAACAGATATATTTTATCTAAGTCTTTTTTTATTAAGTCTTTCAGGTCAGATTTCTCAGTTCAACAGTTAAGGTCCTTCTGGAAATGATGAGGACTGCTATAGTGTTTCACAGCTAGACATCAGCAGTATTTAGTAACTTGCATTATTATTTGTGTCAAACATGATCTCATTGATTGAGAGGCGCTTTTTTCACCCAAATTCAGAAACATGGTTTGAAAATGTATCAACATGACCGTTTAATATTGTGAATATAGCCAAAACTAAATGTATTTTTTTTATTTTAAAAGAGAGAGAGAGAGAAAAAAAAATGGATTAATTATGAATAATTTACTGCCATTGTGTGAATGATATGTAATAATGTAATCCATAAAGGAGTAACTTTAATCTGAGGAGCATTTTTTAAATGTAATATACTCTAATTATGAATACTTGATTTTTGGAATCTGATTACATTACTCAGCTCTGGAAAACATTTACTGTGTGTACCGTGTTACTGTTCAGACAATAAATGCCATATAAAGTAATTATCATCCCTTTATTTTCCTGGAAATTATCCTACTTAATATTTACCATCAGAAACGCTCGCTCATTCAGAAATCGCAAGTTTTCATGATCTGATTTAAATGAGCTTTCAATTAAAAAAATAAAATAAAATCTGCAAATCAACTTTCTTTTTCATCAGCACAAAAAGAAAGACAGAATATCATGACCTGGCCACACATTTGTTTAGACACCAGAGAGCCACAGATTGATCAGAAACATTGATTAAAACGGTTTACGTGCACAACACAAAGGATGCTGTTCTCCTCAGAGAGGCTTCACTGACTTTGGATTTAAATTCCAGAAGAAATGGGAGAATCGTTTACAGGTGAAGAATTATTGGCTTGTGCTTTCATATGTATCGAGTAAATATTGCCGGTTTATACTTTTTTAAAACTAACTAAAAAATAATAAGAAAACATTTATTATTTATTTAAATAAATACTTAATAACCAAAATATAATTCTCGGTTCATGTAGCAGATGTTTTCATTAAAAAAGTTCTTAAAAGTATTACTACTACTACTACTACTGATAATAATAATAATAGGTCAATCATAGCAACATCTCTGCCAATGGAAAATTCTTCTGAACATTCATTAATCTTAGCTATTCCAGTATCTAATAACATGTTGTTAATATCTAAAGTTGCAACTGTATTATTTAATGAGCTAACGTGAACTAAGACTTAAAAGATGAATATCTTCTGTTGTAATTGTAGCTATTGCTCATTGTGAATGTTAATGGTTAACTAAAGAAGTCTTATAGTAAAATTTTGTATTGCTTTATTGCATTTAAATGTTCAGTTATTTTTGTTATAAGAAAACATTTATTTAACCTGTTATACTGTATTCTGATCAAAATGTAAATTTCAATACTGTGATAATACCGTATACTGTGATAAAAGCATTAGCAATTAATCGCAACAGGAAAATTTTATTCTGGCATATCCCTAAGAAATATTTTAAACGTGTTACAGATCGTTGAATTACACATATATAACACAGTACTTCTACAGTAAAATATAGCATATAAAAAGTAGTTTATAATTAAAATATAAAAGCCCAGCAGACAAGCAATATGCATAATTTATTTATTATTTCATAACACGCCTGTCCACATGAGATAATAATAGTTGATAGTTGATTTTAGTTGATTTTTATTTATTTTCTTTCTATTGTGAAAGTTACTTATCGCATCCAAAATAATTTTTTTCAGCATTATCTGCTCATGAACTCAATACTTTCTGTTGTGAAGCTGAGGGCCGTTACATCACTGATGGTCATTGTGTTTATATTTAGGATGTTTTGATTGTCACTGTGTTTGTGCTTTATAATGTAAGATTGTACATTTGACTTCAGGGATCATGTAATCTCTTATTGACATACAAAAACTTTTTTTATTTTTCTATTAACAAGGCCAAAAAATCCAACAAAGTCTACAAAGGCATAACAGATTTAATACAAAAATGGGGGAAAATATATAAAAATGTGAGATTGGACATATCAATAACAATATCGATATATCAATAACTCTGCATTAGTTCAGATGTGTTGAACCGAAGCAGTGGATGACATCATTGAGCCAAATAACCCCCTTCTTTGTTTGACTCCTCCTCCACATCATCATAATCTATTATTAAAAACAAAATCTTAAATCATGTCAAATACTGTACGTGAATAAACATCTGAAGTCTAAACAACTGGAAAAATATACAAATATTAAATCTAAATAAAGTATAATATGAGAACAAAAGTGTTATAGTAACTTACTCAACAGGTTTGTCACATCTTCACTGACACTCATGACATCATCATACTCCTCCTGAACTCTCTCTGATCAAGAATGACATAAAAACATCTCATATCAGTTTATTAAACACTTTATCACATTTGAAGGATCCCTTTTCCCTTCAGTGACTTGATTAAATGAAGTGAATATCTGATACTCATCTAAACATGAAAAATGTAGTTCTGTGCATCTCACCTGTTTCCCCTTGAGAGATCCGTCTATTTATGATGACATCATCATAATTCTCTGGTGTGTCCACTGCAAATAAAAATGTGTCAAAATGAAATATGAGTAATTTAAAATATCTGTAACAATCTGGATTTTAAATATTATATATATTTTAACTGATGAAAAAGTAAAACACCTTTTCTGATATCAGAGTTTAGTCCGCTTGTCATGACATCATCATAGCTCTCAGGTGTGTCTTCTACAAATTCACACATTCATCAGTCTCACTTTCATTTAATTCAGTAAAAAAAAATCTAACTTAAATTTACAGTAATATTTTGTATTAAAGGGGGGGTGAAATGCTGGTTTTCACTCAATATCCTGTTAATCTTGAGTACCTATAGAGTAGTACTGCATCCTTCATAACTCCAAAAAGTCTTTAGTTTTATTATATTCATAAGAGAAAGATAGTCTGTACCGATTTTTCCCAGAAAAACACGAGCGGCTGGGGGCGTTACGTGTGGGCGGAGCTAAAGAATCACAAGTGCGAGTAAGCTTTTGCGTTGAGAGCGTTTGGAAGCTGTGACATTACCGTGAGGAAAAAAACAACCAAAACAAACCATGGCTAACAGTCAGATTCAGCCGTATATTTATGATCCAGAATCAGATCCAGAGGCTGAAATTGAACAAGAGCATCAGCAATCAGTCTCTATGTGGTATGTACTGAAACTGTATATATTTGCTTAGTGGTTTTGGAAAATGACTAAGTTCCACTTTGTCGTCTTTTTTTTTTTTTTTTTAAGCTGTACATGTGGAAAGTGCAGTTTGATGACAACATCGCATGTTGTTTACTTGATGTGCTTACGCGCCGATAGCTAAGTTAACAACACAGAGATATTTGAAGCAGTTTTACTCACCGCATGCGGTTCCAACACACGATCGTGACCCTTTTTCGTTGCGACTGCATTATCCTTAAGAAATAAACGATGTGCAAATCCGGCGTCAAACTGGGACTTGTTTGTAAAACAAGCATCTTCGAAATGCAGGGAACAAACAAAAACACTTGCACAACTCCGTTGATGCTCTGTAAAAATAAACTCCATCCACTGGTCCCTTAATGCTGTTTTTTTTTTGGTAATCTGTGCAGGGTTGTCTTGCCCTGGCAACCAAAAACACACTCCTTTTGTGACATTTCGCGACGCTCTCGCTCTGATCAGTGAATGTCTGTTGTGCTCTCAGTGCTGTGCTATACGGGAGCGCGCGCTCTTCCGGGAGAAGTGCCCTTAGGACTCCATCTAACGTCACACAGAGCCATACTCGAAAAAAACTTTCCGAAACTTGTGACAAACCGGAAGTAGTATTTTTGGAACAGAAATACTCCTTCAAACGTACAACTTAATTTTTTTAACTTTGTCCATGTTTAGCATGGGAATCCAACTCTTTAACAGTGTAAAAAACTCAGTATGCATGAAATAGCATTTCAACCCCCCTTTAAAGTATATTATATGCTGAGTAAGAGAGTGACACCTGTCTCACGATCTGGTTTCAGTCCATCAGTGATGACATCATCATAGTATCCCGGTGTGATTTCCTTCACCATCTCTTCTGCATCAACACACAATATGTTTGGATACAAAACCAAAATATGTTCTTTTGGCAGATCGTAAATACATTAATCATTTGGTGATGAATCATGTGATCAGTTAAAAACGTCTCTGACCTTTTAGGCCACTGTCATTAGTGACATCATCATAATATGCAGTCTTGAAATCTTTTGCTAAAAAAGGAGAACAGACTGTTAATATATAAGCAAACACCATTATTTAAATAACATTGGTTCAATAATCAAATATGCAATAGAACTGGTTCACTTCACTTAATTATAAAAAAAGGTTTGATATATATGCAATATATATATATATATATATATATATATATATATATATATATATATATATATATATATGTGTGTGTGTGGATCATCTCTGGAACCTGAGAGAAGCTCATCAGCATCTTCATACCCAGAATTCAGTTCTTCAGAGATGAGACTCCCTGTTAAAGAAGAGCAGAGCAGAAACGTGTTCATCTTTACAAACAAACTGAATTCTCATGATCTTTTGATCATAAAGAAGACCACTGGAATAGTATTCACAAATATTAATCATTCACATTTTAAAATCATTATAGGCAGAAATCCCTTTTTCAACCTGTTAGTAAACACACAATTATCCTCACATGAACCCATTCCTCACTGCGTTCCAGAAATACACACACACACACACACCTGCACCTACACTTAGTGTAACATATGAACACCTCCTTATGACAATCTAAAAATACTCACAGGAAGAGATACTCTCTTTCTCTCTCTCTCTCTCACAAACACACACACACACATATAAACATGCACCTGCAGCTCTGTGGTTTTCTGTCAGGAATTCTGTGGTTTGAAGCAGGAGGTTTAACAGGACTAATAATAGATGAACATCAACTGTCTGACAGACTCTTATTAATGCTATTAAATGAGATTGATGGCTCATGTCTCACCCCTCTGAGTGAAGTGATTGTGTCTGTGCTGAATCTCCTCATAAACGGCTTCAGTCATCGTCCTGTGTCTCCTCTCAGAGAGAGCTGTGAGTGTAGACAGACAAACCTGCTGTCAGTTCACAACGCATGACTGATCACACACTGAATAAGACACAATATGACAGTCTCTGGATCTCTCCTACCTCTCCTCATCACTCTGTTCTGCTGAATCAGTATAAGCAGTGGCACTAAGAGCAGTAAGAGCACAACTCCCAGAACAATCACAAGCACTGGGGGGACGGAGAGAGTTTGTGGAGGAGAGACTGATGTTGAGCGCACTGGAGGAGAAACTGGAGGAGAAGCTGATGTTGTTGAAGCAGGAGTAGTGGACACTGATTCATCTGGCAAATCTGTCAAACACATTAACAATCATGCAATTGTTTTATTTAAATACACAAATTATTAAAATTATAAAAATAATTCTGTGACCTGCACAGGTGAGTCCAACGTGCTCTTTTTCGGAGCAGTCAGTGTGTTTTTTCAGGGAGAGAGGACAGTCCCACAGGTGAATCTCATTCCCTCTGCAATCGACTCTGTTCATCCACACAACACCTTTACCAGCACCAAAGACTGAATTCCCATCAGCCCTCAGTGCTGCTCCACAACCCAGCTGCCTGCAGACCACCTGAGCATCGCTGATGTCCCACTGATCATCACAGACTGAGCCCCACACAGCGTTATGATACACCTCCAGCCTCCCAGAGCACCGGCCGTTACCTCCACTCAGTCTGAGAGGAAGATGCTCTGAAACGCACACATTAACCAGCACTGAGCAGCAAAATTCACCACAAAGTCTAAAGTTGTGATTATAATTAAAATAATCATAATAAACTTACTTGAACACTGTCTCTTGTATGGAGATGGTGAGGTAGAACATGTCAGAAGACTCTGAGGAGACTCGCGTGTCTGATCCTCTGAGAATAAAACATGTTAAAATTGTATTTACTACTAAATAGAACAAAAAACATGACTATTTAAAACCATCTTAAATCAGTTAAATATCATCTCACTTGAGCAGGTGATATTGGCGACTTCATTATCACAGTCAGTCTGTCCCCAGGGTGAAGATGGACACTGCCATAAAGTGGAGTCATGTCGTCGACAATTCAGTTGATCAAGCCAATTATGGGACTTCAGTCCCTCTGAATAACCGGGTTCACTGCCAGATCTTCCACAGTTCAGCTCTTGACAGATCAGGCTCGCTGTGTCTCTGTCCATCTGGTTGTAACACACATTACCCCAGGATCCATTGTAGAAAACCTCCACATTCCCTTCACAGCCCTCAGTTAATCTGATCTCTTTAAACTCTAGATGGAAAAGAATGAGAATCAATCTCAACTCTCACGGAATGACAGCGTTTTAATTAGGGATTTGAATTATACATGTTTTGATGATTCTAATTAATCCTTACGATTACAGTTCATTAATAGTTCCATTAATTTTTTATGTAAAAAACAACATGAACAAACAAACAAAAATTCTTCATTCATTAATATATATATATATAAAATTATACTAATACTGACCAAATACAAAATGCGTATCTTCAGCTGAACTTTGTCATATGAACATCCAGTCTGTAACTACACTCATTTAAATCTCACAGTTAGCTGTAAGCCGTCTGTGATTCACTACAAAGATTAGAGTTAATTAGTTATTTTTTGCATGTTTTGTGTTGTATATTCAGTGTTATGTTGTGGTGTAGATGAGCAAATAGTTTAGAAATCTTAAACCTTTTTAAATAAAATCATTATTTACATTATTGTTTACCTGAGCACACGACTCCTACATCCTCCTTGTGTTTACAGTTATGTTTTCCCCAGCCTGAAGAAGAGCAGCTCCACAGGGACGTCTCATTCCCCTCACACTCCACCTCATCCAGCCATATGTGTCCAGAACCAGGACCAAACCAGGCTGGTACCTGCTGGTTACTGAGGGCCACTCCACACTGCAGCTGTCTGCACACCACATGGGCATCTTTAATATCCCAGGAGTCATCACACACTGTCCCCCATGAGCCGCTGTGAAAAACCTCCAGCCTCCCTGCACAGTCTCCCCCAGAACCCACCAGCCTGATGGACCCTCGACCTGATATTCAGAGACAGAAAAACAGTGATTGTACATACATATTTCTGATCACTAAAAACCAAAGAGTCTGTCCAGATGTTGATTTTCTCACCAGTGTTCTTCACTGACAGCTGTTGTGTGGAGCTGCATTTGAGAGTTTGTGAAGAGCTGCAGTTCTCCAGATGAGCTTTACTGTCTGGAGAGAGTGTTTATTTGTCATTCAATAATTATATAAAATATGCTTAATTTGTTGAAATGTGTAGTTTTAGTCTGAAACCCATGAGTTCAGTGTGGTGTGAATGTTCTCACCAGAGCAGATGACTCCAACATCTCGTCTGTGAGAACATTCAGCTCGACTCCATGAAGAGATGGAACATTCTGAGAGTTTTGTTTCATTCCCGTCACAATCAAACACATCAGCCCAGATTTCACCACTTCCCTCTCCAAACCAGTCTGATCCCACAACAGACACAGCAATCCCACAATTCAGCTGTTTACAGAGGACACTGGCAGCTCTCATATCCCAGCATGCATCACACACTGTGCCCCACTCTTTGAGGAACTGAAGCTCTACTCTTCCAGAACAAGAGTCTGAGCCATTCACCAGCCTGAGATCTGTGTAACCTGGACAAACACCTGACAGCTCTTTCAAACAGTATGACACTAGAGTTAAAATAATTGAACAAAACAACAGCAGTGTATTACATGTGTATGTAATTTATCTAAAGAGATGACAAATGTTAATACTCAACCAGAACAGATCACTCCCACATCATTGTCATGAGAACAGTTGTATTTCTGTGAAGATGATCGTGAACAGACGTGTATCTGAGATTCATTTCCTCTGCACTGAAATTCTTCTGACCAAACAGGGCCTTTTCCTTTACCAAAAGCAGCTGCTCCCAGCACCTGTACAGGAGCCCCACAGTCCAGCTGTTTACACACAACCTCTGCATCCTGCTGGTCAAAGACAGCATCACACACTGAACCCCATCCTTCTGTACGAAGCATCTCCACTCTCCCAGAGCACAGGTGAAGCCCGTCCACAAGTCGAAGTCCTTGTCCTGAGATGTCGAAATATAAGAAGAGATTATTAATGAAACATCTCTACTCAGCCGGAGGACTAGAGAAAACTATCATTACATTTTGACATTTTTTTTTTCACATGTATGAATGTAATTAATTCACTATGTTCGTTTCACTTAGTTTTGTATTTGTATTTTATATGGCCACAGTTGTTTGTGTAAACAAACCTGCATAACTGAAGAAACTTTTGATTATCAGAGAAGGATTTATTAATATTTTAATCTGAATTAAGAAAATATTACATTTATTAATATATAAATTATTACATTATTTAATTATTATATATATCACAGGCCTATTGGACTGTAGCCTATAATGAATAAATGTTACATGAAGTAATGAAATTAAAATTTAAATTAAATTAAATTACATTTATGCATTTAGCAGACGCTTTTATCCAAAGCGGCTTACAGTGCATTCAGGCTATCAATTTTTACCATCATGTGTTCCCTGGGAATCAAATCACCAACCCTGCGCTTAATGAGGTAATGCTCTACCAACTGGGTTACATGAACACTGAATGTACATCAAATAAAATAGGCCTACAAGAAAACATTTTAATCCATCCCAGTCTTCTAAATACATTAACTGATCAGCTTTTTCACGTAATATTTGTATATTATTATTATTATTAGATTCATTAAGTATCTGATTTATTTTCCCTTCACATACGTTTTGTAATGTTTTGTATGCCTGACATAGCCTATGCTCTATGAATTACGGAAATTTTTTATGGAAGTGCAGTTTAAAGATATATTTTAACAAATATTTTATTTTATTTTATTTTGGCTAATTAATAAACTAAAATAAGCCTATACATCTCCGTTGATGAATGGATCATTTGCGTGGTTTCATTTGTTAATGAAAAACACAACACGTCACATACGATCACAAATACAATCATAAACTTATACCTTTATTGGTATAATTGTCAGGCGTTTACAATATGAGGAATATTTGATGACTTTTTCTAATAATTCAAATAATCCCAGGTTGCTATGGTCACACAGAGTTGTTTACACATTAAACTCATAAATATAAGAATGTCTTTAATTTCGACAAATTGATCTCGTGAACACGACAAAACTACGAACATGTTGCTCCCGCTCACCGTAGATATGTAATTTTATCTTTCATCTGTAATTTGTTAATCTTCATTAAATAAACAATTTACATAAGATTGTGAGATCAGACTGAATATACAAAAGACATGACATATTTAATAGTGACTCTCTTCATCATAGTTTATTGAAAGATAATATGGAATTAAGATTAATATATTATTATGAACTAAACAATTAAACAGAGACTTCATGAGATTGGTAGTGATGTTTGTAAACACCAGCATAATTATGTTATTGATTGAGTGTGAATTATGAAAGAGAGTGATGAAATAACAGACTGAGGTTTGGAGCATCTTACCTGAACAGATGACACCAGCATCGTAACCATGATTACAGGACCGCTGTGCATACTGGCTGTCTGAACGGCAGTTTTTCAGTGTAGTCTCTGATCCTCTACATTCTACAAGAGCCATTGAAATTGGTCCTGATCCTTGTCCAAAGTGAGCATCGTATGTTGCTTTTACAGCCGTCCCACAGTCCAGCTCTCTACACACCACTGCAGCATCAGTCATATCCCACCAAACACCACAGACTGTTCCCCACTGACCATCATTATAAACCTCCACTCGACCAGCACAGGGAATATTACCATTCACCAACCTCACACTGTCTACACATGAGAGAGAGACAATTGATGAACATACAAAACATAGTATGTAGTAAAGTGTAACATTGTATGTAAATTATTTCAGCTCATTTTAAAGAATCGATTGCCTCTTGACTCTGAGTATGTACCTACCAGAGGTGATGAGTTTTATCATATAACACAGAAACATCAGCATCAGACAGTTCTCCATCTTCTCCTTCAGCTCGACACACACTACTTCATCAACTCAGAGCACAGCACAAGTTTCTCGTCTGCTCCTCAAACACACTGAAGAAACTGGCTCCTGTCAGCCCCCTAAAGAGAGAGAGAGAGACTCACAGCTGCCAATGACACTCACTGTTCCCTTATTAGACACAACAGAGGAAATCATCAAACAAAATCAGTGACAAATCAGAAAGCAGCATTTTGATTTTCTCCATATATATCAATAAAGTGTGAGCGCTGATGAGTGGGACTCCTCCTCCAGCGTGAAGAGACACTTCACTGAGGACAGACTCGTGTCAGTCAGAAGTCAGTGTGGAGATAAAGTCACACTAAACTTAAAGCAGATTGATACAGAAACACTGCAGCTTATATTCAGCATCAAACCTGAACCTGAACACAGCAGACACAAGCTCTGATCACTGACTTCTGTAAGTCTGAACACTTCAAACACTTACACAAACTAACTAGAACCAATTTCTCATGACTAATTTTAATGAATTAATGGATTTTATTCAGTTGTTCTTTTATTCTGACCAAGAAAACAATAAAAATATGATTACACCATAGTATAAACTATGTTTGTGCTAGAGCTATTTGTTTTTAAGTTTATTTAGCTTTTTAGTTTATTTAGTTCTTATTAAATTAAATATAATTTATTTTCATTAGGTTTAACTTTGAGAATAAAATAAGAGCAATAATCATGTGGGTTTAATACTGCGCTGCTGCATTTGTCCAGCAGATGGCAGCAAAACACTTCTTATTGTAAAGAGGAGCAGACAAGAGTCTTGTCTCTGTGTTGCTGCATGAGGAACTTCTCACCAGTGAAAGTATTACAGGACAGCCTCTCTTATGCGAAATGCAAAGTTTCCAAAATAATAAATAAATGAGTATATACATATATATAAATAAATAAATACAATTTGAAAAAAAATGTGAATAATGTGAAAAAATGTGATAATAAATATAATATTTAATATTTATTTTATTATAATTTAATATTTTTTTCAACATTTATCTTTTATTTATTTATTTATACATTTATTCATTTTCATATTGATGTATTATTTATATATGTATTTATGTCACATTTTAATAAATGTGAAAATATATACATGTTGACAAATACATACATAAATAAGTGTATAAAATATAAAAAAAGAGGCATTTATATAAATAAATGAAAAAATGAATGTAGAGAAAATTTAATTATACATACACTGTAAAAAAAAAAAAGTTACTTGAAAAAATAAGGCAACTTATCGCAAGCTCTTTTTTGAGTAAACTTAACAAACAGTGAGTAAAGTCCACCCAACTTCAAATAAGTTGTCACAACATAAAAAGTCATGTTTACCTAATGAATATCAGAATTTTTTTTTTTTTTTTTACTGAACACAAGGCGTATTATCTATAGGAATACACTCATTTTTATATTATTCAAATAGTATAAATAAATAAAATATCATAACACGGGTCAAATAAGTTTTTTTTTTTTATTATTGAAAGTTTGTGTCTAAAGCACAAGGACATACCAAGTCTTGTATATTAACTTCTTTGCATTTTATACTGAACTCAACACATGGAACATAATGCATGTTAAATAAATCCAGTGTTAATTATACCTTAATACGTTATACCTTAATACGTCTTGTGCCATGAAGTACCTTTTCACATGTATTTAAAAAAATAATAATAATTTTGTTTGTTTTTAAAGGAACTATTACGTGAAAACTATTATATAGGATTGTGTATTGTACGGTTGGAAGATCTAAACATGGCCCATTATTAGGTTTCTAACAGTCAGTCACCTACTGATTTTTTATCTGTTAGTATTTGTGGTGATGTAGACGCTGTTTGACAATTTTTTTTAATGATTTCTGAACCCGAGACTCAACTATTTTCTGCAGTTCTCTTGAGTCTTTAGCTACTCAAACTCTCCTTCTCACCGCACATTAGGACGATATAGACACATGTCCTCTTCCAGGCAGTTTCGTAACATTGTGTGTTAATTGGAAATTCTTAATTATTGCCCTGATGGTGGAAATAGGAATTGTTACTGCTCTAGCTTTTTTATTAATAAAGCAAGTTCACTAATTTTTGAAGCTCAATTATCTTTTGCTGCACATCAGAAATATATTCTTTGCTTTTTCTCATTTTGATTGTTGATTAAGGGAATTTGGGCTTTGTTTTCCCTCCTCTTTTTATTTCTGTGAAACAGGAAGCAATGGCTGGATAATTTCATGTTGGAGTGCTCAAAATTGTAAATATTAATGGAAATATACTTCAGAGATATTTTACTCATAGGAATTTCTAGGGGTGCCAATAATAGTGTCCAATGAGTTTTTGAGAATAAACCTTTATTTCATAATGATATTTGATAATGATGAATGCTTTGACATTTGTAATACATATGCTGAGATGTCTCATTTAAATGTTTGCTACTGTAATGGATATGAATGCCATTTTTTTAATAAGCAGGGGGAATGACCAACATTAAACAATCATTTATAGGCTCAGGACATCTGCATTGTAAGAATGTATAGTGAGACTTCAGAGATAACTATTGTGATGTTTTCTCATTTCTTGTGTGAGAATATGTTGATTTTATTAATAAATATGTGAGAAATGCTTCAAAACGGGACTATACTATTCTCACAAATTCCATTCCTCCTAAGTTGTTATTTTTAATGAAGTTTTATCAAATATATTGTAATTTCAATTTAATTATCACTCAAATATTTATTCATATTTATTTATTAATATTATGGATAATACACTTGCAAACAAATTTTTGATAAACTTTGTTAATGCTAATAATGGTTCATCTTTTAAAGCTCATGGAAAGTGGTTGGCTCTTTATCCAAATGTTAATTTTCAGAAAGTATAGGCAATCCCAAACTCATTTTGGTTTAATAATAAAATAAGTTATTTTATAGTTATTCATCATTGTTACCCCTGCAACAAATATTTAGTAAATTTATATAAAATCTTCCTCCACTCTGTTCTTTTTGCCAAGAAGAGGAAGAATCTCTTTCACATTTATTCTTTTTCTGTCCTTATACTAAACAATTCTGTCTTCAGATCTCAGCATCTTTACGTCTTGTATTCTTTCTTCTATGTAACATTTCAGCAGTTAAGGTTCTCTTTCATTCTGTGGTTTCTGATAATAGAGAGCTAGAGGATGTCCTGGACTTTATTTGTATGATGGGAAAATTCCACATTCACAAAGCGTGATGAATTAACATTAAACAATTTATTTAATTAGCTTTTAATTGTTATTTTATCCCCTCATGTTTATGTTTTTGTTCTAATGTTTATCCTTTTCTTTCTGATATTGTTAATAAAAAATAAAGAAACTGAAATCATAAAAAAGCAGTATGGTGGCACAGTGGTTTCACTTTTTGTGACGTCGTGAGCTAGTATTCTTGTCATGTGTTTCTGACAGACAGAAAGCACCACTGCAGCACATAAAGTGAACAACATGCTTTTCAGTTCAGTAAATTGTTGTTGTGATCTTTGATTTGTGTTTGATGTAAACTTGTATATTTCTGTTATTTTTTTTTCTGCATTTTTGGACAGGTCACTCTTGTAAGAGATTTTAATCTCAATGAGTTTTTATCCTGGTTAAATAAAGAATCAACGAATCAGTAAAAAAAGAAAGAAAGAAAGAGTTATTAAATTAATTTAAAAAGAAAGATTAGTGCTCATGTCTGCTGTTTGTAAACTCATTAAGAACATTCTACGGTGGGCGAGAACTCAACAAACTGCAAATGAAAAAACATGCAACTTAAGAAAACATCTACATCAATTTGAACTAGATAAAAAAGTTCGTCAAGACAAACTTTAAGTTGGCTTGAGAAAGCCTGACCAGAAAGTCTGAAAAGTTTGAAAAGTTTAAGAAGTTTAAAAAGTTTTAAGTTTGACGGTTTTCAGTCTGAGATAGATAGATAGATAGAGTTTGAAGATAGATAGATAGATAGAGTTTGAATATAGATAGATAGATAGATAAAGTTTGAAGATAGATAGGTAGATAGATAGAGTTTGAAGATAGTGTTTGAAGATAGATAGATAGATAGATAGATTAGTTTTAATATAGATGGATAGAGAGATAAACATCTAACATTACCATGCTGCTAGCATGATTTTAGCATGATTAGCATGCGACTAGCATGTTGCTAGCATGATTTTAGCATGATTAGCATGTTGCTAGCATGATTTTAGCATGATTAGCATGCGACTAGCATGTTGCTAGCATGATTTTAGCATGATTAGCATGTTGCTAGCATGTCTCTAGCATGACTAGCATGCGACTAGCATGTTGCTAGCATGATTTTAGCATGATTAACATGCGACTAGCATGTTGCTAGCATGATTTTAGCATGATTAGCATGTTGCTAGCATGATTTTAGCATGATTAGCATGTTGCTAGCATGTTGCTAGCATGATTTTAGCATGATTAGCATGTTGCTAGCATGATTTTAGCATGATTAGCATGCGACTAGCATGTTGCTAGCATGATTTTAGCATGATTAGCATGTTGCTAGCATGTTGCTAGCATGATTCTAGCATGATTAGCATGCGACTAGCATGTTGCTAGCATGATTTTAGCATGATTAGCATGTTGCTAGCATGTCTCTAGCATGACTAGCATGCGACTAGCATGTTGCTAGCATGATTTTAGCATGATTAGCATGTTGCTAGCATGATTTTAGCATGATTAGCATGCGACTAGCATGTTGCTAGCATGATTTTAGCATGATTAGCATGTTGCTAGCATGATTTTAGCATGATTAGCATGCGACTAGCATGTTGCTAGCATGATTTTAGCATGATTAGCATGTTGCTAGCATGTCTCTAGCATGACTAGCATGCGACTAGCATGTTGCTAGCATGATTTTAGCATGATTACCATGTTGCTAGCATGATTTTAGCATGATTAGCATGTTGCTAGCATGATTTTAGCATGATTAGCATGTTGTTAGGATAGATAGATAGATAGATAGATAGATAGATAGATAGATAGATAGATAGATAGATAGATAGATAGATAGATAGAAGGAGTCAGAAGATAGATAGATAGATAGATAGATAGATAGATAGATAGATAGATAGATAGATAGATAGATAGATAGATAGATAGATAGATAGATAGATAGAAGGAGTCAGAAGATAGATAGATAGATAGATAGATAGATAGATAGATAGATAGATAGATAGATAGATATAGTTTGAAGATAGATAGATAGAAAGATATATAGATAGATAGATGAGTTTGATTATAGATAGATAGATAGATGAGTTTGATTATAGATAGATAGATAGATAGATAGATAGATAGATAGATAGATAGATAGATAGATAGATAGATAGATAGATAGATAGATGAGTTTGATTATAGATAGATAGATAGATAGATAGATAGATAGATAGATGAGTTTGATTATAGATAGATAGATAGATAGATAGATAGATAGATAGATAGATAGATAGATAGATAGATAGATAGATAGATAGATAGATATATGAGTTTGATTATAGATAGATAGATAGA
The DNA here is from genome assembly GCF_023724105.1 of Carassius gibelio. NCBI lineage: Eukaryota > Metazoa > Chordata > Actinopteri > Cypriniformes > Cyprinidae > Carassius > Carassius gibelio. The sequence goes on along the minus strand of NC_068399.1, from coordinate 21,504,352 downwards.
TGAGTTTGATTATAGATAGATAGATAGATGAGTTTGATTATAGATAGATAGATAGATGAGTTTGATTATAGATAGATAGATGAGTTTGAAGATAGATAGATAGATAGAAAGATTTATAGATAGATATATAGATGAGTTTGATTATAGATAGATAGATAGATAGATAGATAGATAGATAGATAGATAGATAGATAGATAGATGAGCTTGATTATAGATAGATGAGTTTGATTATAGATAGATAGATAGATAGATAGATGAGTTTGATTATAGATAGATAGATGAGTTTGATGATAGATAGATAGATAGAAACAGTTAGTAGATAGATAGATAGATAGATAGATAGATGAGTTTGAATATAGATAGATAGATAGATAGATAGATAGATAGATAGATGAGTTTGAATATAGATAGATAGATAGATAGATAGATAGATGAGTTTGAATGAGTTTGAATGGGTTAGTAATAGTACATAGGTTAGTCTGATTGAGTCTAATGGGCTTCAGTGTGTTTAGATTTGAATTTTTGACAGTTGGAGTTCACGGAATGTTCAGATGAGCAGAGGCTTTTCAATGCAAGTCTATGGGATTTTTATGATTTTTAATCTTCAGTTTTATGAAAAGTATAAGTCCGATCAGTTAGAAAAGATATAGCACACCCGGCGAGATTAGTCTGAAGAGCTGGTCCGAGTTTGGAGTCTGTAGAGTTAACGGTCTAGGAGGAGTTAGAGTCAGAAAATTTAGTCTCAGAAGAATAATAATAACTAGAATTAAAAGTTAGTGAACTAACTTTGATGTTGGCTTGGCCATCTTGGCCATGGAGCAAAAGAGCCAAAGTACTTGTGTGCCCAACATTGAGTTGCCCCGCTGCAAAATTAATACACATAATAATGCCATAAAAAAATACACCTGCAACAGTCTTTTTCCATGCTCCCTTGCTGTTTTCTTTTTTTAATAAAAAGCCTGGGCTATGATAACAGCTATGACAGGGTTGTCTAGCTGGATGTGAAATAAGTCATGCCTATTTTTCTCGTGTATGTATTTCACAGTCCTGCCACCGTTGCGTTGTGGGCAACGACACACAAGATTACTGAAACAATGCATTTTAAATCAAGGAGATCATAAGGGGTCCAAGCACAATGGTTTGTATAGATGATGCAGTTACACACTGTTTAAAATTGTTTAATTTGTACTGTATGTTCATTCTATTTATTTATTTGTGCTATTTACATAATGTTTACTTTTTTTAAGTTTGTTTTTGTTAATGTAAAATAGCACTGCATAGTCTTCACTGTAAGATAAAATACACAATCAAACCAAAATGTATTCAGACACCTTCAACATTTCTCACATAATCACAGTTTATTTGCTGTAGTTTAGAAACTGGTAATAATATATGACAATAACTCAGAACAAATTCATCTTGATAATTTCGGATAACTTTGATAAAAAGATATGTAATGGAATCAACCAAAACTTCAGACTGTCAGTATGACAATATTTACACAACTATCAATACTTTGTTGAACAGTTACCAAGCAAGAAATGCTTAATTTGGTTCAGTCTGTGGTGTGAAAAGGTTGCATTAACAATTAAAGAAAGAAACACTTAAGCAAAACATGGGCAGGTCCTTAATTATTATTTTTTTAAATCAATTTCACTGGTAGCCTACAGTATTAAGAATTAGTGGGTATAATATTTCACAGATCACTATTTTGCCATACTCACTTACATAAATGAACTAGTGGCCTGCACCCACTAGTAAAACAATTCTATCTTATTTTTGGATTGACTTTGGATAAATTCTTGTACTACAAGGTAATTCAGTCAAGAGCAGTAAGTGATTTACTTTCATTTTCATACATTAAAGACTCTGACAGCAGAGCTAGTAAATTAGGCGCGGTCCCTTTAAGAGACAAACGCATCCATTATGATGATACACATCCGATTTGTTTTTTGCAAATCTTTACTTTCACTTAAGACATAACCACATACTTATTCGAACACACTTTCCAACACGGGTATTTCGACATATTTTGTATGTATTTGTTGTCGGTACAAAAGCAAGAAGACTTTGAGACGCGTCTCTGCTTGCCCTGAACAACACCGTGCTGCTGAATTGAGCTCTTTTGCTTTTCGCTCTTTTTTCTGTTTATTTAAACTGCGATTTGAATTTGTTCGTTCAGGTCCAGGAGGAAGTGAACGTCCTGAACGACAGCTCTGTTCAGTGTTGCTGTCCCTGTCCGCGATACGCGCGGCTCTCTCTCGTGCACACGCGCCATCAGCGGCTCAGTTTAGTTTCCCGCAGCGCGGGGCTGAAGCCAACTTGATGTGTTGAATGCTCGGAGCACGTTATAAAACGTATTCTTAAAATACACATTTCTGTTTTAATAAATGGTCATATTAAATCATAGCATAACACATAAGTAGGTACAAAAATAATCAGTGATGCATGCGACCCTTTTGGTCTCAGTGTAGCTCCCTGCTTTACCATGTTATGCAACGCTGAGCAATTGCTGCGACGTTAAGCCTGACAGAGAAATCTCACAAGCACATATAAACACTCATTTTCATATGTGTAATATATTCTTCTAATTGTTTTGTGCCGTTTCGCTGCAGTGTTTTAATGTGAAAGCCTGTAAATGTGTACTTCAAGTGTTCAGATAAATACATCGCGAGCTCATCTGTGACGTTCAGCATGATGATTCAGTTAGAAACCAGCTAAGACCAGCGTGACAGTGGCCAAAACTACTTTAAAACCATATAATATATTATTATAATTGTTTTGTGCCGTTTCGCTGCAGTGTTTTAATGCGAAAGGCTGTAAATTCTCTGTGGACTTCAAGTGTTCAGAGAAATACATCGCCAGCTCGCGAGCAGTTGGCTGCCGCGAATATATAATGTTATTACTTTAAACAGTTCAGAAACATCTGAATTTAGCTCTTGGTGTGTTCTAACGTGTGGATTGCGTGTAATCGCGTTTTTAAAAGGTCTTAAATAAGAATGAATTCGCTAGTTCTCGCCTCCGTGTAGACAGCCTGGGCTGAGCAGCAGTATTTTTAACCAGTTTAAAAGTGAAACGAAACCCGACTCCGCCCCTAAATGTCATTGCAACTGTAGGGGCGCAATTCTTTTATTTTTTTTTACATTTAAAAATTAATAAAAAAAAAACTTTAAGTCTGATCACTCTGAAAAGATATAGCACACACCACCCCTCTATCCCGCAGGTGTCTGCCGAGTTTGGGGCTTGTGGCTTTAAAGCCCTAGGAGGAGTAGCGTTCAGAATTTTTTTCTCAGAAGAATAATAATAATAAAAATAAAAATAAGTTTAAATAGCATAACAGTATGTTGGCTTGTTGCCAAGCCAACATAACTAGAATTAAAAGTTAGTGAACTAACTTTGATGTTGGCTTGGCCATCTTGGCCATGGAGCAAAAGAGCCAAAGTACTTGTGTGCCCAACATTGAGTTGCCCCGCTGCAAAATTAATACACATAATAATGCCATAAAAAATACACCTGCAACAGTCTTTTTCCATGCTCCCTTCCTGTTTTCTTTTTTTAATAAAAAGCCTGGGCTATGATAACAGCTATGACAGGGTTGTCTAGCTGGATGTGAAATAAGTCATGCCTATTTTTCTCGTGTATGTATTTCACAGTCCTGCCACCGTTGCGTTGTGGGCAACGACACACACGATTACTGAAACAATGCATTTTAAATCAAGGAGATCATAAGGGGTCCAAGCACAATGGTTTGTATAGATGATGCAGTTACACACTGTTTAAAATTGTTTAATTTGTACTGTATGTTCATTCTATTTATTTATTTGTGCTATTTACATAATGTTTACTTTTTTTAAGTTTGTTTTTGTTAATGTAAAATAGCACTGCATAGTCTTCACTGTAAGATAAAATACACAATCAAACCAAAATGTATTCAGACACCTTCAACATTTCTCACATAATCACAGTTTATTTGCTGTAGTTTAGAAACTGGTAATAATATATGACAATAACTCAGAACAAATTCATCTTGATAATTTCGGATAACTTTGATAAAAAGATATGTAATGGAATCAACCAAAACTTCAGACTGTCAGTATGACAATATTTACACAACTATCAATACTTTGTTGAACAGTTACCAAGCAAGAAATGCTTAATTTGGTTCAGTCTGTGGTGTGAAAAGGTTGCATTAACAATTAAAGAAAGAAACACTTAAGCAAAACATGGGCAGGTCCTTAATTATTATTTTTTTAAATCAATTTCACTGGTAGCCTACTGTATGAAGAATTAGTGGGTATAATATTTCACAGATCACTATTTTGCCATACTCACTTACATAAATGAACTAGTGGCCTGCACCCACTAGTAAAACAATTCTATCTTATTTTTGGATTGACTTTGGATAAATTCTTGTACTACAAGGTAATTCAGTCAAGAGCAGTGAGTGATTTACTTTCATTTTCATACATTAAAGACTCTGACAGCAGAGCTAGTAAATTAGGCGCGGTCCCTTTAAGAGACAAACGCATCCATTATGATGATACACATCCGATTTTTTTTTTTTTGCAAATCTTTACTTTCACTTAAGACATAACCACATACTTATTCGAACACACTTTCCAACACGGGTATTTCGACATATTTTGTATGTATTTGTTGTCGGTACAAAAGCAAGAAGACTTTGAGACGCGTCTCTGCTTGCTCCCTGAACAACACCGCGCTGCTGAATTGAGCTCTTTCGCTTTTCGCTCTTTTTTCTGTTTATTTAAACTGCGATTTGAATTTGTTCGTTCAGGTCCAGGAGGAAGTGAACGTCCTGAACGACAGCTCTGTTCAGTGTTGCTGTCCCTGTCCGCGATACGCGCGGCTCTCTCTCGTGCACACGCGCCATCAGCTGCTCAGTTCAGTTTCCCGCAGCGCGGGGCTGAAGCCAACTTGATGTGTTGAATGCTCGGAGCACGTTATAAAACGTATTCTTAAAATACACATTTCTGTTTTAATAAATGGTCATATTAAATCATAGCATAACACATAAGTAGGTACAAAAATAATCAGTGATGCATGCGACCCTTTTGGTCTCAGTGTAGCTCCCTGCTTTACCATGTTATGCAACGCTGAGCAATTGCTGCGACGTTAAGCCTGACAGAGAAATCTCACAAGCACATATAAACACTCATTTTCATATGTGTAATATATTCTTCTAATTGTTTTGTGCCGTTTCGCTGCAGTGTTTTAATGTGAAAGGCTGTAAATGTGTACTTCAAGTGTTCAGAGAAATACATCGCGAGATCTGTGACGTTCAGCATGATGATTCAGTTAGAAACCAGCTAAGACCAGCGTGACAGTGGCCAAAACTACTTTAAAACCATACAATATATTATTCTAATTGTTTTGTGCCGTTTCGCTGCAGTGTTTTAATGCGAAAGGCTGTAAATTCTCTGTGGACTTCAAGTGTTGAGAGAAATACATCGCCAGCTCGCGAGCAGTTGGCTGCCGCGAATATATCATGTTATTACTTTAAACAGTTCAGAAACATCTGAATTTAGCTCTTGGTGTGTTCTAACGTGTGGATTGCGTGTAATCGCGTTTTTAAAAGGTCTTAAATAAGAATGAATTCGCTAGTTCTCGGCTCCGTGTAGACAGCCTGGGCTGAGCAGCAGTATTTTTAACCAGTTTAAAAGTGAAACGAAACCCGACTCCGCCCCTAAATGTCATTGCAACTGTAGGGGCGCAATTTTTTTATTTTTTTTTACATTTAAAAATTAATTAAAAAAAAACTTTAAGTCTGATCACTCTGAAAAGATATAGCACACACCACCCCTCTATCCCGCAGGTGTCTGCCGAGTTTGGGGCTTGTGGCTTTAAAGCCCTAGGAGGAGTAGCGTTCAGAATTTTTTTCTCAGAAGAATAATAATAACTAGAATTAAAAGTTAGTGAACTAACTTTGATGTTGGCTTGGCCATCTTGGCCATGGAGCAAAAGAGCCAAAGTACTTGTGTGCCCAACATTGAGTTGCCCCGCTGCAAAATTAATACAAATAATAATGCCATAAAAAAAATACACCTGCAACAGTCTTTTTCCATGCTCCCTTGCTGTTTTCTTTTTTTAATAAAAAGCCTGGGCTATGATAACAGCTATGACAGGGTTGTCTAGCTGGATGTGAAATAAGTCATGCCTATTTTTCTCGTGTATGTATTTCACAGTCCTGCCACCGTCACGTTGTGGGCAACGACACACAAGATAACTGAAACAATGCATTTTAAATCAAGGAGATCATAAGGGGTCCAAGCACAATGGTTTGTATAGATGATGCAGTTACACACTGTTTAAAATTGTTTAATTTGTACTGTATGTTCATTCTATTTATTTATTTGTGCTATTTACATAATGTTTACATTTTTTTAAGTTTGTTTATGTTAATTTAAAATAGCACTGCATAGTCTTCACTGTAAGATAAAATACACAATCAAACCAAAATGTATTCAGACACCTTCAACATTTCTCACATAATCACAGTTTATTTGCTGTAGTTTAGAAACTGGTAATAATATATGACAATAACTCAGAACAAATTCATATTGATAATTTCGGATAACTTTGATAAAAAGATATGTAATGGAATCAACCAAAACTTCAGACAGCTGTCAGTATGACAATATTTACACAACTATCAATACTTTGTTGAACAGTTACCAAGCAAGAAATGCTTAATTTGGTTCAGTCTGTGGTGTGAAAAGGTTGCATTAACAATTAAAGAAAGAAACACTTAAGCAAAACATGGGCAGGTCCTTAATTATTATTTTTTTAATCAATTTCACTGGTAGCCTACAGTATTAAGAATTTGTGGGTATAATATTTCACAGATCACTATTTTGCCATACTCACTTACATAAATGAACTAGTGGCCTGCACCCACTAGTAAAACAATTCTATCTGATTTTTGGATTGACTTTGGATAAATTCTTGTACTACAAGGTAAATCAGTCAAGAGCAGTGAGTGATTTACTTTCATTTTCATACATTAAAGACTCTGACAGCAGAGCTAGTAAATTAGGCGCGGTCCCTTTAAGAGACAAACGCATCCATTATGATCATACACATCCGATTTTTTTTTGCAACTCTTTACTTTCACTTAAGACATAACCACATACTTATTCGAACACACTTTCCAACACGGGTATTTCGACATATTTTGTATGTATTTGTTGTCGGTACAAAAGCAAGAAGACTTTGAGACGCGTCTCTGCTTGCCCTGAACAACACCGCGCTGCTGAATTGAGCTCTTTCGCTTTTCGCTCTTTTTTCTGTTTATTTAAACTGCGATTTGAATTTGTTCGTTCAGGTCCAGGAGGAAGTGAACGTCCTGAACGAGAGCTCGGTTCAGTGTTGACGCGCGGCTCTCTCTCGTGCACACGCGCCATCAGCTGCTCAGTCCAGTTTCCCGCAGTGCGGGGCTGAAGCGCGAGTTTACTGTGACGTTCCGCCTGATGATTCAGTTAGAAACCAGCTAAGACCAGCGTGACAGTGGACAAAACTACTTTAAAACCATTTAATATATTATTCAAATTGTTTTGTGCCGTTTCGCTGCAGTGTTTTAATGTGAAAGGCTGTAAATGTGTACTTCAAGTGTTCAGAGGAATACGTCGCGAGCTCGATGTGATGTTCAGCCTGATGATTCAGTTAGAAACCAGCTAAGACCAGCGTGACAGTGGCCAAAACGACTTTAAAACCATCCCAGTCAGCACATGTACGTCTGGCCGACGTCGGCCCAATATCGAAACGTCGGCCTCTATACCTAAAACATCTATAAAACATCGGCCTGGCGGAGGCCGATATAATTTGGTCAGTGCTCTGTTCTCCAGCTCATCAATCGTCGGCCCTGAGTTGGTTCACGACCGCAGGGCCGATGCCGCGCTTCTCTGTGTGCGCGTGCCCAGTATTCGTCTCTTTTTTAGCCACCCAGAGAGAGAGAAGAGGATAATCCCAGCGACATCTGTGGCTCTGAGGTAACGTTACGATTTCACTTCAGCTCAATTAGACAAAAAATACTTCTTTGTTAATTCTGTGACACTGAAAAAGTACTAGTAAGGCACACGGTGTGTTTTATACAGTCTATGGGCAGCTGAAGAGTCTGGCTCATTTTCAAATAATGTTACCGTTAACTTTTTGAGCCAACGGTCACGGTAGCGATTTTTTTTAACATTAATGTTAACGCCTTAATGCGTTTTCAGAAGTTTCTCGGAGAGAAAATGTAAAAGCGGGTTATTAAAGAGAAGTCCTGACTGCTTTTTCACCGTGTTTTTCACTCTTTTACAGGCTTCCAGAAATAATCCGGTGAAATAATATGGTGAGCTGTTGCTTCTGAACTACAAAATGATTTTTACATTTATTATTGAATGAGACTGTACATTATAAATGTAATGCTTTAACTCTAGATGTTTGTTTGTGTAACGTTAAATGCTGTGTGTGCGTTGAGTCCTGCGCGAGCGGGGAGCAGAGTTGCCATGGAAACGGGGCATCAACACAAAAACCGTTACTGGCAAGCAGTAATCTCCGTCTCTCGCTGCAGTTTACACTGTTTTGGGTAAGTTTAGTCGCTAAAATCACACAAATATTATATACAAATGTTCCTGACACGTTTCTTGCTTGTTATTGACATGTTTCAATTAAATTTATTTTATAGAAACGGTTTAGTGTCTTCGGAAACTATATAGATTGAGCTCTTGTTGATGAAACTCTGGGCTTAACAAAATGATTTTTAAATTAATTATTGAATGATTATTGAATGAGACTGTACTTTATAAATGTAATGTTTTAACTATAGATGTTTGTTTGTGTAAATGCTGTGTGCGAGTTGAGTCCTGCGCGAGCGGGGAGCAGAGTTGCCATGGAAACGGGGCGTCAACACAAAAACCGTTACTGGCAAGCAGTAATCTCCGTCTCTCGCTGCAGTTTACACTGTTTTGGGTAAGTTTAGTCGCTAAAATCACACAAATATTACATACAAATGTTCCTGACACGTTTCTTGCTTGTTATTGACATGTTTCAATTAAATTTATTTTATAGAAACGGTTTAGTTTCTTCGGAAAAGTCCGTTAGCATTTTACCAGTTTTCAGGTATGCTAACTATATAGATTGAGCTCTTGTTGATGAAACTCTGGGCTTTTAATCAAATCTTCGTGTGTGTGTATGAGATATTTTGATGGCACTTTGAATGTTTTGCTGGTGATTTGTCAGTATGTTATTGGAAAAGGCTGATTTACTGAATCGATGACGTCACTTACAGTGAGAGTGTAATCGGCTGAAATCAAGTTCACATAAGTTTCGATATTTCATGATAAACAGATATTAATACAAATTGTTCTGTGATTTCAGGAGGACAGAAAGAAACTCTACAGAACAGAAGTGAAGCTCCAAGATTTCAACATTTCTGAAGGGAGATTCTGACTTAGAAATACAAGGTGACCTGAAGAAGCTCATGAAAAACATGAATATGCCTTTTTCAGAATACATTTCACCAATTTTAAGAAGTCCCTGACATCATAACGCAAGTCACACTCAACCTAAAACTAAAAATATAGATTGTGTTATTTTAAGATTATATTTTTAGTAGTAGAATATGTATATTACATGTTATTATAATTGTTATATATTATTCTGTCTTTTATCTCCATTCCACCTCTACTCTAGCTTGTTTCCTTCTAATGAACCTGGAACTGCAGAGTAAATATTGTTGACTCTGTGTCAGATTGCTTGTTTTGTTCCTGGATTCTTCAGTGATGACGATCAGAGTCTGAGTGAACCTGCTGTCAGACAGTGAGTACCGTGGGGTTTCAGTCAGGGCCTTCAGTAAACAACTGTTAGATACCTGTACACATCTTACACATCTCTGTTACAGCTAACGCAGCCGTATGTGTAAAGGTGCGGTCACACTAGCCTTTGAACGTGCAAAATTATTTCGGATGCCACTGCGAATATGGGCGGGAGCAAGATATAACGGTTTCCCCTTATCACAACATGGGTTAATCTGTGCTTTTACTCTGTCTTTGGCGATGGCGTCGAAAGCGTCTTATTATATTGCACTCTGTCTCTCTCTCTCTCTAAAAAAATATACACACTAAACAATAAAAAAAAAATATAGAACGTGTCCTCATTCAGATGTGCCATCTGTTCCTGTTTCCATTGACACTGCGAACCATGCAGCTTCTTTTTTAAATTATCTTTTAAATATGTATTATATAAAATAGGATGCTGCCCTACGGCTAAAATTAGCACTTCATTTTTTAATTTCTGTACAGAGAGGTCACGCAGTGACGTATCATTCATCTAATGGTCCCACGACTTCACGTGATGCGAATTCGCAGATCAAAGTTCACCAAACTTGAACTTTCGAATGCAGCGAAATGCGAAAATTTTCACATGAGCCTGGGTTTCCGGTCTGACGCATTCGCATGTGTATGAATGGAAGTCAGTGGAACGAAAAGTGCAGTGTGACCGCCCCTTAATGCACATATTATGCCCCACACAGGCTCTCAACAACAATGACGGGGCTGATCAACAACTTCAGCAGTAGGCTAGATTAGTGTGGGTTAAAGGGATAGTTCACCCCAAAATGAAAATTTGCTGTTAATTTACTTTCCCCCAGGTCTTCCAAGGTGTGGGTGACTTTTTGGTTACAATTTATAATAAAGTTCGGTTGTAAGTCACTTTTAAGTGAGTAGTTAATGATGAACTAATCATTTACAAAACATTCATAAGCGCCTAATAAGTGATATACTAATAATTTGTGTACTTTTTGTAAATTTCATTTTAAAAGTCATTTACAAGTAATTAGATTATGATTAACTAATTATTTACAAAACATGACTGTGTTCATAGAAATAAATGATGTTAATATTTTTATCTATGTTCTGTAGATTAAGTTATAAATAATTTACAAGTGACATGAATATACATTCACTAATGATTAAGTAATATGATATGATTTACACATCTTTCATAAGCAATCTTAAAAAAAATAAAATCCCGAAAAAAATCAAACAGATCCTTAATGGTTAATAGTTACTAGTTAATATATTATGAATCACTTATAAATCATTGAAATGTCAACATTGTACTATTATCTCAATAAACAGTATAAATCATTAAGCTTTCTGCACCCCCCAATCTAAGGTGTAAACCACTCATCAGTTGTAAATGTTTTACAAACTTTGTGGTTTTCAGTTGTGTGTGCGTATGTATGTGTGTATATATATATATATATATATATATATATATATATACACACACACACAAAATCAACCAACCTGTAACCGGAAAGTTTACATTTACAACTGATGAGTAGTTTACACTTTAGATTGTGGGTGCAGAAAGCTTTGTAAGTTATTTATAACTTAATCTACAGAACATAGATAAAAATATTAACATCACTTATTAATCATCTATGAACACATAGTCATGTTTTGTAAATGATTAGTTTACCATTAGCTAATTACTTTTATTAAATGGCTCTGTGGGTACTTGATTCTGATTGGTCAGTTGCGACATTCCGATGCATGTTATCCCTGGATAAAAACCTGTAAAATGTAATAACACAGGCTCATCCGGGTAACAGTAGTTGGTGCTGTACTCTTGCTTTAACTATTTTTTTTTATTGGTGGAAGCTGTGCATTTGTTTAGCTAATAAATTATAAAAACTGTGTACAACAGTTGTGTACAATTGTTTAATTATGTCATCCTGGTTAGGGTTTGCCTGATTGACGATGCCATCGTCCATCGCCGATGGCTGATAGACATCACGATGCTGCGCCGGAAACAGCGTCATCAGCTCCAGTATCTCGCCAGTGCATCTGTTGTCATGCGACAGAGAAGTCACGTTCTATAGACAGTTTCTATAGACAGTTGTGAACGTGCTGACAGCTGGTTGCCCAGGCTATGGATTAAAGGTAATACTGTTGTAAGTAGTGTTCATTTTCTCCTAAATACCGATCATTTCGCTTCATTAGACCTCAGTGTATCACCAGTAGCCACCGGTATTGATTTGGTCTTTTTTTTTTTTTTTCTGGAAATCCACACAGCACCACAGTATTATCAACTAGAGATCAACCGATAGTGGATTTTTCCAATACTGATAGCTAGTTTGGACCACACTGGCCGATACCGATTTATAAACCAATAGTTTTTAAAATGAATACTGAACAAATGGATACTGAATGAGAGCAGCGGTCTGCGGTCGCACTGCGGGTTCCCGGGTTTGTGTCCATTCTCGGACCATTCCATGTATTTCAACTGTAGAAAAGGTTGTTCCGAGCCGAAACTGACTTCTTTCATATTTGTCGACCAACTACATCAGTATATCATCATAAACACAAACGTTTTTGTCTTACATGAATGTAAACAGGTGAACAGATGAGAAAGAAAACACACACGTACAGTATTTTTGTTTAAAGAGACAACAGCCTAATAAACGCGCTGTCTGTCATTAATGTTAATCAAAGAACAAAAGAAAATCATTCGCTGATCTCGACTGAATATATTTAACAACTTTAATTGATTAATCTTTATTTTATTTATAAAAAGAAAACTATGCAGTGTTTTTAAACTTTTAATTACAGTTTCTGTACCTGAAATTTTGTTTAGTTGTATTTAGGATATTGCTAATTGATTTGTTTTTTCATATCTTACTACTGACTGGTTACTTGTCTTTAACACTTTAATATTTGTATTAATTAATTGTTTTTGCTATGGTATTTTTTTGTTTTTTAAGCACAGGCAAAATTCCTCTTGCAGTGTTTTGTAAGCTGCTGATTTTTGCTCATGTTATTCAGCTGTAACAGAATGCTTTGTAAAAAGACAGAAACATGTTTGACATCTAAATGTTTGACTTAATTTTTTTATATTGGATTTTTTATCTTATTGGAATCGAAACTAGGAATCGATAAGCAGAATTGTAATCAATAAATTCAAACGATACCCAACCCTACACACCGAACGCATCACATTTTATTTGCTGCTATTTTAGAACAGTGCATGATTATCTAATCATGCGCAGCGTCTTTGAGAAGTCACAGTTATCACACACACCGGATGCGTCACATTCAATTCAAGCAGCAGTCTAAAACTGTTTATTTAATCACCAGACGGACATAAGTTTGCTTCAGGAATGAACTATGTGGCATATGTGTTTAAAGTTCAGTGTTAAAAAAAAAAAGAGCAAACGGAAAGAAAACGCGCAATCTGTATTACAGCTTTCTATATGAAGCATACAGACTGTATTAGAGCCACAGAAAGACCAACGTTTTTGCTGTAAAATGCACAATACATAATTTATAGCCTAGGGTGAAGTCATTATGTAAATTTACAATGATTTGAGATTAATATAATGTTATTTAATAGAAAACTATGTGAACGGCTGCATTTAAACTCGCGTTTGAAGTTTCCCACTCTGTGCAGCGCACAGTGTCACATGGCAAAACAAACGCAACACGGAAAAATATCTCCATGGATTTTGCAGATAACCGATAGTTTACAAATCAACTATCGGTGCCAATTAACCAGCAAAACCAATGAATCGGTCGACCTCTGTTATAACGATGTGCATGATACAATACTCATCAAATAATAAAGAACTCTTTTCATGTCCCTTGACTCAGATTAAAAAGTAATCACGGCCAAAAAAATAACTTGTGCTTGGTGTTAACTGTTAGCCACTCATAGCACTCGTAGTTGCAATCTTTGAAATGGTGCATAAAAATGTTGCTGGCCTTCAGTTTAGGTGTAGGTCTTCCTTTCTCAGTTGTAGGTCTTCATTTCTCAGTTATTCACTTTTTTTTCTGCAAAATAGCACCTTAAAGCATTTTAGTAGATTGGCAACCAGGTCTGTAGGCTGTATTTTCTTTTCATTTAATTTCACTTTCGTACTTTGGAAATCCCTGACTAAAAGGGCAGTCTAACGCTGGGGGTAGCACTGGGCACGTCTCTAGACCCAGAGGGTGTGCTGTCATTGAATGTCAAAATTTTGATTGGCTGATGATTCTGTCACTAATGCTTGTAACAAATCAGATGTGACTTCTTTCATCAAAAGGGTAGTAGTGCTGGCCATAGACTTTTTGTAATGTAGGATATTCCAGGTCACCTCAACTAAACTAATCACAAGCAATTTGTGAACATTACACAAATGTAAATGATAACTAAATAGTCTTTAAAAGCTTTTTTCACACAATTTTGTTTTTTATAGGGCCAGCAGAGCCCTGCTCACCCTGACGGCCCACCGCTGCTGTCAGACAACATCTCCAAGATGCTATAAACTGCAGGACCAGTAAGTACAATCTTGAACATACACAACTGTATCATAAGTTTGGGAAGGTATGGTTTTTTGTGTTTTTGAAAGTCTTTTATGGCAACCACAGTTTAATATATGAAATGAAAACAATTCACTACAATTTAAAATAATAGTTTTCTATTTGAATATATTTAGAGAAGTAATTTATTCCTGTGATGGTAAAGCTGTATTTTCAGCATCATTACTCCTGTCTTCAGTGTCACATGATCTTCAGAAATCATTCTTATATTCTGATTTGCTTCTGAAGAAACATTTCTGACTATTATCAGTGTTGAAAACCGCTGTGTTCCTTCATTTTTTCAGGATTCTTTGATGAATAAAGTTTTAAAACAGTACAGTGTTTGAAACAGAAATGTCTGTTTTAACTCTTGATAACTGATAAGACAGTGATAATAATTGAAAATGTTTATTGAGCAGCAAATCAGAATGATTTCTGAAGGATCATGTGACACTGAAGACTGGAGTAATAAAAATTAGCTTAGATCACAGAAATAAATTACATTTCACAATATATTCACGTAGAAAACTGTTGTTAAATTGTAATATTTAACAATATTACAGTTTTTTTACTTGCTTTTGATCAAATAAAGGCAGCCTTGGTGAGCAGAAGAGACTTTTCTCAAAGATGTAAAAAGAAAATCGTACTGACCCCAAACTTTTAACGGTAGTATAAATTACAAATATGCTGTTCCACCTACTGAAATGTCTATTCCATTCTAAAGAGATGCCTGTTCCACAAATATTACATTTACAGGAATCACGTGAAACACTTCATCAATAAACTGATTTTTGAGAGCATTAGTGGCAGTGTGTCGATTTTTGTTTATTGATTGGTGAATTGGAAGTGGATGTGCGTTTATTAAACCTACTTGTGATTAAATCAGATATATATATATAGCAAAATAAGCTCAAATTGAGGCAGCAGCATCTATGGTGCATGGCCTGTAGTGAGGTCACTAAATTCTAACACCAAGAATTTATCAAAGTCCACTAAAGGAAGCAAAACCTATTGGTATTTTACTTTGAAAATAGCCTTCCAAATAATATTTGGGGCTCGGACACACTTTTTTGTTGTTGTTTAAATTAAATTAAAATACATAGTTTAGTATTCACACAACACATCTAATAACCATGCACTCCAGTTATATGTGATTAAATAAATAATATTTTATCTGAAATAATATGAACAGCAGCAGCTATTCTAAACTTTCTCCTTTTTATTTCCTGTTTCTATCTCAGGATGGCCATCGCAAGGTTTCTAGAGATTACAGCAGCTCCAGACGGAATCCAAACTCACTTTTGAAGACTTCAGATGACACCAACGCTCACAAAGACTACAGACGACAACTGTACATGAACACACAAAACATTGGACACACAAAACAAATATTATCCTTATTTTGCCTATAAGGGTAAATTTGATGATTTTCAAACTGCTTTATTGTAACGTCTCTTATATCTGTAAATGAACAATATTTACTCTCTGAGTTATGTGGACCTACATGTCCCCTTTTATTTGTAAGCATCACTTTAAAAATGTTGAAAGATAATGTTAATGTTAACTGAATACAAAACTAGAGACTTGTTTAGTAAGATTTTATCAGAAAATATTTTTGAACTTTTATCATGCAATTTAAAACATTTTAATTGCTTAATTAGTATTGTTTTCCTGGTTTTATTTTGTGTTTATGTAACTCTTTTTAAAAAGTTCTTGGCATAAAGTTCGCATGCGATGCTGACAGCACTGAACACATGACTTTTTATTATGAACTAGATGGTCTTCCCAGTGAGTCTCAGTCATCTCTGGCTTTTTAAACTGTAACCTTGAAACATGCATTTCCTGTAAACCTACTTTGAAATAAGTATTGTCAAAAGATGCTATACTCATACAACATTTAACCATGCAAGGACTGTAGTAATGGTTATTTTTGTTTTTACTATGGGTTTACTGCAAAAGCTGTAGTAAAATCATGGTGATTGTAGTAAAACTATGGTTGATTTTGTTTTTTAAACAAAATATTAATATATAATATTAATAAAGTTGCGTCTGTTCTTGAGAGTGGTGTGTATTGTTTTATTATAAACCAGCGGCGGTAGCCGCGGGTGGTCCGTAACGATGAGCAAAACGCCGGTGAACCGCGTCCACGCAGAGCGGCCGGGATGTATCGTCCCAGCATCGGCCGGAGAGCATTTCCGATCAGAGGCCGACGTCGCCGAGACATCTTGCCTATTAGCAAACGCTCCCTGAGCGATATCGTCCCGATGGAATTTTGTAGGTCGGCTCGACATCGGCACAACGTATGTGTGCTGTCTGGGATTTAATATATTATTCTAATTGTTTTGTGCCGTTTCGCTGCAGTGTTTTAATGTGAAAGGCTGTAAATGTGTACTTCAAGTGTTCAGAGGAATACGTCGCGAGCTCGCTGTGATGTTCAGCCTGATGATTCAGTTAGAAACCAGCTAAGACCAGCGTGACAGTGGCCAAAACTACTTTAAAACCATTTAATATATTATTCTAATTGTTTTGTGCCGTTTCGCTGCAGTGTTTTAATGTGAAAGGCTGTAAATTCTCTGTGGACTTCAAGTGTTCAGAGAAATACATTGCCAGCTCGCGAGCAGTTGGCTGCCGCGAATATATCATGTTATTACTTTAAACAGTTCAGAAACATCTCAATTTAGCTCTTGGTGTGTTCTAACGTGTGGATTGCGTGCAATAGTGTTTTTAAAATGTCTTAAATAGGAATGAATTCGCTTGTTGTCGGCTCCGTGTAGACAGCCTGAGCTGAGCAGCAGTGATTCTTCTCTCGTCTGAATGCGCCCCTCCCCTAAATGTCATTGCAACTGTAGGGGCGCAATTTTTCTCAGACAATGTAAGTCTATGGGTAATGAATTTTGACATTTAAAAATTAATAAAAAAAAAACTTTAAGTCTGATCAGTCTGAAAAGATATAGCACACACCACCGCTCTATCCCACAGGTGTCTGCCGAGTTTGGGGCTTGTGGCTTTAAAGCCCTAGGAGGAGTAGCGTTCAGAATTTCTGTCAGAAAAATAATAATAAGAAAAAGAAGAAGTTTAAATAGCATTACAGTATGTTGGCTTGTTGCCAAGCCAACATAATAAAAATAAAAATAAGTTTAAATAGCATAACAGTATGTTGGCTTGTTGCCAAGCCAACATAATAACTAGAATTAAAAGTTAGTGAACTAACTTTGATGTTGGCTTGGCCATCTTGGCCATGGAGCAAAAGAGCCAAAGTACTTGTGTGCCCAACATTGAGTTGCCCCGCTGCAAAATTAATACACATAATAATGCCATAAAAAAATACACCTGCAACAGTCTTTTTCCATGCTCCCTTGCTGTTTTCTCTTTTTAATAAAAAGCCTGGGCTATGATAACAGCTATGACAGGGTTGTCTAGCTGGATGTGAAATAAGTCATGTCTATTTTTCTCGTGTATGTATTTCACAGTCCTGCCACCATCGCGTTGTGGGCAACGACACACAAGATTACTGAAACAATGCATTTTACATCAAGGAGATCATAAGGGGTCCAAGCACAATGGTTTGTATAGATGATGCAGTTACACACTGTTTAAAATTGTTTAATTTGTACTGTATGTTCATTCTATTTATTTATTTGTGCTATTTACATAATGTTTACATTTTTTTAAGTTTGTTTTTGTTAATGTAAAATAGCACTGCATAGTCTTCACTGTAAGATAAAATACACAATCAAACCAAAATGTATTCAGACACCTTCAACATTTCTCACATAATCACAGTTTATTTGCTGTAGTTTAGAAACTGGTAATAATATATGACAATAACTCAGAACAAATTCATCTTGATAATTTCGGATAACTTTGATAAAAAGATATGTAATGGAATCAACCAAAACTTCAGACTGTCAGTATGACAATATTTACACAACTATCAATACTTTGTTGAACAGTTACCAAGCAAGAAATGCTTAATTTGGTTCAGTCTGTGGTGTGAAAAGGTTCCATTAACAATTAAAGAAAGAAACACTTAAGCAAAACATGGGCAGGTCCTTAATTATTATTTTTTTAAATCAATTTCACTGGTAGCCTACTGTATGAAGATTTAGTGGGTATAATATTTCACAGATCACTATTTTGCCATACTCACTTACATAAATGAACTAGTGGCCTGCACCCACTAGTAAAACAATTCTATCTTATTTTTGGATTGACTTTGGATAAATTCTTGTACTACAAGGTAATTCAGTCAAGAGCAGTGAGTGATTTACTTTCATTTTCATACATTAAAGACTCTGACAGCAGAGCTAGTAAATTAGGCGCGGTCCCTTTAAGAGACAAACGCATCCATTATGATGATACACATCCGATTTTTTTTTTTGCAAATCTTTACTTTCACTTAAGACATAACCACATACTTATTCGAACACACTTTCCAACACGGGTATTTCGACATATTTTGTATGTATTTGTTGTCGGTACAAAAGCAAGAAGACTTTGAGACGCGTCTCGCTCCCTGAACAACACCGCGCTGCTGAATTGAGCTCTTTTGCTTTTCGCTCTTTTTTCTGTTTATTTAAACTGCGATTTGAATTTGTTCGTTCAGGTCCAGGAGGAAGTGAACGTCCTGAACGACAGCTCTGTTCAGTGTTGCTGTCCCTGTCCGCGATACGCGCGGCTCTCTCTCGTGCACACGCGCCATCAGCTGCTCGTTTCCCGCAGCGCGGGGCTGAAGCCAACTTGATGTGTTGAATGCTCGGAGCACGTTATAAAACGTATTCTTAAAATACACATTTCTGTTTTAATAAATGGTCATATTAAATCATAGCATAACACATAAGTAGGTACAAAAATAATCAGTGATGCATGCGACCCTTTTGGTCTCAGTGTAGCTCCCTGCTTTACCATGTTATGCAACGCTGAGCAATTGCTGCGACGTTAAGCCTGACAGAGAAATCTCACAAGCACATATAAACACTCATTTTCATATGTGTAATATATTCTTCTAATTGTTTTGTGCCGTTTCGCTGCAGTGTTTTAATGTGAAAGGCTGTAAATGTGTACTTCAAGTGTTCAGAGGAATACATCCCGAGCTCATCTGTGACGTTCAGCATGATGATTCAGTTAGAAACCAGCTAAGACCAGCGTGACAGTGGCCAAAACTACTTTAAAACCATACAATATATTATTCTAATTGTTTTGTGCCGTTTCGCTGCAGTGTTTTAATGCGAAAGGCTGTAAATTCTCTGTGGACTTCAAGTGTTGAGAGAAATACATCGCCAGCTCGCGAGCAGTTGGCTGCCGCGAATATATCATGTTATTACTTTAAACAGTTCAGAAACATCTGAATTTAGCTCTTGGTGTGTTCTAACGTGTGGATTGCGTGTAATCGCGTTTTTAAAAGGTCTTAAATAAGAATGAATTCGCTAGTTCTCGGCTCCGTGTAGACAGCCTGGGCTGAGCAGCAGTATTTTTAACCAGTTTAAAAGTGAAACGAAACCCGACTCCGCCCCTAAATGTCATTGCAACTGTAGGGGCGCAATTTTTTTATTTTTTTTTTACATTTAAAAATTAATACAAAAAAAACTTTAAGTCTGATCACTCTGAAAAGATATAGCACACACCACCCCTCTATCCCGCAGGTGTCTGCCGAGTTTGGGGCTTGTGGCTTTAAAGCCCTAGGAGGAGTAGCGTTCAGAATTTTTTTCTCAGAAGAATAATAATAATAAAAATAAAAATAAGTTTAAATAGCATAACAGTATGTTGGCTTGTTGCCAAGCAACAAGCCAACATAATAACTAGAATTAAAAGTTAGTGAACTAACTTTGATGTTGGCTTGGCCATCTTGGCCATGGAGCAAAAGAGCCAAAGTACTTGTGTGCCCAACATTGAGTTGCCCCGCTGCAAAATTAATACACATAATAATGCCATAAAAAAATACACCTGCAACAGTCTTTTTCCATGCTCCCTTGCTGTTTTCTCTTTTTAATAAAAAGCCTGGGCTATGATAACAGCTATGACAGGGTTGTCTAGCTGGATGTGAAATAAGTCATGTCTATTTTTCTCGTGTATGTATTTCACAGTCCTGCCACCATCGCGTTGTGGGCAACGACACACAAGATTACTGAAACAATGCATTTTACATCAAGGAGATCATAAGGGGTCCAAGCACAATGGTTTGTATAGATGATGCAGTTACACACTGTTTAAAATTGTTTAATTTGTACTGTATGTTCATTCTATTTATTTATTTGTGCTATTTACATAATGTTTACATTTTTTTAAGTTTGTTTTTGTTAATGTAAAATAGCACTGCATAGTCTTCACTGTAAGATAAAATACACAATCAAACCAAAATGTATTCAGACACCTTCAACATTTCTCACATAATCACAGTTTATTTGCTGTAGTTTAGAAACTGGTAATAATATATGACAATAACTCAGAACAAATTCATCTTGATAATTTCGGATAACTTTGATAAAAAGATATGTAATGGAATCAACCAAAACTTCAGACTGTCAGTATGACAATATTTACACAACTATCAATACTTTGTTGAACAGTTACCAAGCAAGAAATGCTTAATTTGGTTCAGTCTGTGGTGTGAAAAGGTTCCATTAACAATTAAAGAAAGAAACACTTAAGCAAAACATGGGCAGGTCCTTAATTATTATTTTTTTAAATCAATTTCACTGGTAGCCTACTGTATGAAGATTTAGTGGGTATAATATTTCACAGATCACTATTTTGCCATACTCACTTACATAAATGAACTAGTGGCCTGCACCCACTAGTAAAACAATTCTATCTTATTTTTGGATTGACTTTGGATAAATTCTTGTACTACAAGGTAATTCAGTCAAGAGCAGTGAGTGATTTACTTTCATTTTCATACATTAAAGACTCTGACAGCAGAGCTAGTAAATTAGGCGCGGTCCCTTTAAGAGACAAACGCATCCATTATGATGATACACATCCGATTTTTTTTTTTTGCAAATCTTTACTTTCACTTAAGACATAACCACATACTTATTCGAACACACTTTCCAACACGGGTATTTCGACATATTTTGTATGTATTTGTTGTCGGTACAAAAGCAAGAAGACTTTGAGACGCGTCTCGCTCCCTGAACAACACCGCGCTGCTGAATTGAGCTCTTTTGCTTTTCGCTCTTTTTTCTGTTTATTTAAACTGCGATTTGAATTTGTTCGTTCAGGTCCAGGAGGAAGTGAACGTCCTGAACGACAGCTCTGTTCAGTGTTGCTGTCCCTGTCCGCGATACGCGCGGCTCTCTCTCGTGCACACGCGCCATCAGCTGCTCGTTTCCCGCAGCGCGGGGCTGAAGCCAACTTGATGTGTTGAATGCTCGGAGCACGTTATAAAACGTATTCTTAAAATACACATTTCTGTTTTAATAAATGGTCATATTAAATCATAGCATAACACATAAGTAGGTACAAAAATAATCAGTGATGCATGCGACCCTTTTGGTCTCAGTGTAGCTCCCTGCTTTACCATGTTATGCAACGCTGAGCAATTGCTGCGACGTTAAGCCTGACAGAGAAATCTCACAAGCACATATAAACACTCATTTTCATATGTGTAATATATTCTTCTAATTGTTTTGTGCCGTTTCGCTGCAGTGTTTTAATGTGAAAGGCTGTAAATGTGTACTTCAAGTGTTCAGAGGAATACATCCCGAGCTCATCTGTGACGTTCAGCATGATGATTCAGTTAGAAACCAGCTAAGACCAGCGTGACAGTGGCCAAAACTACTTTAAAACCATATAATATATTATTCTAATTGTTTTGTGCCGTTTCGCTGCAGTGTTTTAATGCGAAAGGCTGTAAATTCTCTGTGGACTTCAAGTGTTCAGAGAAATACATCGCCAGCTCGCGAGCAGTTGGCTGCCGCGAATATATAATGTTATTACTTTAAACAGTTCAGAAACATCTGAATTTAGCTCTTGGTGTGTTCTAACGTGTGGATTGCGTGTAATCGCGTTTTTAAAAGGTCTTAAATAAGAATGAATTCGCTAGTTCTCGGCTCCGTGTAGACAGCCTGGGCTGAGCAGCAGTATTTTTAACCAGTTTAAAAGTGAAACGAAACCCGACTCCGCCCCTAAATGTCATTGCAACTGTAGGGGCGCAATTTTTCTCAGACAATGTAAGTCTATGGGTAATGTATTTTGACATTTAAAAATTAATAAAAAAAAAACTTTAAGTCTGATCAGTCTGAAAAGATATAGCACACACCACCGCTCTATCCCGCAGGTGTCTGCCGAGTTTGGGGCTTGTGGCTTTAAAGCCCTAGGAGGAGTTGCGTTCAGAATTTCTGTCAGAAAAATAATAAGAAGAAAAAGAAGAAGTTTAAATAGCATAACAGTATGTTGGCTTGTTGCCAAGCCAACATAATAATAAGTTTAAATAGAATATCAGTAAGTTGGCTCTCTCAAGCCAACTTAACAAACAAACATGCTGCAACTCACAACACAAACAATAAAGAAACTATTGCTGCAAATAGACACAGACATCAGAAATGTTTGAGGTCACCGCCAAGTGTCTAACACGGCTGGGACATGCTGATCAATGTTTGCTCTGAAAGGTGAGATTTATTTTAACATCCTGTGGCTCACTTACTTTTACAACTTCCCTTATAAAAATTAACCATTGCCTTAAGATTAATTCATTAATTCATACATTATATAAAAAGTAAATAAAAACAAAAATTGGTTACTATAGTTAAACCATGGTAACCATGCACAAATGAACTATGGATTTACTACATATAGTTTAACCATGGTTTTTGTACAACTGTGGTAACAAATGGTAAACAAAATGGCAAAAACAAAAAAGGTTAATTTTTGTTTTAAGTAATTTTGTTGTGGTCTCGAATTTCCAAGGCTACACAATAGAAAAGATTGGTAATCTGGAAAAAAAGTCAAGCACATTTTAAAAATGTCATGCAAGCAAACCATTTTTTTTTCTGTCAAAAATTGTAATTGTATATTTCAGCACAGAATGTAAAAAAAACACTGTTAGACTGCAAATGAAACACATATAGTAAGATTGCTAAAATCTTAAAAGGATCTGATGCAGTGTGTGAGGTTTGAGTTAAACAGCTCCTGTCTGTTTTCCTGGATCCTCCTCCACATCATCATAGTCTGTTATTGAAAAACAAGAGAATGATTAATGTATCAATACAAACATTAAAATGCATGATAAAAAACTACAACACTAAAACTAGCAGTAAATTTAAATGAGCTTTTATAACCACAGGAATTGATAAAGTGAGTATAAAGATTAAATGAAGGTGTTAATAACTTACCAAACATGTCACTCATATATTCTTTGACATTCTTCACATCATCATACTCCTCCTGAACACCCTCTGATATAAATGTGGTGATAATTAATTACATGAACAAACAGACATAAATCAGGGGTGACCAATCCTGCTCCTGGAGGGCCACAGTCCTGCAGAGTTTAGTTCTGATCCCAATTAAACACACCTGAACCAGCTGATCAAGGTCTTCAGAGTCACTAGAAACTTCCAGACAGGGATGTTGGGACGAGATGGAGCTAAACTCTGCAGGACACTGACCCTCCAGGAGCAGGTTTGGACACCACTGGACTACATACTTTATTTGGCACAATAATTTGAAGAAAAATAAAAAAAAAGTTCTAATCTAGAAAGGTGTAAATTGAATCCCACACCTGCTTTATCATTGGAGAACTGCCGTATGATGACAACATCATCATAGTTTTCGGGCAAGACATCTATAATTAAATGCATCCATCAAATGAACAACATTTTGGATATATATATATATATATATATATATATATATATATATATATATATATATATATATATATATATATATATAAAATTAATTAATTAATTAATTAATAGAAATAGTAGAAATAATTATAAGAACTAAACCTGTAGCATGTCTCAGTCCAGCAGTGATGACATCATCATAGTTCTCTGATGTGATTTGTTGCTTTTCTAAATGAGTTAAAAACAGAGAACAGACATTAGTCAGGGCAGAAGGGAAAGATGGAATAGAAGTACAGGGTGTTCAATGGATCGTACTGTTGTTGATCAACATACTAATTCTTCAACTGACAACACATCTTTCCAAAAACTTTCAGTAATCACAAACTTTGTGAAAATGATGTGATCTAGAACCTTTGTTCAGTACATGCCACTGTTAAGACTGTAAGTCTGTCCCTCACATCCTCATTTTCATCTGCATACCATGTGCTATCTACCTTGACTAAAGTCTATAATCAGAAACAGGTTTACTGTTCACAGGTACAGAAGGTTAAAGAAGTGAACCCCATCAGCTGAAGTCACTCACCTGTTGGGCCTTCAGTGCTGGAGAAATCATTATGGTATTCAGGTTTGGCTCTTTCTGCTTTAATAAAAAATATAGAAGTGAATGAATGAATGAATAAATAAATAAATAAAAACCATATCTAAATTATGTGTTGAATGGTGTATATAAGGTAACTAAGTTTTTAATTATATATTGTGATGAGCACTCCCAGAGGAATCAGCGTGGCCCTGGAAACCAAGGCAAAACACCTGCAGGTCCTCGTCACCGGCTGATCGGTCACAGCTGCTCCCCATCAGCCAGCACACTCAAAAGGAGCACATGCTGGACTCAGAAGACGGTCTCAAACCGAATGTAACGCTGGTCTAATCCCTCTCTCATCTCTCTACAGAAAGCAGTGAGTGAACGACAGCCCACACACTTTGGAGCATGTCAGGACACCCACTTTCACCTTGATTGGCACCAAAGAGCACGGAGAGCACACGGGAAGCACCAGCCACCAGAAAGCGGATCAGCACACTTCACCAGGCACCATACACTTCTCAATAAATCCACCCTCCTGGGCATTTAATTCACGCACCTCTTGTTGAATGATTCTTCACCCCGTGACAATATGCATCACACAATATGCAGTACATAGGGTTTAGTAGCAGGTGACATTAATATATTTAAGTCCTCCAACCTGAAAGAAGCTCGTCAGCATCTTCATACCCAGAATGCTGTTCTCCAGAAAGGATACTTCCTGTTATGGAGTAGGACCATCAGACAGAAGTTCACAAATCTGCCAAAACCTCCACTTACTTTGGATCATTCATCACTAATATTATAATCAAATCACACTCAAGGTCCCACAAATAAATCATTGTGATTTATTCCACTCATCCCTCTGTATAAAGTGATTATCCTGTTGATAACTACAAATCTAATATTATGACAGTTACTCACCCCTCTGAGTGAAGAGACTGTGTCTGTTAGTGGATCTGTGCTGAATCTCCTCATAAACGGCTTCAGTCTTCATCTTGTGTCTCCTCTTAGAGAGAGCTGTGAGTGTAGACCGACAAACCTGCTGTCAGTTCACAACACATGACTGATCACACACTGAATAAGACACAATATGACAGTCTCTGGATCTCTCCTACCTCTCCTCATCACTCTGTTCTGCTGAATCAGTATAAGCAGTGGCACTAAGAGCAGTAAGAGCACAACTCCCAGAACAATCACAAGCACTGGGGGGACGGAGAGAGTTTGTGGAGGAGAGACTGATGTTGAGCGCACTGGAGGAGAAACTGGAGGAGAAGCTGATGTTGTTGTAGGAGGATCAGTGAACATTGATATATCTGGCAAAACAGACACAAGCACATTCAAAGCTAGGAATGTTCTGAATATACCAACATTACACACTTTAAAATGGTCTAAAAGGAAATATTATTCCTCAGTGATTGTTGCGACCTGCACAGGTGAGTCCAGCGTGCTCTTTGT
The DNA here is from genome assembly GCF_023724105.1 of Carassius gibelio. Taxonomy (NCBI): domain Eukaryota; kingdom Metazoa; phylum Chordata; class Actinopteri; order Cypriniformes; family Cyprinidae; genus Carassius; species Carassius gibelio. The sequence continues at coordinate 21,478,186 of NC_068399.1, read as the reverse complement.
TGGGGCAGTCAGTGTGGTTTTTCAGGGAGAGAGGACAGTCCCACAGGTGAATCTCATTCCCTCTACACTCGACTTTGTTCATCCACACAACACCTTCACCAGCACCAAAGACTGAATTCCCATCAGCCCTCAGTGCTGCTCCACAACCCAGCTGCCTGCAGACCACCTGAGCATCGCTGATGTCCCACTGATCATCACAGACTGAGCCCCACACAGCGTTATGATACACCTCCAGCCTCCCAGAGCACCGGCCCTTACCTCCACTCAGTCTGAGAGGAACATGATCTGAAACACACACATAACAAAAAAGTAAATACATTAATTATCAGCAGAGTACTGTCTGAACAGCAGCGTCTGCACAGGAGTGTGTGTGATCTTTTGTATATTCCAAGATGAAATCCTGCTGGTTTCTCATATTAAAACACCATTATATTATTTCCCTGGAAACAACCATGAAAATTATGAACGTTGAATGCAACCCCTGTTGAAAAAAACAGCACATGCTGGTTAGATATGTTTTGAAGCATGACGGCTGGTCCTGAGCTGGTCATGTGCTGGTCCTAAGCAACTAGCTCCTGCTCAGGACCAGCTCATGACCAGCTTTTAACCAGCTCATGAAAAACTAAGTACCAGCTTAAACCAGCTGCCATGCTTAAAACATACCTAAACAGCATGTGCTGTTTTTTTTTCAACAAGAGTTGCATTCAATATTAATAATTTTCATGGTTGTTTCTGTTAAATGAACTTACCTGAACACGGTCTCTGATGGGGAGATGTGGAGCATGTCAGAGAGCTTCGAGGAGACTCATGGATCTCCTGTTCTGTAACAACAATTAAATTATTATTAAATGTATTCCACACATCTTCTCTAATCACTAATAATAAAGGATCATGTTTGTATTGTTTACTGATGAAAAAAATCATATGTTTTACCTGAGCAGATGATTTTGGCCACCTCATCTTCATCACAGTTATTCTGTCCCCAGAGAGAAGATGGACACTGCCACAGATTTGAATCATGTGGTCGACATGTTACTTTATCCAGCCAGTTAGGAGCTGATTTCAATCTTGGTGCAGAATCAGACAAAACACCAGATCTTCCACAGTTCAGCTCTTGACAGATCAGACTCACTGTGTCTCTGTCCATCTGGTTGTAACACACATTACCCCAGGATCCATTGTAGAAAACCTCCACATTCCCTTCACAGCCCTCAGTTAACCTAATCTCTTTAAACTCTTTAAAAATGTAAAAAAATTGAGCATTATGGGCACTTGAATTTTGAAATGTGTAAAACTTTATACTTAATTTCAGTGTAAACAATTTAGCAGCATGTTTACCTGAGCACACGACTCCTATGTCCTCCTTGTGCTGACAGTCATGTTTTCCCCAGCCTGAAGAAGAGCAGCTCCACAGGGACGTCTCATTCCCCTCACACTCCACCTCATCCAGCCATATGTGTCCAGAACCAGGACCAAACCAGGCTGGTATCTGCTGGTTACTGAGGGCCACTCCACACTGCAGCTGTCTGCACACCACATGGGCATCTTTAATATCCCAGGAGTCATCACACACTGTCCCCCATGAGCCGCTGTGAAAAACCTCCAGCCTCCCTGCACAGTCTCCCCCAGAACCCACCAGCCTGATGGACCCACGACCTGATATTCAGAGACAAAAAAAAAAAAACATAATTATCATGAACAACTAAAAAAATATCTGTCCAGTGTTGTTGTTCTCACCAAGGCAGGTGATGTACAGTTGTTGTGTGGAGCTGCAGTTGAGAGTTTGTGGAGAGCTGCAGTTCCCCAGATGAGCTTCACTCCCAGAGCACTGGAAGCCCGTCACACACTCATGACTGTGTTCAGGACTGGATGAAGAGGAGCCGTAGAAGTTCAGCACAGAGCCACAGTCCAGCTGTCTGCAGACTACAGAGGATTCAGTGAGACTCCAGGAGTCCAGCAGAACTCTCCTCCAGACCTGATGGATGAAAACTTCCAGCTCCCCCTCACACTGTCTCTCTCCAGACAACCGCACCAGACCATCATGAAGAGCCAGAGAGGAATCTGAAATGTGATGAAATGTAATGAAATAGTGCTTATAAAATACATAAAAAACTTTTCAGGTACATAATGCTCTCAAAGTCAAAAAAGTTTACCAGAGCAGATGACTCCAACATCTCGTCTGTGAGAACATTCAGCTCGACTCCATGAAGAGATGGAACATTCTGAGAGTTTTGTTTCATTCCCATCACAATCAAACAAATCAGCCCAGATTTCACCACTTCCCTCTCCAAACCAATCTGATCCCACAACAGACACAGCAATCCCACAATTCAGCTGTCTACAGAGGACACTGGCAGCTCTCATATCCCAGCATGCATCACACACTGTGCCCCACTCTTTGAGGAACTGAAGCTCCACTCGTCCAGAACAAGAGTCTGAACCATTTATCAGTCTGAGATCAGTGTAACCTGAGCGAAGTAAAGAGAGTTCAGAAACAATGCATAAACCATTCTTGAGCTAATCTTTCATTATATCGATCACATTATAACTCAACCCTAAGACATTACCTATTTATGTCTATATGAATATTTATACTTAACCAGAGCAGATCAGTCCCACAATGTTGTCAGTGGTGCAGTTGTGTTTGAGTGATGATATTGAACAGAATGAAATCTGAGACTCATTTCCTCTGCACTGAATCTCTTGTGTCCACATCTGAGCGTCTCCTTTGTCAAAAGCAGCTGCTCCCAGCACCTGTACAGGAGCCCCACAGTCCAGCTCTCTACACACAACCTCTGCATCCTGCTGGTCAAAGACAGCGTCACACACTGACATCCACGTCTGATCATGAAGTATCTCTAACCTCCCAGAGCAAAGATTAGACCCATCAGCAAGTCTGGAGCGTTTATGACCTGTTTATATTGCAGAAAAGTGAAGATTAGGTGAGCAGGTTTTGTATGTGGCAAGTTTTAAATCCAATTAAATTTTCTACACATATATATATATATATATATATATATATATTAATGTTTACTTTAGTACATAATAAAAGGGGTTTTGTAATTGAATTTCCCAAAAATGAAAATTTTAATCCCAGTGTAGTTGTTATTCCCTGAAAATGCTTTTTGAAGCTGGACATTTGAGGTCACCAATTTCTTTAACTATGGATAATTTGCTGTTAATATTTCTTTAAATCTTTGTAAAAAATGCAGTAAACTAGTCATGGTAAATTAACATTATTTTCAAGATGCCTAATTCTTCAGTGTTAATTAGGTCTAAGAATAAAACAGACATGTTTAAATCTGATATGCAGCTAACATAATTTTCTTACCTAATCAAGACAAATTTATCAGAAAGTGAGGAAATCTGAAAATGCTTGGAGGTTTAACTTTATTCACCTGAGCAGATTACACCAGCATCACGATTATGAGTGCAGAGAGGTATATTCCATCCTGCTGACCCACAGTTCTTCAGAGTAGACTCTGTTCCTAAACATGTTAAAGCACTCATCCAGATTGGTCCTGATCCTTGACCAAAATGGGCAAGACCCAGAGCATCTACCGGTTCTCCACAGTCCAGCTCTCTACACACCACTGCAGCAGCAGGTGTATCCCAGCTATTATCACACACTGTTCCCCACTGACCTCTGTGAAGAACCTCCACTCTACCAGCACAAGGACTGTTACCATTTACCAGTCTCACATGCATCACATCTAAGACAGAAGGAAATGGAGAGAAAGACAGAAACTAAAATCAATCAATCATTCTGAGATTTCATTGTGTTTAAAGTTGGCATAACTACTCAAGAAAAAAAAATAGAAAAAATAAATATATATATATTTAAAACACATAATTACAGTGTCATATTTGTATGAATATTTTATAGTTAATTCTTTGAAGCTGTGGGTGTGGTGAAGGCCACAATGAGTGCAATGGGACACATATGATCCTAGTTATGCTACTAATTTCTCTCATATTAATCTTCTTACCAGCACACTGAAGCACCTGGTGATCATCATGAGAGCAGCTGTGTTTCTCTGATGCTGGACACATTCGAATCTGAGACTCATTTCCTCTGCACTGAATCTCTTGTGTCCACATCTGAGTGTCTCCTTTACCAAAAGCAGCTGCTCCCAGCACCTGTACAGGAGCCCCACAGTCCAGCTCTCTACACACAACCTCTGCATCCTGCTGGTCAAAGACAGCATCACACACTGACATCCACGTCTGATCATGAAGTATCTCTAACCTCCCAGAGCAGTGAGATTCTCCAACCAGCCTGACTCCTGCAGTAGTGAGAGATTTATTATTATTATTTTTTTTAAAAGCTCCATAACCACTGTTATCATAAACTTAAAGGGAAGACTTTATAAAAACTTGCAATAACATTTCCTGACATTATTGTACCATTCAATAATGCTAACAGATCATTATTTTATGTCCATTCAAATAGTTCAAATTTTACTAAACTATGATACCTACATTTTTTTTTTTGTACATTAACTATTGATATACTATCATTAGTCTTGGCCCTGGACGACACAGAAAAACACTTAAGGTGTACAATACTTAATGCCTTTTCTGAAAGGAAAAAGGGCAAACACTTGTGATATTGGGTTTGTACAATAAAAGCTTCTGACGAAGAACCCATCAATGCATTATTTGGATTTACATTTACATTGTACTTTTATGCATTTTGCACACAATTATGCACATAGAAAAAGCTACTTACAGATGTATTCCAGATAAACATTTTATCAGTTCATGAATTCCCTGAGAATTGAACCTATGACCTTGGTGTTGAATAAATCAATAGAAATCTTTGGAACTACAATATAAGGCATGAGGATCAACAGTGATGTAATAGGTTACATTTTAGAACAGCTCACCTGAGCAGATGACTCCAGCATCTGTACCATGATTACAGTCATATTCATACAACAGAAATGTTCCACAGTTCTTCAGTGTAGTCTCTGATCCAGTACACATCATATGATTAGTCCAGGTTTTTCCTGATCCTGGTCCAAAATAAGCACCACCCAGAGCATCTACAGGTTCTCCACAGTCCAGTTCTCTACACACCACTGCAGCATCAGTCATATCCCAACCAGCGTCACACCAGGTTCCCCACTGACCTCTGTGAAGAACCTCCACTCGACCAGCACAACGACTGTTACCACCAACCAACCTCACATGCACACGGTCTGTATATTGAATACAGAAAACAAGAGAAGTAATACTTCATAAAGTATCTCATAAAGAGAGAAAAAAAATCTTTCATACAAAGAGTCAGAAGATTTGATATAAGATTTCAGTGAAGTAAAATAAATTTGCTCAAACCTGCACACATCAATCCAACATCATTATCATGTGAACAGTTGTATTTGTGTGGCAGAGATTTTGGACAGAAGTGAATATAAGACTCATTTCCTCTGCACTGAATCTCTTGTGTCCACATCTGAGTGTCTCCTTTGTCAAAAGCAGCTGCTCCCAGCACCTGTACAGGAGCCCCACAGTCCAGCTCTCTACACACAACCTCTGCATCCTGCTGGTCAAAGACAGCGTCACACACTGACATCCACGTCTGATCATGAAGTATCTCCAACCTCCCAGAGCAGCGAGAACCTCCAACCAGCCTGACGCCTGAAAAAAAAACACAATTATGAATTAACCTTTCAGAAAAAACATGGAATACTTTCTTTTCTTGTCTTCTTTCTTTTTTGAGTTTACCTGAGCAGATGACTCCTGCACTCTTGCTCGGACACACACTTTGAAAACCCCATATGACAGATCCACACTTCTTCAGTGTGGACTCAGATCCAGCACACATTGCATTATTCATCCAGACTGGTCCTGATCCGAGTCCAACCTGAGCATCACTCAGAGCATCTACAGGTTCTCCACAGTCCAGCTCTCGACACACCACTGCAGCATCAGCCAAATCCCAACCAACATCACACACTGTTCCCCACTGACCTCTGTGAAGAACCTCCACTGTCCCACTGCAGGGATTGTTTCCATTAACCAAGCGCACATTTATTATTTCTGTGCACAGTAAGGGGAAAAAATTGGAAGAGATCTATCAAAATTAAATAAATCTTTCCTGTTGAAACAGTGAACACATACCTGAACACATCAGTCCAACATCATTTTCATAAGAACAATTGTTTTCATGTGATGGTGATGTAGGACAGAGGTGAATCTGAGACTCATTTCCTCTGCACTGAATCTCTTGTGTCCACATCTGAGTGTCTCCTTTGTCAAAAGCAGCTGCTCCCAGCACCTGTACAGGAGCCCCACAGTCCAGCTCTCTACACACAACCTCTGCATCCTGCTGGTCAAAGACAGCGTCACACACTGACATCCACGTCTGATCACGAAGTATCTCCAACCTCCCAGAGCAGCGAGAACCTTCAACCAACCTAACTTCTGAAAGAACATAAATAATTATAGTTCTGTCAGGACAACTATTTACAAAATGACACTTAGCATACAGTTTGGGTTGATGGTATGGTTCTGTTCTGGGTATAAACTCCCTCCCCATCCATGCAGCCTGTAACGAATGAGCAGAGAGAGCTGCAATAGCCCCGTTAGAGTAAACGGAATGGAAACAAACAAATATATACAGTAATGCTTTTGATAACATTTAATGTAAAAAACAGTGCTGTCAAAATTAGCAAGTTTACACGTGCAATTAATTTTTCCAGTTTAATTGCCTTAAAAATATTTAATGCAGTTAACACAGGGGCAGAGCCTATTTTTTCTGTCTAAAAATCGGTTTGTGTAGACGCAGAATGTATTTACAACAACAAGAAACAGGAGACTTTTCAAATGCACACTACAGCTTAACCTCAGCTATATCAAATGTGTGTGGAAAAGGTACAGGTGACGAGGGAGCTTCAGTAGAACAGTAAAGATGAGATGCTGTCAGGCCATATCCCAGTAAAAACTATGGGGGTATTAGCAATTAGAAATACTTGAAGGTTACTTACTGCAAAAGTAACAATTTTTATTGTATAGTATATTATATTATATTGTATAATATTTTTTTATATTAATTCAAACAATTTATATCAAACAATAATATTAATTTAGTAACAAATGTATCTTCGTGTAGGCTACATATTTAGAGTTTTATAATTCATTGTCTTGTCTATCCTCCAGTTCACATTTACAACTGCATGTTTTCCTGTGTAAAAATAAGGGTAGTTTTTGATTTTGGTCTAAACAAAGAGCAGAAGGGCTCACTGAAAAAGACACATTTATTCTCTGCCAGCATCTGACTTTGAAACCTGCAGCACTCATTTAATCAATGAAATAGCCTTTTGAACTGGAAACTATATCTCATTATTCTTCTAAATATACATTCACTGGAGCACCACCTTGTCCTGTGTCTTGTCATCTCATTTCTACCAGTAATCATTGTTTCCTTCCTGCGGTTCTCCCAGCGCAGATAAGAATAGCATTACTGGCTGTATCTTGCCAAGGTGAGGGGACAACTGGGTTGAAATTTGAATGCATCGATCGTGTGAGAAATATGCATTTCATACAAGATCTGGCAACTGGACAACCTTGGAATTTGTTGTTGTGATTATTCATATAAAGAGGTTACAGGTTACAAGTTACAGGAGTTTTACCAGAAGCAATAGCAAACATATAAAGTACGCCCAGTGGAATCTTTTTTTTAATAGAAAGATAAAAGATACAGGAAAATATTTAAACGGGATGACAGTGGGATAGAATGGTAATATAAGGGAGAATCCCAGGAGAAGCAGGAGGGTTGAAAGGTATGGCTTCAACTCATCAGCTCATTATAGAGACTTTAGGTAAAGAGTTGTGAGAAAATACGATGTGTGTCAGATCCATGTAATATTAAGCAGCAGCAGCAGCTCTTAAAGCAGCCAAAATAGAGTGGAAGAACTATGACATGACTTTGTAGGCAAAAACCCGGAAGCGAGTTAGCATTTTTGCACTTCCGGTTCCATAGTCCATAGCTCCAAAGGTTTTTGAATGGGAGTTTGATTAAATCCCCTAAAGGTCCATGGTCCACACAAACTCAAGATACTTTCACGCTTTATTCTACATAATATACACCAGTTACACCCCATTTGTGATTTATTTTAACCGTACATTTCTTGTTAGATGGTTGCTAACAAGTTGCTAAATGGGACTACAGGCACTGTCGGAGATATTAAACGTCATCATGCCGAACAGTTTATCAATGTACAGTATTTTCCATTTGAAAATATATTTTTTTATAATTTGTACTGCAGGGTTGCCAACTTCAGCTTAGAGTGAGATTTTTTTTTTCACATATGAATTCAATATCAATTCATATGTATTTACTGAGCAAAATGGGGGATAAAAATATTTTGTTTCATTTAAAAATCTAGTGTTTAATCATGTCTAAATATTTTTTTCAAATGAAACTAAAGTAAAGTAACTAAATTAAAGTACATGGATTTAGTGATTTGGGGGCCCCAGGCAAAATACAGGAATGGGGCCCTCTACAATTTTACACATTTATAACTTTGAGGTTCCTTTCACTGTTGTGATGCTCGCTGCTGCACTGCTGTGTCCCAGTTGTATACAATCTTTTATATTTTTCATTTTCATGTTATAAATAAAGGATTTATTTAAAGTGGTAGATCCCTTGTTCACATTTAAACCGGTTCTAATAGTGGGGTTATTTTCAGGATGCAGTTGTCTACACAACAAGACTATCTAATTCTAAACTTTAAAATATACATTTATTTATTTTAATTACACATTTAAATGAAACTGAAGGAAATTATAAATTTACACGCTTAAGGGTTATTTTAACAAATTATGAAGTGTGAGTGTGTGGAAAGTGGCCCTTCTTGGGTCCTTCACAAAAACTAAATTACAGCTTCAGATGCATGATATTTGTCGCAACCTATGAAATCTTTTTCATTATTCCCAAATTCAGGGGTTTACATTTAGTTTTTTTTTTTTTTTTTTTTTCTGGATGATTATATTACATTTTAATAATAAAAAAAACATGTCCATGTTTTATTTAACTGCAATTTAGGCCTACCAAAAGTTTAACAAAAATTTAATTCTTAGGGTCCAAATTCTGTGCTTTCCATTTACATTTGTCTGTATTCCATTTCAATGGTTTAATCAAAATCATCTAATTAATTGAATTCATATAAATAACAATTTATTAATTTGTTTACAATAATAGGGCCCTATGAAATTTTATTTTGTTATTTTATTGACTTATTATCAAGATATTTGGTGTTGTGTGAGGCAAAAACATAAATTTATATTTTATTCCAATAAATTAAACAAACCTTTTAAATTTTCTACATTCAAAGTGCTACTCAGAATAAGTTTACTGTCTAATGAGCAATGTCACTGAATGCGTCAAATATTGAATGAATAAATCAAATGAAATACAGTAGCCTACACTTCAATCAAATCGCGATATGGACTAGTGTATTTGTATATTAAAAAGCAAGAATACTATTTAGGTGCTACAAACAACAACCGGGAGCATTGCACGTGCTTTAATAGCAAACTAGCAAACGAAACATGCGTTTTCGCCGTTCATTCCGTCACATTCCGCATTATACAGTAAATTTCCGTATTTATGAATGGATTTCCGTGATTCCGTACCCATTTTCTACATTTTAGGAGGCTCTTGATTTTGGGGGCCCATTACCTTTGGCTAATGGTTAAGTCCTTCTCTGATCTGCAGTATTCTAGTACAAAGCCATACTACTTATAGTGGGTTAACCATGGCATTACAATTGAAAAAAATGTATATATTCTGAACACAAAATGACTCCAAATTGCCTCTTTGGACTGGAATTTAAAACCCTTTCTCTGTGTTAGCCTTAAATACTATACAAATTGTAATATAATTAATAGAAATATAATTTTTTTTTACATCATTAATGGACAATAATTATTGCACAAATAGAAATAGTACCAAAAGATCTCCTTAAAATATTAAATAAATATTATTGAACTAAAATAAAGAACATTTACTTAACTTAATTAATAATAGTGTTCGTCGTCTAGTTAACTACGACTTGTATTCATTTTTCTGAAAATTTCTGTCATATGCACATAAACTGACAGTCACCACTGATAAGCTACTACTAAATATTGTAGAAACTTAATTTCCTGTAAAGTTGCTTTGCAATGATTTGCATCGTAAAAAGCTCTATACAAATAAACTTGAATGGAATAGAATTGATTGTTGCATTTCGATCACTCTTCAGAATAAAATGATACTGTAAATTTCATCAACATTAAAATCAGTGCATAATATACTGTAATGTTTACCAAAAATTGCATAGGGATGCACAGATTCCGCTTTATTCAGTACTAGCCCGACACAATACTTTTATTTTTGTTACTTGCTGATACCGAGTACCGATACCAATATTTCTATTGCATTTGTAAAAAAATGTAATATTGGGTTTATTAAAAAAACACAGCTTTAACATTACACATTATCACAGTTTAATCTATATAGTTTAGAAGATGGTAATAAAATATCACAAGAACTCAGAGTTAAACTGTGTAAGAACAAATGTATCTTTATAATGTTAGATAACTTTGATAGAAAGGTATGTAATGGATACCTAAAAATATTCAGAGAGCTGTTAGCATGACAATATTAAGATATCTATTAATACAGGCAAACCTTAGCCTTAATGACTGTGTGTAGTCTCCTGACCATGCTGTCATCCAGGTTCATGCAGACTTGGTCTGAAAAAGTTTTGGTCCCAAAATTTGTTTAGCTGGTAATCCACTGTTTTAAGAATTGTTGGGGTATAATTTGTCACAATTTACTTTATTTTGCTAACTTTACTTAATAAATGAACTGAAATCTCCTACACCCTCTAGTAAAAAATATAATATATTATATCTGGTCTCTTAATCATTTTCGGTGTAACTGTATATCCTTTGGTTATTTTCACACTTAATTATGCCCATTAAAATGTATTTTACAAGTTTTACAAGTTATTTTTTTTTTATATAAATATATAATTAAATATATATAAATTTTGCTCTATAGTTCATCACCTGTAAATTAATAGCATTAGAACTGACCATTGGAGTGACTTAGTTCTTTTATGACGCGCTTTGCTGTAATAATGAAGGCAACCACTCATTATATTTTTCACAAATAGAAGTTGTGTTTTTTATTTATCTGATACGTACTGCGATTTATATTCCAAAAGCCACTCATATAATGCAGAAACTCTCAAGCAAGCAAAACACACGCAACCCGTGCATGTTTTTGTACTGTTGCAGAATGAGATGGACAGTAGTAACTTACTGCTGAGGGCATTACACACAGGCTGCTAGATTCACTTTCGCCAGAAAGTCATGTATGCCTAAGGTTGAAAATAAATTATGTTTATAGTAAATGCCCCTATAAACTATAAGAAGGATTTTCTAGAAGCGAGGATAAAATAGCATTTTGTGTACCCACCATAAGAAAATCATAGCTGAAATGTGGTAATTTATTCACAAAAATATGTTTAATCTTACCATATCCAAAAACCCAGCCAACTTGTCCATGTGGGCCCCACATGGGATTTATCTGGGCTATGTGGGTGTCAACTGGGCATGGGCTCAGAGTGGGCACTTTGATGGGCTGAATGTGGGTCCCAGCTTGTATACAGCTGTGGGCCCCAGTTAGGTTGCTCATTATTGTTTATTTGTGGGTCCTAGATGGACCACATTTGGGCTATATTAGGATATATTTATAGTTAACTGACATACATTTAGTTTTTTTGCAGATTATTTATTTTCTATGCAGTTATGTGTAGCTACATAACCCTAACAATTAAATATATTGATTTAATTGTATTTATTTAATGTTTAAATCATTAAATTAAATTTAATTAAAAATGTTATTTATGCATTTAGCAGATGCTTTTATCCAAAGCGACTTACAGTGCATTCAGGCTAACAATTTTGACCTATCATGTGTTCCCTGGGAATCTTACCCACAACCTTGCGCTTGCTAACGCAAGAATTGCGCAAGAATTTGAATGTTTCTGCGTGTAATGCAGTCACCCTTAAAACATTTTCACTTCAATAAAAAAGCTTTTAATGTGAGCGCATATAGGAATGTCTGCTTCATAATAGATTAAAAATGTTATATTTGTGGGAAAACCTGTTAGATGTGCCAGTGGGAAAAATTTTTGTAAATATATTATTAAAGTTTGAATAGTTAATGCACTTAATAAGTAAGACTCTACAACAATATTCAGAGAACTCATCTCAAAACATTTAAAATGGTCTTCTTTATAGCGACGACTCTTCCCGCCTGCCTCGCGATGGTCCAGCTGGTCAGCCAGCACCACTGCAGGAGAAAAATACTAGTTAGCACGGCTTAATTGATAAAACAAATGAGACGATTTCAGGTGTTTTAAAATTCACCTATCTGTAAAATAATGGAAAATTATTTCAAAAAATTGTTGGGAGCATGGTGTTGACTTTGAAAGGGAGCGACCGTGGTACTGTAGCCTATAGTTTATTAATAGCTTAAAAAAAGTTTAGCTTTTAAGTTCTGGCACTTTTATGCAGGCTTCCAAATTATATTATTTTGTGAAGATTATCTGATGAACAAAACATGTAAGCTCCATGAACTATGGTTAAACACACATTTGCGATAATCAAAAAGCCTATAGAAAAACGCCTCAGGTTATGAATGTAATCATGGTTCCCTGAGTAGGGAACGAGACACTGCATCCTCTAGGGGTTGCTAGGGCTCTTTGTCGTATTCCTTTAAAGGAATCTTTCTTGATTCCAAACATTTAGCTCTACCCTGGGCCGAGGCCCAAACAAGTAATTTGGGTATGTAGTCTAGGTCTTTGTTAAGGGGTTATGTCACGGACAGCTGTCTAACATCCCAGGGGCAACTCAAATATAAATGGTAGAGTTGGTACTTAGTCTTTGCCATGATTTTGGCCTGCACTACCCTCAGAATGGCGGTGTGGGTATACTGTTCCCCATAGCGACCCCTAGAGGACGCAGTGTCTCGTTCCTTGCTCAGGAAACCATGGTTACATTCGTAACCTAAGACGTTCCCTTTCAAGTGAACTTCAAACTGCGTCCTCTAGGGGTCGTTATGACATTACTCCTTACGGCCAAAGGCCTAGGCTACATACCCAACTTACTTGTTAGGGCCTCAGCCCGGGGTAGAGCTGAAGGCTTGAAATCAAGAAAGATTCCTTTAAAGGGATACTGGAAAGAGCCTAGAATTTTGTCCTAAGTCTTGCCTGTCATACAGGGTCTATTGCTTGCTCTTACATAAGCTTGCTGAAGGAGCTGTCTCAACAGATTCCTAGTACCAACACCCTGTTTAGATAGATATCCGAGGATACACAGGTGGAGCAGCGCCCAAGATGAACAGGGCTTCTACCAACACAAGAAAGGGCATGAAGCAACCACGCAAGGCCCTATGTAGGATTTTAGAAAGAACGCAGAGCACTAGCGCGGTGTGGATTTCAATAGGTGCGCAAAGACTTCACGTGCACACTTACCATTACATGGTTTTAAATGATGTTTTAAGGGGGAGGGGGCTATCGTGGCATTCAGATAGAGCAACTCATAGATTCAATGGTGCATCCCAAAACAATATGTTTGAGAGTCATCAACTCGACCTGTGGTAATAATGCTGGAACGCTTTGGGGGGAAAAACAGATAACTCAATCTCACGTGAGAGGAGAACTGTTGCTGAGAGATCCCAGATAGCCCCTTCATGTTGAGGGAAGCGATGCTTGAAGTGTACAAATAAAGACATTCTGGCTGAGTGGATCCCAAGGAACCAAGGTCTTACCATCTCAAAGAAAGGGAATGAAGCAGAGCGCGTAACCCTTACCGTACAGAATTTCAGAAAGTGCGCATAGTCTTGCATGCACACTTACCACTTATGTGGATTTTAGAAAGTGCGCAAAGTGTTCAACGTGCACACTCACCACTATATAGTTTTCAGAAAGTACACAGAGCTTAGCGTGTGTACTTAAAGCTTAGTATGCATCACATAGGTGCCGAACTGAAATGGGAGGCAAGCTCAAGCCCCTCAGGGTGACCTGGCTGGACATCCATGAAATTCCTTGCAGTGCTGCAGAAACCTGTGATCTTGACTGCCTGATACTGGAAACATGAAGCCAGAATCAGGGCTATCATACCAGATGGACATAACGCAGACGAGTTTAGTAAACACTAACTAAGCACTGCAAAGAAATCACAGAGGATAAGTACACACATAACCACCAGCAATTTGATACAAATATATATGTACATAGAGAATGGATCATACTCACCCACCCTGGTTCTTGCACTGGAGCCCTGCTCAAGGGGTGACTCCTTTTAGTCCCAACCATCAGTAAGGTGGTTAATATGAACATAGAACCAACCAAAAGATCATAGGTCCAGCATAGGAGACTGTTATGCAAGAAGTTCCCACTTAACCTCGGTCAAGTGGAGAGCTGGTGGTTACAGGGAAATTAGGAAGGGGATGATAAGGGCAGATGTAAAAACCTCCAAGGGGAACGAGTAGATACCCAAGTATCGCTCTGAGATTCGAACGAGAATGCTGATGTCTTATCTGGATCACATCCCGTATGTCTTGCTTAATTCCACGTAACCCACGATTCCTCTTACCCCTACCCGCAGGTGGAGGAGGAGTGCGAGTCACGACACTAGCCTTCTGATTCTCAAATCGAGACGGACCAGGACCCCTATGTTGTTTGGGCTCAGACCTGGACCATCATGGAAGGAAGGATTTGAAGGCCGCTGAGCTCTCCTTTGCCTCTGTCAACTTCTGACTATGTCTCAACGGAGGTAACGTTTGGAAGGCGAAACCGGAGCATATTTCTTCCTGATGTCTGCCAGGTTCACCCAATGATGTCTCTCTGTTATCACCATGTCTGCCATAGACCTTCCTATGGCCGAGGTGGCCTGCTTGGTATAGCTTGGAGAGAGAGAGAGATGTGGTGCGGCGCAGCTCGGCTATCTGATCAGGAGAAAGCACCTCGCCTTTTTCCAGGATGTCTCCCTCACAGAAAGATAGCTAGTCAGCGTCTCTTCTACAGGGGTATCCTCTCAAAGCCGCTTTCACGCATCACCTCTATGCTGGCACAACTGATATGGTGAAACTATGTGTGCTAGCGCACTTCCACGGCAAGTCCAACTTTGCCGTGTCGCAATCCATTACCTGCAACAGCTCTACATACGCAGGGCAGGAGGATTACAGAGGATTGCCCCCTCAAGGACATCGTATGCATGCTCTTCACCCAAACAAATGACTCTTTGCTAGTAGATGCCATGAGAACGATCGCTGTTATCTTTTATGTTCAGATGCATACTTCAAACAAAACAGTCGATGAAGATTAAGAAGAAAATGACATGTTCTCCCGGCGCCTATTTATGCATATTCACACCACCAGAGTGACATCACCGGCCAACTCGTAACAGCTGATTGTCCTACAAAGTAACATTATAGTTCCCCCACTCTATAACCTAGGGCAAACAAGGGACTCATAAACTACCACTAAACAAAAAACGCAGCTGTGGATCATTCAGGGAACAACACAGTATTAAGAATCGAGTGGCTTTTGAATGGGGCCATTTTGATACATTTAACTATCTTTTTTTTTTTTTTTTTTTTTTTGTGATATATATGAAATATTCAGGTCAGTGCTAAATAAAAAATAACATGCATTTTGTATGATTCCTTTTTATTTTGGTAAAATAGTTAACATTTTGCAGATTCTGAAAGGGAGATGTAAAATTTAGACCTCAGCTGTATTTAACATTACAGAGCATATATTTAGACAAACTGATAAAGAAAGGAAACCCACTGCAGGCTTACTAAACTAACTAACCAAACATGGGTATGCACATTTAACCAGGAATGTTAAAATTTGAAGTTTGCTTTGTACAAATTTAAGTATTTCTCAAGGCAAAGACCTTGAATATGTGCATAACTGTTAATGCTGCACAAATGCGGCATGCATTTATTTACACAGGAATAAAATATTAGTGTTTTAAAGATGCAAAATGCAATGCAAATAAATAAATAAACATTTTAAATAGTGTTCAATATACATTATCTATCACACAATTAAAATTTGTGACAGAATTTTGCCTTCTTTTTTTACCATATGTTTCTTATCTTTGTGCACATCAGTCTAAAATGTTGTAAACTAAGGCACTGAGTACTTTAGCTTTTCATACTTTAGATACAATTTGAGCAGCAAAACTCAGGTGTAGCCTCAAGAGTGCAAATGTTACCTGAGCAGATGACTCCAGAATCTTTAGCATGATCATAGTAACTTTGGTCCCATCCTCCTGATACACAGTCCTTCAGTGTGGATTCTGAACCAACACATCTGAGAAAACTCATCCAGATTGGTCCTGATCCTTGTCCAAAGACTGCGTTACCCAGAGCATCTACAGGTTCTCCACAGTCCAGCTCTCTACACACCACTGCAGCATCAGCCAAATCCCAAGCTATATCACACACTGTTCCCCACTGACCTCTGTGAAGAACCTCCACTCTACCAGCACAGCGACTGTGACCACCAACCAACCTCACATTCACACGATCTAATATTTTAAACATATTAGAGAGAAAGAGAGGCATATTGTGAATTAATAAATAAAAAATATTGTCATCGGAAATCCTACATTGAAATCAAACATCCTGAAGCAAAAAAAAAAAAAATCCCATAATGTTCTGACTTCTAGAAAGTAAAATTTCTTCATCCCTCTTTCTGTTGTTGTTGTTGTTTTTAATTTGTGTACTTACCAGCTGTGATGAGTATTACAACTGCAGACAGTAAAATGAACAACCCATTCTCACTCCAAAGGCGTCAAAAACCGAAGCATGGTCAAGCGCCCCTAGCGTCACTTTTATGACGCCAAATGTGCCTCTCGGCGTCGAATATCGAAGCACTACGACCTTCATTGCTTTCAATGGGAAACTTTTGGCGTCAGAATTCGACACGAGGACATGAGATGTTTATCGCTATGAAATCACGTTCAAGAAGTCTCATTCAGCACACATCGCGATACTTGCTATCAGTGACAGTTCCACAGTTTGGGTGAGTAGTCGTATATACGCTCTTTTAATGCCTTTTATAAAATGTATTCTGTCTTATTTATTAATCAAATTAGTGCCATATGTTTAATCGCTGTATTATATCGGTCATCCGCGGCTGTCTTTGAGTTTCATTGCGTTTAAATAAATGAACACAGCTGCTAATTAGTCTGATTAAACTCTATCTGTCACCTGACGTGCCATAGACCTTCGAACAGTTTTATATTATTATTAATTTCAGGATCAATGATGTAAGTTGTATTTGTAGTAAAATCATGGTAATCACGACACTTACAATAGTAATAAATGAAATGTGAAGTTAAAACACAGTAAACAGGACATTAGTAACTGTAACTGTAGTTTTACTATGGTATATTAATAATCAATACAACAATACAATAATCACCAAACCAGCTATGTTTGTATCACTGTAATGTTAGTGTTTTTATGTGCTTTTATATGACAGATATCACAGTAATCATATGTTCTGTACCATGCTTTTAATACCTTTTAATGTAAATCCAAAAAAAAAAAAAAAATCCAATTAAAAATAAATAATAAAACATGCATTTTTCCATCTTGCAGTTCTTTCATATCAGTTTATATATATATATATATATATATATATATATATATACATCTAAATATTTTGCTCACAGATCATTATTAACATTCTGTATATAATTCAATTTTATTTACTCTCCCCTTTTTATTATTTTTATTTTTATTTTTAGCTGAAAAGACATAAAGGCAGTCAGCCCAGTGGTGTTTCTGGAGAGGGATTCCTTCAGAAATGGAGAAGACAGAAAGCTGCGGAGGCAGATATTTGCAGCAGTAAGTCTGTGATAGTTTGTCTCTTTTATCAAACATTCCTGCTGTTATAATTTGTACAGCATTTGTTGTTTCTTAAACTGTTGCACTGTCCAAATACCCACACTTGCCATCTTTTCACTTGACCACTTGATTACTTATTTGACGTATTTCCTGTATTTGGCCTAGTGTTCGAGTGAGCATGATAACCACAAGTGTGTGTCGAACTTTTCATGACCTGATGACTGTGTTTCCCAATCCTGATCCTGGAGAACCCCAGCACTGCACGGTTTTGGAGTCTTCACTGATGAGCTGATGAGTTGAATCAGGTGTGTTTGATCAGGGAGACATCTCAAATGTGCAGTGTTGGGGTTCTCCAGGACCAGGATTGGGAGCCACTGCCTTATGGGACACTTATGTGTTTACAGAGATTTTTAATAACTAATTATCAATATTTCACATACTGTACATTGGACAGCTTCCCATGACCTCTTGTGAGATCTCGGCAAAAAGTCTGACGATTTATTCCAAAACATGATGCATGATGGGATACACTAAGCTTTGTATAGCGCTCCGGAGCAGTATTGGAGAGGTTTAGTGTGTGTTAAGGACGCTGTGCTTTGGCATTATTAAGACAGTCTCGTTCACACACTGTCATGTACACACACTCTCAAGTGGCCAAGACTGCAAGTGTGGGTATCTGGACAGGGTCAAAGTCTTAAAAATGATCCCTAAACACATCACAGTCTTAATAATCCAGTTTAACACTTGTATGATATTGTACAAGCCCCAGGACAGCCTCATCTGACATTATCAAAAGAATTCATATGACTATAGCTTGCTATTAATTACTTGCTTTCAATAATGGATGCATTTAACTTTTAATTATACAGCATCTTTACAGAGGTGTAATGTACAAGTTGCACGTAATTAATAATATTTCCTTCTTTCTGTCTTACAGGATTTTTTGCAGATAATCCTAATGCTGTTCTTCTTTTTCAGGTCTAAAATATCGAGCTCAACAGCTATTTTAAGAGCCAACCCTCACAAACCTTCCTAAAACCTAAAAGAGCTATTACTGAGTCTCAGCGAATCTTGCCATGATCAGCTCTTCCCAGGTACATTTGTTTAGAATATTTTTTTTAATCAACATTTACTCCTCAAATGCTCTGGTCTGAATCTTACTTTAAATTAACTTAATTATGTTTAATGAGCAATATTAATTGCACACAGAGTAAGTAGAGATTATCTTGTTTCACAGAAGAGAAGGAAGACCAAGGAAATGATTTGCTCAGGATGAGGAATGAAGATGGCCATCTTGTGCTCAAACAAACAGAAGTCCTCTGGTATGTGTGTGTTGAAGCAATGCTGTGTTATACAACATTTTATGATGATCTCTCACAGAACTGGTCATGTCAGCCTTGATTTCTTTTTTTACTATTACAATTACAGCATGTTAGCAAAGTGTGACTGGACATTTTTAATATTATGTTTTTAAAAACACACCACCTGTTTTAAAAGTAGACAAGCATCATGAAATTGGTTTAGTTGATATAAACACCAATGTACATTATTTCATTGTTTTCTAAATGTTATGTTATAAATTGTGAATTGATAGTGGATTGGTTTGAAGCCAGGCCTTACACTGCACAGACTAAAACACATTTGTGAGAGAAGTCAGGAACTTTGGAGAAAGATTCTAGAGGAAGAAAACACATTTACTGCAACAATAGATGAATTCTAGAGTCTATGAGAACTACACATGCTAATGCAGTCTCATGAGCAAGACCTTTGCCTCTGTAACTTTTTCTTAATTCTTTAATTTTTATTGCAGTATTTTAATTTGTACAGATGATCTCATCAGCCAAATGAGGGGTTTTGACCAAGTGATGCTCTTGAAAGGAGTGAAAGAAGAGGATGTGCTAAATTCTCTTCAGAGAAAAAGCTTCTCAAAAGGTCTCAAAACAGCTTGAAGAATGGTAAGTGTAGCAGTACTACAAGGGTCATAGTTGCTCACACTGCTAAAATCACACAGAACATAAGCTGAGCTCTCTGTCCATTAAACAACTTCATCTGGATTGTTTGTTTCATTTTGACCAGGTCTGGGATCTTAGGACTGAGAGATCCTCTGGCTGAGAGAAGCTACACCACATCAGTGCTGGATATCAACCACAAACTGTTTCCAGACACGAGAGAAGAAGAACACGATGGGGAGATGAAACCAGTTTAGATGTGATGATGGGAATCATTATTTTCTGGAACAGTATCTCATGTCTTATATGTATCACATGATCTGTATCACAGTTGAATGGATGGGACTGTGTGACTTTTAAGGACATTTCATCACTCATCTGTGTGAACTGATTTATATATGAGGTTAATGTATTTTTGATGATAATTATTTTCATTGAATCTTATTCGTCTTGATGCTACTTTATCAACTTTATAGTCTATGCTTCAATAAAATGAAAATGGTGAATATTGTGTTCTGAAGATTCTTGTTAAATACATAATTTTACTAGGTAGGCTCATATGTGTTTATTTTAGACTTGGAAAAACTACATATTAATTATTGGGATTATTTTTTTATTTAAGACATAAACATTTTTGATCGGATTAATAACATCTGGGACATCAGTACACCAGAAAGTAATTTTTTTATATTTTAGTAACAAATATGCAAATTTTTTAGTGAAATAAAGGGAGTTACGAGATTAACTATTCTGCATTACAAGATGGTGCCATGGGCTTTATTGTTACAAACACTTGAGAGATAATTGAGAATGAAGCAGGAATGATCAATGGGATCTTGTACTGCATTAAAACCAAGAGCACACACATGATGTCCAGCACCTGAGGAGCAAGATACGGGGGTGAGGAGGACATTTTTACACTGATTTTTGCTAAATAGTTATATATATATATATAAATTAATATTCTTAGTACTGCATGAATTTGTCCTTGTGTAATAGTGAAGTATCACAATGTGTATACATTGTCCTTGATTACTGCTTTACATGTGGGGAATAGATAAAGGCAAGTTGTTGCAGGTTCATCCATTATATTTCTTGCCATATACTTCAAAAATCAAATAAATAATCTATTATTTTCATTATTAAATCATTTCTTTCTAATTTTTCAATGTTTCATCAGATGGCCTCACAATGTCCTGTCAAAAGGTATAATAGTCATGATGAATAGAATAGAAAACAGAGGACTGTGAAAACTGTCAGATATAAATGTGACTCAGCTCAGTTTGTTGTCCATCATGAGGAGAATACATATATGTAGGTTTTACTGCCCTTCTACCCCCAGGGGCCCAGTAGCACCCCCCGGAAGAGCCCAAAACTGTACATTTCAAATGGCTGTAAATCAGAGTCCAATTAACATATCAAAGAGAAAATGGGCAGGATTATTACTTATGCTATGCTGATAAAATAATGTTGAGCTCAGTTTTCAGAAATAAATGGAAAGCTGACATAAAGGCATTTTAAATATTTCTCACTGTAAAATACCACATTTCAGCCTGCCTCTCAAATATATCATAGAGGTTTGCACAATAAACATATTTAGATATCCAGTTTTCCTTAAAATAAATAATTTATTTCGTTTCGTTAATAAAAAGTTTTAAACTACATTACCCACAAGCCTCCGTCGTTCTATCTATGCAAAGGCAACACTAGGGGGCTGTTTTTTGTAGTTCATTGAAGTTATGCTTAGGGTTAGGATTAGGATCTCGCTAAAGATGTCATTTTTGTCAAGATAGCAACACTTCATTGTTGACTTAATATATTACTAATGTGATGATAGCAGCAAAACATACTTTTTTACATGATGCGCTGTTTAATATGGGTTAAAAGATAGTCCAACCACAGACTGTCCTGAAAATTCATAGCCAATGACATCAAAGCTGAGCAGCAGCGACACACTTCCTTATCCATGTATGACCGACGTCTTTCGTTTTTCGGCTGAAGGGATAGATTCGGTTAACAATAGATTAAGCTTGCTACTTATTAGATTCGGTTTTATTAACGTCTTCACCTTCCTCCGTTGTTCAGCTTGACAAACATTGGGCAATATTGATGTGCACATGCCCAGCAGTCGCAGTTGTATCCAACAGACAGATTCCTCTATAATAAATATAAGACACATTTTTAAGATTTGTATTTTTTTTTTTGACCAAAGACAAATATATTTACTAATCAAATGACGTGCTTCTAAAATTTACATTGTATATTACATTGTGTACAAGTTACAAGTTAAAATTGTTCACATTTGTGTTTCTGTGATTTACCATTCTCTACCATTTGAACTCTAGGAATAAAAACTGAAATTATAAATGAATGAATGAATGAACAAATAAATACATAAAGCATAATAAACATGCATATTTTTGTAAGGATCTTCCATTATTTATTTATATGTCAAACTCATTTAAAGACAACATGCCCAAATTACTACACTGCATCCTCTGTCACCAAGCTCGTTTTTGCCACCATAAAGAATAAAAAGGCAGTTATGTTGTAAACATTAACTATTTTCAGTATGCAAATGAAAATGCTTTTATTAAAAAACAAAACAGTAAATACAGTATGTCTTTCAGAGAACACTGGAAAAAGTGTTGTGACCAAAATGTTATACAACACAATGTAAATGTTTCAAACTCACAAAAAAACACCATGAAGACATGCATGTCAAGTGTGCAATATATTTTTAATATGGAGCGCTTTTTTTAACTATTGTTTTCATCACTGGTTCTGTAATGTATTCATTATGAGCTTATAATTAAAACAAAGTTACATCTTCTGCAAAAATCAAACCACTGCAAAGTCTAATCACTGATCCAGGGACCATTTCTGTGTGTGTGGGTGATAAAGAGTAAACGAGTCCTTGTGCATGATGGAGCTACAGCGTTATCCTCAAACAATCCTGTAAGACAGAAAGGAAGGAAATATTAAATTACATTCAACTTATACATTACACTGTGTTTTGTTTAGACCATAAAAGCAGCCTCTGTAAAAACTTGAGAGTGTGTGTACGTGACAGTGTGTGAACGAGACTGTCCCCGGTCTTAATAATGCCAAAGCACAGCGTCCTTAACACACACTAAACCTCTCCAATACTGCTCCGGAGCGCTATACAAAGCTTAGTGTATCCCATCATGCATCATGTTTTGGAATAAATCGTCAGACTTTTTGCCGAGATCTCACAAGAGGTCATGGGAAGCTGTCCAATGTACAGTATGTGAAATATTGATAATTAGTTATTAAAAATCTCTGTAAACACATAAGTGTCCCATAAGGCAGTGGCTCCCAATCCTGGTCCTGGAGAACCCCAACACTGCACATTTGAGATGTCTCCCTGATCAAACACACCTGATTCAACTCATCAGCTCATCAGTGAAGACTCCAAGACCTCAAAAGTGTGTTTGTCAGATAAGAGAGACGCCAAAACCGTGCAGTGCTGGGGTTCTCCAGGATCAGGATTGGGAAACACAGTCATCAGGTCATGAAAAGTTCGACACACACTTGTGGTTATCATGCTCACTCGAACACTAGGCCAAATACAGGAAATACGTCAAATAAGTAATCAAGTGGTCAAGTGAAAAGATGGCAAGTGTGGGTATTTGGACAGTGCAACAGTTTAAGAAACAACAAATGCTGTACAAATTATAACAGCAGGAATGTTTGATAAAAGAGACAAACTATCACAGACTTACTGCTGCAAATATCTGCCTCCGCAGCTTTCTGTCTTCTCCATTTCTGAAGGAATCCCTCTCCAGAAACACCACTGGGCTGACTGCCTTTATGTCTTTTCAGCTAAAAATAAAAATAAAAATAATAAAATGGGGAGAGTAAATAAAATTGAATTATATAAAGAATGTTAATAATGATCTGTGAGCAAAATATTTAGATATAATAAGTATATATAAATATATATATATATATATATATATATATATATATATATATATATATAAATATAAACTGATATGAATGAACTGCAAAATGGAAAAATACATGTTTTATTATTTATTTTTAATTTGATTTTTTTTTTTTGGATTTACATTAAAAGGTATTAAAAGCATGGTACAGAACATATGATTACTGTGATATCTGTCATATAAAAGCACATAAAAACACTAACATTACAGTGATACAAACATAGCTGGTTTGGTGATTATTGTATTGTTGTATTGATTATTAATATACCATAGTAAAACTACAGTTACAGTTACTAATGTCCTGTTTACTGTGTTTTAACTTCACATTTCATTTATTACTATTGTAAGTGTCGTGATTACCATGATTTTACTACAAATACAACTTACATCATTGATCCTGAAATTAATAATAATATAAAACGGATCGAAGGTCTATGGCACGTCAGGTGACAGTTTAATCAGACTAATTAGCAGCTGTGTTCATTTATTTAAACGCAATGAAACTCAAAGACAGCCGCGGATGACCGATATAATACAGCGATTAAACATATGGCACTAATTTGATTAATAAATAAGACAGAATACATTTTATAAAAGGCATTAAAAGAGCGTATTTACGACTACTCACCCAAACTGTGGAACTGATATCAAGTATCGCGATGTGTGCTGAATGAGACTTCTTGAACGTGATTTCATAGCGATAAACATCTTATGTCCTCGTGTCAAATTCTGACGCCAAAAGTTTCCCATTGAAAGCAATGAAGGTCGTAGTGCTTCGATATTCGACGCCGAGAGGCACATTTGGCGTCATAAAAGTGACGCTAGGGGCGCTTGACCATGCTTCGGTTTTTGACGCCTTTGGAGTGAGAATGGGTTGAAATGAACGTCAGGCATCTTCCCATCATCCTCAGCATAATTAACTCAACACCCAGAACAAGCTTCTCCACTCTGATG
The DNA here is from genome assembly GCF_023724105.1 of Carassius gibelio. Lineage (NCBI taxonomy): Eukaryota > Metazoa > Chordata > Actinopteri > Cypriniformes > Cyprinidae > Carassius > Carassius gibelio. Next base: position 21,453,377 of record NC_068399.1, on the reverse strand, counting down.
ATACAGATGTACAGGCATCCTCTTAATGAGAGAGAAAGAGGCTCAACACCCTCCAATCACACTCGCTATTACCTTATTAGACACAACAGAGGAAATCATCAAACAACCTCAGTGACAAATCAGAGGATACTTTTTTTATTTTCTCCATATACAGTATATCAAAACCTGTCAGTGAACTCCTCCTCCACACACATCAAGACCTCAGTGAGGGGTGGCACACAAACACTCACACACTCACAAGTTTTTGATTTACAGGAGACAGGAAACTCTCCAGTTTATTTACAGCATCAAAGCCAAACACCTGCAAAGACGACATAAAAGCACTGATAACAAACTGAAAATGTCCAAAAGTAGTGTATACCATAGACACTAGATGTCACCTTGTCTACGGCAGTTCATTGGAACGAATGCTTCAACAGAGCCGCCATCTTGGAACAGGGGAGCTATTCCTCTTTAATGCATCAGCGTCAATATAGGCAAAGGTCTAACCGAAAAAAAAAAAAACACCATAAAGCTCAGAACTATGACCTACAAACTTTTTACTTTATTAAATGTTTAGATTTCCTTTCATTTAAATAATGCCCCCTTTCTTTATCGTTTTCTTTTTTGTTAATGTTTTTTTGTTCATTTTTTTTTTGGTTCGTCACAACAGTCAGACATGTATTTATCATCGAGTCCAGAGAAAATGTAAGGTTTTGATATATATCAAAAAATAATGCATAGTAAGCCTAAGTTTATTAGTAACATTCTTCTACTTGAGTAAACTTCGAATGAACTATCGCTACTTACCTTAGCCTACTGCATTCAAAATTGCAATGGTGTGACTATACATGTTAATTTAAACATTTTAATTGTATTGGTTTATTAAATATGATACACAACGCAATTTGCTTGCGGAAGCAAATCACAAATTTGAGAGGAACATAATGTAAGTTAGATAGTTCAGGTGCCAAAGACCATTCAAACTTCTCTTTATATCCCGCAATACTTTTGCCACATTAAATGTATGTACTAAAGTAACATTCATAGAAAACCCCCTTAAATCAGTGTAGTATCACACAGCGCCAGTCGGAGAAACTACTGAATATAATTTTTTTCGTGACAGAAACTCCGCGCAACATAAATGACAAAAAACACATTAAAAAAAGTGAGGAATGACATAATAAAAGAATAAAAAATACAAATAAGTAGGTAAGGAATGACAATATACAAATTAACAATTGTGTGTGCAGGTATTTGACATGCAGGTATAGGCAGTTTTGTATGTACAGGTATATTATGTTCAAAAATTGAAGTGTAGCCTAGACTAAGTATGTGTGTTAGATAAATACGTGTGTGTCTATAAATTAAAATAGCTTTATGATTCAACATCCTCGCTGTCTGGATTTTATATTTCTTTCGTTTGAACATCCATATGCAGCACAAAAGTCCGAAATTGTCCATGAATTCAAAGTACAGGCGGAGATCACAGTGTTACCTAGCTACCTCCTATGACAAGACCCCTGTTCCAAGATGGCGGCGGTTTTGACGCATGCTTAGAACCCCAAGGTGTATATATCTATGGTCAAATACAGCGTCACACACTGTGTACTGTTTGTTGTCCTGGGGCCGGTTTCACTAAAGAGGTTCAACCAACTCTGAGTTTAAACTTGAACTCTGAGTTGACTTACCCTGAGATGGGAAACTCTTAGTTTTCGGTTACAGAACAGCTAAAATGAGTTGGTTTAATAAACTCTACACTGACTGACTCTGAGTTAAGTGTGTGCACCACAACTATAAAAAGCCATTATCAATGGAGCACCGATATTACGATTCACCATGGCAACAGCTCCCGCCAAAAAGATGTCTGCACACTTCAGACTCAATACAAATATAATTCTTCACAGTGTTATAATATCACAAGTGAAAACTGGCAGAACGTTAGATTAATGAACTAATAGCTAATCATTTAATGATATTTCATGGGCAAAATATATACACTGTGTGCAGAATTATTAGGCAAATGAGTATTTTGACCACATCATCCTCTTTATGCATGTTGTCTTACTCCAAGCTGTATAGGCTCGAAAGCCTACTACCTATTAGGTGCATATTAGGTGATGTGCATCTCAGTAATGAGAAGGGGTGTGGTTTAATGACATCAACACCCTATATCAGGTGTGCATAATTATTAGGCAACTGCCTTTCCTTTGGCAAAATGGGTCAAAAGAAGGACTTGACAGGCTCCGAAAAGTCAAAAATAGTGAGATATCTTGCAGAGGGATGCAGCACTCTTAAAATTGCCAAGCTTCTGAAGCGTGATCATCGAACAATCAAGCATTTCATTCAAAATAGCCAACAGGGTCACAAGAAGCGTGTGGAAAAACCAAGGCGCAAAATAACTGCCCGTGAACTGAGAAAAGTCAAGCGTACAGCTGCCAAGATGCCACTTGCCACCAGTTTTGCCATATTTCAGAGCTGCAACATCACTGGAGTGCCCAAAAGCACAAGGTGTGCAATACTCAGAGACATGGCCAAGGTAAGAAAGGCTGAAAAACGACCACCACTGAACAAGACACACATGCTGAAACGTCAAGACTGGGCAAAGAAATATCTCAAGACTGATTTTTCTAAGGTTTATGGACTGATGAAATGAGAGTGAGTCTTGATGGGCCAGATGGATGGGCCCGTGGCTGGATCGGTAAAGGGCAGAGAGCTCCAGTCTGACTCAGACGCCAGCAAGGTGGAGGTGGAGTACTGGTTTGGGCTGCTATCATCAAAGATGAGCTTGTGGGGCCTTTTCGGGTTGAGGATGGAGTCAAGCTCAACTCCCAGTCCTACTGCCAGTTTCTGGAAGACACCTTCAAGCAGTGTTACAGGAAGAAGTCTGCATCCTTCAAGAAAAACATGATTTTCATGCAGGACAATGCTCCATCACACGCGTCCAAGTACTCCACAGCGTGGCTGGCAAGAAAGGGTCTAAAAGAAGAAAAACTAATGACTTGGTCTCCTTGTTCACCTGATCTGAACCCCATAAAGAACCTGTGGTCCATCATGAAATGTGAGATTTACAAGGAGGGAAAACAGTACACCTCTCTGAACAGTGTCTGGGAAGCTGTGGTTGCTGCTGCACGCAATGTTGATGGTGAACAGATCAAAACATTGACAGAATCCATGGATGGCAGGCTTTTGAGTGTCCTTGCAAAGAAAGGTGGCTATATTGGTCACTGATTTGTTTTTGTTTTGTTTTTGAATGTCAGAAATGTATATTTGTGAATGTTGAGATGTTATATTGGTTTCACTGCTGAAAATAAATAATTGAAATGGGTATATATTTGTTTTTTGTTAAGTTGCCTAATAATTATGAACAGTAATAGTCACCTGCACACACAGATATCCTCCTAAAATAGCTACAACTAAAAACAAACTAAAAACTACTTCCAAAAATATTCAGCTTTGATATTGAGTTTTTGGAATCATTGGGTCTCATTCATGAAACATTCGTAAATATACGAGTAAATATCTGAGTGATTTGCGCGTAAAGAGAACTTCCCGAAAACTCTTCTCCTGATTCACAAAAACTTCGTAAACCTCAGATGTGATAGTGAAATGTGTGTGTGTGTTAATGAATTCCAATCAGTCGTAAACGGGACGCGCGTGCACGCTCACTCTCAAATACCATAAATCCCGCCCATTAAATCCGACTGACAACTATATATGAGCATCATATAATGACACCAAACGAAGGATTTCAACATGTCTTCTCAAAAGCGACTGAAAAAGAAACATTTCTCAGCTGCAGAAATTGAAGTTTTATTATCAGAAGTTCATTCAAAACGCCATATTTTATTTCAAGCTTACTATTGGCATATCGGGTCCTAAAAAAGGAAGTTTGGCAGCATATTACAGATCCTATTACTGGCTCTCATAATAAAAGTTCAAAGAAAAACCGTATGTAATTAATATATATAATATTATTTTCAAAATGCTGGGTAAATATGTACCCGATTAAGGTGAATTAAAATGCAGCCGTATTAATGAGCAAAACGTTCAGACGTTAAACGCACTATTTACGCATGGCTGGGAGCAGGTGTAGATTTCTTTCGTACCAACTAACATTTGGAAAATACGAACGTTTTAATGAATCCGAAAATTTACGCCAAAACCACTTTACACGCGATTTACACAAAAATTCGTTCTGCTCGTGTTTCATGAATGAGACCCATTGAGAACATGGTTGTTGTTCAATAATAAAATTATTCCTCAAAAATACAACTTGCCTAATAATTCTGCACTCCCTGTATATAAAATAATAACAGTAATAATAATATTTTAAGGTGCCTTTATCTTATTTTACAAATGATCTGCCAATAGAGTAAGAAAAATATGGCAGTGGCTATATTTACACTAAGTGGAATTAGCCTACTTTCTTAGCGATAGATCCTATTTACAGTAGGCTAAGTGCAAGTAACTCTAGTTGCTATTTACAGAAAAAATGTACAGTGAAAATTGTGATGTATCATATTTACCATGTAAAATTATTAGTTCTTTGCAACAGGCTAAGTGTAAATAGAATTAGATGCTAGTTATACTTTATACTGGCAGATACATAGGCCCATGTGCACTTCAGTATTGTTAATAACAGGATGCAATAATAACAGATTGTAAATTATTATATTTATTAAATAGTTGCATCATTATTAAACACTAGTTAGGCACTTTACTTCCACTTTTAGAACATTTTGTTCATTTTTATTGAAAATAAATTCTAATGTGACATGTGAAAGGAAAAGTGAGAAGAACGAGCTTGGCAAAAGCTGGACTCTAACCCAATCAATCGCATTACAAGCTAGTTTTCCGTGCCCAAAACATAATAATCTTGTTTTCCATTTGCATTAACATTATTTTTATTACCACACTGGCATATAATTTGACTTAAGTAAAATGCACTTAATTTAGATCCCCCCAGGAAACAAGACTAAGTATCTTATACAATTTTCTTATACAGAGAATCCATCTTTATGTTATTTTTTTATATATTTGTACTTGGGTAAAAAAAGAAGAGAAAAAACAAGTAGTAAGAAGAGCATTTTTCCAGTGTGCATCAATGAAATGTTAAAAAAGGGGGAGGAGACCGAAAGAAACTCTGGGTTTACCGAAGAAAACCTGCTCCTGACCAGGTTAAGTTCATAGAGTAAGTTACCATGGTAACTGACTCTGAGTATAAGTTAGCTCTCTTTCAGAAACGGGCTTGACTTACCCTGCTTTCTCAGGTTTGACAAACCTCCCATCCTGAAACAGAAAACCTAAGAAAACATCTCGGTTACGTATGTAACCTTGGTTCCCTGAATAGGGAACGAGATGCTGCGGTGACGTCACCACGTATGGGAACACCTCCGGTGTGACGAATGTCTGAAGCCCTATACCATCCCGCCAATCCTATTGGCCAAATGGCGCATAGCACCACCCTACGCATGCGCACGCATGATATACCTGGGTGCAGCGCGCCATTTCGCTCAGATTTCATGACTGAAGATGAAGAATTATCAAGGTACGGAACGGCCAGAACCGCAGCATCTTGTTCCCTATTCAGGGAACCAAGGTTACATACGTAACCGAGATGTTCCCTATCATAGGTCACTTCGATGCTGCGGTGACGTCACCACGTATGGGAACGATATACCAAAACGCCTGACGTACCTGATAACTGAGATCCGAGGAAGCATCTGCTCAAGCGGAGAGAACCCGGGAGCCAGGGGCCATCCTCACATCCAGACTGTAGGACTTGATAAAAGTGCTCGGTGAGGACCATCCTGCCGCAGCACAGATATCATCCATAGAAGATCCACTGAGAAAAGCTTGAGAAGAAGCTACAGCTCGAGTGGAATGAGCCTTAATTCCTAAGGGCGAAGCGAGTCCGCACACCTCATAGGCCAAAGAAATTGCCTCCACCAGCCAATGGGACATGCGCTGCTTTGTAACCGCATGGCCCTTACTTTTATGTCCAAAACAGACAAACAGCTGGTCAGATTCACGCCAAGGGGCTGTACGATCCACATAAGTCTTTAAAGCTCTCACAGGGCAAAGACTTAGATCTCCTGACCCAGCCTCAGCAGGTGAAAAAGCTTCCAGAACCACTTGCTGAAAGCAAAAGGGGTTAGATGCGACCTTAGTAACATAGTTAGGCCTGGGCCGCAGCAGCACCTTCACAGAGCCCAGTGCAAATTCCATGCATGAGGGTGAAACAGAAAGAGCCTGTAAATCCCCAACTCTCTTGAGGGAGGATAAAGCCATGAGAAGAAGTGTCTTCAGTGTCAGGAATTTATCCGATATGGTCTCCAAGGGCTCAAACGGATGCCCTGATAAACCTAGCAACACAATGGATAAATCCCATGAAGGAACTCGCACAGGGTGGAAAGGCCTCAGCCGTCGCGCACCCTGTATGAAACGAGAAACTAATGGATGACGCCCCATAGAGGCACCGCCTATGTATTCGTGGTAAGCTGAAATGGCTGCCACGTAAACCTTTAAAGTGGCTGGTGTAACGCCATCCGGAAAACGCTCCTGGAGGAACTCCAGCACTGAAGCCACTGGGCAGTAAACTGGATCCACATTATGATTGCCACACCAGGCTGTAAACAGTCTCCACTTGAAAGCATATAAGCGTCTCGTAGAAGCTGCTCTAGAATTCAATATAGTCTCAGTGGTTTCAACAGAAAGACCGGGACATACTAATGCACTCCGCTCAATGGCCACGCCCACAGTTTCCACAGATCTGGCCTCGGGTGCCAAATCAGCCCCTGTGCTTGTGATAATAAATCCTGTCTGAGGGGAATCTCCCACGGAGAGCCCGCTAGCAGACTGATCAGATCCGCAAACCACGGCTGCGTGTGCCATCGCGGAGCCACCAACAGCAGCTGTTCCACTCTGTCCCGCCGTATTCTGCATAATACCGCTGGGATCAAACGAATCGGAGGAAAAGCATACAGACTGGTCCTGGGCCAGCTGTGAGCTAACGCATCCACGCCCAGGGGCGATGGGGAGCGTAGGGAGAACCATAGCGGGCAATGCGTAGTCATGCTCGACGCGAATAAATCCACTTTCGCTTTGCCGAATATCCGCCATAAAAGATCCACCGTCTGGGGGTGTAATCGCCATTCTCCCTGTTCCAGAGCCTGTCTGGATAGCAAGTCCGCTCCGAAATTAAATCGTCCGGGGACATGAATGGCCCGGATCGACAGAAATTTGTCCCGAGACCACAGAAGAACATGCCTCGCCAGCCTGCACAGGGGGCGAGAGTGCAGTCCTCCTTGATGGTTCAGATAAGACACAACCGCTGTGTTGTCTGATCTGAGCAGCACATGACGGCCGATCAGCAGATCCGTGAAATACTGGAGAGCCAGAAAAACTGCCAGTAATTCCAGTCTGTTTATGTGCCAGCCGCGCTGAGCCGCTGTCCATACTCCGTGGGCTGGTCGCCCTCGACACACAGCTCCCCAACCAGTCAAAGACGCGTCCGTCGTGACAGTCTCTCGGAAAGCATATATTCCCAGTCGAACTCCTGACAGGAGAAATTCGGTTGACATCCAAAATTTTAGCGACATCACACACCGCCGTGTCACCGAAATCGTGCGATGCGGAAGACAACGGGGTGAAATATTCCGCCTTTTTGTCCACCACTGAAAGGGCCGCATTTGAAGCAGTCCCAGACGAATCACGGGGGATGCTGCTGCCATTAGACCCAAGAGCCTGAGGCACAATCTCACGGTCACCGTGCGACCCGCTTGAAGTGCCGCACGCATGACGCAATCGACTGAGCGCGCGGGAGAGAAAGCTTTGCTGTCATCGCGCGAGAGTCCAGATCTATTCCCAGAAAAATTATCCGTTGAGAGGGAGTTAAAACACTTTTCTTGAAATTTGTGCGTAAGCCCAGGCTGTTTAAATGATTCAGCACAAGATCTCGGTGAGAGTGTGCTTGAGTCCGCGATTGCGCTAGCACCAGCCAATCGTCCAAATAATTCAACACACGAACGCCCTGGAGCCGCAACGGGGCCAGAGCTGCGTCCATGCATTTTGAGAAAGTACGGGGCGCTAAAGCCAAGCCAAAGGGAAGAACGCGGTACTGATACGCTTTGCCCTCTAAAGCGAATCTGAGGAACTTCCTGTGTCTCTTGACGATCTGAATATGGAAATACGCATCCTTCAGATCGATCGTAATAAACCAATCGTTTGGTCGGATCTGAGACAGAATAGATTTCTCCGTCAACATCTTGAATTTGCTCGGCCTGAGTGCAAGATTCAGACGGCGTAAATCCAGAATGGGCCGTAATCTGCCGTCTTTTTTCGGTACCACGAAATAACGGCTGTAAAAACCTGTCTCCATCTGAGAGGGGTGTACTTCTTCTATAGCCCCTTTGCTCAGCAGAGCTGACATTTCCTGTCGCAGCACCGCCATTTCCGTAGACTTCACCGTAGTGGAAAGAATTCCGCGGAAAGGAGGCGGGCCTTTCCGAAACTGAATGGTGTATCCGTGACAAACCCTGCGTAACACCCATTGAGAAATGCCGGGCAAGCGTTCCCACGCGGCCCGAAACAATATTAGCGGTTTCAAAACTTCCGCTCCCTGCAACGCTGTCATACGCGTTAAAACGACCGGACACGAAAAACCTGTGGTGTTCGTGCAGCGGGAAAGCGTATGCGCCAGAGTCATTGCGTTCCGTTGAGTATAATCCTGAAACGTGTCCACGGCAGGAATTAGGCCAACAGATGGAACATCGGGCTCTGCCGCTAGCGAAAAAGCGGCGGCTGCGCGAGCCGTCATAAACGGGCCGTTTGTGTAGGGTCCTTGAGTCGTCCCTCGAACTCCGAAAGCAGGATTGCGCAGAGTGTCTGAGGGAGCGTCTGTCATTACAGCTCGATCCAATGCTGCTCGAGGCGCTGTTTGCGGCGAGACAGTCAATGTTTGAGCATGGGGACTGCAATGAGAGTGTAGGATGCGCGAAAGCGGTCCGACAGCGCTCTCTAGCGGAGGGCACAGTCCCTGGCAAGCAGCAAAAAGATCAGGAGCTGCTATTCGGTACCCGAGAACGAGAGGCTTTTGCCGTCGAGGTCAGGTTCAATCTTTTACGTTGACGCTGGTGCGCCGGAGGAAAAACCCTAGGGCCCCAATCCTTACGAGGAGGCGCCATAGGTGTGGGCTCCTCTCGAGAGGCTGCTCGCTGGCGGTGAGAGGAGGTTGAGCGAGAACGCGCGGGCGCTTGCCGGCGTTCAACCTCCCTGGGTCTGCGGGGAATCAGCTGGCGGAAAGTGGCTGATTGCCGTTTCGCTGCCCTGAACTTCTCCACTACTGACGTGACAGCCTCACCGAACAACCCATCCCTGGAGACAGGGGCATCCATAAGGAAAGATTTATCCTTCTCCTTAATATCGGTGAGATTAAGCCAGAGGTGGCGCTCAACCGAAATCAAACCGGCCATAGTACGGCCCACTGCACGAGCGGTATGTTTGGTAGCACGTAGCGCTAAATCCGTAGCTCTGCGAAGTTCTTTCACTGCCTCCGGTGTGATGCCCTCACCTTCATCCAATTCCTTCAATAACTCCGCTTGGTAGGCCTGAAGGACCGCCATAGAGTGGAGTGAAGCAGCCGCTTGACCAGCCACCATATAGGATTTACCCACCAAACTAGACGTGACTCGACACGCCTTCGAAGGAAGAAGGGGGCGAGACTTCCATGCCGCGGCCGAACTAGGCGCAAGGTGTTCGGCGAGAGTCTCTTCCACCGGGGGCATCATAGTGTAGCCATGGTTCGTCATATCAGAAACGGTGGCGAAATCCGCGGCCGCAGCATTAGTGATCCGCGCCGAAAACGGCTGTTTCCAGGACCTCGAAACCTCCTGGTGGAGGTCCGGGAAAAAAGGTAAAGGCCTCCGGGGCTGTGTAGGTGTCCGACTAGTTAGAAAACGGTCGTCCAGCTTAGAAGAAGGTTGGGCCTCGGCCTTGTCAACCTCCCAGTCTAGCCCCAATTTACCCACCGCACGAGAAACCACATCCAACAGCTCACTGTAGGAGGGGGAAACACGCCTCTCCTGTCCGCTAGGAGGAAGAGGGCTAGTGTCGGTCGCGAAGTCCTCAGACCCCGAGGCCGCGGTGGATAAAACATCGTCGTCATAGCGTCCACAACCGAAGGAGATGGCGGCGCATGCCTCCGGTGTGGGAAGTAAATCCTCATTAGAGAAGACGACAGGCTCAGTATAATTTTTATTCTGCAGCAGGGTAGGGGAGAGCGAGCGATGTGGAGAATATTCCAGCGCTGCGCTGTCCACGAAATCCATGTCGCACGTGTCACCCCAGGCCCTCGCCTCGTGCGGTGCCTCGGCAGTCGCAGAGGTGACCTGACGGGGGTTAGACTCGAGGGCGACATTAGAGAATACTTCCACCCTAGAGCGCAGTACTCTGAGCCGCAGGCCATCACAATGGGGACAGGAAGAAAGGCCGCTAAGCGCCGCCTGTGCGTGATGTAGACCAAGACATACTACGCACCTGTCATGAGTGTCCCCCGCCGTGATGTACCTGGTACATGGCTCCTTGCATTTGCGAAAACTCATCGCGTCCGCGAAGAGGAGTTAACACTGCTCGAAGAGATCGCTGGAGAACGCGAGATGATAGGGCACAGATGATTCGCTATTCCTGAAGGAATGAAATCTGAGCGAAATGGCGCGCTGCACCCAGGTATATCATGCGTGCGCATGCGTAGGGTGGTGCTATGCGCCATTTGGCCAATAGGATTGGCGGGATGGTATAGGGCTTCAGACATTCGTCACACCGGAAGTGTTCCCATACGTGGTGACGTCACCGCAGCATCGAAGTGACCTATGATAGGGAACCTGAGTTTCCCTCATTTCAGGGTTAACATACTCAGAGTTTTCACTTAACCTCCTTTGTGAAACAGGCCCCTGAAGTATCTCTATCCTCCCAGATCACAGGGGAGATCCATTAACAAGTTTGGGGTGACGACCGTTTACATGACATGAGCAAATGATTATTAATTAAACATCTCTACTCACCTGGAGCACAAGAGAAAACTGTCATTACATTTTTATTTTTATAATTAATCTGCACCAATATCTGTGATTTTATCTTCAATTAATGTTTAATGGGAGTGCAGTTTAAAAGTTTAATTTAACAAATATTTTAATTTATTTTGGCTAATTAATAAGCTATAATTAGCCTATGTCCGTTGATGAATGGATCATTTGCGTAGTTTCATTTATTAATCAAAAACACAACACGTCACGGTCATAAATACAATCATTAAGTCAAAACTTTATTGGTTTAATTGTCAGGCGTTTACAATATAAGGAATAATTGATGACTTTTTCTAATAATTCAACGGCCCGTCGTTTTATCCATTTCTCATAATTAGTAAGAATGTCGTGAACACGACAAAACTACGAACATGTCCCTCCCGATCACCGTAGATATGTCATTTTATCTTCCATCTGTAATTTGATAATCTTCATTAAATAATTAACATGAATAAGATTGTGCGATCAGACTGTCTGAATATACAAAAGAGTAAGACATCACATATTTAATGGTGATTCTCTTCATCATTGTTTTAAGATAATAAGGAATTAAGATGAATATTATAAACAAAACAATTAAACAGAGACTGCCTGTTTCATGAGATTGATAGTGATGTTTGTAAACACCAGCATAATTATGTTATTGTTTGTGTGTGAATTATGAAAGAGAGTGATGAAATAACAGACTGAGGTTTGGAGCAGTTTACCTGAACAGATGACACCAGCATCGTAACCATGATTACAGCCCCCTGTGCCGTATGATGTACAGTCTTTCAGTGCAGTCTCTGATCCACTACATCCTACAAGAGCCATTGGTCCTAATCCTTGTCCAAAGTGAGTCCTATGTGTTGCGTCTACAGCCGTCCCACAGTCCAGCTCTCTACACACCACTGCAGCATCAGTCATATCCCACCAATATTGACACACTGTTCCCAACTGACCATCATTATAAACCTCCACTCGACCAGCACAGGGATTATTACCATTCACCAACCTCACACTCACACTGTCTACACATGAGAGAGAGACAATCAGTGAACATACCAAACATAGTATGGAGTAAAGTGAAACATTGCATGTAAATTATTTCAGCTCATTTTAAAGAATAGATTACCTCTTGACTCTGAGTATGTACCTACCAGAGGTGATGAGTTTTATCATATAACACAGAAACATCAGCATCAGACAGTTCTCCATCTTCTCCTTCAGCTCGACACACACTTCTTCATCAACTCAGAGCACAGCACAAGTTTCTCGTCTGCTCCTCAAACACACTGAAGAAACTGGCTCCTGTCAGCCCCCTAAAGAGAGAGAGAGACTCACAGCTGCCAATGACACTCACTGTTCCCTTATTAGACACAACAGAGGAAATCATCAAACACAATCAGTGACAAATCAGAAAGTAGCATTTTGATTTTCTCCATATATATCAATAAAGTGTGAGCGCTGATGAGCGGGACTCCTCCTCCAGCGTGAAGAGACACTTCACTGAGGACAGACTCGTGTCAGTCAGAAGTCAGTGTGGAGATTAAGTCACACTAAACTTAAAGCAGATTGATACAGAAACACTGCAGCTTATATTCAGCATCAAACCTGAACCTGAACACAGCAGACACAAGCTCTGATCACTGACTTCTGTAAGTCTGAACACTTCAAACACTTACACAAACTTACTAGAACCAATTTCTCATGACTAATTTAATGAATTAATGTATTTTATTCAGTTGTTCTTTTATTCTGACCAAGAAAACACTTCTTATTGTAAAGAGGAGCAGACAAGAGTCTTGTCTCTGTGTTGCTGCATGAGGAACTTCTCAACAGTGAAAGAATTACAGGACAGCCTCTATTATGTGTTATGCCAAATTTGCCAAAATAAATTATTATATAAATATATATATTTTAAAAAAAGAAATGTGAAAAAAGAAATGAGAATTTCTACTTATATTTCATTATGTATAATTTTATTTTTTAACATTTATTTTTCATTTATTTATTTATGTATTTATACATTTATTAATTTTCTTATTTATTATTTATATGTGTATTTGTGTCACATTTTAATTAATTTGAAAACATATAAATGTTGACAAATACATATATATATAAATAAAAGTGAAAATAAATAAGTGTATAAACAACTGAAATTATTTCTTGGAAAAAATGCAATTATACATAATTAATTAAATATAGAAATATTTTTTGTTTTACATATCTTTGTAGATGTATTTATTAGATTAGATTAGTTTCAGGTCAGGGCTGGAGAACAGGAGTGAAGAAGCGAGGAAGCATCAGTTTGAGTTTGACAAACACTTTATCTGAACCCAGTTATTTGATAACAATTATTTATTATTCAGTCACTCAGATTTAGTTTTGAAATATGAATTTACAGTATCCAGGAAATAATTTAATATAGCTTAATAATGTCAATACACTGTAGCAGTGAGAGTGATATTTCTGGTATTTTCATTCAGTTTTATAATAAGGGTCTTTAAAGTAGGATCACCAGACCTCCCCGTTCTCCAGGAACAGTCTGAGTTTTTGGTGTTCTGACCCTAAATGAAGCTGTTCCTGTAAAATGCTCCCGATTTTATGGTACGTTCAAACCAACTGCAAAGTCTGACCACCAGAGCCGACTGGTCAGGGGTGGCTTTACCACTTTGTGGACCCCAAACAACATCAAGACCCCAGGCCCCCTCGGTACAAATCAGGTTCCAGGAAGGAGGGTCCCACACACTTAAATGCTTTGGATGATGGTTTAAACCACTACTGCTGCTGGTTACTAGAGCAATAGTGATTATTTTCACTGAGAGAGAGAGCTGCAAGCTACATTTATTACTTGGTTACACGCTGCTACTTTAGCCTTGAAGAACAAAGCCTGGGCATCTGTTAAGAGCACTTCTAGAAAAACCAAAGAATATATTTCTGATGTGCAGTAAAAGATAATTGAGCTTCACAAATTAGAAAGTGACTTTAACAAAGGAGCTAGAGCAGTGAAAATTCCCATTTCCACCATCAGGGCAATAATTAAGAATTTCCAATCGACAGAAAATGTTACGAAACTGCCTGGAAGAGGACGTGTGTCTATATCGTCCTAATGTGCGGTGAGAAGGAGAGTTTGAGTAGCTAAAGACTCTCCAAGGATCACAGCTGGAGAATTTGCTGAAAATAGTTGAGTCTCTGGTTCAGAAAACCTTTTAAAAAAAATGGTCAAACAGCACTTACATGAACACATGTTGTTTAGGAGGGTTTCAAGAAAAATTATCCTAGCTCATCTAAAAACAAACTCCAGGATATTCAGTTATCAGCCATGACTAGAACTTTAAAGGGGAATGGCTTCTATGATCAGATGAAACAAAACAAAAAAGTTAGCATTTTAGCAGTAAACACTCAAGATGGTTTAGGTGAACACAGAGATAAAAAGTACCTCATGTGTACAATGAAATATACTGCTGTATTTTTGATGTTGTGGGCCTATATTTCTGCTGAAGGTCCTGGACATCTTGTTTAGACACATGGCTTCTTTGATTCTGTCAAATACCAAAAGATACCAAAAAACAAAAGATCAAAAGGATTAACAATGCAGATACATTTTCACAGCCTTCTTTGATCATATTTACCAAGGGTGTCCAAGTTTTGGCACATGACTGTATTACATTGTATACTGTATATTATATTGTTCCAATTTCAATACATTATTGAATAATTTATCATATATATATATATATATTAACTAAACAATCAAGAACAAAAATATTAATTATAAAATAATAACACATTTGAATATTATTATTGTACTTTTTTGATACAGGGCTGCACATTGCTGGAAAAAGATATACAGAGAAATGCATTTCCACAGAGCTTGTCTTTTTCTGATAGAGACTGATCTGCCCACGTGTGTGTGTGTGTGTGTGTGTGTGTGTGTGTGTTCTTACCCCGTCTGTCGTGATCAAACTCTTCAGAGAGCAGATGGTAGCAGCAGTCCACACTACAAACGGCGCGCAGCTCCTGTTTGGCCCCAAACATCCTCAGATGTTAATTATAATGATGATAATTAGTTAAATTGTAATTATAAAAGTAATTCAATAATGTCTATATTTTCAAATATTCGAAGTCATTAAAATTATTACAATATAATTTGTTTTAATAATAATACAGTAGTTACTATTATAATTAATGTTGTTTTCATTTCTGTTATTTGTCCTTGTAATTTAGTTCACAACGAATAATAAATTATTATTATTACTACTGCTACTGTTATCATTTTAACAATATGTACTTAAAACATTTAAAATTATTATTATAATTATTATTATTTAACAATGAACTAAATGACTGATTTTATAAAACCATACTGTTGTATATTTTGTAAACATATTTTCTGCCCTGGTACTTTATGTTATAATTAGAATTTTATGATTATAATTTGATAATTATTATTATAATTATTAACATTTATTTATTAAACATGACTTAATTTGCATATTTACACTATTTTTCTTACAATAATTCTAAAATGTATTATTAATTATTTCAAAGTGACTTAATAATAATTATTATTTTTAAAGAATTTATTAAATATTTGGTTTTATAAATTACAATAATAAGAATATGAACAATTATTATTATAATTGTGGTTATTCTTACTCTTATTATTGCTATTATTATTCTCCCTTGGACAAAACCATCATCTCTTGACCTCCAGCTCTGTGATCAGCGTCTTGAGCTCAGTTTCTGCAGTGACATTACATTTACATTTGTTCATTTAGCAGACACTTTATCTAAAGTGACTTACAAATGATGACAATGGAAGCAATCAAAACCAGCAAAAGAGCAATGATATAGAAGTGCTACAACAAGTCTCAGTTAGCTTCAACGCAGCACACATAGCAAGTGCTTTTAAACAATATAATAAATAAAAAGAAAACAGATAGAATAGAAAAAGATTAGAAAGGTAGTTTCTTTTTTAAGAATTGAATAAGAATAGTGAGTGCTAAAGTTAGAGGGTCAAATGAGGTCAGAGGGGAAAACAGGCCGTCGTCTCTGATGTTCCCCCTTCCTTCTCCAGCTTTCCTCTCCAGATTCTCTCTCTTTCTCTTCTCTCTTTCCTCCAGACTCAGCTGGCTGTGGTTGACGCGGGGAGAGATGTCTTCTGTGACGTCTAGAGACAGCAAACTGAGGAAGCTGCTTCCTGAATCTGAATCATTCAGGTCTAATGGACATTCTCCAGCATTATCTGAAGCAGATAAATCATTGGTGACTTGTTTTGATAAAGCACTGCTATCCGCTCGAGCCTCAAAGCTTTCCTTTTCCTCAGTAATAACGTTTTTGAGGCCATCACTGTTTTCAAAGTTTCTGCTGTGTTGTAAACTCTCATCCTCGCTGTCCAAAGTTTGCTTCCTAGTGGCTTTGTTTGGTTTCTGATAAGCTTTGGAGAACTTCTTCAGTTTCCTGTTCCTCTCCTGAGCTCCATGTGTGTTGGTGCTGGAGGAGTCGATCCCGAACACTTGCAGGTTGAACCGCATGGACAGATAGGAGCACAGGTAGCCTTTCCCTGAACCCACGTCTATCACCTGAGAAGCAGAAACATGATCAAAAGACTAAATTCAGTTTGGTTTAACTAAATTATATTTGTAACATTTTCTACCTGTTTGACTCGGCAGTATTTGGCCAAACTAGCCACAACCTCAGACATTGCCTGCACCTCATGGGCCTTCTTACAGTTCATAAACTCATCCGGTGTTACTGCTTTGTCTAATGACAGTCCTATGGGAATTACAGACAATGCATGAAATATAACCTTCTAATAACCTGAATTTGGCATGCATAATAATCACAATAAAGATCCAGTGGAGTCTAAATGTGGTTTTCAGTGCTTCTGATCTGACTGCAGTTACCTGCAGTAGTGTCTCTAGTCATCAGTCTCAGATTCTGCATCAGATCTTCCAGCTGCATACAGACCCCCAGACCTTGTAAACAGTGGGCTTTCGCTGCCCTCAGCAGGGCTGATATGTCCACCAACTTCTTCGAGGCATTGCAGAAACCAAACGTAGTGTTTTCCTTCTCTAAATATATATATATAATAATTACACACACACACACACACACACACATACAATTATAAATATTACATTAAATTTTTCTTATGAAAATTACATGGAAAGTGGATACGTGTCACCACGTATGGGAACACCTCCGGTGTGACGAATGTCTGAAGCCCTATACCATCCCGCCAATCCTATTGGCCAAATGGCGCATAGCACCACCCTACGCATGCACACGCATGATATACCTGGGTGCAGCGCGCCATTTCGCTCAGATTTCATTCCTTCAGGAATAGCGAATCATCTGTGCCCTATCATCTCGCGTTCTCCAGCGATTTTCTTCGAGCAGTGTTAACTCCTCTTTCGCGGACGCGATGAGTCAACGAAAGGTAAGAGCCGTATATGGGTTTATCACAGGGAGGCACTCATGAGAGATTCGTTTGCAGCCTCTCTCATGTTCTCTCTGTGATAGCCTACGGCTATGGTAAAATAAGAAAAGTATCCGCGCTCTGGAGTCTATTTCTTCAGTCGCCTCGCGTCTAACCCCCACCGTTCGCTTCTGCGGTCGCCGAGGCCCCGCACGAGGTGTTGGTTAGGGGCGATATGTGCGGCTTGACTATGAGTACAGTGATGCACTGGAGTTTTCCACTTGCTCGCTCTCCCCTACTCGAGCGCGTTGATCAGAGCAGTTTTGCTTTATACTATGTTGTCTAACCGAAAACAGCTTCTACTCAGAGTAGGCTCTGACCTGCATAAGCGGTTCTCTCCCTCCGAGCGGACAGGAGAAACGCGCTTCCCCTTCCTCAGTGTGCTACATGGCGGACTGCTATTATATAGCGATGCCGTTTGACTACCTCTCTAGCCGAACAGATCACGCCAAACTCCGCCGCGACCTAGTCTCGTCTAGACGTATCGAGTCGTGTCTATTTCGGCAAATTTTATTCTCTTATTACGGTTCTTTACGAGAAGCCTCTCGTTCATTCCCCACACTCTAACATTGACCGTCTCGCAGCACAAGCACTTCGAGCGTCACTGAACTGAGCTGTTATTTGAGCGCCCCTCAGACACTGCACAATTCAGTCTTCAGAGTTTGAGGGACGGCACAAGAGACTGGCGAATTTGGCCAGTTTATGACGGCTCACACAGCTGCCGCGTTCTCGCTAGCGGCGTGGCCCTATGTTTATCTTGTTGGATTAAATCCTGCCGTGGACACGCTTCAGGATTATACACAACGAAACACAGCGAGTTTGACGCATGCATTTCCTTCTATGTTTGCCGGGGTCTGTGCCCTCCACTGAAGAGTGCTGTTGGACTGCTAATGCACATCCAACCCTTTCACTGCAGTCCCCACGCTCTAACATTGACTGTCTCGCAGCAAAGGCACCTCGAGCATCATTGGATTGAGCTATCATTTGAGCGCCCCCTCAGACACTCTGCACAATCCAGCCTTCAGAGTCTGAGGGACGCCACGAGAGACTGGCGAATATGGCCAGTTATGACGGCTCACACAGCTGCCGCGTTCTCGCTAGCGGCGTGGCCTAATGTTATCTTGTTGGATTAAATCCTGCCGTGAACACGCTTCAGGATTATACACAACGAAACGCGGCGAGTTTGACGCTTGCGCTTTCCTTCTATGTTTGCCAGGGTCTGTGCCCTCCACTAGAGAGTGCTGTTGGACTGCTAATGCACATCCAACCCTCTCACTGCAGTCCCCACGCTCTAACATTGACTGTCTCGCAGCAAGCCACCTCGAGCATCATTGGATTGAGCTATCATTTGAGCGCCCCCTCAGACACTCTGCACAATCCAGCCTTCAGAGTTTGAGGGACGGCACAAAAGGCTGGCAGAGATGGCCAGTTTATGACTGCTCATACAGCCGCCACGTTCTCGCAATGGCGACGTGGCCCGATTTTTATCTTGGTGAATTAAATCCTGCCGTGGATACGCTTCAGGATTATACACAACGAAACGCAGCAAGTTTACGCATGCGCTTTACTTCATGTTCGCCAGGGACTGTGCCCTCCACTATAGAGTGCTGTTGGACCGCTAATGCGCATCCAACACTCTCACTGCAGTCCCTACGCTCTAACATTGACTGTCTCGCAGCAAACAGCGCTTCGAGCAGCATTGGATCGGGCTGTAATGCCAGGCGTAAATAATAAATAATAATCCCTCAGACACTGCGCAATCCAGCTTTCAGATCTTGAGGGGCGATTCAAGGGTCTTACACAGACGACCCGTTTATGACGGCTCGCACAGCCGCCGTTGTAGTTAGCGGCAGAGCCTGATGTTCAATTCGTTGGTCTAATTCCTGCCGTGGACACGTTCAGGAATATACACAACGGGACGCAATAGCTCTTATGCATACACTTCCCCTGTGCACGAATGCCGCAGGCTTTTCCGTGCACGGACATTATGTGTATGACAGCGTTGCAGAAAGCGGAAATTTGAGACTGCTAGTATCGTTTTGGGTCGCGTGGAACGCTTGCCCGGCATTTCTCAATGGGTGTTACGCACAATTGTCACGGATACACCAATTCGTTTTTTAGAGGCCCGCCTCTTTCCGCTGAATTCTTTCCACGGTGGTAGACTGATGGTAATAGCAGTGTTGTGACAGGAGATGTCAACTCTGCTGAGCAAAGGGGCTATAGAAGTCGTAGACCCCGTACTTCTCAATGCATGGATGTAGCTCTGGCCCCGTTGCGGCTCCAGGGCGTCCGTCTGTTAACCACTTGGACGATTGGCAGCGGCATTCCCCGTAATTTGTCTGGGGTTACTTCACATGCGCCCTTTTCAGTGGAAAAGTGGGCGGAAAGACGAAATATTTCACCCCGTTGTCTTCCGCATCCGACGATTTCGGTGACACGGAGTTGTGTGATGTCATTAAAGCTATGGATGCCAACCGAGTTTCTCCTACCGGGGTTCGGCTGGGGATTTGAGCTTTCCCAGAGACCGTCACGACGGATGCGTCTTTGACCGGTTGGGGAGCTGTTTGTCAAGGGCTACCAGCCCATGGAGTGTGGACAGCTGCACAACGCAGTTGGTATATAAACCGGTTGGAATTACTGGCAGTTTTCTGGCTCTCCAGTAATTTGCGAATCTGCTGATCGGCCGTCTTGTGCTGCTCAGATCAGACAACACAGCGTTTGTCTCATACCTGAATCATTAGGAAGGATTACGCTCTCGCCCCCTGTGCAGGCTGGCGAGACATGTTCTTCTCTGGTCTCAGAGAAAATTTCTGTCGATCCGAGTTGTTCATGTCCCCGGACGTTTGAACTTCGGAGCGGACATGCTATCCAGACGGGCTCTGGAACAGGGAGAATGGAGATTACACCTCCAGACGGTGAATCTTTTATGGCGGATATTTGGCAAGCGAAAGTGGATTTATTCGCGTCAAACATGACTACGCATTGCCCGCTATGGTTCTCCCTATGCCCCCCATCGCCCCTGGGCGTGGATTCATTAGCTCACAGCTGGCCCACGACCAGTCTGTATGCTTTTTCTCCGATTCGTTTGATCCCAGCGGTATTATGCAGAATACGGTGGGACAGAGTGGATCAGCTGCTGCTGGTGGCTCCGCGATGGCACACGCAGCCGTGGGTTGCGGATCTGATCAGTCTGCTAGCGGGCTCTCCTTGGGGATTCCCCTCAGACAGGATTTATTATCACAAGCACAGGGGCTGATTTGGCACCCGAGGCCGGATCTGTGGAAACTGTGGGCGTGGCCACTGAGCGGAGTGCATTAGTATGTCCCAGTCTTTCTGTTGAAACCACTGAGACTATATTGAATTCTAGAGCAGCTTCTACGAGACGCTTATATGCTTTCAAGTGGAGACTGATTACAGCCTGGTGTGGCAATCGTAATGTGGATCCAGTTTACTGCCCAGTGGCTTCAGTGCTGGAGTTCCTCCAGGATTGTTTTTCGGATGGCGTAACACCAGCCACTTTTAGGTTTACGTGGCAGCCATTTCAGCTTACCACGAATACATAGGCGGTGCCTCTATGAGGCGTCATCCACTAGTTTCTCGTTTCGTACAGCGTGCGCGACGGCTGAGGCCTTTCCGCCCTGTGCGAGTTCCTTCATGGGGTTTATCCATTGTGTTGCTAGGTTTATCAGGGCATCCGTTTGAGCCCTCGGAGACCGTATCGGATAAATTCTTGACACTGAAGACACTTCTTCTCATGGCTTTATCCTCCCTCAAGAGAGTTGGGGATTTACAGGCTCTTTCTGTTTCACCCTCATGCATGGAATTTGCACCGGGCTCTGTGAAGGTGCTGCTGCGGCCCAGGCCTAACTATGTTCCTAAGGTCGCATCTAACCTCTTTCGCTTTCAGCAAGTGTTCCTGGAAGCTTTTTCACCTGCTGAGGCTGGATCAGAAGATCTAAGTCTTTGCCCTGTGAGAGCTTTAAAGACTTATGTGGATCGTACAGCCCCTTGGCGTGAATCTACCAGCTGTTTGTCTGTCTTGGACATAAAAGTAAGGGCCATGCGGTTCCAAAACAGCGCATGTCCCATTGGCTGGTGGAGGCAATTTCTTTGGCCTATGAGGCGCGCGGACTCGCTTCGCCCTTAGGAATTAAGGCTCATTCCACTTGAGCTGTGGCTTCTTCTCAAGCTTTTCTCAGTGGATCTTCTATGGATGATATCTGTGCTGCGGCAGGATGGTCCTCACCGAGCACTTTTATCAAGTCCTACAGTCTGGATGTGAGGATGGCTCCTGGCTCCCGGGTTCTCTCCGCTTGAGCAGATGCTTCCTCGGATCTCAGTTATCAGGTACGTCAGGCGTTTTGGTATATCGTTCCCATACGTGGTGACGTCACCGCAGCATCGAAGTGACCTATGATAGGGAACATCTCGGTTACGTATGTAACCTTGGTTCCCTGAATAGGGAACGAGATGCTGCGGTTCTGGCCGTTCCGTACCTTGATAACTTCTTCATCTTCAGTCATGAAATCTGAGCGAAATGGCGCGCTGCACCCAGGTATATCATGCGTGCGCATGCGTAGGGTGGTGCTATGCGCCATTTGGCCAATAGGATTGGCGGGATGGTATAGGGCTTCAGACATTCGTCACACCGGAGGTGTTCCCATACGTGGTGACGTCACCGCAGCATCTCGTTCCCTATTCAGGGAACCAAGGTTACATACGTAACCGAGATGTTCCTCTTAGCGACCGAGTGCGCGGCCATGTTGAGTGTACCAGTGTAATGCCTTATGATCATCCTTACGTCATTAATGTGCGCCTTTCTTTACGCGAAAAATAAAAAACCGTTAATGTTCACAAATAAGAATATGTTACCGTGAAACATGGCACCTTTAAAACAAACCGCTGAAACTAAAGGTCCGATTAAAGGAAAATACTTAAATAACATGTGTCCACATGGTGGTTTAACACACAACGGCAAAAAGAAAAGAAAATGGGTTCCAGAGAGCAAAGTTTTTGATGGTAGTGTAAAAGACGGTGAGTAGTCCACTTTAAACATAGCCACTTTTTCAGAAAATGCATTTTAGATAACAATGAATAAACAAATCTGACATAAGGATCAATGACAAACAAAGACAGAAATCTTTGTAAACAGCACGCGCCTAGTTGGTTACATTTGGGAAAACATTAATATCATGTTATACAAAAAAAAAAAAAAAAAAAAAGAGAGAGAGAGTTAACTTGCTTATTTTTCTCATATAAATTACTTTTTTTTTATCAACGTAATAGATCCAGAAAAAATGGCGTCATGTCATCGACCAATATAAACAACAAATATTTAACTAGGACTAAAAGTAGAGTGTGTAAGTTACTGTTTGAATCTCATCTCCCTCTCTATCTTTCTCAGGTCAGGGATTTGTCTTCAAAAGGAGGGAGAAGATGAAACATGAATATAACAAACTTCTCAGAAAGGAGAAGAAGAAAATGCAAGCATCACCAATCCAGTCAGAAGAGGAATATCCTGAGCATCTGAGACATCTGTACCTGGCTTAAAAACAATGACTAGATGAAGCAAAACAAGAAAAAAAGAGGAACGATGTAAAGGGAGAGCAGTAGATGAAGAGACGGAGGCAGATGATGAACTAAAAACAGTGTTGGATTTACCTTTTACTGAGAAACACATCTTAAACACAACGACTGACCAAACTACTGTCTCTGATTCAGCTGATGAACGAGCAGAGTCTGACAGGTACCGTAACAGATAGTAAAAAAATATATATTTATATATATATATATATATATATATATATATATATATATATATATATATATACACACACACACACACACACACACGAAGGCACATTTCTGATTTGTGTCTTCGGCTCCCAAAAGACTCCATTCATCCAAAGGAAGCAGAAAATGTCATCGTATCAGAAGACAAAGCAAGAATATGAAAGGATAAACGAGGAACGTGAGGTGAGGAAATAAAAACTGTCTAATATTTTCTCAGTGCTAGAGCCATCAGTATGAATGAATTGTTGTACAGTTTTCAATTTCCTAATCCATCTAATTTGTGATGTCATTAAGGAAGACTCATTATGTCACATAAACCAACACATTGTAATCATCCTTTACATTCTTATTGTGTCTGTGTAGGAATTCTTGAAAGACAAGCTCAGCGAGAGGATGCTGTGAAAAAAATATAAGAAGAAAATAGCAACCTATCAGTTGTTGAAGATAAAAACTAAGAAAGGTCAGCCCAACCTCAATCTGCATATGGAGCTATTGCTGCAAAAGATTCAAGCCCAGCGCAAATAATTCACCATCAAACATAAAATGAGACTGTTTAAAGTTAAAATAGACCATCACACAATAAACTCTGCAGTTTGGGTGAGTGTTTTTATATATATTTTTTTTCACACGGATGTGCATACCTTTGTCTTTCCCAGTAATATTTCTTGTGAACAAAATTGTAAATTGTTTTACTTGAGTCAATTCAAGTTTGTAAAAAAACCATGATGCTTTATAAAATATAATTTTATTATTATATTTAGCTATAAAATGCTGTCTGAAGCTGAACTTCTGAATTTCTCTTTTATTCTAACCGTTCTTTTAAAAATATATTATTGAGACACGATGAATGAATGGCATATTTTTTTTTATTAGTTGAAAAGCATTGATATCAAAGTAAAAGGGCAAATACTAAAATACAAATACTAAAATTTGTTGATAAAGCATTTCAACTTTTATAAAAACAGAAGAAATTGACTCATTAGTAGCAATATAAGAAACTATATATAATATAGTGTTCCTAATATTATAATATATAATATAGTGTTCCTGTAGCTCAAGTGGTAGAGGATTGCAAGCGCAAGGTTGGGGGTTTGATTCCCCGGGAACACATGATAGGTAAAAATTGTTAGCCTGAATGCACTGTAAGTCGCTTTGGATAAAACCGTCTGCTAAATGCATTAATTTAATTTAATTTAATTTAATTTAATTTAATTTAATTTAATTTAATTTAATTTAATTTAATTTAATCTGACATGTAGATTATGTAAAAAGGTAACAATACCCATCCCAGCATGTTTCTCTCATCTTCCTGTCTGCTCATCACATCATCATCATCATCATACTCCTCCTGATCTCCCTCTGATACACATGTGAAATAAAACCTCACATTGTAATGTGTAACACAGCTTGTGTCACTGATCTCTTTCTCCTCATGACTGTCTGAGGCTATTAGATTAAACTTTATAAACCTATGAGGATTCAATGATGGTTTTAATGTTCATTATGTAACATGATAAATAATATATAATACAGTATGTTATGATAAAAAGCAGTTCTGTGTGACTCACCTGTTACACATTTAAAGTTCCGTCCAATAATAATGACATCATCATTATGCTCTAGTGAGTCCACTACACATACATGAAGATCTAAACAAAACACATTGCTAATAATAGTGTTCATCGTTGGTTGACTACATCTTGTATTATTTCTTCTGAAAATTTCTGTCATATTCACATAAACTGAAAGTCACCATTGATAAGTATAAGTACTAAATATTGTAGAAACTAAATTTTCTGTAAATTTGCTTTGCAAGTATTTGTATCGTAAAAATCGCTATACAAATAAAACTTGAATTGAATTGAATTGAACTCACCAGAGCAGATGACTCCAACATCTCGACTCCATGAAGAGATGGAACATTCTGAGAGTTTTGTTTCTTTCACAATCAAACACATCACTTCTATAAGCATGAAGAGACACTTCACTGAGGACAGACTCGTGTCAGTCAGAAGTCAGTGTGGAGATAAAGTCACACTAAACTTAAAGCAGATTGATACAGAAACACTGCAGCTTATATTCAGCATCAAACCTGAACCTGAACACAGCAGACACAAGCTCTGATCACTGACTTCTGTAAGTCTGAACACTTCAAACACTTACACAAACTTACTAGAACCAATTTCTCACAACTAATTTTAATGAATTAATGGATTTTACTCATTTGTTCTTTTATTCTGACCAAGAAAACAATAAACATATGATTACACCATAGTATAAACTATATTAATGCTATTTTGATTAGTTTTATTAAATTAAATATTATTTATTTTCATTAGGTTTAACTTTGAGAATAAAATAAGAGCAATAATCATGTGAGTTTAATACTGCGCTGCTGCATTTGTCCAGCAGATGGCAGCAAAACACTTCTTATTGTAAAGAGGAGCAGACAAGAGTCTTGTCTCTGTGTTGCTGCATGAGGAACTTCTCACCAGTGAAAGAATTACAGGACAGACTCTATTATGTGAAATGATGAAGTTAACAAAATAATAAATAAACGAGTATATAAATATACAAAAATAAATAAAACGTGAATTGTATTGTTCAACATTTATTTTTTATTTATACATTTCTTTCCATATTTATGTATTTTTATATATGTATTTATGCTACATTTTAATAAATGTGAAAATATATAAATGTTTACAAATACACATATACATAAAATGAAAATGTGTATAAATAAAAAAAGTGTAAAAATGCATATATATATATATATATATATATATATATATATATATATATATATATATACAGGGCCGTGCACAGACCTTTTGAGGGGCATGTGCTGAAACTGAAAAAGGGCACCCCCCTCCCTTTTTTATATCAAGATTATTTAGTAAGCCTGCATAAAAGGAAGAAATGGTCACATCTTCATGACAAATTAAATAACACAAAATAATAGTCTCAAAAGCTTTAGATTTATTCACGATTAATAACAACCATAATAATAATATTAGATAATTAGATAATATAGATAAACAGGGTTTTAAGGGCTTCTTTAACCCTAATTACAACATCAACCTTCTGTGAGCCATGTACCTGGCAAAATTTGACACTGTGGTGGACCAGGGATGTTGGTCTCTTGAAGGTCTCTTATTCACTACACTTTCCCTAAAATAAGCCAGCAATAAAAAAATAAATAAAAAGTGTGAAAACTACAGTTGCAGTGAAAAGCATTTCTGAAGGATCACGTGACACTGAAGAGTACTGAACTGGAGTAAAGATGCTGAAAATTCAGCTTTGATCACAAAAATAAAATCACATTTTAAAATATATTCAAATAGAAAACAGTTATTTAAAATTTTAAAAATATTACACAATATTACTGATTTTGCTGTATTTTGGATCAAATAAATGAACCCTTGGAATGAATCATGAATGACATTCTGCATGATAAAATATAACGATTTCACAGTGATCTGTAATTTTTTTTTTGTTACTAACTTACTACATTACTGTAGTAAAACCATGTTTTACAACATTTTATACATGTGAGGACGAGCGGAGAGTATACCATCACGTGATTAGCCTAAATGTTAATAAATTAAGTGTATCAGCAATCATAAATCATAGAAGAAATTTCTTAGAAATATAGTTATGTAGGTGACGAGGATCACTCGTCGCTTTGTGTAAGTTCCAGTACGAAACAGCACGGGGGCGCACCTGTTATGATTTTCCGATGGTAAAAACAAATTATATGTTGTTGTATTGCTTATCAATATATTGTTTTTGGCCAGCAAATGTGATTTTTTTTTTTTTTTTTTTTTTTTTTTTTGTCTTTTGTCCGTCATTAAAACGGCGACGGCGCCTGCCCCTGCCGGCATCACATTACATTTTCATCTAACGTTACAGGTTACAAACTAGTTTTTGTAGCTATATAGACGGAGCGCTCAGTTTTTCCTGTGGTAAAATGCATTTGGCCAAAATAGCATTTTATAAAAGATGAAATGCAATTGTATGCACAGGCTATTTAAGTGTTGGCTATGACTAGATGGCAAATGCTAGCCCTCTCTCTCAGGCGACGTCCCGCATGTCTCAGTCAGTGAGTCAGTCAGACATCAAATAAATAAAATATGAGCCTTTATAGATATAGTGTTTAGTAGTACTTATTAAAACAACAAGATATGTATTTACCCTTCGCAAAACTGTGTTCAGCTCAGCTGTTGTCTACTGTGCGGCTGCTGTGGAACTTCAGTTGATTTAATGAATATCGAGGGGGCGGAGTTATCAGCTTACTGACAGCTTGAGGATCGAATAAGATTTACACAAGCTCGTTTTAAGAACTTTCATTTGCTAAATATTTGTAAAACAGACAGACAGACGTAAAGGGTGACCAGTAGCATTGATAAAAAAAAAAAAAAAAAAAACACCACCAAAAAAAAGGGCACTTCTGGAGAGCAGAGGAGCGAGGAAACGAGGAAGCATCAGTCTGAGTTTGAGAAGCACTTTATCTGAACCCAGTTATCTGATAACAATTTATTCAGTCTATCAGATTTAGTTTTGAAAACCTATTTTACAGTATCCAGGAAATAATTTAATATAGCTTTCAATCTCTTATAAAATCTGTATGCTCTTTAGAAATAATAATAATGGCTCAGTGATTTCTGTTAAATTCACTGGTTGGTATTTGTTTCTCAATCCAAAAGTGTTATTACAAAGTCAGATTCTATTTTTGGATCATATTACCTCAATTTCTTCCACAATTTTCTATTGAAATAATATTTATTATTATTTTATCTGGCCACGTGTGTGGTCACTCCCTCAAAAAAATTTTATTTGTGTGTTTTTTTTTGTATGATAATTATCTCTGGGTTAACATTTTATGTGTCAGTATGTTTTTTTAAACACTAAGAATCCAAAAATTCTCTTCACGTTGTGGTTGCATCACATTCTCGGATGTCTATTATTTTCCAACACTTATTAGATTTTTTTTTTTTCTAACTTGTTTTAAACTTTCCATTTAACATAACATATATATATATATATATATATATATATATATATATATATATATATATATATATATATATATATATATATATATATATATATATATATATATATATATATATATATATATATATATATATATATATATATGGGGTCCGGGTGATTGATATATATATATATATATATATATATATATATATATATATATATATATATATATATATATATATATATATATATATATATATATATATATAATGTGAGTGACGGTTAACAGGTTAAATATATACAATAGAATGAAAATATATTTAAAAAATTTATATCATCATCATACAATGCTTTAAAAATGAAAGGACCAAACTGGGCTTCATGTAAGAACTGCAGTGAGTTTGTGAGTCGATTAAAAAGCTACAAATTATTTAAACCATAAAAATTGTAAATAAATGATTTGAATACTTGAACACTAAAAACAGATATATTTTATCTAAGTGTTTTTTTTATTAAGTATTTTAGGTCAGATTTCTCAATTCAACAGTTAAGGTCCTTCTGGAAATGATGAGGACTGCTATAGTGTTTCACAGATAGACATCAGCAGTATTTAGTAACTTGCATTATTATTTGTGTCAAACATGATCTCATTGATTGAGAGGCGCTTTTTTCACCCAAATTCAGAAGCATGGTTTGAAAACTGATTAACATGACATTTACATGACCGTTTAATATTGTGAATAGAGTCAAAACTAAATGTATTTTTTAATTTTAAAAGAGAGAGAGAGAGAGAGAAAATCAATTAATTATGAATGATTTGTTGCCATTGTGTGAATAATATGTAATAATGTAATCCATAAAGGAGTAACTTTAATCTGATTACGAGCATTTTTAAAATGTAATATACTCTAATTACAAACTTTCTTTGTCATCAGCACAAAAAGAAAGATAGAATATCATGACATGGCCACACTTTTGTTTAGACACCAGAGAACCACAGATTAATAAAAATAATCAGAAACATTGATTAAAACGGTTTACGTGCACAACACAAAGGATGCTGTTCTCCTCAGAGAAGCCTCACTGACTTTGGATTTAAATTCCAGAAGAAATGAGAGAATTGTTAAATATTACCGGTTTATACTTTTTTAAAACTAATTAAAAAATAATAAGAAAACATTTATTTATTTAATCAAATACTTAATAACCAAAATATAGTTCTCGGGTCATGTAGCTGATGTTTTCATTAAAAAAGTACAGAAAAGTTCTACTACTACTACTGATAATAATAATAAGTCAATCATAGCAACATCTCTGCCAATGGAAAATTCTTCTGAACATTCATTAATTAGCTATTCAGTATCTAATGTTGTTAAATCTAAAGTTGCAACTGTATTATTTAATGAGCTAACGTAAACTAAGACTTAAAAAAAAGATGAATATCTTCTGTTGTAATTGTAGCTATTGCTCATTGTGAATGTTAATGGTTAACTAAAGAGGTCTTATAGTAAAATTTTGTATTGCTTTATTGCATTTAAATGTTCAGTTATTTTTGTTATAAGAAAAAAGTTATTTAACCTGTTATACTGTATTTTGAACAAAATTAAAATTTCAATACCATTAAAATACCGTATACTGTGATAAAAGCATGAGCAATTAATCGCAACAGGAACATTTGATACTGGCATATCCCTGAGAAATATTTTAAACGTGTAACAGTAAAATATAGAATATAAAAGTAGTTTATAAGTAAAATATATAAGCCCAGCAGACAAGCAATATGCATAATTTATTTATTTTTATTGTCCACATGATAATAATAGTTGATAGTTGATTTTAGTTGATTTTTTTTTTATTTTCTTTCTATTGTGAAAGTTACTTATCGCATCCAAAATAAATGCAAGCATTTTTTCAGCATCATCTGCTCATGAACTCAGTACTTTCTGTGGTGAAGCTGAGGGCTGTTACATCACTGATGGTCATTGTGTTTATATTTAGGATGTTTTGATTTTCACTGTGTTTGTGCTTTATAATGTAAGATCATATTTGACTTCAGGGATCATGTATTCTCTTATTGACACACAAAAACTTTTTTTTTTTTTTTTTCTATTAACAAGGCCAAAAAATCCAACAAAATCTACAAAGGCATAACAGATTTAATGCAAAAATGGGAAAAAATATAAAAATGTGAGATTGGACATATCAATAACAATATTGATATATCAATAACTCAGCATTTGTTCAGATGTGTTGAACCAAGGCAGTGGATGACATCATTGAGCCAAATGACCCCCTTCCTTGTCTGACTCCTCCTCCACATCATCATAATCTGTTATTAAAAACAAAATCTTAAATCATGTCAAATACTGTACGTGAATAAACATTTGAAGTCTAAACAACTGGAAAAATATTAAAAAATACTAAAGGTCCCCTTCTTCGTGATCCCATGTTTTAAACTTTAGTTAGTGTGTAAAGTTGTTGATAGAGTATAAATAATATCTGTAAAATTCTAAAGCTCAAATTTCAATAAAAGCAAGATATTTTATTTAACAGAATTCGCCTACAAAAAACGACCCGTTTGGACTACATCCCTCTAGTTCCTGCAGTAATGACGTCACTAAAACAGTTTTTTGACTAACCTCCGCCCACATGAATTCACAAAAAGGGGGGCGTGGTCTTGTTGCGCTCCGACGGAGAAGAGGAAGAGCTGCATTTGTGTTTGCCATGTCATTGAAACGCTGTTATTTTCATCTCGGAGTACAATCACCTTTGTTTGGGCTTCCCAGGGATGCTGTACTTAGAGATTAATGGTTACAATTTATGTTTAACTCGGTTCCTGAAAATTATAATCCATATGTAAAACTATGTGCAGCACATTTTGCTGAGGACAGCTTTCTCAATCTCAACCAGTTTAATGCCGGATTCGCACAAAGATTATTCTTGAAAGATGGAGCAGTTCCCTCTTTGTCTGGAGAAGGCGTTGTTTATGGACCACAACCGGTAAGTGTATTTTATTATTTAAATTGGTGCGTTTAACAGTTTCTGTAACTTATTACACAAAGGGAAACGCTGTTTAGCTTTGTTAACTAGATGTTAGGGCTGTGCAAAAAAAACGAATGCAATTTTCATGCGCACCTCATCAGTAAAAACGCTCCTGTGATTATAAGTACATAAGAATTGAGTAAGTAACTACTCAACTCACGTTACCAGGAGGGCAGCCTGCGCTCAGCTGCTGTGGAATCACAACACAGGAACCGCTGGCACAACCAGAACTTGTTACATATTGCTGAAGGAGGGACTTTATAGAACAAGGAAGTCATCAGCCAGTTTTTATGACAGTGAAAACAGCGGTATACAGATAGGTGAATTGTGTGAAAAATACTGTGTTTTTTTTACACGCGAAACATGAACACGTTATATTGCACACTGTAAACACAATCAAAGCTTAAAAAAACGTGAAAAACGGGACCTTTAAATCTAAATAAAGTATAATATGAGAACAAAAGTGTTATAGTAACTTACTCAACAGGTTTGTCACATCTTCACTGACACTCATGACATCATCATACTCCTCCTGAACTCTCTCTGATCAAGAATGACATAAAAACATCTCATATCAGTTTATAAAACAATTTTGAAGGATCCCTTTTCCCTTCAGTGACTTGATTAAACGGAGCGAATATCTAATACTCATTTAAACATGAAAAATGTAGTTCTGTTCATCTCACCTGTTTCCCCTTGAGAGATCTGTCTATTAATGATGACATCATCATAATTCTCTGCTGTGTCCACTGCACATAAAAATATGTCAAAATTGAATATGAGTAATTTAAAATATCTATGACAAACTGGATTTTAAATATTATATGTATATTTTAACTGACAAAAGAGTAAAAGACCTTTTCTGATATCAGAGTTTAGTCCGCTTGTCATGACATCATCATAGCTCTCAGGTGTGTCTTCTACAAATTCACACATTCATCAGTCTCACTTTCATTTAATAATAAAAAAACTAGCTTAAATGTACAGTAATATTTTAAATTAAGTATATTATATGCTGTTGTAGAGTAAGAGAGTGACACCTGTCTCACGATCTGGTTTCAGTCCATCAGTGATGACATCATCATAGTATCCCGCTGTGATTTCCTTCACCATCTCTTCTGCATCAACACACAATATGTTTGGATACAAAACCAAAATATGTTCTTTTGGCAGATCGAGAATTTATTAAATATTTGGTGATGAATCATGTGATCAGTTAAAAACGTCTCTGACCTTTTAGGCCACTGTCATTAGTGATATCATCATAATATGCAATCTTGAACTCTTTTGCTAAAAAAGACACACTGTTAACATATGCAAACAGCAGTATTTAAATAATATTGGGTGAATAATCAAATTTGTAATAGAATTGGTTCACTTCACTTAATTATAAAAAAAGGTTTGATATATATGCGATATATATATATATATATATATATATATATGTGTGTATGTGCATCATCTCTCGAACCTGAGAGAAGCTCATCAGCATCTTCATACCCAGAATGCAGTTCTTCAGAGATGAGACTCCCTGAAAAAGAAGAGCAGAGCAGTCAGAAACATGTTCATCATTACAAATAAAAACTGAATTCTCATTATCTTTTGATCATAAAGAAGACAACTCAAATATGAATTATTCACATTTTAAAATCATTATAGGCAGAAATCCCTTTTTCAACCTGTTAGTAAACACACAAGTATCCTCACATGAACCCATTCCTCACTGCCTTCCAGAAATACACACACACACCTGCACCTACACTTAGTGTAACATATGAACACCTCCTTATGACAATCTAAAAATACTCACAGGAAGAGATACTCTCTCCCTCTCTCTCTCTCTCTCTCACACACACACTCACACACACACACACACATATAAACATGCACCTGCAGCTCTGTG
This sequence comes from Carassius gibelio, assembly GCF_023724105.1. NCBI lineage: Eukaryota > Metazoa > Chordata > Actinopteri > Cypriniformes > Cyprinidae > Carassius > Carassius gibelio. Next base: position 21,420,106 of record NC_068399.1, on the reverse strand, counting down.
GTTTTCTGTCAGGAATTCTGTGGTTTGAAGCAGGAGGTTTAACAGGACTAATAATAGATGAGCATCAACTGTCTGACAGACTCTTATTAATGCTATTAAATGAGATTGATGGCTCATGTCTCACCCCTCTGAGTGAAGTGATTGTGTCTGCGCTGAATCTCCTCATAAACGGCTTCAGTCGTCGTCCTGTGTCTCCTCTTAGAGAGAGCTGTGAGTGTAGACAGACAAACCTGCTGTCAGTTCACAACACATGACTGATCACACACTGAATAAGACACAATATGACAGTCTCTGGATCACTCCTACCTCTCCTCATCACTCTGTTCTGCTGAATCAGTATAAGCAGTGGCACTAAGAGCAGTAAGAGCACAACTCCCAGAACAATCACAAGCACTGGGGGGACGGAGAGAGTTTGTGGAGGAGAGACTGATGTTGAGCGCACTGGAGGAGACACTGGAGGAGAAGCTGATGTTGTGGCAGGAGTAGAAGAAATTGACAAATCTGGCGAATCTGTCAAACACATTAACAATCATGCAATTGATTGATTAAAATACACAAATCACTAAAATTATCTAAAAAATAAATTATGTGACCTGCACAGATGAGTCCAGCATGCTCTTTCTCGGAGCAGTCAGTGTGTTTTTTCAGGGAGAGAGGACAGTCCCACAGGTGAATCTCATTCCCTCTGCACTCGACTTTGTTCATCTACACAACACTTTCACCAGCACCAAAGACTGAATTCCCATCAGCCCTCAGTGCTGCTCCACAACCCAGCTGCCTGCAGACCACCTGAGCATCGCTGATGTCCCACTGATCATCACAGACTGAGCCCCACACAGCGTTATGATACACCTCCAGCCTCCCAGAGCACCGGTCCTTACCTCCTCTCAGTCTGAGAGGAAGATGCTCTGAAACACACACATCAACCAGCATTGAGCAGCTTCAGCACAACATTTACAACAAAACACACACTGAAACTGAAGACATAGTTGGTTAAATATATAAAATATTTAAAACTGATTTTAAATGCAAATAATCCAGTGCACAGATATTAATATAATAAAGGCAAATACAGGTTTGCACAAAGAGACATTAACTAATGTATTATCAGGAATCTTACTTGAACACTGTCTCTGGTGAGGAGATGCGGAACATGTCAGATGACTCCGAGGAGACTCTTCACTCTCCTTCACTGAAATAAAACATTAAACAATCACAAATATTCTTTCCACCTGCTCTGTTTAGTCTTGCCGAAAAAAAAAAAAATAGTTTACTAACCACATACTTATGGCATAGAAAAAAAATATGACTACTGAGACCATATTAAATCATTAAAATATAATCTCACCTGAGCAATTAAATTTGGCCACTTCATCATCACCACAGTTATTCTGTCCCCAGAGAGAAGATGGACACTGCCATAAAGTGGAATCATGTGGTCGACATTTAAAATTATCCAGCCAGTTAGGAGCTGATTTCAGTCTTGACGTAGAAGCAGATAAATCACCAGATCTTCCACAGTTCAGCTCTTGACAGATCAGACTCGCTGTGTCTTTGTCCATCTGGTTCCAGCACACATTACCCCAGGATCCATTGTAGAAAACCTCCACATTCCCTTCACAGCCCTCAGTTAACCTGATCTCTTTAAACTCTAGACAGAAATGCAAAAATACCACTAAAAGAAAAACTAAATTGAAAACAAAGGGCACTGTGGACAAATGAATATACTATAAATATGTTATTTTCATTTTAATGCTAAAAAAGATCATCTGCATGTTTACCTGAGCACACGACTCCTACATCCTCCTTCTGATTACAGTCATGATTTCCCCAGCCTGAAGAAGAGCAGCTCCACAGGGACGTCTCATTCCCCTCACACTCCACCTCATCCAGCCATATGTGTCCAGAACCAGGACCAAACCAGGCTGGTACCTGCTGGTTACTGAGGGCCACTCCACACTGCAGCTGTCTGCACACCACATGGGCATCTTTAATATCCCAGGAGTCATCACACACTGTCCCCCATGAGCCGCTGTGAAAAACCTCCAGCCTCCCTGCACAGTCTCCCCCAGAACCCACCAGCCTGATGGACCCACGACCTGATATTCAGAGACAGAAAAACAGTGATTGTACATACATATTTCTGATCACTATTAACTGGAGAATCTGTCCAGATGTTGATTTTCTCACCAGTGTTCTTCACTGACAGCTGTTGTGTGAAGCTGCAGTTGAGAGTTTGTGAAGAGCTGCAGTTCTCCAGATGAACTTTACTTTCTGGAGAGAGTATTTATTTGTGATATTTTTATCCAAAATATGTTACATGTGTTTAAATGTGTAGTTTTATTCTGAAACTCATGAGTTCAGTGTGGTGTGAATGTGCTCACCAGAGCAGATGACTCCAACATCTCGTCTGTGAGAACATTCAGCTCGACTCCATGAAGAGATGGAACATTCTGAGAGTTTTGTTTCATTCCCGTCACAATCAAACACATCAGCCCAGATTTCAACACTTCCCACTCCAAACCAGTCTGATCCCACAACAGACACAGCAATCCCACAATTCAGCTGTTTACAGACGACACTGGCAGCTCTCATATCCCAGCATGCATCACACACTGTGCCCCATTTATCGAGATACTGAAGCTCCACTCTTCCAGAACAAGAGTCTGAACCATTCACCAGCCTGAGATCTGTGTAACCTGGACAAACAACTGACAGCTCTTTCAAACAGTATGAAACTAGAGTTAAAATAATTGAACAAAACAACAGCAGTGTATTACATGTGTATGTAATTTATCTAAAGAGATGACAAATGTTAATACTCAACCAGAACAGATCACTCCCACATCATTGTCATGAGAACAGTTGTATTTCTGTGAAGATGATCGTGAACAGACGTCTATCTGAGATTCATTTCCTCTGCACTGAATCTCCTCTGACCAAACACGGCCTTTTCCTTTACCAAAAGCAGCTGCTCCCAGCACCTGTACAGGAGCCCCACAGTCCAGCTGTTTACACACAACCTCTGCATCCTGCTGGTCAAAGACAGCGTCACACACTGAACCCCATCCTTCTGTACGAAACATCTCCACTCTCCCAGAGCACAGGTGAAGCCCGTCCACAAGTCGAAGTCTTTGCTCTGAGTCTTTGAAATATAAAGACAGATAATGAAACATCTTTACTCTACTCAGCTGGAGGACTAGAGAAAATCATTAAATTTAGATTTTTTTTTTTGTCAAATGTATGAATGCAATGAATTCAACTAATCTAATTTTATATGATCGGTTCACTTAGTTTTGTCGTGGCCACGGTTGTTTGCGTAAACAAACCTGCTTAACTGTAGAAACTCGCGATTATCAGATAAGGATTTATTAATACTTTAATGTGAATTAAGAACATATTACATTATTATATAAATTAAAACATTATTTCATTATTAGATCAAAAACAGGCCTAGGCTATCGGACTGTAGCCTGTGCGCGTGATAGCATTCGAAAGAAGTTTATCATGAATAAATGTTACATGAAGTAATGAAGTATAGCTACATAAAACAAAAAACAAGAAAACATCTTTATTCATCCCAGTCTTTTCCCGTAATATTTGTATATTATTATTATTATTATTATTATTTTATTCATTATGTATTTGATTTATTTTCCCTTCATTTCAATCTCTTTACGTTCTGAAGAGTTCTGTAAATAATAGTCTACTGTAAATGCCTGACATATGCTCTATGATTACAGCAATACAGAAATTTTAATGGAAGTGTAGTTAAGGTTTAAACATAGTTAATTTTGGCTAATTATTAAACTATAATTATCCTATACATGTCTGTTGATGAATGGATCATTTGGGTAGTTTCATTTGTTAATGAAAAACACAACACGTCACATACGATCATAAAGTCAAAACTTTATTGTTATAATTGTAAGGCGTTTACAATATTTTAAAAATATATAAGGAATAATTGATGACTTTTTCTAATAATTCAACGGCCCGTCGTTTTATCCATTTCTCATAATCCCAGGTTGCTATGGTCACACAGAGTTGTTTACACATTAAACTCGTAAACATAAGAATGTCGTTAATCTCGACAAAATGATCTCGTGAACACGACAAAATTACGAACATGTCGCTCCCGCTCACCGTAGATATGTCATTTTATCTTTCATCTGTAATTTGATAATCTTCATTAAATTAACAATGTAAATAAGATTGTCAGATCAGACTGTCTGAATATACAAAAAAACATGACATTTTTAATGGTGACTCTCTTCATCATTGTTTCATGAAAGATAATAAGGAATTAAGATTAATATATTATTATGAACAAAACAGTTAAACAGAGACTGCCTGTTTCATAAGATTGATAGTGATGTTTGTAAACACCTGCATAAATATGTTATTGATTGAGTGTGAATTATGAAAGAGAGTGATGAAATAACAGACTGAGGTTTGGAGTAGCTTACCTGAACAAACAACACCAGCATCTTGACCATGATCACAGTACTGTGCATACTGGCTGTCTGAACGGCAGTTTTTCAGTGTAGTCTCAGATCCACTACAGTATAGATAACCCATTGAAATCGGTCCTGATCCTTGTCCAAAGTGAGCATCGTATGTTGCTTTTACAGCCGTCCCACAGTCCAGCTCTCTACACACCACTTCAGCATCAGCAATATCCCAGGCATAATGACACACTGTTCCCCACTGACCATCATTATAAACCTCCACTCGACCATCACAGGGATAACTACCATTCACCAACCTCACACTCACACTGTCTACACATGAGAGAGAGACAATTGATGAACATACAAAACATAGTATGTAGTAAAGTGTAACATTACATGTAAATTATTTCAGCACATTTTAAAGAATAGATTACCTCTTGACTCTGAGTATGTACCTACCAGAGGTGATGAGTTTTATCATATAACACAGAAACATCAGCATCAGACAGTTCTCCATCTTCTCCTTCAGCTCGACACACACTACTTCATCAACTCAGAGCACAGCACAAGTTTCTCGTCTGCTCCTCAAACACACTGAAGAAACTGGCTCCTGTCAGCCCCCTAAAGAGAGAGAGAGACTCACAGCTGCCAATGACACTCACTGTTCCCTTATTAGACACAACAGAGGAAATCATCAAACACAATCAGTGACAAATCAGAAAGCAGCATTTTGATTTTCTCCATATATATCAATAAAGTGTGAGCGCTGATGAGCGGGACTCCTCCTCCAGCGTGAAGAGACACTTCACTGAGGACAGACTCGTGTCAGTCAGAAGTCAGTGTGGAGATAAAGTCACACTAAACTTAAAGCAGATTGATACAGAAACACTGCAGCTTATATTCAGCATCAAACCTGAACCTGAACACAGCAGACACAAGCTCTGATCACTGACTTCTGTAAGTATGAACACTACAAACACTTACACAAACTTACTAGAACCAATTTCTCATGACTAATTTTAAAGAATTAATGGATTTTACTCAGATGTTCTTTTACTCTAACCAGGGAAACAATAAAAATATGATTACACCATAGTATAAACTATATTGTTGCTAATGATATTTTGATGAGTTTTTATTAAATTAAATATGTTCTGTTTTCATTAGGTTTAACTTTGAGATTAAAATAAGAGCAATAATCATGTGAGTTTAATACTGCGCTGCTGCATTTGTCCAGCAGATGGCAGCAAAACACTTCTTATTGTAAAGAGGAGCAGACAAGAGTCTTGTCTCTGTGTTGCTGCATGAGGAACTTCTCACCAGTGAAAGAATTACAGGACAGTCTCTATTATGTGAAATGTTAAAGTTAACAAAATAATAAATAAATTAGTATATAAATATACAAAAATAAACAAAACGTGGATTGTATTTTTCAACATTTATTTTTTATTTATACATTTCTTTCCATATTTATGTATTTTTATATATGTATTTATGCTACATTTGAAAAAATTTGAAAATATCTAAATGTTTACAAATACACATAAATAAAATGAAAGTGTGTCTAAATAAAAATAAAAAATGTGTAAAAATGCATTTATACATATTTAATGAAATATATAAATATAAATATCCCACCAAGGGTCGGATGATAGCTAACAGGATATATATATATATATATATATATATATATATATATATATATATATATATATATATATATAATTTATTTATTTATTTATTTGTTAGTTTGTTTATCAGATTAGTTTGAGTTTGAGTTTGAGAAGCACTTTATCTGAACGCAGTTATCGGAAAATAATAATTTATTCAGTCAATCAGATTTTGTTTTAAAATACTATTTTACAGTATCCAGGAAATAATTTAATATAGCTTTCAATCTCTTATAAAATCTGTATGCTCTTTAGAAATAATAATAATGGCTCAGTGATTTCTGTTGAATGGTTGGTATTTGTTTCTCAATGCAAAAGTGTCATTACAAAGTCAGATTCTATTTTTGGACCATATTACCTCAATTCCTTCCACAATTTGCTATTGAAATAATATTTATGATTATATTATCTGGCCACGTGTGTGGTCACTCCCTCAAAAAAATGTTATGTGATTTTTTTTTTTTTTTTTTTGGATGATAATTTTTTCTGGGTTAATGTTTTGTGTCAGTATATTTTTTTTAAACACTAAGAATCCAAAAAAGCTCTTCACTTTGTGGTTGCATCTTGTTTTAAACTTTCCATTTAACATAACATATATATATAAAAATTTTAATTAAAAAATTTATATCATCATCAAACAATGCATTAAAAATTAAAGGGCCAAACTGGGCTTCATGTAAGAACTGCAGTGAGTTTGTGAGTCGATTAAAAAGCTACAAATTATTTAAACCATAAAAATTTTAAATAAATGATTTGAATACTTGAACACTAAAAACAGATATATTTTATCTAAGTGTTTTTTTTATTAAGTATTTTAGGTCAGATTTCTCAGTTCAACAGTTAAGGTCCTTCTGGAAATGATGAGGACTGCTATAGTGTTTCACAGATAGACATCAGCAGTATTTAGTAACTTGCATTATTATTTGTGTCAAACATGATCTCATTGATTGAGAGGCGCTTTTTTCACCCAAATTCAGAAGCATGGTTTGAAAACTGTTTAATATGACATTTACACGGCCGTTCAACATTGTGATTATAGCCAAAACTAAATGTATGAAATTTTAAAAGAGAAAAAAATATAAATTTAGGAGAATCAATCAATTATGAATGATTTACTGTGTGAATGATATGTAATAATGCAATCCATAAAGGAGTAACTTTAATCTGATTATCAGCATTTTTAAAATGTAATATATTCTAATTATGAATACTTGTTTTTTTGGAATCTGATTACATTACTACTCAGCTCTGGAAAACATTTACTGTGTGTACCATGGTATTGTTTATACAATAAATGCCTTATAAAGTAATTATCATCACTTCACTTTTCTGGAAATTAGCCTGCTTAATATTTACCATCAGAAACGCTGACTCATTCAGAAATCACAAGTGTATTTTTTCATGATCTGATTTAAAATGAGCTTTCTTTTTTTATAATCTGCAAATCAACTTGATTTTTCATCAGCACAAAAAGAAAGATAGAATATAATGACCTGTCTACATATTTGTTTAGACACCAGAGAACCACACATTAATAAAAAAAAAAATTATATATATATATATATATATATATATATATATATACTACAGCTTATATATATATATATATATATATATATACTACAGCTTATATTCAGCATCAAACCTGAACCTGAACACAGCAGACACAAGCTCTGATCACTGACTTCTGTAAGTCTGAACACTTCAAACACTTACACAAACTTACTAGAACCAATTTCTCATGACTAATTTTAATGAATTAATGAATTTTACTCATATGTTCTTTTATTCTAACCAAGGAAACAATAAAAATATGATTACACCATAGTATAAACTATATTGTTGCTAATGCTATTTGATGAGTTTTTGTTAAATTAAATATCAACTTTCATTAGGTTAAACTTTGAGTATAAAATAAGAGCAATAATCATGTGAGTTTAATATTGCGCTGCTGCATTTGTCCAGCAGATGGCAGCAAAACACTTATTGTAAAGAGGAGCAGAAAAGAGTCGTGTCTCTGTGTTGCTGCATGAGGAACTTCTCACCAGTGAAAGAATTACAGGACAGCCTCTATTATGTGAAATGATGAAGTTAACAAAATAATAAATAAAGCAGTATATAAATATATAAAAATAAATAAAACGTGAAAAAAAGAGTCTTATTTTTCATTCTTTATGTATAATTGTATTTTTCAACATTTATTTTTTATTTATACATTTCTTTCCATATTTATGTATTTTTATATATGTATTTATGCTACATTTGAATTAATGTGAAAATATATACATGTCGACAAATACACATATAAATAAAATGAAAATGAATAAGTGTATAAATAAATAAAAAATGTGTAAAAATGCAATTATACATTGTTACGTCCCGTGACTCAAAAAGGGGACGCAACAAAAACTGGGACATAAGAAAGCCAATTCGTAAAAAAAAAACGTTTTATTTAGCTCAAACAAATATACCAAAACGTCTTAAGATAGTATTCAAAGTCAGTAATGGCATCCTAAAGATATGTGCGAGAATGTAATATCCTGTGGTGTGGTCTCGTGATGTGTGCAAAAAAGAAACATCAAACTATAACGAAAAACAATCAAGTTGGCCGCCCGCTCTTCTGCCATCAAGCTTGCTTCTTATAAAGAGGCAAGGGAAATTGGGGACAGGTGTCACGGATGCAACCAGGTTACGGGGGGCGGAGTCATCCGACGTCTACTGGAAAAAAGCCCAATGAATACCCAGGTCGTCACACTCCTCCCCTTAGAACAGGGATCTGTTAAGAATCCCTGCAAACAAACAAACAATTAAAACAAAAACAAACACCATACAGAAAAGAAAAAAAAATTAAGTACCAAAGACAGCAACCCGAGCCAAATTAGTGTTTTTTTTTTTTTTTACACCAACTTAAGCCTCATTCATAGGGGAACGTGACAGGGCGTCTGCCACAACGTTTTCAGACCCTCTAATGTGCTTAATATCAAGGCAATAAGCCTGAAGAAACAAAGACCAACGTATCAGCCTTTGGTTAGGACAGTGAAGAGAATTTAAAAACGTCAAGGGGTTGTGGTCTGTATAAATAACAACAGGTTGACTTGAGCCAACATAAATGTCAAAATGCTGTAACGCCCAAATCAACGCTAAAGCCTCCTTTTCCACCACGGAATAATTTAGCTGGTATGAGTTAAACTTGCGCGAAAAGAAGCTGACAGGCCGAACAACCCCCTGTTCATCAGACTGTTGGAGAACAGCTCCAGCTCCAACCTGACTTGCGTCAACCTGCAAAGAGAAGGACCTTTCAAAACAAGGAGCCGCAAGGACAGAAGACGAACACAATAGAGACTTAACATTTTCAAAAGCTAGCGCACAATTTGACGACCATATGAACTTTGTTTTGGTTTTCAAAAGATCGGTAAGTGGTGCAACAACTGACGAAAAGTTACAGCAAAAGGAACGATAATAACCCACTAAACCCAAAAACCGCATAAGCTCTCTTTTGGTAGTAGGCGCAGAGTATTCTTGAATAGCTTGAACTTTTGCATTTAATGGTCGAACTTCACCACTTCCGACCACTTTACCCAAGTATGTCACAGTGGCCCGAGCAAAATCACACTTGGCTAAATTCACAGTCAAGCTAGCTTCCGAAAGGCGCATCAAAACTGCATGCAGACGTTGTAAGTGCAAATCCCAACTGTCACTGAAGACAACCAGATCATCTAAATACACAGCACACCCCTCAAGGCCTGATACCACACGATTCATCAGGCGTTGAAAGGTGGCAGGAGCATTTCTAAGCCCAAAACTCATTACTTTGTAAGAGTAAAGACCTGATGGTGTAATGAAGGAAGAGATTTCTTGAGCTCGCCGAGTCAAGGGCACCTGCCAGTAACCTCTTAGCAGGTCAAGTTTAGTTACATACCTAGCTGAGCCTACCTGGTCAACACAATCGTCCACCCGAGGGAGTGGAAAACAATCAGGCTTTGTCACAGCGTTTACCTTTCGAAAGTCTGTACAAAACCTTACAGACCCATCAGGTTTTCCTACTAATAGACACGGAGAAGCCCAGTTGGAACACGAAGAAACTGCAATATCATTTTCTTGCATATACCTAATCTCTGCTTCCATCAAATCTCTTTTTTCTGGTGACACACGATAATAACGCTGTCTGACAGGGGAAGCATTACCCACATCAATATCATGCTCAACCCAATCTGTTCGAGACGGCGTATCTCCAAACAACCCAGGGAAACTCCGCAAAAGTGCACTCAACTCCGCCATCTGCGAAGGAGACAAGTGGACCAGATCATCGTTTAACCTTTCCAAAGACTCAGAATTATTTAAACGTCCACGTAAAATACCATCATCTGGTTCTTTACCCTCATTCTCCATTTGCCCGGAGCAAAACCCAGCTCCAACACCTGAAACAGCAAGGAGAGCAGAACAAACAGGGTTTACTTCCCCATTAGACTTCTCATAATATGGTTTCAGTAAATTCACATGATATAATTGAGTTAACTTTCTCCGAAACGGAGTGAAAATCTCATAATTTTCATCACTCAATTTACGCTTCACCACATACGGGCCTTCAAATTTTGCCTCAAAAGGAGAAGATGGCAAAAGACGTGACACAAGAACTTGGTCTCCTGGCTCAAAAACACGACATTCCACCTGGCGATCATACAACCGTTTCATGCCTGCCTGTTGTTTTTTTTGTTGAACTCTGGCCAATGCTCTAGCCTCAATTAACCTCTGTCTAAACCCATAAACGTACGACAACAGATTTTTCGGTGAGTCAGAAATTTTGACGGAACTTTGTAACACTCCCACAAGCCCACGAACTTTATGACCGAAAACTAAATCATTGGGACTAAACCCAGTGCTTTCGTGCACAACCCCACGTGCAGCCAGTAGTAACCAGGGCAAACCCTCCTCCCAATCTCTATCCAACTGCACACAATAAGCACGAAGAAGAGACTTCAACGTTTGATGAAATCTCTCCAACGCTCCCTGGCTTTGCGGATGATGCACACTAGCAAGATTATGTTTGATTTTAAGCTGTTTTAAAACCTGTTGGAAGAGATGAGAGGTAAGGTTAGTACCCTGATCACTTTGAATGATTTTAGGAATGCCAAAAAATGACATGAATTGTGACAAAGCTCTTACAATTGATCGCGATGTAATTGTTCGCAATGGATAGGCTGAAGGAAAACGTGTAGCCAAACACATGACCGTAAGCAAATATTTGCTTCCCGATTTTGAAGGTGGCATAGGGCCCACGCAATCAACTATGAGATGTTCAAAGGGATTACAATCAGCAGAAATCGGATGTAATGGAACTGGTTTCAGTTTTTGATTTGGCTTACTGGTTACCTGACAAACGTGACATGACCGTATATAGGTTGAAATATTGCTCTTTAAATGTGGCCAAAAAAAATACTGCAAAACACGATCATAGGTCTTACGCACCCCAGAATGCCCCGACTTTTCGTGTGCAACCTCCAACACGCCACGCCGAAATTTTGTGGGAACCACTACCTGAACAATAGGATCTCCCACAAAATTCTCACCATGAGGACTCCATTTCCTCAACAATAACCCATCTTGTACAAAATAGCCTCTAGTCTTATCTGATACATCGCCATCCTGAAGTGCAGAGGTAAACAGCTCATCCAAAGTGGAATCTAACCGTTGTTCTTTACTCAGGTCATCTGCAGACAGAGGAAAAGGCAGAGAAGACAAATCAGGTACAGGCAAAAAAATGTGCTGTGCCTTTAGCTCACTTCTTTCTTGAGGCTTCAAATGCTCCATACTTTTAGCCATAGCGCGAGTTACAACACCCACAGGGTCTACCACCATTTCGTACTCACTCAACTCTCCACTAGATGAAACCATAGGAGACGGAGACGCATTTGGCCACACCTTATCTCCTGCTAATTTGTTTCCCAAGATAAGGTGTACACCCTCAATTGGTAAAGCAGGACGCAAACCCACTACTACTTCCCCAGTCACTAAGTCAGAGTGAAGCTTAACCTTATGAAGAGGAACTGTTAATGTATTTAAGCCCATACCTCGAACTAAAACACTATTACCAGTTTCAGATTGCACTGAAAACGGCAAAATGGAATCTAAAATGAAAGAATCCATAGCACCTGTGTCACGTAGAATTCTGACAGGAACTTCAACTCCATCTGACAATGACACTCGACCTTCTGTAATAAAAGGAGCATAAGTGGACAAATAATCATTAAACAGTTTATCGTCAGACTCAGCCCCACTAGAATGAACAGAATTTGCCACTGCAGCAGGCTTAAACTTATTTACGTCAATCTGTTTATTTTTCTCTTTAAGTATAGGGCAGTCCCCTTTCCAATGGCCTTTTCCCCGACAGTAATTACATATTTTAGACGAATCAAACTTCCCTGAAGAAAAGTATCCACCCTGAGAACCAGCATATGTAACACGATTCGCGGCAACTTCACGTGTTCTCCAATCAGCAGCAGTGTTTTTATGAGTGAGCACAAAGTCATCAGCCAACAATGCTGCCGCCTCAGGAGACTCAATTTTGTGCTCACTGATATACATCGCAATCGGATCAGAAACGGAAAGTTTAAACTGTTCAACTATAATCAATTCCAGCAGTTCCTCAAATGTTTTGGCCTTTAGCGATGCACACCAACGAGTAACATGTCGTCTTAAATCTTGCACAAACTCCAAATGAGTCTGTCCTTGCTCCTTTTTACAAGACCTAAAACGTTGTCGATATGTTTCTGGTACACACTCATATGCTTTCAAAACTGCGAATTTAACGGTTTCATAATCTCTACAGTCATCTGTACTCAAAGCAGCAAAAGCTAACTGAGCCTTACCGACCAATACACTCTGTAGTAACAGAACACAATCGGTTTTAGACCAACCTTGTAACACCGCAACACGTTCAAACATAGTAAAGAAAACATCCGGATCAACCTCATTAAATTTAGGAACAAGTTTTAAGCTTTGATTCAGTGGAAACTTCTCACTCTGACCAACAATTGACCCAACGTCACCAACTTTACCTTCTTCAATGAGCTTCAGTTTTAAATACTGCAAGTCCATCCTTGCTTTATCCAATTCTATTTTATCACGCTCCGATTTCTGCTTTATTTTCTCATGTTCCATTTGTAACAATAATAACTCTTTTTGCTGGTCAAAAGTTAAAGCAGACTGTGTAGTCAAACTTTTTACATGCTGGTCACTTTCACTCATTTCAGCTGTCAGAACTTTCTTATCAACCAGTTTATTCCTCAGCTCAGTTTTAATACTACTTTCTTTTATTCTCTTATCGCTAAGTTTTACTTCATAATATTCAGCGATTTTCAAAAGTTGTTCTTTTGTACACTTATTTAACAACACGTACGACGGCGATTCAACAAACTGGTCAATATCAGCCATAAGCAAATAAACCACAGACTGAAAGTATTCAAATGTGCAATCAAATACTTGGAAATTAGCCCACTATCTAACTCCCAAAAATCTACCTACTTAACTAAAACCTAAATCTTCATGTGGATACTGGCGGGGGGAAATTAAGCACACAAGCCCAGTGGGTGGAACTGCAACTGGTTAAACCAGCGACAATTCTCAACACCATGGAAATGCTCCCGAGACAACCGCTACTACCCGCGTTCACCACAACTCTACAAAAAATAACAAAACCCGATATGTTTCAAAGGAAACACACCGCTAAACCTACCAGGGATAAATTCCAAGTCAAAACAAACACTATTGCACAAAAGAAACTTACCAGTCGGAGGATTCAAACGACGACCAAACAAATTGCTACACCAAACGCTTTCAGATGTCCCAAAGCAGCTATCATGACATAATTATTCAAATTGGGATCCCCCAAACGTCACGACCAAATAATTTCCAATCCCCTTTAAAGGAATAGAAAACAACAAAACAATCCAAATAATCAAACATATTCAACTAAGGCATAGAATTAGCCTAAGAACGGACGAGCCCCCATTTGTTACGTCCCGTGACTCAAAAAGGGGACGCAACAAAAACTGGGACATAAGAAAGCCAATTCGTAAAAAAAAACGTTTTATTTAGCTCAAACAAATATACCAAAACGTCTTAAGATAGTATTCAAAGTCAGTAATGGCATCCTAAAGATATGTGCGAGAATGTAATATCCTGTGGTGTGGTCTCGTGATGTGTGCAAAAAAGAAACATCAAACTATAACGAAAAACAATCAAGTTGGCCGCCCGCTCTTCTGCCATCAAGCTTGCTTCTTATAAAGAGGCAAGGGAAATTGGGCACAGGTGTCACGGATGCAACCAGGTTACGGGGGGCGGAGTCATCCGACGTCTACTGGAAAAAAGCCCAATGAATACCCAGGTCGTCACATACATATTTAATGAAAATAGAAATATTTGTTTTTACATATCTTTGTAGATGTATTTATTAGATTAGATTAGTTTCAGATGGTGAGCAATCATTAAAATTGCTTAGGAGCATTTTCTGGTGTGCGGACTCATTGTTTACCTTTGCAACTCTGCCCAGCACCCAGTTTTAAGGTTTAGGATGTGCGTGCTGTACCTTTGAATATTAGTTTCAGGTCAGGCCTGGAGAACAGAGGAGCGAGGAAAAGAAGAAGCATCAGTTTGAGTATTGAGAATCACTTTATCTGAACGCAGTTATCGGATAATAATAATTTATTCAGTCAATCAGATTTTGTTTTGAAATACTATTTTACAGTATCCAGGAAATAATTTAATATAGCTTTCAATCTCTTAGAAAATGTGTATGCTCTTTAGAAACAATAATAATGGCTCAGTGATTTCTGTTGAATGGTTGGTATTTGTTTCTCAATGCAAAAGTGTTATTACAAAGTCAGATTCTATTTTTTTACCATATTACCTCAATTCCTTCCACTATTGAAATAATATTTATGATTAAATTATCTGGCCACATGTGTGGTCACTCCCTTAAAAAATGTTAAGTGATTTTTCTTTGTATGATAATAATTTTTTGGGTTAATATTTTATGTGTCAGTGTTTTTTTTTTAAACACTAAAAATCCAAAAAAGCTCTTCACGTTGTGGTTTCATCACATTCTCG
This sequence comes from Carassius gibelio, assembly GCF_023724105.1. Lineage (NCBI taxonomy): Eukaryota > Metazoa > Chordata > Actinopteri > Cypriniformes > Cyprinidae > Carassius > Carassius gibelio. Next base: position 21,404,877 of record NC_068399.1, on the reverse strand, counting down.
GGTGTTTTAATTTAAATACTTAGATAACTTTATCTAACTTGTTTTAAACTTTCCATTTAACATACCATATATATATATATATATATATATATATATATATATATATATATATATATATATATATATATATATTGTGTTAACTTTCACCTGGGCCCTCGGTGGGACGCTTATGTTTACTTCACTATGTTACAATTTAAACCCTTATCGAATCATGACAAACTATATATCCTTGGAAAGGTCTAAGACTGCTTAATAGATATTTTAACAATCTTTTTTGTTATGACCTTTGTCACAAAAAGTATTCTTTGTTGCCTTTTTCTGTATCACACTAAATCATCAGAAGTTATATATCACTTGAAAACTTAAAATCTCAAAATTCATCCTTTGAAAGCCATTTTAAATTTAAACATGAAAACTTGGAGGCTCGAGTGACAGTTAACAGGTTAAATATATACAAAAGAACGAAAAATTATTTAAAAAAATGTATATCATCATCATACAATGCATTAAAAATGACATAATTCAGGGTTTCCCAAACTGGGCTTAATGTTAGAACTGCAGTGAGTTGATTAAAAAGCTACAAATTATTTAAACCATAAAAATGTAAAATCAATTATTTGAACACTTAAACACTAAAAACAGACATATTTTATCTAAGTTTTTTTTTATAAAGTCTTTCAGGTCAGATTTCTCAATTCAACAGTTAAGGTCCTTCTGGAAATGATGAGGACTGCTATAGTGTTTCACAGATAGACATCAGCAGTATTTAGTAACTTACATTATTATTTGTGTCAAACATGATCTCATTGATTGAGAGGCGCTTTTTTCACCCAAATTCAGAAGCATGATTTGAAAACTGATTAACACGACATTTACACGACTGTTCAGTGTTGTGATTATAGCCAAAACTAAATGAGACACAAAGTAGGATTCTAGAGAGTAAATTTTAAAAGAGAGAGAGAGAGAGAGAGATAAAAAAGATGAATTTGGGAGAATCAATCAATTATAAATGATTTACTACCATTGTATGAATAATATGTAATAATGTAATCCATAAAAGAGTAACTTTAATCTGATTACGAACATTTCTTAAATTTAATATACTCACTATTCACTATTATTAATACTTGTTTTTTGGAATCTGATTACATTACTACCCAGCTTTAGAAAACATTTACTGTGTGTACCGTGGTACTGTTCATAAAATAAATGCCATATAAAGTAATTATCATCCCTTTATTTTTCTGGAAATTATCCTACTTAATATTTACCATCAGAAACGCACTCATTCAGAAATCGCAAGTTTTCATGATCTGATTTAAATGAGCTTTCATTTAAAAAAAAATAAAAATAAAATCTGAAAATCAACTTTCTTTTTCATCAGCACAAAAAGAAAATAGAATATCATGACCTGGCCACACATTTGTTTAGACACCAGAGAACCACAGATTAATAAAAAATAATCAGAAACATTGATTAAAAATATATATATATATTTATATTCTGTATTTCTTTATTGCATTTAAATGTTGTTATTTTTGTTATAAGAAAAAAGTTATTAAACCTGTTATACTGTATTTTGACCAAAATTTAAATTTCAATACCATTAAAATAGCGTATACTGTGATAAAAGCATGAGAAATTAATCGCAACAGGAACATTTGATACTGGCATATCCCTGAGAAATATTTTAAACGTGTTACAGATCTTTGAATTACACATATATAACACAGTACTTCTACAGTAAAATATAGCATATAAAAGTAGTTTATAAGTAAAATATATAAGCCAAGCAGACAAGCAATATGCATAATTTATTTATTAGTTCATAACACGCCTGTCCACATAAGATAATAATAGTTGATCGTTGATAGTTGATTTTTATTTATTTTCTTTCTATTGTGAAAGTTACTTATCGCATCCAAAATATTTTTTTTTCAGCATTATCTGCTCATGAACTCAGTACTTTCTGTGGTGAAGCTGAGGACTGTTACATCACTGATGGTCATTGTGTTTATATTTAGGATGTTTTGATTGTCACTGTGTTTGTGCTTTATAATGTAAGATCATATTTGACTTCAGAGAACATGTAATCTCTTATTAACATACAAAAACTTGTCTTTTTTTTCTATTAACAAGGCCAAAAAATCCAACAAAATCTACAAAGGCATAACAGATTTAATACAAAAATAGGAAAAAATATAAAATCCTGAGATTGGACATATCAATAACAATATCGATATATCAATAACTCAGCATTAGTTCAGATGTGTTGAACTGAAGCAGTGGATGACATCATTGAGCCAAATGATCCCGGTTCTTTGTTTGACTCCTCCTCCACATCATCATAATCTGTTATTTAAAAAAAACAAATCTTAAATCATGTCAAATACTGTAACTGAATAAATATTTGAAGTCTAAACAACTGGAAAAATATAAAAATATTAAATTTAAATAAAGTATAATATGAGAACAAAAGTGTTATAGTAACTTACTCAACAGGTTTGTCACATCTTCACTGACACTCATGACATCATCATACTCCTCCTGAACTCTCTCTGATCAAAAATGACATAAAAACATTTCTTATCAGTTTATAAAACCCTTTATCACATTTAAAGGATCCATTTTCAGTAACTTGATTAAATGAAGTGAATATCTAATACTCATCAAAACATGAAAAATGTAGCTCTGTGCATCTCACCTGTTTCCCCTTGAGAGATCCGTCTATTAATGATGACATCATCATAGTTCTCTGAGTACTTTAAAATATTATCTGTAACAATCTGGATTTTAAATATTATATATATTTTAACTGATAAAAAAGTAAAACACCTTTTCTGATATCAGAGTTTAGTCCGCTTGTCATGACATCATCATAGCTCTCAGGGGTGTCTTCTACAAATTCACACATTCATTCAAGATTCAAGATTCAAGATTTTTATTCGTCACATACAAAATTATATATAGCATATATAACCAGCAGTGAAATGTGAGTCAGGTCCGCTCCATGGACAGTGCAATTATTAAAGAAAACAACACAGATGAAAATATACATAAATAAAGCTATGTAAGAATGAAATAAAAGTAAACAATAAAAATATAAGAATAAAATATAAAAAATGTATATTGTAGAATTAAATATAGAAAGCAAAAATAATGTGCATGAATGTAAACTGTACTCTTAAATATTAAGATGTACAGGGATATACAATGTGCATATATGCATTTTACTGTAGTCTTAACACTGTCAGCGTGTCTATGTGAGGTAGTGAATATAGTAAAAAGATAAAGTGAACATTAAGTGGAGGCATGAGGATGTTAAGAAGCTGGTTTAGAGTTTAAGAGCCTGATGGCCTGGGGGAAGAAACTCCTCCTGAGTCTCTCAGTTTTTGCCATCAGGCAACGGAAGCGCTTACCAGATGGCAGCAAAGTGAAAATATGATTACTGGGGTGGGTGGAGTCTTTGATGATTTTTGCAGCTCTACTTCTGCAGCATTTGAGGTAGATGTCCTGCAGAGAGGGGAGAGCAGACACTGAAATGCGCTCAGCTAAGCGCACAACTCTCTGCAGGGCTTTGCAGTCTTGACTGGAGCTGTTCCCATACCACACTGAGATACACTGAGTCAATACACTTTCTATAGCCCCAGAATAGAAAGTTTTCAGGATTGCTGGTGAGACCCTGAATTTCCTCAGCTGTCGCAGATGGTACAGTTTTTGCCTGGCTTTATTAACCTGTGTTTGAATGTAAGTAGTCCAAGTCAGGTCCTTCGAGATGTTTACACCAAGGTACTTGAAGCTGCTCACCCTCTCCACAGGTGACCCGCTGATCATAAGAGGAGTATGCTGCTGCTGTCTCTTCCTGAAGTCCACAATCAGTTCTTTAGTTTTGCTCACATTCAGAGAGAGACAGTTGTCCTGGCACCATGATGTCAATTTCTCTATCTCATCCAAGTATGCGGTCTCATTATTGTTGTGAATGAGGCCCAGAACCACAGTATCATCAGCAAATTTGATAATGGATGTGGAGCTGTGGGAAGACACGCAGTCATGTGTGTAGAGAGAGTAGAGCAGGGGACTCAGGACACAGCCCTGCGGGGCTCCTACGTTCAGGGTGATGGAGCTGGAGGTGTACTGGCCTAGTTTCACCAATTGAGGTCTGCCGGTGAGGAAATCAAGGATCCAGTCGCAGAGTGAAGAATTCAGTCCGAGGTCTATGAGTTTGGAAGCTAGCTTTATGGGGACTATAGTATTAAAAGCTGAGCTATAGTCAATAAATAGCAGCCTTACATAGTTCCTGTTATTGCTGTCGATGTGTGTGAGAGAAGAGTGCAGGATGTGAGAGATGGCATCATCTATGGATCTGTTTGGGCGATAAGCAAACTGAAGAGGGTCCAAAGTATCCGGGATGGAGGAGCAGATGACGTTTTTAACCAGTCCCTCAAAGACCTTCATGACTATTGATGTGAGGGCAACTGGACGATAGTCATTCAGACAAGAGGGTTTGTTGTTTTTAGGCACAGGGATGATGACCGATTTTTTGAATGAGGTTGGAACCACCGATGTAGTAAGAGACTCGTTAAAAATGGATGTAAACAAACCAGCGAGCTGATCAGCGCAGGACCGCAGAACACGGCCAGAAATCCCATCAGGTCCAGCTGCTTTCCTTACATTCACTCGCTTTAGTGCCCTCCGAACCTCGTCCTCCGACACGGTGATCACATGATGATTGCTGATCTGATGCTGCTTCCTGACACGCTGATCGGCAGACTCGCACTGCTTCGATTGCTTTCAAAGCGGCCGTAGAAAGTGTTTAGCTCGTCAGCCAGCGATGGATCTGCTCTCACCTCTGCAGAGGATTTATTTCTAAAGTCACAGATGGTCCTTAGTCCTTGCCACATGTGTCGGGAGTCATTTAGCTGGAAATGTGACTCTATGCGTTCCCTGTGTCTGTGTTTGGCGGCTCTTACTGCACGCCGGAGAGCATAGCACGATGCTTTGTACTCGCTCATGTTTCCCAACAGAAGACCGTCGTTGTAAGCAGCAGAGCGTTTGTTTACTGCTGCACGGATTGATCTGTCCACCCATGGTTTCTGATTTGAGAATGTCCTTATAGTTATTGTATCTGTAGCTTGTTCGGCTAGCGTGTTTACAAAGCTTAACGCTACATCCGTGAACTCGCTGACGTCAGATGAACTTGCGCGAAACATGTCCCAGTCTACGTCATCAAGAGCCGCCTGTTACAGGTGGCTCTTGATGACGTAGACTGGGACTAAGGACCATCGTTACGTTGCTTCTGATTGGTCGGACCATCGCGTCACCACCCTCTGCACCGGGGGATCTTGAACGAGCCGTTGTTTATATTCCGGTGTGAGGAAAATGGCGGCATGGTCCGATTTGCCGAAAGCCGGTAGTGAGCGTGCTTTGTGGGCATTCTTAAACTGAGTGTAGCAATGATCCAGTGTATTCGGTCCTCTGGTTGGACAGGATACATGTTGATAAAAATTAGGCATGACTTGCCTGAGTTTGGCTTTGTTAAAGTCCCCAGCAATGATAATAGCAGCGTCAGGATGTTTGCTGATGTTGCCGCTGAGCGCATCGTGAAGCTCAGACAAAGCCAAGCCAGTGTCTGCTTGTGGAGGGATGTAAACAGCAGTTATGATGATCGATGAAAACTCCCGAGGCAGATAGAATGGGCGGCAAATAATGGATAAATGTTCCAGATGAGGCGAGCAGGAGCGCGACAGAGTGGAGATATTCCTGGGGTCACACCATTTCTTGTTAATCATGAAACAAACTCCTCCGCCTTTGGATTTGCCGGCCTCGGCTGTCCTGTCCATCAGTAAAACAGAGAAGTTTTCAGACGGCGTTACAGCAGCATACGGGACCAAGGGCGTGAGCCACGTTTCAGACAAACAAAGGATGTTACAGTCCCTAATGTCCCGTTGGAAACTTATCCTGGCTCTAAGATCGTCCATCTTATTCTCCAGAGACTGGACATTGGCGAGCAAAATGCTCGGTAAAGGAGGGCTGTGTGCTCTTTTCCTCAGTCTGTTGCGAATCCCAGCATGTTTCCCGCGGTGTTTCTTGTTCCGTCGCCTCGGGTGGTTATTCAGGTGGCCATTGTTCATCTCAGCGATCCGGAGAATCTCAGATGGCCACGATGGGTTGGAGGATAAAGTGTCCTGAAACAGGTCAGTGAAGCAGTGTCCAATGTCCAAAAGTGTTTCCTTTTCATATATGATCAGTGCAGAGGTAATGTGTGTAAAAAGAGAAAGCAAAAGTATGGAATAAAATCACTTTCAAAAATAATCATACGTAATTCAAAACATTTGTGTGTAATTTTAATATACTCGTGCGTAATTTAAAACTATTGTACATAATTCTGTTTTTTGTCAGAGTTGGATTCCAAAATCTACGGCCACGACGGTTTACAGATACGCGAGTTTGTGTGTTTTTTAGAGTACAACTCTAAAATGTACGACTGTGACAGTTTACAGACACGGCGCTTGTTTTCACAATAGCTCTGTTACACACACGACATGCGAATTACGACAACGAAATGCAGTGTGCGAAACGGCTGTCAAAAATACGTCATCAAGGTCACAGGCATTACTATCCGAGGGAAGATGAATCGATTCAACGAAGAGTCATACTCTTAATCGCTATTGGCCTATAGATTCATAGAAAGCGATAAATTAAACACATAATCCTAAAAAAAAAAAAAAAAAAATTAATTTATCCAATGTAAAAACAGCGTTAATGATGTAAATAATATTGTTTTAAATTAAACTAAACTTCGAAAGTACCTTCAAAACGGCTTACTGACGTAATCACCACCGCACGTTTAGGTCTTAGTTTATCAATAATCAAATACAGATTACAATTATTTTTTATAATACAAACGTCTCTTAACATGGTTAGTCGCACTTGATGTTCTTAAGTTAAAGTAATTTAAAGTCAGCTGTATTTGTTAACATTAGTGAACTAAGAAGAACAAACAACGTACAGCTGTATTTTTATAAATTAACAAAGTTTAATAAATACTGTATCAAATGCATTGCTCATAGTTAATGTTAGTTAATACATCATTCAACAAATTAAACTTTATTGTAAAGTGTTACACTAGAAAACTAGGTTTTGCCTGATAGAGAAAAATGAGTAAGAAAAAAAAAAAAAACTAATAAATTTAAAAATTAGTCAGAAGAGTTTAGTAACCTTGTTTTAAGTGACATTAACCAATTAAGCAAACAGACACAGGTTTATCCACTAAAACATTTATTTAGCTTTCAGTTTCATTCACCAATTCAAGTAAAAAGATAGATAGATAGATAGATAGATAGATAGATAGATAGATAGATAGATAGATAGATAGATAGACCACTCATTCATTCATTCATTCTGTAGTAGCAGTCCATAGAACAGAATCCAGCAAACTCTTTGTCTGAATAGAAAGCTGTGAAGATCCCTTCTTTCCAAGACCACAGTATCTACAGCATCACACATCTGCTGAGCTCCAGCTCCACTCTGTGTCTTCCTCACATCTGGACTGACAGACTTCCAGTCAACCATACCTACACGAGAGAAAAACAAATGTTGAGAGATTCAAACAAGAAGTAACCAATAAGTAGAATAAAATATCCAATAAAAAAAAAGAAGCGCAAGAGTCTGAGACTGCAAGTCTGCAGCCAGACCCTTCTCCATTATATTACCATAATAATTTAGGTAATAATTTTCAGCTCAAGGACAAGACGTCAGAATAAACTGTAAAACCAGCAGTAGAGTGTGTAATGGTGATGACTTAGCCTGGTACTTACAGAAACCTGGAGAAGCTCCTAAACTCCTCATATATGATGCAACGAACCGTTACACTGGAACTCCTTCTAGATTCAGTGGCAGTGGATCTAACAGTGATTTCACTCTCACCATCAGTGGAGTCCAGACTGAAGATACAGTAACTTATAATACAACTGTACTACTGACTATTCACTGAGTAACAAAAGCACATATGCTTCCTGTGCATGGTTTCTAAAAGAATGGAATCAGAAAAAAGTTGACTGGCACTCATCTATACCACAGGTTATACTAATATTTACATTTACATTTATTCATTTAGCAGACGCTTTTATTCAAATCGACTTACAGATGAGGACAGAGTTGAAGCCATCAAAAAAAACAAAAAGAGCAATGATATATAAGAGCTTTAACAAGTCTCAGTTAGCTTAACACATTACACGTAGCAAGGGCTTTTAAATAATATAATAAATAAAAAGAAAACAGATAGAATAGAAAAAAGAATAGAGTAAGCTATTTGGTTCATGTGCATGTACAACTCCAACATGTTGGGTCAACTTCAAAAGAGTGAATGTCCTTCGAGTGCACTTTGTGCAATGGTTAAGTCAAAGCATGATGATCTAATACAAGAGGCTAATCATTCAGAGTAAAGTTACTGGCAGTGCTTGTCTCCATCTTCTAATGTTGACAATGTCCCTCTGAAGGAAAGTCAGTGTCTTTCTCATGTGTGGTGGATATGCAATGTTGAAAGCAGAATACATCCAGAAGGCTGTTATGAAGGCTTCATCAAGGCTGGTGCACTGACACTCATCTGTTCCATCTTCTGTCACCACACTGAGCCCTCGAACTATGATTGACATTTTACAGTCAGTATCCATCAGGTGTACGGTAGGAAAGGTGTAGCCGGGTCCACCTTTCATAAAATAAATGAATAAAAAGAATAATAACAACAACAATAATAATAATAATAATAACAAGAAGAAAAAAAAGAAAACACTTTTCAGATTCATCAGATTCTGTTGCATTCTCTTTGGCTCAGACAGTGTAGCTACATACAGTGCAGAACTGCAGAAACAATCAGAAGCTAATGTATATAAGCTTCACAATATACAGTGCATTTCATGTTCTTGTCTAGACTGATAAATCTTACATTGTTTTCTAAAACTATTGCTTTAAATTTTTAACAGATGGGCTAAAAAGGTACAGAAGAATAAAATATTACCTGAAAATATGTGAAACATGATATTTTACAGTTGATGAGTTTTTTTTTCTTTAATATACTCACTCCAGCAGGTGTCCTGAAGTATGTGTATTTTTTGAGTACATCCTCCTCCAGAGATTCCTTCAATGCTTTCTCAGCGTCTCCAGGAGAATGTTCCTGTCGTGTGCTCTTTGACAGCCATGTGTCTGGATGTGTTTCACTTTATAACACATTCACATGAGCCTCAACAGATATTGAATCCTCCCCAACACAAGTTTCCTTCATCAGAACAACAGAAACAGATCATGCTTAGACCGTGACATATATGAAAAACAACTAAATACTTACTGAACAAGGTGCTTTAGATATAAAAAATAATAAAAACATTGAACTGCATAAACATTAAGATGATGGTCAGGCAGTGAAGAAGTGGAGTACATACAAAAAAGATTTAAATATCTGTAGTACATTATCTTCCTTACATTAACCTGCACTAAGTGAAAATGTAAAATTGATTAACAGTGCAAAAATAAATTATGCATATGTCAGTGTGCTTACATATTCTACAATAACCTGCAAGTGGAGCTCGTTCTGCTTTACATTTCAGGTGTAGGGATGTGTCAGATGTGCTTAAAACACAAACTTGACTGATTGTCATTTTCCAGCAAATAAAGATTACAACATCTTGTTACTACAATATTGTGTGTGATTATGTTGATAGAGATAAATCAATGGTTTAAAAACAATTTAACTTACACAGTCATTTCTTTCTGTATTTATGTGCTAATTTGCATAAATACCACAACAGATCTAAACATTGGGTATAGCCAGGTGAAAATGTCTTGTTCGATCTTGTTGATAACAGTAAAATACTTAATATTAAGGTCTGAATGGAACCAGTTTAGGCTACCCATGAGCATTAATAAAGAGAGGCAGGAAGAAGTACTTTAGAAACCAGCCTTTATTAGTTTGGTCCGTGGGACTGTTTCATGAAATTTACTTTTTATTTTGCCTACTTTTTGTCTTCTGCATTCTCCTTACTATTGTCTCATGTTCTTGCCTCAGACTCGTCCCCCAGAAACAGCCCCAAATATAATCTTTTAAAAATTAATAAAGGAACCAGCCAAGTAGGAACCAAAGTACTTCTTCCTGACTCTCTGTATTGATGCTCATGGGTAGCCTAAATGGGTTCCACTCAGATCTTAATATTAAGCATTTTACTGTTATTTGTCAACAAAATTTAACAAGACATTTTCACCTGGCTAGACCCAATGTTTAGATCTGTTGTGGTATTTATGCAAATTAGCACATATTTAATTAGACTATGCACCATTTGTCCATGTTAACAAACGATTACTATCTCTGTAATATTGATACTCTCTGTTATTAGTTATAACTAACGTTAACCCTTAAACACAGGGGTCGTCAAGTTCGGTCCTGGAGGGCCCGTGTCCTTCAGAGATTAGCTCCGACCTCATGACAGCCTGGAACAAGTTTGATGACCCCAGCTTAAACATGTCAGATTAAAAAAAATAATAGTTATTATTAACTTACCTGAGACGAGGTGTGAGCGCTTGGCTGTTGATCCGCCAGTTCGGCGCCAGTGGTTTAAAACTTTGGTAAGGCGCATGCGCACTTCGTTGAATCGATTCATCTTCCCTCGGATAGTAATGCCTGTGACCTTAATGACGTATTTTTGACAGCCGTTTCGCACACTGCATTTCGTTGTCGTAATTCGCATGTCGTGTGTGTAACAGAGCTATTGTGAAAAAAAGCGCCGTGTCTGTAAACTGTCACAGTCGTACATTTTAGAGTTGTACTCTAAAAAACACACAAACTCGCGTATCTGTAAACTGTCGTGGCCGTAGATTTTGGAATCCAACTCTGACAAAAAACAGAATTACGTACAATAGTTTTAAATTACGCACGAGTATATTAAAATTACACACAAATGTTTTGAATTACGTGCGATTATTTTTGAAAGTGATTTTATTCCATACAAAAGTAGGTAAAAAAGTAAATAAAAACATAATCTAAGCGGACCGACCTGGACGGCGACCAGACTCGGCGGCGCCATCTTGCTTGCATTGCTTGCATTCATCAGTCTCACTTTTATTTAATTCAGTAAAAAAAAAAAATCTAACTTAAATGTACAGTAATATTTTAAATTAAAGTATATTCTATGCTGTTGTAGAGTAAGAGAGTGACACCTGTCTCACGATCTGGTTTTAGTCCATCAGTGATGACATCATCATAGTATCCAGGTGTGATTTCCTTCACCATCTCTTCTGCATCAACACACAATATGTTTGGATACAAAACCAAAATATGTTCTTTTGGCAGATCGAGAATTTATTAATCATTTGTTGATGAATCATGTGATCAATTAAAAACGTCTCTGACCTTTTAGGCCACTGTCATTAGTGACATCATCATAATATGCAGTCTTGAAATCTTTTGCTAAAAAAGGAGAACAGACTGTTAATATATAAGCAAACTGCAGTATTTAAATAATATTGGGTCAATAATCAAATATGCAAAAGAATTGGTTCACTTCACTTAATTATAAATATATATGTATATATATATATATATATATATATATATATATATGTGTGTATGTGGATCATCTCTCGAACCTGAGAGAAGCTCATCAGCATCTTCATACCCAGAATGCAGTTCTTCAGAGATCAGACCCCCTGATAAAGAAGAGCAGAGCAGTCAGAAACATGTTCATCATTACAAACAAACTGAATTCTCATTATCTTTTGATCATAAAGAAGACTACTGAAATAGTATTCACATTTTAAAAGGATTATAGGCAGAAATCCCTTTTTCAACCTGTTAGTAAACACACAAGTATCCTCACATGAATCTATTCCTCACTGCGTTCCAGAAATAGACACACACCTGCACCTACACTTAGTGTAACATATGAACACTTCCTTATGACAATCTAAAAAAAAAATCACAGGAAGAGATACTCTATTTCTCTCTCTCTCTCTCACACACACACACACACACACACACACACACACACACATAAATATGCACCTGCAGCTCTGTGGTTTTCTGTCAGGAATACTGTGGTTTGAAGCAGGAGGTTTAACAGGACTAATAATAGATGAGCATCAACTGTCTGACAGACTCTTATTAATGCTATTAAATGAGATTGATGGCTCATGTCTCACCCCTCTGAGTGAAGAGACTGTGTCTGTTAGTGGATCTATGCTGAATCTCCTCATAAACGGCTTCAGTCGTTGTCCTGTGTCTCCTCTTAGAGAGAGCTGTGAGTGTAGACAGACAAACCTGCTGTCAGTTCACAACACATGACTGATCACACACTGAATAAGACACAATATGACAGTCTCTGGATCACTCCTACCTCTCCTCATCACTCTGTTCTGCTGAATCAGTATAAGCAGTGGCACTAAGAGCAGTAAGAGCACAACTCCCAGAACAATCACAAGCACTGGGGGGACGGATAGAGTTTGTGGAGGAGAGACTGATGTTAAGCGCACTGGAGGAGAAACTGAAGGAGAAGAGGACACTGACAAATCTGACAAATCTGGCAAAACTGTCAAACACATTAACAATCATGCGATTGTTTTATTTAAATACACAAATTACTAAAATTATCAAAAGAATTCTGTGACCTGCACAGGTGAGTCCAGCGTGCTCTTTCTTGGAGCAGTCAGTGTGGTTTTTCAGGGAGAGAGGACAGTCCCACAGGTGAATCTCATTCCCTCTGCACTCGACTCTGTTCATCCACACAACACCTTCACCAGCACCAAAGACTGAATTCCCATCAGCCCTCAGTGCTGCTCCACAACCCAGCTGCCTGCAGACCACCTGAGCATCGCTGATGTCCCACTGATCATCACAGACTGAGCCCCACACAGCGTTATGATACACCTCCAGCCTCCCAGAGCACCGGCCCTTACCTCCACTCAGTCTGAAACACACACATCAACCAGCACTGAGCAGCTTCAGCACAACATAACACACAGTGAAACTGAAAATGGAGTTGGTTAAATATGTAAAATATTTTAAACTGATTTTAAATGCAAATAATCCAGTGCACAGATAAATATATATATATATATATATATATATATAAAAAGGCAAATAGAGGCTTGCACAAAGACACATCAACTAATGTATTATCAGGAATCTTACTTGAACACTGTCTCTGGTGAGGAGATGCTGAAAATGTCAGATGACTCCGAGGAGACTCATCACTCTCCTTCACTGAAATAAAACATTAAACAATCACAAATAATCTTCCCACCTTCTCTGTTTAGTCTTGCAGAAAATAATAGTTTACTAACCACATACTTATGGCATAGAAAAAAAATATGACTACTGAGACCATATTAAATCATTTAAATATCGTCTCACCTGAGCAAGTAATTTTGGCCACTTCATCTTCATCACAGTTATTCTGTCCCCAGGGTAAAGATGGACACTGCCATAAAGTGGAATCATGTGGTCGACATTTAAAATTATCCAGCCAGTTAGGAGCTGATTTCAGTCTTGGTGCAGAAGCAGATAAATCACCAGATCTTTCACAGTTCAGCTCTTGACAGATCAGACTCACTGTGTCTCTGTCCATCTGGTTCCAGCACACATTACCCCAGGATCCATTGTAGAAAACCTCCACATTCCCGTCACAGCCCTCAGTTAACCTGATCTCTTTAAACTCTAGATGGAAATGCAAAAATACCACTAAAAGAAAACTAAATTGAAAACAAAGGGCACTGTGGAAAAATGAATGTTTTATTAATTTTAATGGAAAAAAAATTATCAGCATGTCTACCTGAGCACACAACCCCTACATCCTCCTTGTGATTACGGTCATGTTTTCCCCAGCCTGAAGAAGAGCAGCTCCACAGGGACGTCTCATTCCCCTCACACTCCACCTCATCCAGCCATATGTGTCCAGAACCAGGACCAAACCAGGCTGGTACCTGCTGGTTACTGAGGGCCACTCCACACTGCAGCTGTCTGCACACCACATGGGCATCTTTAATATCCCAGGAGTCATCACACACTGTCCCCCATGAGCCACTGTGAAAAACCTCCAGCCTCCCTGCACAGTCTCCCCCAGAACCCAGCAGCCTGATGGACCCACGACCTGATATTCACAGACAGAAAAACAGTGATTGTACATACATATTTCTGATCACTAATAACTGAAGAATGTGTCCAGATGTTGATTTTCTCACCAGTGTTCTTTACTAACAGATGTTGTGTGATGCTGCAGTTGAGAGTTTGTGAAGAACTGCAGTTCTCCAGATGAACTTTACTGTCTGGAGAGAGTATTTATTTGTCATTCAATATTTATATAAAATATGCTAAATTTGTTTAAATGTGTAGTTTTAGTCTGAAACCCATGAGTTCAGTGTGGTGTTAATGTGCTCACCAGAGCAGATGACTCCAACATCTCGTCTGTGAGAACATTCAGCTCGACTCCATGAAGAGATGGAACATTCTGAGAGCTTTGTTTCATTCCCGTCACAGTCAAACACATCAGCCCAGGTTAAATTAACTCCCTCTCCAAACCAGTCTGATCCCACAACAGTCACAGCAATCCCACAATTCAGCTGTCTACAGAGGACACTGGCAGCTCTCATATCCCAGCATGCATCACACACTGTGCCCCATTTATCAAGATACTGAAGCTCCACTCTTCCAGAACAAGATTCTGAACCATTCACCAGCCTGAGATGTGTAACCTGGACAAACAACTGACAGCTCTTTCAAACAGTATGAAACTAAAGTTAAGATAATTGAGCAACACAACAGCAGTGTATTACATGTGTATGTAATTTATCTAAAGAGATGACAAATGTAAATACTCAACCAGAACAGATCACTCCCACATCATTGTCATGAGAACAGTTGTGTTTCTGTGAAGATGATCGTGAACAGACGTCTATCTGAGATTCATTTCCTCTGCACTGAATCTCTTCTGACCAAACACGGCCTTTTCCTTTACCAAAAGCAGCTGCTCCCAGCACCTGTACAGGAGCCCCACAGTCCAGCTGTTTACACACAACCTCTGCATCCTGCTGGTCAAAGACAGCGTCACACACCGTGTACCATGTGTTCCCAAAAATCACCTCCACTCTCCCAGAGCACAGAGACCCGTCCACAAGTCGAAGTCGTTTTTCTGAGTTGTTGAAATATAAAAATAAATTATTAACGAAACATCTCTACTCAGCTGGAGGACTAGAGAAAAATATGAATTATTTTTTTTTTTGTCAAATGTATGAATGTAATTAATTCACTTAATTTGATTTTATATGGCCAAGGTTGTTTGCATAAACAAACCTGTGTAACTGTAGAAACTTGGGATTATCAGAGAAGGATTTATTAATATTTTAATTTGAATTAAGAAAATATTACATTTATTAATACATAAATTATTACATTATTTAACTATTATATATTCCACAGGCCTATCGGACTGTAGCCTATAATGAATAAATGTTACATGAAGTAATGAAATTAAAATTAAATGTATGCATTTAGTAGACGCTTTTATCCAAAGCGGCTTACAGTGCATTCAGACATATGCATTTGATTTATTTTCCCTTCACATTAATAATAGCCTACTGTAAATGCCTGACATAGCCTATGCTCTATGAATTACTGAATTTTTTTTAATGGAAGTGCAGTTTAAAAAGGTATTATTTAACAAATATTTTATCTTATTTTGGCTAATTAATAAACTAGAATTAGCCTATACGTCTCTGTTGATGAATGGATCATTTGCGTAGTTTCATTTGTTAATGAAAAACACAACACGTCACATACGATCACAAATACAATCATAAACTTATACCTTTATTGGTATAATTGTCAGGCGTTTACAATATGAGGAATATTTGACTACTTTTTTTAATAATTCAAATAATCCCAGGTTGCTATGGTCACACAGAGTTGTTTACACATTAAACTTGTAAATATAATGTCACGGGGTGAAGAATCACTTGACAAGAGGTACGTGAATCAAAAGCAAGTGTCGTTCTGGTCCTGTGTAGATATGTTGAGAGTAGGGGTGAAAGTAGGGGAGGGTGGGGAATGACCCCTGACAGACCTGCATAAGCTGTCCAGATCCGGGAGAGGCCATCGGCGTTCGCGTTGGTGACCCCAGCTCGATGGCGGACTTCGAAGTGGAAGTCCTGGAGCGCTAGGAACCAGCGAGTCACCCTGGCGTTGGTGTCCTTGGCGCGGGCCATCCACTGTAGGGGCGCGTGGTCGGTTACCAGGGTGAACTTGCGGCCCAGGAGGTAGTACCGGAGCTCCAGGACTGCCCACCTGATGGCCAGGGCTTCCTTCTCTACGGCAGCGTACTTCCTCTCGGCGGGGGACAGGTTCCTGCTGATGTAGATGATCGGATGCTCCTCACCTTCTTGAATTTGGGACAGGACCTCTCCTAGTCCTGTGTCGGAGGCATCCGTCTTCCGCCGACGGGTCCAGCATACTTTCTCCGGCTGCCCCTTCCTGGTCAGGTCTGTCAGGGGGGCGGCTAAAGAGGAGAAGTTGGGGATAAAACAACGGTAATAACCCGCCAACACCAAGAAGGCTCGTACCTGGGTCTTTGTCTCGGGGCGGCATGGATGGCCTCAACTTTCTTGTCTTGCGTCCGGATGAGTCCTTGGCCGACTTGGTAGCCCAGGACTTGGCCTCAGAGAGGGCTAGGTGGCATTTTCGGGGGTTGGCGGTAAGTCCAGCCCGCGGGAGCTCCGAGAGCACCCTCCGAAGATGATCCAGATGTTCGTCCCACGCCTCGGAGTGGACCACGACGTCATCCAGGTAGGCGGCCGCATAAGCTTGGTGAGGCCGCAGGAGGATGTCCATCATCCGCTGGAACGTAGCAGGGGCCCCATGTAGCCTGAAGGGAAGGGTCCGGTACTGCCAGTGGCCACTGGGGGTGGAGAAGGCGGTTTTCGGCTTGGCGGACTCGGAGAGTGGTACCTGCCAATAGCCCTTTTTTGAGGTCTAGGGTGCTGATATACCGGGCCCTTCCTAGCTGGTCCAGCAGTTCGTCCACCCGAGGCATGGGGTATCTGTCGAATTCGGAGACTTCATTCAGGCAGCGGAAGTCATTACAAAAGCGGAGGGTGCCTTCCGGCTTTGGAACCATCACAATGGGGCTGGACCACGGACTCCGGGATGGTTCTATTACCCCCAACTTTAGCATCTGTTGGACCTCTTCCTCGATAGCCTGCCGACGAGCCTCCGGGACTCGGTAGGGCCGTTGCCTAACGACGACTCCTGGGGGTGTCCGGATATGGTGTTGAAGCACGTTGGTCTGCCCGGGCTGAGAGGAAAACACATCCTGGAACTGACTGACCAGGTGCTGCAGCTCCGTCTTCTGGGCAGCCGAAAGGTGGGGGTTGACATCCACAACCACGGGCTCGGTGAGGCTCAGGGCAGCTACTTGGTCCCGGGTCCCCACCCATTTCCTTAGGAGGTTGATGTGGTAGAGTTGTTCCGCCTGCCGTCGTCCCGGCTGTCTCAGGCGGTAAGTGACCGGTCCAATCCTCTCCACGACAGAGTAGGGTCCCTTCCAGGTGGCCAGAAATTTGCAGGTGGAGCTGGGGACCAGGACCATGACGCGATCTCCCGGTTGGAACTCCCGTGGTTGGGCTGCCCGGTCGTAATGACGTTGCTGCGCCTGTTGGGCCCTGGTAAGGTGTTGCCGGACTAACGGCATCACTCGGTCGATCCGTTCCCTCATTTGCCGGACCTGTTCGATGATGGTACGATGCGGGGCCGGCTGCTGCTCCCACGCATCCCGGGCCACGTCCAAGAGGCCCCGGGGTTGACGGCCAAACAGGAGCTCGAAGGGGGTGAAGCCAGTTGAGGCCTGGGGAACTTCACAGATACCAAAGAGCACGTAGGGGATCATGAGGTCCCAATCCCGCTTGTCCTCCGCCGCCACACGTCTGAGCATTTGCTTGAGGGTCTGGTTAAATCTCTCTACAAGGCCATCAGTTTGGAGGTGATAAACAGTGGTCCTCAACTGCTTCACCCGCAGCAGCCGGCAGAGGTCAGCCATTAGCCGGGACATGAAGGGGGTTCCCTGGTCAGTCAGGATCTCCGAGGGGAGGCCAACTCGGCTGGCCAGCAGAAACAGCTCCTGGGCGATGGACTTCGCGGTGGCCTTCCGCAGGGGGACTGCTTCTGGGTACCGGGTGGCATAGTTGACGCTTACCAGGATGTGCTCATGCCCTTGGGCAGACTTCGGCAACGGCCCCACTATGTCCATTCCAATCTGCTCGAAGGGCACCTCGATGATAGGCAGCGTGATGAGCGGGCTGGGGGGAGGAGTCCTGGGCGACGTGGCCTGACAGGTCGGGCAGGCTTGGCAGAACCACTTTACCTCGGCGTCCAGGCCTGTCCAATGAGAGCGGTCGCGGATGCGTTGAGAAGTATTGGCTACCGTGAGGTGTCCTGCCATGGGGTGGGAATGGGCCAGCTCTAGAGTGATCTCGGTCTTGGCTCGAGGCACAACTAGTAACCTTTTCTCCTCCCCCCTAGGCTGGGCGACACAATACAGCAGGCCATTCTCTACAACAAAATGTGGGAGAGGGTGGGGCCGGGGGAGGACGTCCTCTACATCCACGAATCGCACCTGGCTCCAACAGTGCTTGAGTCGGTCGTCCTCCCGCTGTTCCTTGGCGAAAGAGCCCCCTCCAGCGGCCTGTTGGTAGACATAAAACAGATTAGTAGATTGGGAGGGGGCCTCACCTTCTCTCCCACTGTCGGAGACGAGCAGGTCCAGGCGGCTGCCTCGGTCTTCGACGGTTCCCCTTGGGGCTGGCAGGCTGAGTAGCGGCGGACAGCAGCTTCTCGAAGCCGGGCCAATTCCTTCGTCTGCTTCGGGGGCTCCCGCCGGCACCCGTTGGTGAAGGATGCAGCCTGCCAGCCAGGCTCGTGGAGGCGACGGTGGTTCGGCACTTGGCATGGGCTCATCTCGCGGTGGGGGAACCGTCGGCCTGCTGACTGGTCGCGCGGTGCCTTCGAGCAGGCATCGCTCCTGGACCACCCTCCGGGGGAATGGCGGCAGCCGGTCCCCTGCCCCGCTGGGATGGACAGCATCTGCCAGCTCGATCGCCTCCAATAGTTCCTGGACGTCACGTGGGTTCCTCATGCCGACGGCCTGTCGGTGGGCGCGAGGTAGTGCGTGCAGGAGGCGATCAACCACCACTCGTTCCGCTACCTGTGTTGGTGTGGGGTTTCCTTCCAGCAGCCAGTGCTGGGCGATGCAGCTGAGTTCGGCTGCCTGGGCACGGGCTGGCACCAGGGGCTTGTATTCCCACTCGTGGAACTGCTGGGCGGCGCTTACAGGGGAGAGGCCCAGCCTCGCCAGGATCTCTTGCTTAACTTCGACATAACTGTCAGCACTCGTCAGGGGGAGCGAGAAGTAAGCCCTCTGTGCTTCACCGGTGAGGAGGGGTGCCAGCGCACGTGCCCACTCGCCCTCTGGCCATCCCTCTCGTTGGGCAGTGTTTTCGAAGACCTGAAGGAAGGCTTCCACATCGTCATCGGCTGTCATCTTAGGTAACAGACGGGTGGCCTGTGCCCGAGGCTCAGGTAGCGGAATGCGCTGTGCTGCGGCCGCCCGGACGGCGGCGAGTTCATCCTCCATCCTGCCCAGGCGAGTGGCAAGGTGTTCCGCTATTTGCTGCTGGCGGATGCTAACTTCAGCGAGGCGTTGTAAGACGTCCTCCATCGCGGGGACGCGCGTGCCGCCTTCCATGATGCTGGTGCCAGAAACAGGAAAAAAAGGAAAAAAATTAGGAGCTGGGGCGGGGATCTTGTCGGTGATTCCTCACTGTACTGCCTGCATTCTCCACCACTGTCACGGGGTGAAAAATCACTCAACAAGAGGTACGTGAAATTAAAAGCCCCGGAGGGTGGATTTATTGTCACAGTGATGCCTGGTGAAAGGTGCTGCTCTGCTATCTGGTGGCCGGTGCTTCCCGTGTGCTCTTCTGTGCCAGTTAAGGTGAAAATGGGTGTCCAAACGTGCTCCAAAGTGGCTGGGCTGTCGGTCACTCGCTGCTTTCTGCAAAGTGAAGAGAGAGGGATTAGACCAGCGTTGCATTCGGTTCAAGAACTCCATTTGAGTGCAGTGTGTGCTGCTTAAAAGGGTGTGGGCTGATGGGGGGCAGCTGTGACCGATCAGCCCGTGACGAGGACGTGCAGGTGTTCTCCGTTGGTTTCCAGGGCGACGCTGATTCCTCTGGGAGTGCTCGTCACAATAAGAATGTCATTAATCTCAACAAAATTATCTCGTGAACACGACAAAACTACAAACATGTCCCTCCCGCTCACCGTAGATATGCAATTTTATCTTTCATCTGTAATTTGATAATCTTCATTAAATTAACAATTTAAATAAGATTGTCAGATCAGACTGTCTGAATATACAAAAAAAAAACATGATATTTTTAATGGTGATTCTCTTCATCAAAGTTTATTAAAAGAAAATAAGGAATTAGGATTAACATAATATTATGAACAAAATAATTTAAGCAGACTGCCTGTTTCATAAAATTGATAGTGATGTTTGTAAACACCTGCATAATTATGTTATTGATTGAGTGTGAATTATGAAAGAGAGTGATGAAATAACAGACTGAGGTTTGGAGCATCTTACCTGAACAGATGACACCAGCATCAAGATCATGATTACAGACCTGCTGTGCAGTCTCACTGTCTGAACTACAGTCTTTCAGTGCAGTCTCTGATCCACTACATTCTACAAAACCCATTGAAATTGGTCCTGATCCTTGTCCAAAGTAAGCTTTTAATGTTGGATTTACAGCCGTCCCACAGTCAAGCTCTCTACACACCACTTCAGCATCAGTCGTATCCCACCAAACATCACACACTGTTCCCCACTGACCATCATTATAAACCTCCACTCGATCAGCACAGTGATTATTGCCATTCACCAACCTCACACTCACACTGTCTACACATGAGAGAGAGACAATTAGTGAACATACCAAACAGTAAAGTGTAACATTGCATGTAAATTATTTCAGCTCATTTTCAAGAATAGATTATCTCTTGACTCTGAGTATGTACCTACCAGAGGTGATGAGTTTTATCATATAACACAGAAACTTCAGCATCAGACAGTTCTCCATCTTCTCCTTCAGCTCCACACACACTACTTCATCAATTCAGATCACAGCACAAGTTTCTCGTCTGCTCCTCAAACACACTGAAGAAACTGGCTCCTGTCAGCCCCCTAAAGAGAGAGAGAGACTCACAGCTGCCAATGACACTCACTGTTCCCTTATTAGACACAACAGAGGAAATCATCAAACACAATCAGTGACAAATCAGAAAGCAGCATTTTGATTTTCTCCATATATATCAATAAAGTGTGAGCGCTGATGAGCGGGACTCCTCCTCCAGCGTGAAGAGACACTTCACTGAGGACAGACTCGTGTCAGTCAGAAGTCAGTGTGGAGATAAAGTCACACTAAACTTAAAGCAGATTGATACAGAAACACTGCAGCTTATATTCAGCATCAAACCTGAACCTGAACACAGCAGACACAAGCTCTAAACACTGACTTCTGTAAGTCTGAACACTTCAAACACTTACACATACTAACTAGAACCAATTTTTCACGACTAATTTTAATGAATTAATGAATTTTATTCAGTTGTTCTTTTATTCTTACCAAGGAAAAAATAAGAAAAAAATTATTATACCACAGTATAAACTATATTGTTGCTAAAGCTATTTTGATGCTTTTTTATTAAATTAAATATTATCTAATTTCATTAGGATTAACTGAGAATAAAATAATCGCAATAATCAAGTGTATAATACTGCGCTGCTGCATTTGTCCAGCAGATGGCAGCAAAACACTTCTTATTGTAAAGAGGAGCAGACAAGAGTCGTGTCTCTGTGTTGCTGCATGAGGAACTTCTCACCAGTGAAAGTTTTACAGGACAGCCTCTATTATGTGAAATTCCAAAGTTGCCAGAATAAAAACAAAAACAAAACAATATATATATAAAATGTGTAAAAAATTTATATTTCATTCTTTATGTATAATTGTATTTTTCAACATTTATTTTTCATTTATTTATTTATGCATTTATTTCAACATGTATGTATTATTTATATATGAATTTATGCCACACTTGACTAAATGTGAAAAATATATAAATGTTGACAAATAAACGTATATATAAATTAAAAATAAATGTGTAAAAAATGCAATTATACAAAAACTGACATACTTAATATTTGTTGAGAACAGAGTAAGGAAATAATAAGGAAGAATCAGTTTGAGTATTGAGAATCACTTTATCTGAACCCAGTTATGTGATAACAATAATTTATTCAGTCACTCAGATTTTGTTTTGAAATACTAATTTACAGTTTCCAGAAAATAATTGAATATGTCTTCCAATCTCGTTGGAAATCCTGCTCTTTTTGTAAAAAATTTTGCCTAAAACTAGAATCCATTTGTTTTGGGATTGTCCTTTCAGTCCTTTTAGAGTAATATTAATGCTTTAATTTTTCAGAATGTATTACGTGATTTTTCTTTGTATGATAATTATTTCTGGGTTAGAGTAATTTTTTTTAAACACTAACAATACAAAAAAGCACGTTGTAACTATCTGGGGTGTACATTATTTTTAAATAATTCATTGGTCCGTCATCAATTATTACTTGTAGTCCATTAGCTGATTAGACATTACATAATGAAAACTGCAGTTATAGCATAATTCATTTTAAGTAATGTGTTCTTACTACTTTTTAGATATCTTTTTTAATCTAACTTCTTTTAAACTTTTGTTTATTTGATTTTACGTCTTTCGGGTCAGATTTCTCAATTCAACAGTTAAGGTCCTTCTGGAAATGATGAGGACTGCTATAGTGTTTCACAGATAGACATCAGCAGTATTTAGTAACTTGCATTATTATTTGTGTCAAACATGATCTCATTGATTGAGAGGCGCTTTTTTTTTTTCACCCAAATTCAGAAGCATGGTTTGAAAATGTATCAACACGACCGTTTAATATTGTGAATATAGCCAAAACTAAATGTGACACAAAGTAGGATTTTAGAGAGTACATTTTAAAAACAGAGAGAGAGAGAGAAAATATGAATTTGGGAGAATCAATAAAGTAAGTAATTGGGTTTATGTCCCCACCAATGTCAAAAGCAAACACACGCCGATGGTCGCCCCTCACCAAAGATGAGTGTGAAAATAGATTTTAATTATGAAATATAATTGTTTATTAGAAATATATATATATGCATAGGCTTTCTAGAATTAAAAAGCATAGGCTTTAAGATGCAACAATATAGCAACAATTTAGCACAGTGTTTCACAAAGTCGCATTTTAATTGTGACTCTAAAACTAATTCCTGCGCAAGTGGTGCAACTAAGAAAGCAGCACTACACTAGGCCTACTGAGAAAGCTATGATTACATTTTTTTTTTTCATGTTTAATAGAGGGCTAGATGATCGTATTGTCGTTGCACTGTTATTTTTTGCTGATGTTCAAGTTGTTCTTAAAATGATGCATCTCTTAAAAGGGTCGTAATGAATGTATTATGTCAGGGACCCAGAGAGCAAGCAGTTTCGGCCCAGAACCGGCTCACGTGAAATCCATGCAGGCCAGATTTGGGCCATTTTTAGGCTGAAACTGCTTGCTGTCTGGGGAATCGGTCGCAATGAGCTTGTGTTTCATTGTAAAGCAGACATAACTCAGAACACATTGTTCCTTCCACTGCTGTACTTTTCCATTGTATTTCAATGTAACTGCGCTACTTGACATTTTGAATCGTCTCAGGTCTCTAGCAGCTTCTCGTCACCAGTGCTGCGCTGGCGCCGGCTATGAAGACTATAGAACCCTTGATATATATATATACAGTTACCATTAAACTAATACACATAAAATATGAATATTTAATGCAGTTCTGTGTAACTTGTTCAGTGCTGTCCATTAATAATGACATCATCATTGTTTAGCGTGAGCTCTAAAATGTAACATTACACTGATAAAGTGAATTTTTTGTTGTTGTTTTTTTTTTTATCTGTAGCCTACAGCACTTAAAGGAACAGTGTGAAAAATAAATAAAAAGCTAGATAATATATAAGAAACCGATCATATAATAACAGAGCTGCAGGGTCATCATCACACAGTGTTCCTCACTGACCGTCATGATGAACCTTCACTCAGCAGCACAGAGATACTGCCACACACCAACCCCACTAAAGCTTCAGGTCTTTAAAGTCTCTACAAAGTTAGCATTATTTCTCTGAATAAATGATGTTATTTCCTGACTGAGCAACATTTATTTCAGACTCTTCAAGACTGTACAAGTTCTGGCATTTTACTGAACTACAGTTTCCATAGGAGTTAAATCATTAAGTGCTTCAAATTGCATACTGTTAACAAAATTTTTTTTGAAACATTTGCAGTTGTCCTACTGTACTAATAAAAACAATGATACAACGACATTATCACATAAGCACAGTGAATAACTACACGGTGCATACATCACAGAGAATACATCATTATTCAGATTTCAGAATGAACACTTTGACATTTGTAATACATATGCTGAGATTTCTCGTTCAAATATTCGCTACTGTAATGAATATGAATGTCATTTTTTTTTATAAGCAGGGGGAATGACCAACATTAAACAATCATTTACAGGCTTAGGACATCTGCATTGTAAGAATGTATAGTGAGACTTCAGAGATAAATATTGTGTATTGTTAGGTGAAGTTTTCTTGTTTCTTTTCTCACTGCATGATTTTCTAATGTGTGAGAATACTAGAGCAAAGCATGCTTATGTTGATTATATTAATAAATATGTGATAAATGCTTCAAAACGGGACTATACTATTCTCACAAATTCCATTCCTGATAAGTTGTTATTTTTAATGTCTTAAATATATTGAAAATATATTGTAATTTTAGTTTAATTTTCACTAGATTATTTATGAAAGGCGTTAATATTATGGATAATACGTTTACAAGCTTATTTTTGAGAAACTTTGTTACTGCTAATAATCTTTTAAAGCTCATGGAAAGTGTTTGGCTCTTTATCCAAATGTTAATTTTCAGAAAGTATAGGCAATCCCAAACCAATTTTGGTTTAATAATAAAATAAAATAAGTTATTTTAAAAAGATTCATCATTATTATCTCTGCAAGAAATATTTAAGTAAATTTATACAAAATCTTTCTCCGCTCTGTTCTTTTTGCCAAGAAGAGGAAGAATCTCTTTCACATTTATTCTATTTCTGTCCTTATACTAAACAATTCTGTCTTCAGATCTCAGCATCTTTACGTCTTGTATTCTTTCTTCTATGTAAAATTTCAGCAGTTAAGGTTCTCTTACATTCTGTGGTTTCTGATAATAGAGAGCTAGAGGATGTCCTGGACTTTATTTGTATGATGGGAAAATTCCACATTCACAAAGCGTGATGCCTTAACATTAAACCATTTATTTAATTACCTTTTAATTGTTATTGTATCCCCTCTTGTTTATGTTTTTGTTCTAATGTTTATCCGTTTCTTTCTGATATTGTTAATAAAAAATAAATAAATAAAAAAATTTCCAAAAAAAAAAAGAAAAGGAAAAAAAGAAAGAAAAAGAAATCATAAAAAAATGCAATATGGCAGTGCGGTGGTTTCACTTTTTGTGACGTCGTGAGCAAGTATTCATGTCATGTGTTTCTGACAATCAGAAAGCACCACTGCAGCACATAAAGTGAACAACATGCTTTCCTTTTCAGTAAATTCATTGTTGTGATCTTTGATTTGTGGTTTTTTGTTTTTGATGTAAACTTGTATATTTCTGTTATTTGTTTCTGCTTTTTCTGCCAGGTCACTCTTGTAAGAGATTTTAATCTCAATGAGTTTTTATCCTGGTTAATTAAAGAACGAATGAATCCGTTAAAAAAGAAAAGAAAAAAAAGTTATAAATTATTTTTAAAAGAAAGATTATGCTCATGTCTGCTACTATAGTTAAACCATGGTAACCATGCACAAATGAACCATAGATTTACTATATACCATAGTTTAACCATGGTATTTTTACAACTGTGGTAACAAATGGTAATAATAATAAAAAATGTTTAAAAAAGAAAAAGTACATTTTCGTTTAGTTAAAGTAATTTTCTTGTGGTCTGTTTCTTTATTTGGTTGTGTTGTGAGTATTTTCAGCACATGTGATCTCAGACTGATGAAGATGTTTTCTTTATTTGCTGGTGCTTTTTCTATTTGCGTGTGTTTTCTGAAGTTGCAGCACATTAAGCTCTCGGTCCCCGTAACATTCTAATGCCATTTAACAAAATATTAACAGTGAACCATCAGTGAATGATATTGTGATATTTCATATTATGATATTATTAAGTTGAAGATATTGTAATCCATTAATGATGGGTGGCAGCTGAATGATGAACACATTCTCAACACAATTATGTTTATACAAAGTTACTGAATGTCAGAAAATGACAGGTTTTTGTTCTCTCAAATTTCTAAGGCTACACAATAGAAAAGATTTGTAAAAGTGTTTGGAAAAAGTCAAGCACCTTTTAAAAAGTCATGAAAGCAAAGCATTTTTTTCTGTCGAAAATTGTAATTGTATATTTCAGTACAGGATGTATCAAAACACTGTTTAGACTGCAACTGAAACACATATAGTAAGATTGCTAAAATCTTAAAAGCTTTAAAAGGATTTGAGGCAGTGTGTGAGGTTTGAGTTAAACAGCTCCTGTCTGTTTTCCTGGATCCTCCTCCACATCATCATAGTCTGTTATTGAAAAACAAGAGAATGATTAATGTATCGATACATATATTAAAATGCATGATAAAAAACCCTACAACACTAAAACTAACAGTAAATTTAAATGAGCTTTTATAACCACACAAATTGATAAAGTGATTATAAAGACTAAATGAAGGTGTTAATAACGTACCAAACATGTCACTCATATATTCGCTGACATTCTTCACATCATCATACTCCTCCTGAACACCCTCTGATAATAAATGTGGTGATTATTAATTAGATGAACAAACAGACATATATCGGGGTGACCAATCCTGCTCCTGGAGGGCCACAGTCCTGCAGAGTTTAGTTCTGAGCCCAATTAAACACACCTGAACCAGCTGATCAAGGTCTTCAGAGTCACTAGAAACTTCCAGACAGGGGTGTTGGGACGAGATGGAGCTGAACTCTGCAGGACATTGACCCTCCAGGAGCAGGTTTGGACACCACTGGACTACATACTTTATTTGGCACAATAATTTGAAGAAAAAAAAAAACAGTTCTAATCTAGAAGGGTGTAAATTGAATCCGACACCTTTGTTATCATTGGAGAACTGTCGTATGATGATGACATCATCATAGTTTTCGGGCAAGTCATCTACAACAAAATAATGAAAAATTAAATGCATCCATCAAATGAACAACATTTTTGATATCTATATATCTATATCTATATCTAGAACCTGTAGCATGTCTCAGTCCAGCAGTGATGACATCATCATAGTTCTCTGATGTGATTTGTTGCTTTTCTAAATGAGTTAAAAACAAAGAGAGAACAGACATTAGTCAGGGCAGAAGGGAAAGATGGGACAGAAGTACAGGGGGTTCAGTGGATCGTACTGTTGTTGATCAACATACTAATTGTTCAACTGACAACACATCTTTCCAAAAACTTTCAGTAATCACAAACTTTGTGAAAATGATGTGATCTAAAACCTTTGTTCAGTACATGCCACTGTTAAGACTGTAAGTCTGTCCCTCACATCCTCATTTTCATCCGCATACAATGTGCTATCTACCTTGACTAAAGTCTATAATCAGAAACAGGTTTACTGTTCACAGGCAAAGAAGGTTAAAGAAGTGAAACCCATCAGCTGAAGTCAATTACCAGTTGGGCCTTCAGTGCTGGAGAAATCATTATGGTATTCAGGTTTGGTTCTTTCTGCTTTAATAAAAAATATAGAAGTGAATGAATGAATAAATAAATAAATAAAAACCATAACTAAATTATGTGTTGAATGGTGTAAATAAGGTAACTAATTTTTTTATTATATATGCATCACACAATATGCAGTACATAGGGTTTAGTAGCAGGTGACATTAATATATTTAAGTCCTCCAACCTGAAAGAAGCTCATCAGCATCTTCATATCCAGAATGCTGTTCTCCAGAAAAGACACTTCCTGTTATGGAGTAGGACCATCAGACAGACATTCACAATCCAAAATCTGCCAAACCTCCACTTCCTTTGGATCATTCATCACTAATATTATAATCAAATAATACTCCCACAAATAAATTATTGTGATTTATTCCACTCATCCCTCTGTAAAGTGATTATCCTGTTGATGACTACAAATCTAATACTATAACAGTTACTCACCCCTCTGAGTGAAGAGACTGTGTCTGTTAGTGGATCTATGCTGAATCTCCTCATAAACGGCTTCAGTCATCGTCCTGTGTCTCCTCTTAGAGAGAGCTGTGAGTGTAGACAGACAAACCTGCTGTCAGTTCACAACACATGACTGATCACACACTGAATAAGACACAACATGACAGTCTCTGGATCTCTCCTACCTCTCCTCATCACTCTGTTCTGCTGAATCAGTATAAGCAGTGGCACTAAGAGCAGTAAGAGCACAACTCCCAGAACAATCACAAGCACTGGGGGGACGGAGAGAGTTTGTGGAGGAGAGACTGATGTTGAGCGCACTGGAGGAGACACTGGAGGAGAAACTGGAGGAGAAGCTGATGTTGTTGTGGCAGGAGTAGAGGACACTGATAAATCTGGCAAATCTGGCAAAACAGACACAAACATGTTCAAAGCTAGGAATGTTCTGAATATACCAACATTACACACTTTAATATGGTCTAAAAGGAAATATTATTCCTCAGAGATTGTTGTGACCTGCACAGATGAGTCCAGCGTGCTCTTTGTGGGAGCAGTCAGTGTGGTTTTTCAGGGAGAGAGGACAGTCCCACAGGTGAATCTCATTCCCTCTGCACTGGACTCTGTTCATCCACACAACACCTTCACCAGCACCAAAGACTGAATTCCCATCAGCCCTCAGTGCTGCTCCACAACCCAGCTGCCTGCAGACCACCTGAGCATCGCTGATGTCCCACTGATCATCACAGACTGAGCCCCACACAGCGTTATGATACACCTCCAGCCTCCCAGAGCACCGGCCCTTACCTCCACTCAGTCTGAGAGGAACATGATCTAAAACACACAAACATAACAAAAAACTAGATACATTAATTATCAGCAGAGTACTGTCTGAACAGCAGCATGTGTGTGATCTTTTGTATATTCCAAGATGAAATCCTGCTGGTTTCTCATATTAAAAAAAACACCATTATCTTATTTCCCTGGTAACATGGAAACAACCATGAAAATTATGAACGTTGAATGCAACCCCTGTTGAAAAAAAACAGCACATGCT
This sequence comes from Carassius gibelio, assembly GCF_023724105.1. Taxonomy (NCBI): domain Eukaryota; kingdom Metazoa; phylum Chordata; class Actinopteri; order Cypriniformes; family Cyprinidae; genus Carassius; species Carassius gibelio. Next base: position 21,375,362 of record NC_068399.1, on the reverse strand, counting down.
GGTTAGGTATGTTTTGAAACATGCCATCTAGTTAAAGCTAGTCATGTGCTGGTCCTAAGCAACTAGCTCCCAGCTTCCATTCTCAAAACATACCTAACCAGCATGTGCTGGTTTTTTCAACAGCGGTTGCATTCGACATTAATAATTTTCATGGTTGTTCCTGTTAAATGAACTTACCTGAACACCGTCTCTGATGGGGAGATGTGGAGCATGTCAGAGAGCTTCGAGGAGACTCATGGATCTCCTGCTCTATATCAACAGTTAAATTATTATTTAATGTATTCCACACATCTTCTCTAAGCACTAATAATAAAGGATCATGTTTGTATTGTTTACTGATGAAAAAAAAAAATCATATGTTTTACCTGAACAGATGATTTTGGCCACTTCATCGTCACCACAGTTATTCTGTCCCCAGAGTGAAGATGGACACTGCCATAAAGAGGAATCATGTGGTCGACATGTAACTTTATCCAGCCAGTTAGGAGCTGATTTCAGTCTTGATGTAGAAGCAGATAAATCACCAGATCTTCCACAGTTCAGCTCTTGACAGATCAGACTCACTGTGTCTCTGTCCATCTGGTTTAAACACACATTACCCCAGGATCCATTGTAGAAAACCTGCACATTCCCTTCACAGCCCTCAGTTAACCTGATCTCTTTAAACTCTACATAAAAAAATTTCAATTTTAAAATCACAATTTAAAAAATGTGAGCATTATGGACACTTGAATTTTGAAATGTGTAGAACTTTATACTTAATTTCAGTGTAAACAATTTAGCAGCAAGTTTACCTGAGCACACGACTCCTACGTCCTCCTTGTGATTACAGTCATGTTTTCCCCAGCCTGAAGAAGAGCAGCTCCACAGGGACGTCTCATTCCCCTCACACTCCACCTCATCCAGCCATATGTGTCCAGAACCAGGACCAAACCAGGCTGGTACCTGCTGGTTACTGAGGGCCACTCCACACTGCAGCTGTCTGCACACCACATGGGCATCTTTAATATCCCAGGAGTCATCACACACTGTCCCCCATGAGCCGCTGTGAAAAACCTCCAGCCTCCCTGCACAGTCTCCCCCAGAACCCACCAGCCTGATGGACCCCCATCCTTATATTCAGAGACAGAAAAACACATTATTGATCACTAACAACTGAAGAATCTGCCCAGATGTTGTTGTTCTCACCAAGGCAGGTGATGTACAGCTGTTGTGTGGAGCTGCAGTTGAGAGTTTGTGGAGAGCTGCAGTTCCCCAGATGAGCTTCACTCCCAGAGCACTGGAAGCCCGTCACACACTCATGACTGTGTTCAGGACTGGATGAAGTGGAGCCATTAAAGTTCAGCCCAGAGCCACAGCCCAGCTGTCTGCAGACCACAGAGGATTCAGTGAGACTCCAGGAGTCCAGCAGAACTCTCCTCCAGACCTGATGGATGAAAACTTCCAGCGTCCCCTCACACTGTCTCTCTCCAGACAACCGCACCAGACCATCATGAAGAGCCAGAGAGGAATCTGAAATGTGTTAGAATATAATGAAATAGTGCCTATAAAATACATTAAAAACTTTTTTTAGTAACATAATGCTCTCAAAGTCAAAAAAGTTTACCAGAGCAGATGACTCCAACATCTCGTCTGTGAGAACATTCAGCTCGACTCCATGAAGAGATGGAACATTCTGAGAGTTTTGTTTCATTCCCGTCACAATCAAACACATCAGCCCAGATTTCACCACTTCCCTCTCCAAACCAGTCTGATCCCACAACAGACACAGCAATCCCACAATTCAGCTGTCTACAGAGGACACTGGCAGCTCTCATATCCCAGCATGCATCACACACTGTGCCCCATTCTTTGAGGAACTGAAGCTCCACTCTTCCAGAACAAGAGTCTGGCCCATTCACCAGTTTGAGATCAGTGTTACCTGAGTGAAGTAAAGAGAGTTCAGAAACAATGCATAAAACATTCTTAAGTCATTAGATTGATCACATTATAACACAAATCTAAGACATGACCTAGATTCAAAAACAAATGAAGGGTTGCTGAATATTTATACTTAACCAGAGCAGATCAGTCCCACAATGTTGTCAGTGGTGCAGTTGTGTTCAAGTGATGATAGTGAACAGAATGAAATATGAGATTCATTTCCTCCACACTGAATCTCTCGTGTCCACATCTGAGCATCTCCTTTGTCAAAAGCAGCTGCTCCCAGCACCTGTACAGGAGCCCCACAGTCCAGCTCTCTACACACAACCTCTGCATCCTGCTGGTCAAAGACAGTGTCACACACTGACATCCACGTCTGAACATGAAGTATCTCCAACCTCCCAGAGCAAAGATTAGACCCATCAGCAAGTCTGGAGCGTTTATGACCTGTTTATATTGCATAAAAGTAAACATTACATGAGCAGGTTTTAGATGTGGCAAGTTTTACATCCAATTACATTTTGAACACTCAAAGTGTTTTCTACATATATACATTTTTTATGTTTACTGAAAGGGTTTTTTTTATAAAATTTCCAAAAAATGAAAATTGTAATCTCATTAGTTGTTATTCCCTGAAAATGCTTCTTGTAGCTGGACAGTTGAGGTCAACAATGTCTTCAGCTATGGATGGTGTGCTGTAAATATTTATTTAAATGACTGTGAAAATGCAGTAAACTAATCATGGCAAATTTACATTATTTTCAAGATGCCTAATTCTCAAAGGGTTAGTTCACCCAAAAAGGAAAATTATGTCATTAATGGCTCACCCTCATGTCGTTCCCAAAAGCCCGTAAGACCTCCGTACATCTTCGAAGCACAGTTTAAGATATTTAAAGATATTATATTATATTATATGAAGATATTTATTTTATTGCTGAGCCAGTTAACAAACGAACGATTGACTCGTTTCTTGAGTCAAGATCCAGTTTTCGGTTTTCGGATCACCAGTAGTGATTGGAAGTTTGGTTCTTTTCCGCGAACCGGTTCTTTCAGACAGTTCGATTCAATAAACCGGTTGAAGAAAATGGTTCACCGGTTATTTTGCACTTGACATAATGATGTCATTGGCGATGATTGCCCTTGATTCAAGCCTTCGGTTTACCTGGGCTCATAAAATTAGCACAGAATCAGTTCAGAATCAATCATCAAAAGAATCAGTTCGGTTCAGACAGGTTCACGCTGAATCATGCGCAGTATCGTCTGCTCCTCGGTTCTCGAATCGGACGCGTCCAACAGAAACAGTTCTTGACTCGAGAACGAGTCAATCATTCGTTTGTTATCTGGCTTGGCTCAGTGTTCATCTTCAGCTCTCTCTTCACAGCAGTTCAGTCAGTGTACTGTTTGAGTAAATGAGTTACTCCAGGATATTGGTAGAGGGAGTAACTCAGAGGGAGTGTCAGCCACATTAAAAAAGTTAACAGCTTAAGTCATTTGTGGATTAATGCTTATTGGAGACGCAAAATGTTAGAAACGATAAAGTTCGATTTGGTGAACTTGTTCAAGAATATCCGGTTACATCAATGATTTGTTCGCGAACCGGACATCACTACACTGCAGTGAACGCGCTCACAACAGACACGGAAGAGAAGACAATGCTGAATAAAGTCGTAGTTTTGCTATTTTTGGACCAAAATGTTTTTATGATGCTTCAAAAAATTCAAACGAACGCTCTGATGTCACATGGACTACTTTGAATATGTTTTTATTACCTTTCTGGACAGTATACCGTATACACACTTTCAATGGAGGGACAGAAAGCTCTCAGACTAAATCTAAAATATCTTAAACTGTGTTCCGAAGATGAACGGAGGTCTTATGGGTTTGGAAAGACATGAGGGTGAGTTATTAATGACATAATTTAAAGGGGGGGTGAAATGCTATTTCATGCTGTGGCGAGTGGGGCGGGGCCGAGAGGCGTGGGAACGAGGAGTGAGGCCAGGTGTAGCGATTGGAGATGAGCTGCACCTGCGCCCCGCCGCCGGTCTTGAGTCCCACGTAGGAGATGGAAGGATATAAAACTGGAGTGACGACCGTGAAGGACGAGAGAGGACCAGGCCTGGGATATTACTTTATGTGTTTGCTTTTAGTTTATGCGCACCAGTCGTCCGTGAGGGGCTGGTGCGCCGTTTTGTATTTATTTATGAATTATTAAAATGAGTTTTGATTGTGCGCCGGTTCCCGCCTCCTTCTTCCCGATGAATATGGAGATTTGTTTGTTACAGTGGTGCCGAAGCCCGGGAGAAGGAGGGACGCGCTGCTGAAGATCCCTCGCCGCTGTGGTGAATCCGCGGTGCCCTCGAGCTGGCGAGGTATGTGCCGCCAGGGACGCTCGAGGCGGTGGGCTGGAGCGAGTTGCCGGGGACGGGCGAGCTCGCTGCCGACCGCCCACGACAAGGAGGGGCGGCTGCCGTCCGTGAGGGAGCGGAGGAGTCGGCGCCGTTCGCCAGGGGGCCGGAGCCTGCCGCCTCCGTGACGGAATCCGGAGGGGCAGGGAACGGGGGACTCCTGCCGGCTGCCCAAAACCGGAGGAGCCGTCGCCGTCCATCGGGCGGCGGAGGAGTGTCGCGCCGTCCGCCGAGGGCCGTCCAGTGCCACCGCCAGGCACCGCGGAGGAGATCACCCAGCTGGTGGAGGGCCGAGCAGCAGTGCGTCTGGGAACCGGATTTTTTTTTTTTCCTCTCTCCCCTCTCTCGTCCTTGTCGCTCCTCCTTCCATCTCCTTTTCTCTCGCCTCGTCTGTCCTACCCCCAGGTTCCTGCAGGTCCCCGTGAGCGGTCCCCCCCGGAGGGAAGGGGGGGGGGGGGGAGTAGAGCGCAGTCTCGAGGGTACCCCCCGGCCTGCGAGGGGCGATGGGGGTATGTGGCGAGTGGGGCGGGGCCGAGAGGCGTGGGAACGAGGAGTGAGGCCAGGTGTAGCGATTGGAGATGAGCTGCACCTGCGCCCCGCCGCCGGTCTTGAGTCCCACGTAGGAGATGGAAGGATATAAAACTGGAGTGACGACCGTGAAGGACGAGAGAGGACCAGGCCTGGGATATTACTTTATGTGTTTGCTTTTAGTTTATGCGCACCAGTCGTCCGTGAGGGGCTGGTGCGCCGTTTTGTATTTATTTATGAATTATTAAAATGAGTTTTGATTGTGCGCCGGTTCCCGCCTCCTTCTTCCCGATGAATATGGAGATTTGTTTGTTACACATGCATACTGAGTTTTTTACACTGTTAAAGAGTTGGATTCCCATGCTAAACATGGACAAAGTTTCAAAAATTAAGTTGTACGTTTGAAGGAGTATTTCTGTTCCAAAAATACTCCTTCCGGTCTATCACAAGTTTCGGAAAGTTTTTTTGGAGTATGGCTCTGTGTGACGTTAGATGGAGCGGAATTTCCTTATATGGGTCCTGAGGGCACGTTTGCCGGAAGAGGGCGTGCTCCCGTAAAGCAGAGCAGAGAGAGCACAGACATTCACTGATCAGAGCGAGAGCGTCGCGAAATGTCACATAAGGAGTGTGTTTTTGGTTGCCAAGGCAAGACAACCCTGCACAGATTACCAAAGGAAAAACAGCATTAAGGGACCAGTGGATGGAGTTTATTTTTACAGAGCATCAACGGAGTTGTGCAAGTGTTTGTGTTTGTTCCCTGCATTTCTAAAATGCTTGTTTTACAAACAAAGCCCAGTTTGACGACGGATTTGCATATCGTTTATTTCTTAAGGATGATGCAATCCCAACGAAAAAGGGTCACGATTGTGTGTTGGAACCACAGGCGGTGAGTAAAACTGCTTAAAATATCTCTGCCTCCTTGTTAGTGCGTCCGCCTCCCATCGGAGACCCGGGTTCGAGCCCCGCTCGGAGCGAGTCCTTGCTGCTGCTGCTCTCGTTCAGTTTCAGCCTTCACAGCTGTCACAGCTTCCAAACGCTCTCAATGCAACTGGCGCTTGTGATTCTTTAGCTCCGCCCACACGTCACGCCTCCAGGCGCTCGTGTTTTTTCGGGAAAAATCGGTACAGACTATCTTTCTCTTATGAATATAATAAAACTAAATACTTTTTGGAGTTATGAAGGATGCAGTACTACTCTATAGGTACTCAAGATTAACAGGATATTGAGTGAAAACGAGCATTTCAAATATTCAAAGCATTTTTAAATATTTGGGTGAACTCTTTCAGTGGTAATTAATTCTAAGAATAAAACAGACATGTTTAAATCTGATATGCAGCTAACCACATCCATAAATGTGTATCTTTATTTTCTTACATACTCAAGACAAAATTATCAAAAAGTGAGGAATAATTTGAGTCTTAACTTTATTCACCTGAGCAGATGACACCAGCATCATGATTATGAGTGCAGGCATGTTTACCCCATCCTGCTGACCCACAGTTCTTCAGTGTAGACTCTGTTCCTGAACATGTTAAAACACTCATCCAGATCGGTCCTGATCCTTGACCAAAATGAGCAAAACCCAGTGCATCTACAGGTTCTCCACAGTCCAGCTCTCTACACACCACTGCAGCAGCAGGTGTATCCCAGTTATAAACACACACTGTTCCCCACTGACCTCTGTGATAAACCTCCACTCTACCAGCACAAGGACTGTTACCATTTACCAGTCTCACATGCATCACATCTAAGAGAGAAGGAAACAGAAAGACAGAGACTAAAATCAAAAATAGAAAAACTAAAAACAGAAATATATTGAAATAAAAACAGAAGTACAGTGTCATATTTTTATGAATTTCATCTCATTCTTTGAAGCTGTGTGTGTGGTGAAGGGCCACAACAAGTGCAATGGGACACATATGATCCTAGTTATGCTACTAATTTCTCTCATATTAATCTTTTTACCAGCACACTGAAGCGCCTGGTGATCATCATGAGAGCAGCTGTGTTTCTCTGATGCTGGACACATTCGAATCTGAGACTCATTTCCTCTGCACTGAATCTCTTGTGTCCACATCTGAGCATCTCCTTTGTCAAAAGCAGCTGCTCCCAGCACCTGTACAGGAGCCCCACAGTCCAGCTCTCTACACACAACCTTTGCATCCTGCTGGTCAAAGACAGCGGCACACACTGACATCCACGTCTGATCATGAAGTATCTCTAACCTCCCAGAGCAGCGAGAACCTCCAACCAGCCTGACTCCTACAGAAGTGAGAAAATATACAATAAAAGTTCCATAACCATTGTTACCATAAAATTATAAACAACCACATTTATCTAAAATAAAAAAGGCAAGACTTAGTAATAACTTTGGCAATAACATTTACTGGCATTATTGTACCAATCAATAATGCTGACAGATCATTATTTTATGTGCATTCGACTTGCTACAAATCTTATTAAACAATGATACATATATATTTTTTTGATATATTATCATTAGTCTTGGCCTTAGACGACATGGACAAAAACTGAAGGTGTACAGTACTTAATGGCTTTTTTGAAAGGAAAAATGGCAAACACTTCTGTTACTGGGTTTATTCAATAAAAGCTTCTGATGAAGAACTAATAATTGCATTATTTGGAATTACATTTACATTGTACTTTTATGCATTTGGCACACATTTATGCACACAGAAAAAGCTACTTACAGATGCATTCAAGATGAACATTTGATCAGTTCATGCATTCCCTGAGAAATGAACCTATGACCTTGGTGTTGCCAACACTTGGTGTTAAAAAAATAAATAGAAATCTTTGGAACTAAAATATAAGGCATGTGGATCAACAGTGATGTAATAGGTTACATTTTAGAACATCTCACCTGAGCAGATGACTCCAGCATCTTTATCATGATTACAGTCATATTCATACAACAGAACTGATCCACAGTTCTTCAGTGTAGTCTCTGATCCAGTGCACATCATACGATTAGTCCAGATTTGTCCTGATCCTGGTCCAAAATAAGCACCACCCAGAGCATCTACAGGTTCTCCACAGTCCAGCTCTCTACACACCACTGCAGCTTCAGTCATATCCCAAGCACCATCACACACTGTTCCCCACTGACCTCTGTGAAGAACCTCCACTGTCCCACTGCAGGGACTGTTTGCATTAACCAACCGCACATTCACACGGTCTGTTTATTGAATACAGAAAACAAGAGAAGTAATACTTATGGACAGAGCAAACAAGACAGTAAAAAGAATCTCATAGAGAGAGAGAGAGAAAATAATCTTTCATACACAGAGTCAGAAGATTTGATATAAGATTTCAGTGAAGTAAAATAAATTTGCTCAAACCTGTACACACCAATCCAACATCATTATCATGTGAACAGTTGTATTTGTGTGGCAGAGATGTTGGACAGAGGTGAATCTGAGACTCATCTCCTCTGCACTGAATCTCTTGTGTCCACATCTGATCGTCTCTTTTGTCAAAAGCAGCTGCTCCCAGCACCTGTACAGGAGCCCCACAGTCCAGCTCTCTACACACAACCTCTGCATCCTGCTGGTCAAAGACAGCATCACACACTGACATCCACGTCTGATTATGAAGTATCTCTAACCTCCCAGAGCAGCGAGAACCACCAACCAGCCTGACACCTGAAAAAAATACGAGTATGAATGAACCTTTCAGAACAAAACATCCTCTACATTATTTTCTTTCTTTTAGGAAAATAAAAGTTTTGATTTTACCTGAGCAGATGACTCCTGCACTCTTGCTCTGACACACACCTTGAAACCCCCATATGACGGATCCACACTTTTTCAGTGTGAACTCAGATCCAGCACACATTGCATTATTCATCCAGACTGGTCCTGATCCGAGTCCAACCTGAGCATCACTCAGAGCATCTACAGGATCTCCACAGTCCAGCTCTCTACACACCACTGCAGCATCAACCAAATCCCAGCCATCACCACACACTATTCCCCACTGACCTCTGTGAAGAACCTCCACTGTCCCACTGCAGGGATTGTTTCCATTAATCAACCGCACATTTAATATTTCTGTGCACAGTTAGGGGAAAAAATAGGAAGAGATCTCTATTAAATTAATAAATTAAATAAATATTTCCTGTTGAAACAGTCAACACATACCTGTACACACCAGTCCAACATAATTTTCATAAGAACAATTGTTTTCATGTGATGGTGATGTTGGACAGAGGTGAATCTGAGACTCATCTCCTCTGCACTGAATCTCTTGTGTCCACATCTGAGTGTCTCCTTTGTCAAAAGCAGCTGCTCCCAGCACCTGTACAGGAGCCCCACAGTCCAGCTCTCTACACACAACCTCTGCATCCTGCTGGTCAAAGACAGCATCACACACTGACATCCACGTCTGATCATGAAGTATCTCTAACCTCCCAGAGCAGCGAGAACCTCCAACCAGTCTGACGCCTGAAGTAACATAAATAATTATAGTTCTGTCAGGACTATTGTCAAAATGACAATTAGCATACAGTTTGGGTTGATGGTATGGTTCTGTTCTGGGTATAAACTCCCTCCCCATCCATGTAGCCTGTCATGAATGAGCAGAGAGCTGCAGTAACCCCTTTAGAATAAACAAAACAGAACAAAATATAACAGACATTCATGCTCTTAATAACATTTTAATATAACAACCAGTGCTGTACAAATTAACCCGGTAACACATGCAATTCATTTTTCCAGTTTAACTGAGTGACAGTAACTGAACTAACAAACTGAAAACCACACACACAACTGCTGCTTCCGTGTTTTTTTCTTGAATTACATTTATTTAGATGCAGAATGTCTTTACAATAAAACATGAGACTTTTCAGGTGCAGTCTTGCCAATTTAGCAATTTTGTTGCTAAATTTAGCAACTTCTAACACTATACTCACACAAGCTTAAGATACATTCACATTTTATTCTAAGACATAAACACAGCAGTTACACCTATTTTGTGATTTTTTTAAAGGGGTCATGACATTAACGATGTTAAAAAGAAAATTTTATGTTTTTGGTGTTTATGCAGGTTCTAAAAACATAATATTCAACATAATGTACATATTGTTTCTCCTCTATGCCCACCTTTCTGAAATGCATAGATTTTTACAAAGCTCATCGTTCTGAAAAGCGATGTGTATTATGACTGGCCAGATTGGGCAGTGCATTCTGATTGGCTGAATACCTCAAACATGTGAGGAAATTCACAGTGAAAGAGTGCTTAAAGCCACGTTAAATTAAAATTTTCACAGCCACATGAAGTTGTTGGAAGGATTTTCTAGAAGCAAGGATAAAATAACATTTTGTGTAACCACCTTAAGAAAATGATAGCGGAAATGTGGTACTTTATTCACAAAAATAAGTTTAATCTATTTATTACTAACTTACGGTCTCATTTCAGCTTTAGTTTGGCTCTTGTTTTGTATTTATTCCAGTTTATATGAAAAGGTTCATGTGTGGATTTTTAACTGAACATGTTAAAATAAGTTTGAAAAAGTTGCAGGAATCATAGTGTTGACACTGAAAGCAAGCTACCCTGGTGCTGTCGGCTAGTTAATTTATAGCCTAAATTTAATTTTTAAAATAACTATGGTTGAACACAGATCTTATTTTTTTGCGATAATCCAAAAGCCTATGGAAAAATACTATTGGTTTTTTGTCAGGGAACCAGTGTGATACAAACAGCTGATCCGCCTACAAAAGTGACATCATACTGCCCCCACTCTATAACCTATTAACTCAGCTGTGATGTCTGTTAATAAAAATATTTAAAAAAAAAAGAAGAAGAAGAAATCAATACCTTTTGTGGCTTTCGTTAAGGATTCATCTATATTTATTTTAGAATTTGGTGTTTTATAACTGAATTCAATTTCTGTATTGAATAAAGTTATTTCCTACTTGCTGAAGGGCAATTCATCTCAACCAGCATATACCTTGAATATGTGCGTAACTGTTAATGATGCACAAATGTAGCATAAATGTGTTTACACAGGAATAGGATATTAATGTTTTAAAGATAAAATTACGAAATTCAAAAAAGAAAATGGAAGTATTAATTAGTTTTCACTATACACTATCTATTACACATTTAAAATTTGTGACAGAATTTTGCTTCTGGGTAAATTTGTTTTTCTTCCATTTGCTTCTTATCTTTGTGCACATTGTGTACATCAGTGTAAAATGTTGAAAACTAGGCATTGAGTACTTTGCCTGTTCATACTTTAGAGACAATATGAACAGCAAAACTCAGGTGTAGCATCAAGTGTGCAAATGTTACCTGAGCAGATGACTCCAGCATCTTTAGCATGATTACAGTAACTTTGGTCCCACCCTGCTGCTCCACAGTCCTTTAGTGCGGATTCTGAACCAACACATCTGACAAAACCCATCCAGATTGGTCCTGATCCTTGTCCAAAGTGTGCATTACCCAAAACATCTACGGGTTCTCCACAGTCCAGCTCTCTACACACCACTGCAGCATCAGCCAAATCCCAGGCAAGATCACACACTGTTCCCCACTGACCTCTGTGAAGAACCTCCACTCTACCAGCACAGCGACTGTGACCACCAACCAACCTCACATTCACACGGTCTAATATTTGAAACAAATGAGAGAGAGAAAGAGGGGCATATTGTGAATGAATAATAATATATTATACTATTGTCATCTGAAATGTTATATTGTAATCAAACATCTTGAAGTCCCACAATATTCTGACCAATTTCAGAAAGTAACTTTTCTTCATCCTTCTCTCTGTTGTCGTTTTTAGTTTGTGTACTTACCAGATGTGACGAGTATTACAACTGCAGACAGTATAATGAACATCAGGCATCTTCCCATCATCCTCAGCATGATTAACTCAACACCCAGAACAAGCTTCTCTGCTCTGATGATACAGAAGTACAGACATCCTCTTAATGAGAGAGAAAGAGGCCCAACACCCTCCAATCACACTCGCTATTACCTTATTAGACACAACAGAGGAAATCATCAAACAACGTCAGTGACAAATCAGAGGACACTTTTCTGATTTTCTCCATATATACCAAAACTGTCAGTGCTGATGAACTCCTCCTCCCCATACATCAAGACATCAGTGAGAGGAGGCGCACACACACACACTCACGTTTCTGATTTAAAGGAGACAGGAAACTCTCCAGTTTATTTACAACATCAAAGCCAAACACCTGCAGAGACGAGATAAAAGCACTGATAGCAAACAAAAATTGTCCAAAATTAGTGTATACCTATATCATATCATACTCAACTCTTGTAAGGGAAAACATCTGTCAAAATAATTCCTGTAACTAATGTCAAATTTAATTCCATAGAATGGAATTTTTTTTTTCAGATGGCCCACAAAAATCATAATTGACATTCAATGGTGATCATGTTCTTCACCTAGTGACCAGCAGAGAGAGTCAGTGTGCAACTGTACATTAGTTTGACATCACCTAAATTAACTTTCAAATAAACCCTCCATTAGACAATACAAAACTGACAGTGTTTGGTTTACATGTCAGTCAGACTGTCTCTCTACGTGTTAGTGGTTCTTGTCCAGAATATTCTATTACATGACTTTTGCATGTTTAGTCAAAGTTCAGTCTACAAGAGACTAGATGGAGTCTTAATGAGAAAAAGCCCAAATACAGTGGTTGCCACACTTAAAGTACATAAGTGATTTTTCTTGTAGCATTGAAGTAGTAATGCACTAAAATTGTAATACACGTTTAGAATGATAATAAATCTATAAAAACACCTGCTATCAGTGATTTGTTTTTATAATAGAATATTTTGTTTCTGTTCAATATACTTCAAACGCACAAAGATTTTAGTTTTGTTTAAAAAAAACGTAAAGGCGTTCTGACGTAAACTTTCGAATTCATGAAGATGTGCGTATTTTTAAAATGTTAGTTGGTACGAAAGAAATGTAGGCTACACCTGCTCCATGAAAACTTGCCTCCTTGGATATTCCAAATAAGAGAGTCTCTGAAAAAAAAAAAAAAAAAAAAAAAAAAACGCTGTGCCCTCAAAACGTTTTCAAGCGCCACCAGCTGGTCGTTTTGAGAAGAGCGCCTGATATATATTTTTTCCTATATGGGGAGGCTGCAGACCTGGAGCCAGTAGATATAGGCCCCAAGCAGTTTTACGCCCCTGTTGTTCCTCATGCGTCCAGTAGTGGGAGAAGGAAATACGGCGAATAACACTATATGGGGAGGCTGCAGAGCAGACCTATGACCTACTGTAAAATGTATTTATAAACTTTTTATATACAGGAGACTGACTGATATATGATGTTGTGAATTTATATTAAGCTATATTGAGATATTAACCATATTTAGGCCATTAGTGTCACGTTACGAGACGCTTGAAAGACGGCGAGAGAACCAAGTGCTGGTAAGTGTGATTTATTCAAGGGATAATCCAGAGGGGTAAACAGTCCAGGCAGGGGTGAAAACCAAAACATCAATCCACATAAAACAAGACACGAAGACAAGGCAAGAATGACGGACATGAATAATATACTGACATTAAACAAGGACTCCGTAACATAGACTAAGACAGACTGGATATTTATACACAGGATAATGGGGAAACAGGAGACAGGTGGGGGGAACAATCAATTACGCAACAAGGAGGAAGGTGACCATATAAGGGAACAGGAAGTGATCTGGGACAGACACCGTAGACACTGTGACAGTACCCCCCCCTCTACGGAGCGGCTCCCAGACGCTCCAAGACAAAACACAGAGACCAGGAGGGAGGCGGACAGGTGGAGGCTCAGGGGGAGGGACGGAGGGCCAGACTAACTGAGGGGAACAGACAGAAACATAACAGAACTCAAAAAACACAAAACAGAAGTCCCTGAAGGACATGTTGAGGCGTCCACCAGGGCGGAGCAGATGACCACCACAGCCGTGTGGTCAAGGCCAGAGTCCTCCAGGGCGGAGCGGACGCCCACTACAGCCGTGTGGTCACCGCCAGAGTCCCCCAGGGCGGTGCGGATGACCACCACGTCCTCGTGGTCCCCGCCAGAGTTCCCCAGGGCGGAGCGGACGACCACCACGTCCTCATGGTCACCGCCTCAGCCTCCAGAACGGCATCGATCACCACATCGGGAACGACCTCGGGCACCGCCTCGGGAACAGCATCGGGCACCGCCTCGGGCACCGCATCGGGGACCGCCTCGGCCTCTCGAACAGCAGCGAGCACCGCCTCGGGAACAGCATCGGGCACCGCCTCGGGAACCGCATCGGGCACCGCCTCGGGAACCGCATCGGCCTCTCGAACAGCAGCGAGCACCGCCTCGGGGACTGCATCGGGCACCGCCTCGGCCTCTCGAACAGCAGCGAGCACCGCCTCGGGAACCGCATCGGGCACCGCCTCGGGAACCGCATCGGGCAGCAGCGAGCACCGCATCGGGCACCGCCTCGGGGACTGCATCGGCCTCTCAAACAGCAGCGAGCACCTCCTCGGGAACAGCCTCGGGCATCGCCTCGGGAACTGCATCGGGCACCGCCTCGGGACCCGCCTCGGCCCCCAGAACGGCAATGGACTGTGCCTCGGCATCGGGAACAGCATCGGGCACCGCCCCGACCTCCAGAACAGCGTCGGGTTTCGCTTTGACCTCCGGAAGAGCATCGGGCCTCGCCTCGCCCTCTGGAACAGCGTCGGGCACCGCCCCGACCTCCAGAACAGCGTCGGGTTTCGCTTCGACCTCCGGAACAGCATCGGGCCTCGCCTCGCCCTCTGGAACAGCGTCGGGCACCGCCCCGACCTCCAGAACAGCATCGGGTTTCGCTTCGACCTCTGGAACAGCATTGGGCACCGCCTCGGCATCTGGAACAGCATCGGGCACCGCCTCGGGAACGGAAACGGTCCGCTCGGGAACGTTCTCCAGGCCTTGAGGGACGGTCGACGCCTGTCTCCTCGTCCTCCGCCCTCTATGACGGCGAGTCGGTGGCACCTGTACTGGCGACTCAGGCGTTGAATCAGCAATCTTGTGCTGTGGCTCTGGGCTGGCGGCCATCTTGTGCTGTGGCTCTAAACTGATGGCCATCTTGGTCTGTGGCTCTAAGCTGGCGGCCATCGTGTGCTGTGGCGCTGGACTGGTGGCCATCTTGTGCTGTGGCTCTGGGCTGGCGGCCATCTTGTGCTGTGGCGCTGGTTCAGCAGCCATCTTGAGCTGTGGCGCTGGGTTAACGGCCATCTTGTGCTGAAGCGCTGGCTCAGCAGCCATGACGTGAACCGTCTTGGGAACCTCTAGTATTCTTGATAGCGTAGCGAAATAATCCAAGAATGAGACAGCGGCCGTCTTGGGCGTCGGTGCTGAGCTGGCAGCCATCTTGCCCTGTGGGGTGAGGCTGGCTTCCATCTGGCCTCGTGGTGCGGGGTTGGTGGTTACGCACCACAGCGGCATTGGGTCGGTGGCCATCTTGCGCCGTGCTTCCTCTCGCCCACCTCCTCCTCGACGACCCCCCCTGGTTCCGCGGAAAACCACCAGGCGAGTTCCTTCAAAACCGCCTCTGTCCCGCTCTGTGACTGGGGATGAGACATGGGCAGACATACCTGCTGGTTCTCTTGGTGACGGAGTCCTTCTGTCACGTTACGAGACGCTTGAAAGACGGCGAGAGAACCAAGTGCTGGTAAGTGCAATTTATTCAAGGGATAATCCAGAGGGGTAAACAGTCCAGGCAGGGGTCAAAACCAAAACATCAATCCACATACAACAAGACAAGGCAAGAATGATGGACATGAATAATATACTGACATTAAACAAGGACTCCGTAACATAGACTAAGACAGACTGGGTATTTATACACAGAAGGATAATGGGGAAACAGGAGACAGGTGGGGGGAACAATCAATTATGCAACAAGGAGGAAGGTGACCATATAAGGGAACAGGAAGTGATCTGGGACAGACACCGTGAGAAGGAGGACATCTAGTGGAACCCCGGGGAACAACAACCCAGACACTGTGACAATTAGACATACAGTACTGTGTAATCATTTGCATCCTAAATGAAATATCTGCTGTACAATTCACAATTGGTCGTCATACAGCTACAAAACATGTCCTACATAGCATTTTATGAAGACAAACATAATTTAACCCTTTTCTAAAATTCCAAGGGTCATTTAAAAGAAAGAGACAATATTGTTGTTCACAAAAATATTTATTAACACCATGACTTTTATTTCTTAACAGCATGACTCCTGTAGATTCTAGTGGTAGTTGTAATTGTGGCACACAACCTAGACCACACCAGTGGATTGTATAATCTGAAAGAAAAAAGAAAAACAAAACAAAAATCACTCCTTTTCTTGCATTTCAGAGAAAGACACAGCACAACTTATTTGTTAAACTTTTATGCAACGTGCCCTGACAATGCTGACATGAGTAAATTTGAGTAAACTAAAACATCTATCATGCATCCATTTAACATTAACATTCATTACATTTTTAGAAAAAAAAAAATAAATAAAAATCAATCATAAATGATGCTACCTTCATGGACGACTGCCCTAGAAAAGTGAAGCTTAAGATGAGTTTGTACTTTACTTTTCTTTGAGGGCTTGAAAAAAAATCAGAATTACAGAAAGGACAGTGAAATAGGGAACAGCAGGAGGTGCATCTGTTAAGCGCAGGTAAGTTGCAACCTCTCTGTATAGATATTATTTCTTCCCCTGAAGAGAGAAAGAGATGGGTGTTTTTAGTTTATACTTGTTTAGAAAGAGAGATTTCAATTTTCTTAGCTAAAGCAAACACACACCTTTATGACATACAAGTTAAAGAACTAAAGACAGAGTATGATAAAACACACATTGAATGCACATTTGTCCAGATAAGTAAGCTATTTTGAGAAAACTGTATATTACGATATACATTAGAGCAGTGGTTCCCAACCTTTTTCAACTCGCGGCCCACACAACCAAACACATATGTTTGCGCGGCCCACTTCAAAAAAATTAACTGACCCCGCTATTGTTGGGTTAATAACTTAGTACTCAGAAGCTAGATTTTAAACTATATTTATTGAATAAACTAGGGCTGTGCGATATGAAAAAAAAAAAAAAAACTATCGCGATTTTTTTTAATCAATTTTGGAATTGTGCTTTTACAGTCATAAATGCATTCAGGATTAATTTGAAACATATTTCCAAAAGAAAACCAATCAGAGCTTTATCAAAAAGTTGTAACATCTCTAGAACAGACATAAGTCAAAATTATCACTATAGTGAAGATGTAAAAACATGTATAGACTTGTGGCAAAAAAATAAAATAAAAAAAAAATCCTGTATACAGGGACTTTTTTTCTTTTTTGCCATGCATTGTTCATAGAGCTCATTAATTGTAGCGGTGCCTCAGGTGTTTGCAGTGTGTATACAGTATGTGTATGCGGTCAGCAGTGAGAGCGCATAAATATAACGCGAAAGCACATTAAAATAATGCACGAGTGCGAATCTCTCTGTTCGCAGCAGATTTCCTTTGCTCTGTCACAAAACCGGTCGTGCTTGCTCAGATACACGCTGCTTTGCGAGGAGAGAGTGTGCACACTTAAAACGTCTCTCCTCTCACTTAAACTGCATCCTGTTCACTAACAAATTCACTCTATGCTCATGTGTTAGACATGAATTATTTTCGCACGTTTTTATTTCTAGCCTTTTACCGCAGTGAGAACGCTCTGATCCGTCAACATTGGCTCAGAAAAAAGGCGCATCACAGACAGTGTGTGAACCTGGAGTTAGGCATATGCGCACGCTCAAATCGTGATTTTAGGACGTTTTCTTTTAATCGCACAGCCCTAGAATGGACTGGAAATGAACAGAAAATAATTGGCGGCCCACCTGCAATACCACCGCAGGTTGAAAACCACTGCATTAGAGAATTAGATCGTTTCATTTATAAGAAACAACTCAAATCAAAATCTACATTTAAACCATATGAGACCAAAGTTTTTAATGTAGGTTTTATCATGCATGACATATGTTTGTATTATTTGACAAAATACTTGAGTGAGTGTGCAGTTCAACTTGTGCAGAGACTTAGAGATTTGCATACATACATACATGCCTATATAAATGTGTATTTTGTGTGTTCACATCACTGTCAAAAAAAAAAAAAAAAAAAAAAAAAAAAAAAATCACACATTTGTGATTATCCACTCTAATGTGCTCCAGAAACCATGTGGAGTATGTTTAAATGCAAGGAGTAAACAGGGTCTTACCAGAAGAAGCCATGTCACGCAAGCTAAAGACAGACAACAAGATAAAAATAAAAATGTAATTAATTTTAAAAGTGAGAGAGACAGAGCGGGTAAAGAGAAGACAAGGGGCAGCTTAACCTACACGTGGTTAGCCAAGTTTGAGTCAGACAGACTGACTCAAGCAAGTACTTTTGCCTCTCGAAATAAATTATTGACCAATCTTTTGAATTGATATCGCATCAATCGTTTATAAATAATAAATGTTGCATCATTACAATACAATCAACAACAATAACTTATTTACATACCTCAATTCGTATCGCTTCAAAAAATGTCTGCTGCTATCATACAGATATGGTCTGCTGTTTTGATGACTAGGCACATATACTAATATACAGCCTCCCCCTACTGGACGCATGAGGAACTACAGGGGCGTAAAACTGCTTGGGGCCTATATCTACCAGCTCCAGGTCTGCAGCCTCCCTCTACTTTTTTTCAGCTGGCTGGAAAATCTTTGGTGGACAAACGCTATTAGTCTTTTATGCATTTATGCTATATGCTGGAGCCAAATCTGAAAGTAGACTAGATTGTATGTTAACGTGTGTGCAAACTGTATGTGCATCTGTGAGGGAGAGAGAGCTGAAGAGATGTGCTTTCTGTACAGAGCCGGCCCAATGCAGAAGCTAAGCGGCTGCTTAGGGCCCCCGTGGTCACCAGAGGACCCCCTAGAGTACAATTCAATGTCAGTTTGAATTTTTATTTCATTTATTTTTTATGATATATGGCAAGGCCGGCCCATGGCATTATGGAGGACGAAAACTGCAAAAACAATAAATAAATAAATATGCAAATAAATAAATGTGTGTATAAATTCACCCACTCTTGTTTAATTGAATATATAAATGAGTAAACATGTGATGAAAGTAGCCAAATAAATTAAATAAATTGGTGAGCAAATGGGAAATGTTTAAGGAAATGCAAAATTAATCTTTTCTTTTAATCACTCATTTATTTCTGAATGTAGTTACACATTTATTTTTTCCTTATGCTAATAAGAGGGTGTCAACCATGGACTTGGTCGTGGCAGCAGTTTGCTCGTAACTTTCTGGAATTTTATTTCATAGTAAAAATACTTAATTTCATTGTACTCTTGCAATGGCAATAAAGGAATCTAATCTAGTGTACTTTTTTATTTTACAGTATCATTTCACTTGCATAAATGTAATTACAGTATAATCATGTTTAACTGTAAAATATTTTATTATTGTATATTAGTCTTTTGGTCTTTTTTCGAGTAATGCAAAAGAAAACAACATAAAATATACTGTTATAATGTAAGGTTTGGTTTTATAATTGGTTTAATAAGTTAATTATTTATTTATTTATTTATTTATACTTTAGTACACTATACAAGTATATAGTGTATAATAACCATTTTACAATAAATCCAAAAGCAAGACGTGACAAATATTAGTGCAAATGGTTACAGATGATTGATTCTGTGCCTCCATCTACTGTTAACAGTGGTCATTTAATGTAATTTTCACCTCAAAATCTTTTACTAAAAGTTTTCTACTAGAATGTACTAGAAATACTAGAAATATGTTTTTTCATCTTCACGAATAAAATGTAATCTTAGTATATTTTACTGCACAACCATAGAGTAAATAAATAATATAGGCTTTAAAATATTTGAATTGTTTTTTTAAAAAAAAAAAACATTACACTATCAACGATCAGTGTGTAAAGGGCAGTGTGTATTTTTTTTATTTATATATAGTCATGCATCTCACTCCAGCCAGGCAACCAATGTTGGAAACCCCGTTATAATATAACTTTTTACTTAGCTATTTTTAGATTACATTTTACGTCTTCTGTGTAAAAATAAATAAATACTTAAATACATAAATAATAAAAACCTTCCTGGTATATATTTTTGTAATAAAACAATGCTGTTCCCTTTCGAAAGGGAACTCCACGCTGCGTCCTCTAGGGGGCGCTATGGGAACACTGTCAGTGTGATCGGTGTTGAAGCAAGGGGCAAGGAACTCGACCGGAAGTTGAAGTCGGGTGGGGGCTGCCATCTTTTAGCAGAACTTCAGTTGCGTTAGCATTCCCATTGACTCCCATTCATTTTGGCGTCACTTTGACAGCGAATAACTTTACATCTGAGGCGTTTAAAGACTCTGTTTGTCCATTATTTATTTCTAAAGATACACGACAATGTATAAAGGGCTCCATTACCTTCTATGTTACATTATGGCCCCGTATAAACAGTTTTTGTAAAAAATAGGCTAACGATTGCGTCATAATCACTCATCTCTCTGTCGCATTACCGTACAGACAGGAGGAGAAGCTCGCAGGAAATTAACTTAATGTGGCGTACTGGCGTTACATTTTAAAATACTATACAAAATAATTAATCAGAATACTTACTCCTGCTCACTCACGACAAAGAATTCCCCGCTCAAGCTCGCAGTCTCTGCAAGATTAACGATGGCAGTTTGCACGCACAGCCACTTAGAAGATTTACATCTGGCAGACAGGTTGCTGACGTCGTCAAGCTTCGTTTGAGTCTGCGCGTCAGAAACGGAAGTGCTAAAAAACGCTAAAACTGGGCTTCATTTGTCTCAATTGAGTTCCAATGGGGTCGCTGTGTTGAAGCATGAATGAAATAAGGACAATGAACTTGACATTGCGGGCAGGGCCGGCTTTGCCCGACAGGCGACACATCTGCTGGACGGGGCGCAAAACTGCAATTATATAAAAAAAGTTAATTAAATCTATGCATCGTATTATGAAAGCTGCTTCTCTATTGTTTTCTACTGTATCCTTCAAGTTGTTGCTTTTAAAGAGTTGGTGTGTGAACATTTAAAATAAACAATGAATAATTATGGAATAACTGTGGAGTTGTTTTTTGGGGGTGTTATTGGGCTCTCTTGCCTTGGGCATCAAATAACCTAGAGCCGGCCCTGATTGTGGGTGTGGGTTTCACGGTGTGGGTTTCGGCAGAGCCTGGGAACAGGCTTGTAGTGGGCATTGTGTTCGATCTCCCTGTACCGCTGCTTCTGTAACGGGACTGGACGGGTTTGAGAAACTCCTCCACACTACCAGGACAAGTGCTGCATTGACGAGGTGGACAGGGTACCGGGCCCACATCCCCTCCAATACATTATAAGAAATGGTCTGCTGTACAGTGTAGCCCACAGGCAGGGGGAGGAAAAATGCCATGCTTCTGGTCATGCCAAAGACTACGACTGTCATGGAACTAGCACATGCCCATCTGATGGTGGGACACCTGGGGGCCGAATCCACAGTCCAGCACATCCAGGACCATTTCCACTGGCCAAGCCTGGAGGCTGAAGTGAAACGGTTCTGCCGAAGCTGTCCTACCTGACAGAAGACGGCAGCCCATCGACCCCCCCCCCCCCCGCCCCCCCCCCCCAGCCCAGCCCACTCATTCAACTACAACTACAGTTTCCATAGGAGTAAAATGTTTTTATGTTATTAATTTAAGCAATGGTTAAATCGTGAAGTGCTTCAAAATGCATACTGTTTACAAAATCATTTTTGAAACATTTGCAGTTACACTACTGTACTAATAAAAATAGTATTACAATAACATAAGCACAGTGAATAACTACACGGTCCATACATTACAAAGCATACATCTTTATTCATATTTCTAAATGAATACTTTGACATTTGTAATACATATGATGAGATTTCTCGTTCAAATCGCTACTGTAATGAATATGAATGTCTTTTTTTTTTAATAAGCAGGGGGAATGACCAACATTAAACAATCATTTTAGGACATCTGCATTGTAAGAATTTATAGTGAGACTTCAGAGATAAATATTGTGTATTGTTAGGTGATTTTTTCTCATTTCTTTTCTCACTGCACGATTTGCTAATCTGTGAGAATACTAGAGCAAAGCATGCTTATGTTGATTTATTTAATAAATATGTGAGAAATGCTTCAAAATGGGACTATACTATTCTCACAAATTCCATTCCCCCTTAGTTGTTATTTATAATGAAGTCTTGTAAAAATATGGTAATTTTAGTTTAATTATCACTCGATTATTTATTCATATTTGTTTATTAATATTATGAATAATAAGTTTAAATTATTATTATTATTTTTTCTGCTAATAATGGTCATCTTTTAAAGCTCATGGAAAGTGGTTGGCTCTTCCAAACAAATTTTTGTTTAAAAATCAAATCAAATAAATAATTTTTACAATTATTCGTCATTATTACCCCTGCAACAAATATTTAAGTCAATTTATATAAAATCTTTCTCCACTCTGTTCTTTTTGCCAAGAAGAGGAAGAATCTCTTTCACATTTATTATTTTTCTGTCCTTATACTAAACAATTCTGTCTTCAGATCTCAGCATCTTTACGTCTTGTATTCTTTCGTCTATGTAACATTTCAGCAGTTAAGGTTCTCTTTCATTCTGTGGTTTCTGATAATAGAGAGCTAGAGGATGTCCTGGACTTTATTTGTATGATGGGAAAATTCCACATTCACAAAGTGTGATGCCTTAACATTATTCATGTAGCAAGTATTCATGTCGTGTTTCTGACAATCAGAAAGCACCACTGCAGCACATAAAGTAAATTGTTTTTGTGATCTTTGATTCATGTTTTGTGTTTTTGATGTAAATTTGTATATTTCTGTTATTTTTTTTCAGTTTTTTTCAGCCAGGTCAATCTTGTAAGAGATTTTAATCTTTATGAGTTTTTATCTTGGTTAAACGATGAATCAATGAATCAGTAGAAAAAAAAATGTTTAGATATAATTTAAAAGGAAAGAATATTGCTCATGATTGCTGTTTGTAAACTTATTAAGTACATTCTCTTCTCAACAGTTCTCTCTTCCACCCTCAATACCCACGGCTGAAGTGCTCTTGAGTAAGGCACTGAACCCCAAGTTGCTCCCCGGGTGCTGGATACAGCTGCCCACTGCTCCGGGTGTGTGTTCACTTCTCACTGCTGTGTGTGTGTGTGCACTTGGATGGGTTAAATGCAGAGCACCATTTCTGAGTGGGCTACAATACTTGGCAAATGTCATGACTTTCACACTGTGAGATGGTGATCAATGTTTGCTCTGAAAGGTGAAATTTATTTTAACATCCTGTGAATCACTTACTTTTACAACTTCCCAAATAAAAATTAACCATAGCTTTAAAAAGTATTTATATATAATTAATACATTTATTTTATAAAAAGGAAATGAAAACAAAAAATAGTTAAACCATACTTACCAATCACAAATTACCCATTGATTTATAACATACATAATAATTAATTTACTCTGCACTGAATCTCTTGTGTCCACATCTGAGCGTCTCCTTTGTCAAAAGCAGCTGCTCCCAGCACCTGTACAGGAGCCCCACAGTCCAGCTCTCT
Organism: Carassius gibelio; assembly: GCF_023724105.1. NCBI lineage: Eukaryota > Metazoa > Chordata > Actinopteri > Cypriniformes > Cyprinidae > Carassius > Carassius gibelio. The sequence continues at coordinate 21,351,837 of NC_068399.1, read as the reverse complement.
ACACACAACCTCTGCATCCTGCTGGTCAAAGACACCGTCACACACTGTGTACCATGTGTTCCCATGAATCACCCATCAATCTCCCAGAGCACAGGTGAGTCCCATTTACAAGTCTAGAATGTTAATGATCTATATATTACATAAAAACACACACACAAAGTGGTTATTCAGAGAGATACACAAAAAGTATTTTTTTTTTTTTTGAAAATTTACTTTTCAGCTTCTAAATCCCAGGTCTGCAAATGATGCATCTCTAATTTCCTGATGCACAGAACAAGTCTGACAATGTGGCATACTGTAAAAATCAGCATAACAAAAATGTGTGATGAGCTAATTCTTTCATTATTAAGATCACATCGTTTAAATTATCTATTTTGTTTTTCTAACAAAACAATAAAGCAGATTGAATTGGCTCTCTTGAGCAGATGAATCCAGCATCTTCACCATAACCACAGTCACTAACAACCCATCCTCATGAGCTGCAGTTCTTCTTTAGTGTAGACTCCGATCCACTAGAGGACACATCATCCGTCAAGGATATGTACTTATCCTGGTCCAAAGTGAGCATCACTCACAGCATCTACAGGTTCTCCACAGTCCAGCTCTCTACACACCACTGCAGCATCAGCCAAATCCCAACCATCACCACACACTGTTCCCCACTGACCATCATGATGAACCTCCGTTTCAGGGACTTTAACTTCTGACCAACCTAACTGTGTCAAAATTTGTATTTGAAAAAGAGAAAAAGATTTAAGTACAATAGTAGTAAAGACATTTACAATCATAAGTGGAATATGGCAATGCTGAGAAAAATAACACAAAAAGAGGTTAATAAATAGAAATATATATTGATATCCCAAGATAGACAATATATTTTTTCAAATAATCTTAAAATTGTTAGCTTGAAAAAGATTAAATTGCTTATAAAATGTAATGAATAATCAATGACCTAGTGTCACTCAATTTTTTTTTTTTTTTTTTTGAGAGATTAAACAGGCTTCTGTTCAGTTTCTATAGTGATGTGAGGCCACTGTAGATAAACTGTTTATTAAAATGTATCATTATACCTTTTTACACTGTATGTGTGTACTTACCAGATATTGTTATAGTGATTATGGAGAAAAACAAGTGTCAGAAATCCCTTCATCTTCTTCTGCTCGTCACACTGTCTGCTTGACTCCGTCAGCACAAGTTTCTCGTCTGCTCCTCAAACACACTGAAGAAACTGGCTCCTGTCAGCCCCCTAAAGAGAGAGAGAGAGACTCACAGCTGCCAATGACACTCACTGTTCCCTTATTAGACACATCAGAGGAAATCATCAAACACAATCAGTGACAAATCAGAAAGCAGCATTTTGATTTTCTCCATATATATCAATAAAGTGTGAGCGCTGATGAGCGGGACTCCTCCTCCAGCGTGAAGAGACACTTCACTGAGGACAGACTCGTGTCAGTCAGAAGTCAGTGTGGAGATAAAGTCACACTAAACTTAAAGCAGATTGATACAGAAACACTGCAGCTTATATTCAGGATCAAACCTGAACCTGAACACAGCAGACACAAGCTCTGATCACTGACTTTTGTAAGTCTGAACAGTTCAAACACAAACTAATTGGAACCAATTTCTCACGACCAATTTTAAAGAATTAATGGATTTTACTCATTTGTTCTTTTATTTTGACCAAGAACACAATAAACATATGATTACACCATAGTATAAACTATATAGCTGCTAATGATATTTTGATTAGTTTCATTAAATTAAATATTATTTATTTTCATTAAGTTTAACTTTGAGAATAAAATAAGAGCAATAATCATGTGAGTTTAAGACTGCGCTGCTGCATTTGTCCAGTAGATGGCAGCAAAACACTTCTTATTGTAAAGAGGAGCAGACAAGTGTCTTGTCTCTGTGTTGCTGGACAGCCTCTGTTATGTGGAATGATAAAGTTAACACAATAATAAATAAATGAGTATTTAAATATACAAAAATAAATAAAACATGAATTGTATTTTTCAACATTTATTTTTTATTTATACATTTCTTTCCATATTTATGTATTTTTATATATGTATTTATGCTACATTTGAATAAATGTGGGTATGGTGTTAGCGCAGCGGATAAGACACACGTCTGTGGTGTGGGAGACCCGGGTTCGAATCCACTGTGAGACACCAATGTGTCCCTGAGCAAGACACTTAACCCCTAGTTGCTCCAGAGGCATGCGACCTCTGACATATATAGCAATTGTAAGTCGCTTTGGATAAAAGCGTCAGCTAAATGAATAAATGTAAATGTAAATGTGAAAATATATAAATGTTTACAAATACACATATAAATAAAATGAAAATGTGTATAAATTAAAATAAAAAAAATATGTAAAAATGCATGTATACATATTTAATGAAATATATATATATATATATATATATATATATATATATATATATATATATATATCTCCCACAATGGGCCCGGATGACAGCTAACAGATATATATTACATATCTTTGTAGATGTATTTATTTATTAGATTAGTTTCAGGTCAGGACTGGAGATCAGAGGAGTGAGGAAACAAGGAAGCATAAGTTTGAGTTTGAGAAGCACTTTATCTTACCCAGTTATCTGATAACCCAGTTATCTGATAACAATCATTTATTCAGTCACTCAAACTATTTTACAGTATCCAGCTTTCAATCTCTTAGAAAATCTGTATGCTCTTTAGAAATAATAAAAATGGCTCAGTGATTTCTGTTGAATTCACTAGTTGGTATTTGTTCCTCAATGCAAAAGTGTTATTACAAAGTCAGATTCTATTTTTGGACCATATTACCTCAATTCCTTCCTCAATTTGCTATTGAAATAATATTTATGATTATATTATCTGGCCACATGTGTGGTCACTCCCTCACTCCCTTTTTGTATGATAATTATTTCTGGGTTAACGTTTTATGTGTCAGTATTATTATTTTTTTAACACTATAAGAATCCAAAAAAGCTCTTCACTTTGTGGTTGCATCACATTCTCGGGTGTGTATTATTTTTGAATACTTACTAGATTTTTTTTCTAACTTGTTTTAAACTTTCCATTTAACATACCATATATATCTCTTGTTAACTGTCACCGGACCCTCAGTGGGACGCTTACGTTTACTTCACTATGTTACAATTTAAACCCTTATCTAATCATGACAAACTATATATCATTGGAAAGGTCTAAGGCTACTAAATAGATATTTTAACAATTTCTTTTGTTAAAAATTATGTAGGAAAAGTAATAGATAAATGTATGGCAAGAGTGCACCTCAAAAACCTCATAACATGAGTTCTGACCTTTGTCAAAAAATCATTAGAAATCATCAGAAATTATATATCACTTGAAAACTGAAAATCTCAAAATTCATAAATTTAAACATTGCATTACCATGAAAACGGTACATCAAAATCACATTACCAAAAGTTTTCAGTCATGAATTATAAAAAATTTAGGTTCAGATCATGCACTTTCAAGTTTGTTAAAAATTTGAGTGACATTTAACAGGTTAAATATATACAATAGAATGAAAATATATTTTTAAAATGTATATCATCATTATACAATGCATTAAAAATGAAAGGGCCAAACTGGGCTTCATGTAAGAACTGCAGTGAGTTTGTGAGTTGATTAAAATGCTAAATAAGCTGTAAATAAATGATTTGAACACTTAACACTAAAAACAGATATATTTTAACTAAGCCTTTTTTTTTTTTATTAAGTCTTTCAGGTCAGATTTCTCAATTCAACAGTTAAGGTCCTTCTGGAAATGACGAGGACTGCTTCAGTGTTTCACAGATAGACATCAGCAGTATTTAGTAACTTGCATTATTATTTGTGTCAAACATAATCTCATTGATTGAGAGGCGCTTTTTTCACCGAAAATTCAGAAACATGGTTTGAAAACTGATTAACATGACATTTACACGACCGTTCAATATTGTGATTATAGCCAAAACTAAATGTATGAAATTTTAAAAGAGAAAAAAATATAACTTTAGGAGAATCAATCAATTATGAATTATTTACTGTGTGAATAATATGTAATAAAGTAATCCATAAAGGAGTAACTTTAATCTGATTATCAGCATTTTTAAAATTTAATATACTCTAATTATGAATACTTGTTTTTTGGAATCTGATTACATTACTACTCAGCTTTGGAAAACATTTACTGTGTGTACCATGGTACTGTTCATACAATAGATGCCATATAAAGTAATTATCATCACTTCACTTTTCTGGAAATTAGCCTACTTAATATTTACCATCAGAAACGCTGACTCATTCAGAAATCACAAGTGTATTTTTTTCATGATCTGATTTAAAATGAGCTTTCTTTTTTTATAATCTGCAAATCAACTTTCTTTTTCATTAGCAGAAAGATAGAATATCATGACCTGTCTACATATTTGTTTAGACACCAGAGAACGTCTCGGTTACGTACGTAACCCTCGTTCCCTGATGGAGGGAACGGAGGCATTATGTCGAACGACATATGGGGTCTCACCTGGGAGGCCAATCATCTCTGAATTTAAGAGAAAACGCCAATGAAAATTGGCTAGTGGATTAACATACCTGAGCCACTCCCCGTGCCAACGGGTATAAATAGGGCGACAGGTGCATCCACTCATTAGGTTTTACGCTGAGGAGCCGAGAACGTGTCCCGGCAACAGCGACCGGTTCAAGGTTGTGGCATGGGGACATAACGTCTCCGTTCCCTCCATCAGGGAACGAGGGTTACGTACGTAACCGAGACATTCCCTATCTGTCGGTAACTACGAGTTATGTCGAACGACATATGGGGTCCTATGGTAAACGCCACAACCTGAATATTGCCACAACCCTGTGGCGCTGCAATTGTCGACAAGCCATGGCGTAACCTTCCCAAAGCCCCAGCGCAAATTCACTGACCTTGGTACCGAAGGGGCCAAAGGGTGAATACATCGCTGCTGGAGAAGGCCACGCTGCTGTTCCGCCCACATAAAGTTAATGGAAGGGATTTCAACCTCCCGAGAAAGATTGCTTCAAATCTTCCCTATTTGTTCTTTCAGCTGGCAAGACAATGGGGAAGCGAGCCTTAGGAAAAGGTCACTACGGAGACCACATCCTACTCGTAGGGAGGTGACATGTGGATACACTGATATGGACTGACCCAGGGGGCAGTACTACGTATAGAAGGGGTCTCTGAGGCAGGTCCTACCTTGGAGTAGGGATGGAACGGTTGCCAGAAGAGACTGAAAGAACGGGTCTGTCAAGGGAAGACATGGGTTTGCCAAGAGGGAAACCTTACTGTGTAAAAATACACATATGGGATTACCTGTAGGGAACCAAGCCATATGAACACCTAGCCCAGTACAGGGGCTGACCGGAACTCCGGGCATGCTAACGCCAGTACTGGGCCTGGCGACAGACTGCTCCGCCAAATCTGACTGCCGAGGGTGCTGGAGGATGCTCGACCAGGGTATGCCAACCGGGGAACTCTACTGGGAGAAGAAAGGCGCTCACATCCCCATGTTAGGGGGAATGGTGCAGCAAGCTTGACACTGGGCCAGCCCTTCCCGCCATTTACCTGTTACCCAACGCACAGGAAGAAACTGGCTCTACACGGAGGTTGTAAAACCTCGCAAAGGTGTTAGGTATCGCCCAGCCCGCAGCTCGACAGATGTCTGCCAGAGAGACGCCGTGCGCCAGTGCATAGAAGGAGGCCACACTCCGTGTGGAGTGGGCCCTCACCCCCAGGGGCACGCCTCGCCTTGGGAATGGTAAGCCAAGGCGATGGCATGCACTATCCAGTGGGCCAACCTCTGCTTAGAGACAGCCTTCCCCTTCTGCTGACCTCCAAAGCAGACCAGGAGCTGGAACCTAACGATCAGGTCAAGCCTCCCCAGGAACCGGCCATCTACTGCATCGTGATGGACTGCAATGGCAGCCACATACACCTTCAGGGTGGAGGGTGACAGCCCACGCTCCAACCTTTCTTGCAGGAAAGAAATGACCGGGCATCTCCGGGGGTCTTCTCAGTGAGAATAACACCAATTCGTGAACAGACTCCACTTCAGAGCATAGGCCTGCCTCGTAGAAGGGGCTCTAGCCTGAGTGATAGTGTCTACCACTGCTGGGGGCAGATCACTTAGGTCTGCCGCGTCCCGTCTAGAAGCCACACGTGGAGGTTCCAGAGATCTGGACGCGGGTGCCAAATGGTGCCAATCCCCTGAGAGAGGAGGTCTCTCCTCAGGCGGATCCGCCAGGGAGGGGCTGTCACGAGGAGCATGAGTTCCGAAAACCAGGTCCGAGTGGGCCAGTAAGGCGCAACCAACAGGACTTGTTCCTCGTCCTCCCTGACCTTGCACAGTGTCTGTGCGAGCAGGCTCACTGGGAAAGTGAGCTGTCGTGAGAGCGCGTCGGCTGCACGATTGAGCTCCCCCGGGATGTGGACTGCGCGCAGCGACTTGAGCCATGTCTGACTCCAGAGAAGGAGATGGCGGGTGAGTTGATACATGCGACGTGATCGTAGATCGCCCTGTCGGTTGATGTACGAAACAGCCGCAGTGTTGTCCGTGCGGACCAACATGTGCTTGTCCAGCAACAGCGGACGAAACCGTTGCAAAGCTAGATGCACTGCCAGCAACTCCAGACAGTTGATGTGCCAAAGCAGTCGAGGTCCTGTCCAGGACCCTGAAGCTGCCTGCCCATTGCATGTCGCGCCCCAGCCTGAGTTGGAAGCATCTGTTGTGACAACAACATGCCGGGACACTTGTTCTAAGGTCACGCCGGCCCGCAGAAAGGCAAGGTCCGACCAGGGGCTGAATAGGCGGCGACACATCGGTGTGATGGTGACACAATGTGTACCGCGCCGCCATGCCCATCTCAGGACTCGGGAGTGCAACCAATGCTGAACCAATGCCATATGCCCCAGGAGCCTCTGAAAGTGTTTCAGTGGTACCACTGTCCTGCCTCTGAAGGAACTCAGGCAGTTCAGCACTGACTGGGCACGCTCGCTGGTGAGACGTGCCGTCATACTCACCGAGTCTAACTCCATACCAAGATAAGGGATTCTCCGCACAGGGGAGAGCTTGCTCTTCTCCCGGTTGACCTGAAGCCCCAACTGACTGAGGTGCCGGAGCACGAAGTCCCTGTGATCGCACAACTCGTCTCGGGACCGGGCCATAATGAGCCAGTCGTCAGGGGATGGACGGGGAAGGGGAGGACCTTGTACTGCCACTCCTGACCCTCGAAGGCAAACCGCAGAAACGGTCTGTGATGAGGGAAGATCGAGACATGAATGTACGCGTCTTTCAGGCCGATTGCTGCAAACCAATGCTGGGGCTGGACGCATTTGATAATGCGTTTCTGCGTCAACATCCTGAACGGGAGCTTGTGTAGGGCCCGATTCAAGACTCGCAGATCCAGGATAGGCCGAAGGCCACCGCTTTTCTTGGGCACGATGAAGTAAGGGCTGTAAAACCCCGTCCTCATCTCGGCTGGAGGGACCGGCTCGATTGCATCCTTCGCCAGCAGGACAGCAATCTTCTCGCGCAAGACAGAGGCGTCCCGGACTGCCACCGAAGTCTCGAGCACGCCATTGAACTTGGGGGGTCGGCGGGCGAACTGAATCGCGTAGCCGAGTCGGACCGTCCGGATGAGCCAGCGTGACGGGTTGGGCAGCGCAAGCCACGCTCCCAGACAATCTTCAATCTTTTACAGCCCTTACTCCCGTACAAGTGGCACCAAAGGGACAGTCGACGCACCCGCAGTGGTGCAGCGATGGGCAGTCGTGTCAGAAGGCCCAGAAGGCATTGCGTCCTGAGTCATCACAGCCACACTCCCAGTGTTCCCGGAGGAACTGGCCAGAGACGCGTGGAGAGGCGTTGCGTCTCCGAACTGCGACCTCTTGGCCGCTGGCAAAAGGGGGCATCGTGGGTGAGAGTGAGGAGGCTGCGCGTCGCTCATTGTCAACCCACGAGCCTTGCAACTCGGAGGAAGGAGAATTTTCTCTTTTATAAAACTGTCTCTTTTAGCCGAAGCGCCCAGGTAATCGCCGTCACAGGGACACCGCTGTACCGCGCCGTCACACTCACCAGGAACAGCTTCTTAACACAAAGATGAATTGGCTTTGTAGTGACTGCTCTCATCAACTACTCGGCTCCGAAGCAAAAATCTAATGAGTGGATGCACCTGTCGGCCTATTTATAACCGTTGGCACGGGGAGTGGCTCAGGTATGTTAATCCACTAGCCAATTTTCATTGGCGTTTTCTCTTAAATTCAGAGATTATTGGCCTCCCAGGTGAGACCCCATATGTCGTTTGACATAACTCGTAGTGACCGACAGATAGGGAACCACAGATAAATAAAAATAATCAGAAACATTGATTAAAATGGTTTATGTGCTCAACACAAAGGATGCTGTTTCCTTCAGAGAATCCACACTGACTTTGGATTTAAATTCCAGAAGAAATGGGAGAATCGTTTACAGGTGAAGAAGTGTTGGTTTGTGCTTTTATTTGTATCGAGTAAATATTACAAGTTGTAGCGTTTTTTTTTAAAAACTAATTAAAAAATAATAATAAGAAAACATATTTATTTATTTATTTAATTAAATACTTAATAACCAAAATATAATTCTCGGGTCATGTAGCAGATGTTTTCATTAAAAAAGTACAGAAAAGTACTACTACTACTACTAATAATAATAATAAGTCAATCATAGCAACATTTCTGCCAATGGAAAATTCTTCTGAACATTCATTAATCTTAGGTATTCTGTTATCTAATAACATGTTATTAAAATCTATAGTTGCAACTGTATTATTTAATGAGCTAATGTGAACTAAGACTTAAAAAAAAGATGAATATCTTTTTTATTTATTTTTTTATTTGACCCATATTTTACCAGGAATAATCCCTTGAGATACAAATCTCTTCTACCAGGGAGTCCTGGCCAAAATGGCAGCATACAAAATTTCACACATAAAATATTACAAGACAAACATTAGAGGAAAACAAAACAAAAACAAAAAAATCCTGTCACAAAAATGTCCAGCACTCAAGATTAATGTAATATATAAATGTTAAGTAAACCGGAACATGATTCTTTCAAATATGACATCAAAAGGTTTCTAAAAATATTAATATTTAAATATTTATCTTCTGTTGTAATTGTAGCTATTGCTCATTGTGAATGTTTATGGTTAACTAAGAAGCCTTATAGTAAAAATCTTTATTGCTTTATTGCATTTAAATGTTCAGTTATTTTTGTTATAGGAAAAAAGTTATTTAACCTGTTATACTGTATTTTGACCAAAATTAAAATTTCAATACCATTAAAATAGCGTATACCGTGATAAAAGCATGAGCAATTAATCGCAACAGGAACATTTGATACTGGCATAACCCTAAGAAATATTTTAAACGTGTAACAGTTAAATATAGAATATAAAAGTAGTTCCCTGTCAAGGGAACTTCGAACTGCGTCCTCTGAAGGGACACTATGGGGAACACCTCGTCGTGACCCGTGTCTGAAGCATACTTTGAAAAACGCCAATGTGTTGGCCGGCGACAGCCTCTGACGTTGCTACCGGCGCGACTATAAATACGCGCCCGTAGGACCCGACCAGGGGCCTCATTTATAAAACTTTGCGTAGGATTTGTGTCAGAAGTGGCGTACGGATGAAACATAGGACGTGCGTACGCACAGAAATATTCGGATTTATAAAACCGTGCGCACGCACATCCTACGGATTTTTCCCTTAATAAATCACAATCAATTCTAAATGTAGCGCAGCTTTTGCGGCTTCATGACACGCCCATAGTTGCCCATAAATAGTCCGTGAAACGCCCACAAGTTAATATTCATTGATTGCGAAATCATTGCAAACACAGAGAGGAAATAAAAAAAAACGTAACTTCACTCAATGTGAAGTAGAAGTTATCGTTGGCGAGGTGGAAAAGAGGAGAAAAATGTTGTTTGGAGGGCACAGTGTGGGCATTACTAATGCCAAAAAGGCACTTGAGTGGCAAACGGTGGCAGACGCCGTAAATGCTGTAGCCTCACAACCTCGGACCGTGGCCGAAATAAAAAAGAAATGGTCGGACATCAAAGTCGAGGCAAAAAAACGTCTAGCGCTCCATCGCCAGAGTGTGTCTGCCACGGGTGGGGGAAAGGGGACACCGGAGCTGACCCCTCTTGATGAGAGACTGGCCGCAATTATTGGGGAATCCCTATTAAGTGGAGTGGTGACTGAGGCGGAGGGGGACACTGACGCGCCAGATGCACCGGGTGACACAGGTAAGAGAAATAAGTAAAATGAATGCAGTCAAGTCAAATGTATGCAGGCTACACAATTACAGTTTATTAATATAGAACAATTTTATTTCAGTTGCTGGGTGTTCCAGCGGGGCCAGTGGTTACGATGTCTGGACCCAGTGTCTCCACGGCACGCGGCTCTCAACCCTCCAGCAGTGGACGTGTCCTCACTGATGCAGTCCTTGAAATGCAGAGGGAAGTCATTAGTTCAATCAGAGAGGTGGCCAAGGAGTTGGGCGAAATCAAGACTGCCCTGACTGAAATAAACTGCACGATGAGGGATTTCTTGAATAAATAATATTTTCCACACCTTTTGTTGTTCTTTACAAGCGACGCATCACTTCCAAACGCTGGCGCACAGCAGCAGCATTTGGCTCAAATGCGCTGGGATGGGGTTCAGGGTCGGGGCCAGCACAGCAATCGGCGCCAGGGGGTAGAGGCACGTTTTTAAGCTGTGCCACATTGTGTAGCACAGCACATGCCAGCACGATTTGGCACACCTTTTCAGGCGTGTACAATAACCTCCCTCCAGTGCAGTCGAGGCAGCGCCATCTGCCCTTAAACAGGCCGATGGTGCGCTCCACTATATCGCGAGCTCGGCTGTGGCACATGTTGTAGTGCCTTTCCTCTGCACTATGTGGGTTGAGGAAAGGCGTAAGCAGCCACTGTTTGAGGGGATATCCACTGTCCCCTGCAAGGATAGTGAAAGGGTTAAGACATTGAAGTACATTAAAATGTGAATGTCTATAATCAAACATACCTAGAAGCCAGCCATCACGTATAGGCTATAGCACCAGCCTCGAGTCTGCGTCCAACACTGCTGTGTCTTAAAATAAATGAGTCATGGGTTGACCCAGGCCAACGAGCTACTACATTAGTGAGCAACATGTCTGCATCACAAATAATTTGGACATTGATTGAATGAAAATGCTTTCTATTAATGAAAGTATTTTCATTAACGTTCGGTGCCCTTATGGCAACATGAGTGCAGTCAATAGCACCGATGACATTTGGGAAACAATACATAGCTGCAAATTGAGCTTTCTTGTTTGCCTGTTCACCCGCCGTGTATGGAAACTTTATGGAATCATGGGACGAAGCTATTATGCCTTTTAACACGTCTGGCATTACCCGGCTAAGGGTCGGCTGAGATATTCCTGACCTGTCAGCCAATTCCCTCTGAAAAGTGCCAGTCGCCAGGAATCCTAGTGTTGTTAGGACTTGAAGTGGGACTGGCACGGCGTGGTTCCTCCGAGTGCTCCTCTGTAACGCCGGGCCCAAAAGCCTGCAGAGGTCCAACAGGATGGCTCGAGGAAGTCGGAACCGGCTCATAAGCCACTCGTCCTCGTTTGCCAGCAAGTCTTCTTGCTGTCTAAAGATGCGTTCACTCCGAATTCTTCCATTTGCCACATCTTCTAAGAGCGCAAGATCAGCCATTGTGCGTCATTACGCATTGTGATGGGGCATTTTATTTCCATCCATTTAATTGCATCTAACAAGCTACAGATGTCGGTAATAATTGACGTGGAAATGGGAAATTGTTCAGTGCAAATGTAATTTCTTGTTGCTTTCTGAATGGTTGAGACATACGCCATACATTGTTTTATCAAAAATAAAACAAACTAATTCATCTATCTCCTTAATTATCTATCTATCTGTCTATCTAATTGCAACTATATCTGCTCCGCCAGACGGACACATTGACGAGAATATCAGTTTTGTACATTATTTCGTTCTGTTAACTATATTATTTATGAGGATGAATTGCACAACATGCCAATATTGCAGAACATATTTCACTTTTCTTTTTGCAAATATGTGTTCATTTGAATTTCTGTTGTAATTTTCGTTTGATTTTTTTTTTGTTTGTTTCACTGCTGATCGATCTAACGGGTGTTCGTGTAGGCTGTTAATTGTAAGACTTGCTTTGTGAAGTCTTCACGTTATTTATGAGAGGCAGTATTGTCATTTTCACTTTCACTTTCACGTGTTTCTTCCATCTGTCGACGGTGTCGCCATTTCTCATTTCACCCGTTTTTGTGCGTACGCCTGGGTCAGAGCTTGCGTGAAGGACCGCACATTTTCCCGTCAAGTTTGCTTTTTATAAATATCAATTATTGCGTATAGAGTGGCGTAAGCCTTCTTTTGTGCGTACGCAATGTTTATAAATGAGGCCCCAGAACGGTAAGAGCGATCTATTATCGTTATCATGGCATCCACTAGCAAGGCGTTTAAACAGTGTGTGCATCCATGTCAGCATTATTTGACACCTAATGACACACACAGTCTTTGCGTCTCTTGTTTGGGCGAAGAGCACGCGCGCGATGTCCTTGAGGGGGCAATCTGCGCGCACTGCGAGTGTTTTTCTATGAAAAAGCTCCGCTCTCGTTTGTCATCTGGATCTCGCGGCTCAGGACCAGCCGTTGCCGAGGCACGGAGGAGAATGAGCTCGTGGGGATCACAGGTGGATCTCGCTGAGGAGTGTAGAGAGGGACTTTTCCTCTCACACTCTCCGGCAGCAAACGAGAGCGAACTTCGGGAGGAAGATGCGTTGTCATTAACCCTTTCTGACACTGAAGTTAGTGCTCTGCTGGGTTCTACCCATAAAGAGCAGGAGATATTTGAGAGTGGCGAAGAAGCTGAGGCTGAGCCGCTCATTTCTCCTGCTCTGCGTATGGGGAGCTGTTCGAGGTTATGGATCGCGCCGCGGCAAAAAAAAAAAAAAAAAAAAAAAAAATAATAATAATAATAATAATAATGAAATAAAACAAAAATAAAAATAAATAAACTTGCCATGGAAGCGTGCCAGAAAGGTAACGACGTTATTTTTCTGACCATAGCCCGCCAGCCCAGGTGAGCCTCCCATTCTTGCCTGACTTACATGCAGAAGTCGAAAAGGAATGGAAGAGGCCGTTTTTCTCTCGCATCCATCGGTTTCAGCATACAAGTTATGCTGATATTGATGGCATGCACGAGAACGGCTATGAGAGGATGCCCCCTGTAGAAGAGACGCTGGCTTGCTATCTCTCAGTGGGGGAACATCCTCTCTAAAATCTCCCTCTTTGCCATCTAAGCCCTTCCAGGATACATCCCGCTTAAATGGTTAATCATACGCAGCAACAGAGCCCGAACAACAAAGGGGTCCTGGCCCATCTCGATCTGAGGATCGAAGACGGACGCAGAAGGCTAGTGTCGCGGCTCGCGCTCCTCCCCCGCCTGAGGGCAGTGGCAAGAGGAATCGCGGGTCACGAAGAGGTAAGCAGGGTCTGAGGGATGTGATTCAGACGGGGCAGCGTTCTCGTCCGGATCAGAGCTATACTTAGGAGTTCGTCACTTCCTTTTGGATGTTTTTAAATTCTGTTTTATTTCTCCCCTACCTAATTCCCCTGTAGCCACCAGCGCGCCACCTGATCGGGGTTAAGTGGAAAGTTTCTCACATAACAGTCTCCTATCCTGGACCTGTTATGTTTTTGGTTGGTCCTATTTTTATAGTGACCACCTTACTGACGGTCCAGACCAAAAGGGGGCGCCCCGTAAAGCGGGACTCCAGTACAGGAGGGTGGGTGAGTATGTAACCCTTTCTGCTTATGGGTGTTATGTTGCTTGTGGTTATGTCTACTAACAGACTCTGTGAGTTTCCTTTACAGTGCTCCGTTCCAGCCTTGTGCTCTGGCCACGATCACAGGCTTTCGGCAGGCGGCCGTGCCGTGTGGGTTCGCCCCCCCCAGGGCGCGACACCCACCGTGGAGCGAGTTCCACGTGCGGGAAGCAAGCGCTCTGTGGTTGCTAGACCCACACCCCTTCCGAGGAGCCTGGCTGATCGTCAGAACTGGCACAGCACTGCAGGGAATTTCATGGATATCCGGCCAGGTCACCCTGAGGGGCCGCTTGGCGCATCCGGGGAGGTGGTAGTTACGGAGTCCTTCAGTATGTACTGCCTCAGGTGATGCCCCCCTAGCTTGAGGGTTGGAGCTCGCCTCTCCCGTGCGATCCAGTGCCTCTGCCATGCTTAGGAACCTTTCTGTACACACGCTAAGCCTGTGTACTGTCTCAAAACCACATGGTGGTCAGTGTGCACGTGAACACTTTGCGCACTGTCTCAAATCCACGTAAGTGGTAAGTGTGCACGCAAGGCTCTGCGCACTTTCTAAAATCCTGTATGGTAAGGGTTACGTGCTCCGCTTCGTTCCCTTTCTTAAGAAGATTAGCCCAGAGGTTCCTTGGGCTTCCTTCAACCAGTGTGTATTTGATATACACCCCAAGCATTGCTTCCCTCAACATGAGGGGCTGTGTGGACTCCCGCATATTGTGGTTTTTACAGATATTAGGCTTCACCAGGTCTCTCTGAAAGCGAGCTCCCACATACTGTGGTTGTCAGGTAGTAGGCATCACCAGGCCTCCCTGGAGATTAAGCTCCCACATGCTGTGCATTTCCACTAAAAAACAAAACAAAAAACAAGCTCCCACGGTTTGTGGTTGTCGGGTAGTAGGCCTCACCAGGCCTCCCTGGAGTCAAGTTCCATATTACCTTCCACTGAGGTGGTTATCTGGTAACAGGTAGACGGCCTCTCTAGGCCTCTCTGTAGGTGAACTCCCACATATTGTGGTTATCAGATAGTAGGCTTCACAGGTCTCTCTGAAGGTGAGCTCCCACATACAGTGGTTGTCAGGTAACTTTTCTGTACACACGCTAAGCCTGTGTACTTTCTCAAAACCACATGGTGGTCAGTGTGCACGTGAACACTTTGCGCACTGTCTCAAATCCACGTAAGTGGTAAGTGTGCACGCAAGGCTCTGCGCACTTTCTAAAATCCTGTACGGTAAGGGTTACGCGGTAAGATGATTAGCCCCGGGGTTCCTTGGGCTTCATCCAACCAGTGTGTATTTGATATACACCTCAAGCACCGCCCCTCAACATGGGGGGCTGCGTGGGCAATTCTCGCGGTAGTTTAGCAGCGCTCCCCTTTTCAAAAAGGGTCGCCTATGAGCATGCTGCTCAAGTCTTCCTCTCATGGGAGACTGAATTCTCGTTTTTTTCATCAGAGCGCTCCAGTACTGCATACTGTTTTGAGACGCACTGTGAGAGCAGACATCCTGCTGAGGCAGGGGCTGAGGCTCGGGGAATGGTGCCTGATCACCAAGGTGTTGAAGCAGAGTTAGAGAGGTTGGCCAGACCTGGGTGGATCGGTTTTGCGGCTCAAGAGAGCGTCGCACTATCCCCTCTGGCTTCCTCTGACTCATCCAGCTCCATTGGGGCTGGACGCCATGGTACAGGCGTGGCCGAGGCTTCATCTGTACGTTCCATCCTCCAATTGATCTGCTCCCGGGCCATTCCATCTACGAGCTGCTCTATCAGAGTGCCACGAGAGCCCCTCCTTTGTGACAGGCAAGACTTGGTAATAAACAGTGCTAAGTTCTTAGCCGTATCCCTTTAAAGGAATCCTTCGTGACTCCAAGCCTTCAGCTCTACCCCGGGCCGAGGCCCTTCAGGTAAGTTGGGTATGTAGGTTAGGCCTTTGGCCATAAGGGATAATGTCATGGACAGCCGTCGAACCGTCCCAGGGGCGACTCCTGGTGAAATGGTAGAGTTGGTACTTAGTGTTTGCCATGATTCTGGCCTGCACTACCCTCAGCATGGCGGCGTGGGTATACTGTTCCCCATAGTGTCCCTTCAGAGGACGCAGTTCGAAGTTGTAACCATGTAACAAATGTAACCATGGTTCCCTGAGAGGGAACGAGACACTGCGTCCTCTAGCTCCCTGCCATGCTTCGGACGCAAGCTTCACGAAGAAGATAAGTGATGGGTCCTACGGGCGTGTATTTATAGTCGCGCCGGTAGCGACGTCAGAGGCTGTCGCCGGCAAACACATTGGCGTTTTTCAAAGTATGCTTCAGACACAGGTCACGACGAGGTGTTCCCCATAGTGTCCCTTGAGAGGACGCAGTGTCTCGTTCGCTCTCAGGGAACCATGGTTACATTCGTAACCTGAGACGTTTATAAGTAAAATATATAAGCCCAGCAGACAAGCAATATGCATAATTTATTTATTTTTATTGTCCACATAAGATAATAATAGTTGATAGTTCTATTGTTTCTTTCTATTGTGAAAGTTACTTATCACATCCAGAATAAATGCAAGCATTTTTTCAGTATTATCCGCTCATGAACTCAATACTTTCTGTGGTGAAGCTGCCGTTACATCACTGATGGTCATTGTGTTTATATTTGGGATGTTTTGATTGTCACTGTGTTTGTGCTTTGTAATGTAAGATCATACATTTGACTTCAGTGATCATGTTATCTCTTATTGACATTCAAAAACAAAATTAAATCTGTTATGCCTTTGTAGATTTTGTTGGATTCTTTGGCCTTGTTAATATATATATATATATATATATATATATATATATATATATATATATATATATATATATATATATATTAACAAGGCCAAAGAATCCAACAAAATCTACAAAGGCATAACAGATTTAATACAAAAAAAATGTGAGATTGGACATATTAATAACAATATCGATATATCAATAACTCAGCATTAGTTCAGATGTGATGAACTGAAGCAGTGGATGACATCATTGAGCCAAATGACCCCATTCTTTGTTTGACTCCTCCTCCATATTATCATAATCTGTTATTAAAAAGAAAATCTTAAATCATGTCAAATACTGTAAGTGAATAAATATTTGAAGTCTAAACAACTGGAAAAATATAAAAAAATATTAAATCTAAATAAAGTATAATATGAGAACAAAAGTGTTATAGTAACTTACTCAACAGGTTTGTCACATCTTCACTGACACTCATGACATCATCATACTCCTTCTGAACTCTCTCTGATCAAGAATGACATAAAAACATCTCATATCAGTTTATAAAACACTTTATCACATTTGAAGGATCCCTTTTCCCTTCAGTGACTTGATTAAATGGAGTGAATATCTAATACTCATCTAAACATGAAAAATGTAGTTCTGTGAATCTCACCTGTTTCCCCTTGAGAGATCTGTCTATGACATCATCATAATTCTCTGCTGTGTCAACTGCACATAAAAATATGTGTCAAAATTAAATATGAGTAATTTAAAATATCTGTAACAATCCGGATGTATTATATATATTTTAACTGATAAAAGAGTAAAACACCTTTTCTGATATCAGAGTTTAGTCCGCTTGTCATGACATCATCATAGCTCTCAGGAGTGTCTTCTACAAATTTACACATTCATCAGTCTCACTTTCACTTTCATTTAATTCAGTAAAAAAAATCTAACTAAATGTACAGTAATATTTTAAATTAAAGTATATTCTATGCTGTTGTAGAGTAAGAGAGTGACATCTGTCTCACGATCTGGTTTCAGTCCATCAGTGATGACATCATCATAGTATCCCGGTGTGATTTCCTTCACCATCTCTTCTGCATCAACACACAATATGTTTGGATACAAAACCAAAATATGTTCTTTTGGCAGATCGTAAATACATTAATCATTTGGTGATGAAATACATTCAAACCAACTGCAAAGTCTGACCACCAGAGCCGACTGGTCAGAGGTGGCTTTACCACTTTGTGGCCCCCAAGCAACGTCAAGACCCCAGGCCCCCTCGGTACAAATCAAGTTCCAAGGAAGGAGGGTCCCACACACTTACATGTTTTGCATGATGGTTAAAACCACTACTGCTGCTGGTTACTAGAGCAATAGTGATTATTTTCACTGAGAGAGAGAACTGCAAGCTACATTTATTACTTGGTTACACGCTGCTACTTTAGCCTTGAAGAACAAAGCCTGGGCATCTGTTAATAGCACTTCTAGAAAAACCGAATAATATATTTCTGATGTGCAGTAAAAGATAATTGAGCTTCACAAATTAGAAAGTGACTTTAACAAAGGAGCTAGAGCAGTGAAAATTCACATTTCCACCATCAGGGTAATAATTAAGAATTTCCAATCGACAGAAAATGTTACGAAACTGCCTGGAAGAGGACGTGTGTCTATATCGTCCTAATGTGCGGTGAGAAGGAGAGTTTGAGTAGCTAAAGACTCTCCAAGGATCACAGCTGGACAATTTGCTGAAAATAGTTGAGTCTCTGGTTCAGAAAACCTTTAAAAAATTGTCAAACAGCACCTACATCAACACATGTTGTTTAGGAGGGTTTCAAGAAAAATTCTCGTAGCTCATCTAAAAACAAACTCCAGGATATTCAGTTATCAGCCATGACTAACTTTAAAGGGGAATGGCTTCTATGATCAGATGAAACAAAAACAAAAAAATTAGCATTTTAGCAGCAAACACTCAAGATGGTTTAGGTGAACACAGAGATAAAAAGTACCTCATGTGTACAATGAAATATACTGCTGTATTTTTGTTGTTGTGGACCTATATTTCTGCTGAAGGTCCTGGACATCTTGTTTAGACACATGGCTTCTTTGATTCTGTCAAATACCAACAGATAAAAAATCTAAAAGTGATTGACTCTGTTAGAAATGTGATAATGTACCAGGTTTGGATCAACCAACCGTACAATAATCCCGGGTTGAAAACAACACAGAAATGGGTCACCGAACTCAAAACCAAGCTTCTGCTATGGCCATTCCAGTCCTCTGACCTGAACCCTAGAAAATGAGAGGAGTGAACTGAAGAGGAGAAGCACCAACAAGGAGCTGGGAATCTGAAGGATCTGGAGTGATTCTGGATGAAGGAATGGTCTCTGATCTCTTGTCAGGTGTTCTCTAACCTCATCAGGCATTATAGGAGAACATTTAGACCTGTTAAACTGGCAAATGGAGGTTTCAAAAAGTATTGAATAAAAGGGTGTCGTTAATTGTGGCCAATGTGTATTAGAGAAAAAACATTTATTTCATAATGATATTTCCCCCCATTTTAAATTATTATTACACAATGAAAGGTTAGATTTTTGTGTTTTTTAAAAAAATTTTAACTAAACAATCAAGAACAAAAATATTAATTATAAAATAATAACACATTTGAATATTATTATTTTACTTTTTTGATACAGGGCTGCACATTGCTGGAAAAAAATATATATTATACAGAGAAATGCATTTCCACAGAGCTTGTCTTGTTCTGATAGAGACTGATCTGCCCGTGTGTGTGTGTGTGTGTGTGTGTGTGTTCTTACCCTGTCTGTCGTGATCAAACTCTTCAGAGAGCAGATGGTAGCAGCAGTCCACACTACAAACAGCGCGCAGCTCCTGTTTGGCCCCAAACATCCTCAGAGTGCTGGGGGCCAAATCTCAATATTATATTGTAACAACAATGAGTTTTACAGAATAATTAACTCAAATGATATATAGGGAATTTGAATAATTAATCAGGAATATGATTAATTTATACCTCAGATGACAGTTACATTAAATTTGATTGATTATGAAAAATAGCTCAATTGCTTATACCAATAAATAATCACAGGGTACTGTAACTTACTCATTAATGTCAATATTCCATTCTTCATATCAATTATTGTGATATTTCTTACCGTAAATTACTGCAACTCAAACAATGGTTTGTCCAGCAAACCACTGTTGACCTATCAATTTTCAATAAAGTTATCACGCCTTATAATTCAAGGAAAAATATTCTCTGGCCATGAAAACATTATCCTATCCTTATGATAAATTTAGTTTCTAAATTTAAAGCTTGTAGCTAAAGATCAGACATCTCAGTGACTCGTAATGTAAGTGGGGTGGAGTCCAAGCCAATCGTCAGTATATGGGTTTTTAATAAATCAACTAGTAATACATCAAACTACAAATCACACAGAGTAAATATGCGTACGACAATACAAACAGTAAGCTTTATACAAGACATAACGGAATCCAAATAAAAGAGAGAGAGAGAGAGAGAGAGAGAGAGAAAGAAAGAGAAAATAGAATGAGATCACATAAGGAGCTCAGGTATGGAAATCATAGTCAGTAACTTTTGGAAGCCAACAACGATCAGATCATAGCAACACTTTAAAGCAGCATTTAAATCTCCATAGAGAAACTGATACTTGCATGGCCCAGTGTGCGTGGCGTGAGATCGGCGTCGAGCGTGTGAGCTTTGCACGCTGTTCCTTTTGAAAACAGCTTGCGTGGTCCTGGAGGCCATGTGACGCGCGTGCACGCTGCGCTTGATCTTGGCGTGAGCGTGTAGCACGTGGTCCTTTGTTCTGTCCTCGTGCGGTATTTGAAAGGTTCAACAAACAATGTTCCAGAATTCGTCTTCCTTGTGTGGAGAGGCGAATAGTCGAATAAACTTAGTAAAGAAAAGAAAAGAACGAAAGCTTCCAAAGGAGCCATTAAAATGGCTTTTTCTCTCAGCCCCTGTGCTGAGGGGGGCTGAAATGAGCGCGGCACGAGGCCGCACAGAGGGTCGCACAGGAGAGCAGCGTGTCCGAGGACCAAGAACGAGAAGAAGAGAGGAAGAGGGGGCGGATCTTGTTCGGTCGATTCTTATAGCTTGAAATGGTTCACGCCCCTTTTCGAGGGAACATCCAATGAATGTCCGCGATCTGCAGCGGAGGGAAAAGTTCCTTTGTCTCTGTGGAGACAATTAAAGATTAACACACACTGCTAAAACCCAGATAGTCCCAATTTATATGGGAAACATCTAATGTACCAAAAAGGAATACGTAATACATTTATAAAACATAAAAACAAAAAGGTAATGAATACATTCCATAGAATGCATTGGGGAAAAGAAACCAGTGATTTGGCTTCTCTCCTCTCCTGTTGTCCAGGGTGGTCGTAAAGTTTTACGACCTGCAAAGGTGGGGGTTACATACACATGACTATTTGAGAAAGAGTTAGGCTGAGGAGAACATTTCCACTTATAAGTCAGCACTTTAACCATTTACCCAGGATTAACCATTTTTATGCAATACACAAACATTAAAAATACATATTAATAAGGACTTACAAAAGTAAGGAACTTTACGAAAGGTTTCCTTTGTCTCCAGTGTGTTGGAGGAATTTGGGGGGGTTTTCAGGTCTCCTTTGAAGCTCGCATGGGTATCGTAAATAATTTAAGTCCAGCCAGGCTGGTGCCAGGCCCAGGCATTTAGTGCAAAAAGGGTTTCATTTGGAAAATCTGAATTAAACACATGAATCGATGATCTGCATATCCGTTACAATATGATGAATTAATATAATAAAAACAACATCAAATTCTTTAATTTATTCATTAATTATAATGATGATAATTAGTTAAATTGCAATTATAAAAGTAATTCAATAATGTTTATATTTTAAAATATTCTAAGTCATTAAAATTGTTACAATATAATTTTATTAATAATAATACAGTAGTTACTATTATAATTAATGTTGTTTTCATTTCTGTTATTTGTTATTTGTCTTTGTAATTTAGTTCACAATGAATAATAAATTATTATTATTACTACTGCTATTGTTATCATTTTAACAATATGTACTTAAACCATTTAAAATTATTATTATAATTATTATTATTTAACAATCAATTAAATGACTGATTTTATAAAACCATACTGTTGTATATTTTGTAAACACATTTTCTGCCCTGATACTTTATATTATAATTAGAATTTTATGATTATTATTTGATAATTATTATTATAATTATTAACATGTATTTATTAAACATGAATTATTTTGCATATTTACACTATTTTTCTTACAATAATTCTAAAATGTATTATTAATTATTCATAGTGACTTAATAATAATTATTATTTTTAAACAATTAATTAAATATTTGGTTTTATAAATTACAATAATAAATAATTCTTACTATTATTATTGCTATTATTATTCTCCCTTGGACAAAACCATCATCTCTTGACCTCCAGCTCTGTGATCAGCGTCTTGAGCTCAGTTTCTGCAGTGACATTCATTTACATTTATTCATTTAGCAGACACTTTTATCTAAAGCGACTTACAAATGATGACAATGGAAGCAATCAAAACCAGCAAAAGAGCAATGATATATAAGTGCTATAACAAGTCTCAGTTAGCTTCAACGCAGCACGCATAGCAAGTGCTTTTAAATAATATAATAAATAAAAAGAAAACAGATAGAAAAGAAAAAGATTAGAAAAGTAGTTTCTTTTTTAAAAAATTGAATTAGAATAGTGAGTGCTAAAGTTAGAGGGTCATATGAGGTCAGAGGGGAAAACAGGCAGTCGTCTCTGATGTTCCTTCTTCCTTCTCCAGCTTTCCTCTCCAGATTCTCTCTCTTCCTCTTCTCCAGACTCAGCTGGCTGTGGTTGACGCGGAGAGAGACGTCTTCTGTGACGTCTAGAGACAGCAAACTGAGGAAGCTGCTTCCTGAATCTGAATCATTCAGGTCTAATTGACATTCAGCAGCATTATATGAAGCAGATAAATCATTGGTGACTTGTTTTGATAAAGCACTGCTATCCGCTCGAGCCTCAAAGCTTTCCTTTTCCTCAGTAATAAAGTTTCTGATGCCATCACTGTTTTCAAAGTTTCTGCTGTGTTGTATACTCGCATCCTCGCTGTCCAAAGTTTGCTTCCTAGTGGCTTTGTTTGGTTTCTGATAAGCTTTGGAGAACTTCTTCAGTTTCCTGTTCCTCTCCTGAGCTCCATGTGTGTTGGTGCTGGAGGAGTCGATCCCGAACACTTGCAGGTTGAACCGCATGGACAGATAGGAGCACAGGTAGCCTTTCCCTGAACCCACGTCTATCACCTGAGAAGAAGAAACAGATGATCAAAATAATAAATTCATTTTGTTTTGAACTAATTACATTTCAATCATTTTTACCTGTTTGACTCGGCAGTATTTGGCCAAACTAGCCACAACCTCGGACACTGCCTGCACCTCATGGGCCTTCTTACAGTTCATAAACTCATCCGGTGTTACTGCTTTGTCTGATTACTGTCCTATGGGAATTACAGACAATGCATGAAATATGACCTTCTAATAACCTGAATTTGGCATGCATAATAATCACAATAAAGATGCAGTGGAATCTAAATGTGGTTTTCAGTGCTTCTGATCTGACTGCAGTTACCTGCTGTAGTGTCTCTAGTCATCAGTCTCAGATTCTGCATCAGATCTTCCAGCTGCATACAGACCCCCAGACCTGGTAAACAATGGGCTCTCGCTGCCCTCAGCAGGGCTGATATGTCCACCAACTTCTTTGAGGAATTGCAGAAACCAAAAGTTTTTTTTTTTCTCTCCTAAAAATAAATAAATAAATATATACATATATATTTTTATGCAAATCAGATGGAGAGCATCTTACCTTCTTATCACTCTCATGCGGTCTTGTGTGGAACTGAAAGCACACAACACTTCCTCTGGATTCACACACATAAACGTGCTCCAAGTCCAAACATCACGCATGTAGGTAAAAGTCCACACAGTGTGAGCATTTGAGATACTTAAAGAGCACCTATCATGGAATTTTGAAATTTACCTTTCATGTAGTTTGTAACATAGATCTAAGTGAACAAAAACATCCTGCAAAGTTTGAAATATAACAGTGCACCGTATATAAAGTTATTGTATTTCAAAAATAAGAGTCGACTCTGAGTCATTTTTATGAATCGTTAGAAGACCGAAGCCTTTTCTCTGACTAGATGAGGTCAACTTGTCAAGTTATTTGAAAACGACACGCCCACTTATTGCGCTCCAAGACGCCAGTGAAAACTACAAAACATAATGGCGAGGGGGGCGTGTTAAGATGGCGGAGAGATAAGTCGAACTTTTTACAGGCTCTGATGTAATTGTGTAAAAGGCCGTCTATTCTTAGTCTACAGTTTTTCTTTATTTAAGATTATTGATTTACTCTGTTTTCTGTTACTACATTCGTGAGATTTTTTGTTTATACGAGTCTATTCGCTTGTCTTTTTTGCTGCACTCGCTGAAGCGTTATGGCGGGAAAACTGGAGAACATGCCTATGCTGGAATAGCTTCAGGTGAAGAAAAAGATGAACCTATCGATACGATGGAGATTGAAGTGTCGTCTGCTAAAGATGTTAGACAGAAGACTATGCCTCACACCCCTCTCAAAAGTCCTGGACCCAAAAGAGTGAAAGCAGTACAGGAAAAGGAAAGTGATGATATTTCCACTAGCGTTCTGTACGCCGCCATCCAAAGCCTCAGTCGTAAATTCGATGAAAATTCTGAATACATTTGTGCCTTTGAATTCCAACTGAAAGTGAACACTGATGCAATTGTCAAAATTTCCGAGTCTCTGGATGCCAATACGACGGCGTTGAAAGGTGTTAAGGAGGATGTGGTTAATTTGAAATCACAGGTAACTCACTTACAGAAGGAAAACGAAGTGTTGAAACAGAAATGTGTGGAGCATGATAGATACAAACGCAGGTGGTGTTTGAGGCTAAATGGAGTTCCAGAAAGAGAAGATGAGGATGTCAGAAGTGTCGTGATTGATATCTTGTCTCAGATTGTCCCTCACTCTCCAGAACAATTGCAGAATACTGTGGACACAGTTCATCGCCTCGGCAAAAAAGTGAAGGGTGCAAGATCGCGGCAAATCATCATTCAGTTTGGCATGAGATTTGTACGTGACATGGTTTGGAGAATGTCAAAGAATGCACCAGTCTGCATGGAGAAAAAAAATTAGTTTTAGAGAGGATTTTTGCAAGGACGACCGGGAGGCTCATGCTCATCTACACTGTAAAAACTAAAGGTTCCTGGAGGCACCTTTTGGGGTTCTTCACTTCGCCACGCCGGCGGAACCGTCTGAAGAGCCTCTAGGCACTGCTCTAAATGGTGGTGGTTCTCTGAGGAACTTTCAATGGTTCCAGGAGGAACCCTTTTATTATGATGGCCAGGAACCAACTGGGGTGCTTAAAGGCACCATTTCAGTTCTTTAATGCCCCCCCCCCCCTCCTGGTTTATTTGTCCTGCTATTGACCTTTTTAATGATTAAAAATAAAACAAATGCGTATAAAACAGTTTATTGATAAACAACAACAATATCCATAATCACAATACTGCACATCACAGTCCCATTCATGGCAACATCAGTGTTAATACTGCTATAAACAACAACAAAAAAAGCATTTACACCTTGGTTAAAATTAGAAACAAATAAATGTGACTCAATAATCTTAGAACTTTAAAAAAACATTTTATGTACCTAAAACAATGATTTAAATTTTAGACACAATGCAATTAATAGTAACATATTCTTTCCTGTTCTAAATAGTGGTGACTGATTGGGAGAATTCACACAGGACATTTCAAGAAATTGATAAGCCTCGAGATAGATGTATTTAGCTTAATAAACCAGTTTCTCAGCAGCATAAGTTGTTATAGTTGGGTTAACTTCGAGAGCAGTGAATGGGAGAGTATCATAAATATATTTTTGCATTCTCATTTACTCAAATAGCAAAATGAAAAACTCTACAATAGCATTTTCACAACTTTCAATCAGAGGAAAAAATCTGACAGCGACTGATAACAGCAGTCAGAAGAGAGAACAATGTCAAATTTAGCATTCATCCCAAAGACTCTGGATTAGAAACACCCTTGCATTAGCATTAACTATTTCTTTCTGTAATTTGATATGAATGTGTTATAATACAAAGTATAGTGTTATAAATGCACATAATAATAAAAAAAAAATCAAAATATACAAACATTGTGAGGATTTACGATACAAACACAGCTGAAACACATCATCAGTCTTGTGAAAATTGTCCATGATCTCCTCCTGAATGACCAACAGATACAGCAGAAAAATAGTGCGCTTTAGTGAACTTTTAATTGCTTTTCTATATAATGTTGAACAGAACACAGTTACTCATAGTAAGGTGAACTCATGTCTGCATGTTCATCAGCAAGAAGCTCCTCACCATCAGGAAAGTCTGCAGTGCTGCTCTCACCAAATGGGTCTCCTGTTATTACCACTGCTGTTCTGAGATTATGTGTAGGCTGTTATAGTGATATACATCAAATTAAATAATAAAATATTTACATTTATTCATTTAGCACAGGTATTTTTTTTATTATCTTAAAAATGAGGAACACCACAGGAATTATTTATGTCATATTATTGCATTGAATAATGGTTGTAGACTAATTAAGTACACAATGTGTCTATAATGTGTGTGTGTACACTACATATGTCTGCACACATGGACAAACTCATACTTACCTCATCATATACAGTCCAGGACAGCAGGATCATCATGTAACAGGAAGGGCAATGGTATAATTTCTCTAAAATAAAAAAAATAAAAAAGAACTGTTAATAACCTATAAATGGGGTTAAGTGAAGTTAACTAAAGTTCGGGAGCAGGGCCACACCTCAAACAATCACCTGACTTCCAAACCTCCATATATACCGGGCCACCTCACACCGCTCTGCTAGTCTTGTTCTCGAGAACCCACCCTTCCCTCCCTTTCTCATCCATTCAACCAACCTTATCCCACATTATATTTCTATCAGGTTGTATCAGGGGGTCCTCATTGTCTGGCCTAAATATACGCTAGAGACGGTACCCCCACCCTGAGTCTCCCTGAGCCATCAATTCAAGATTCCCTGATCAACCTGACCATCATCCCATTCCCTCGACCCCTTCATCCTCTTTCTACTCTTCCCCAGTTGCATAGTTGGTTTGTGGCGTGGTCCTAGCTAGTGAAATAATTGAATGTTTTAGAAGGGTTTCTGGTGTGTGTCTGCTACCGTTCACTTAATTACACACCTGCAAAAGATGGGGTACGTCCAGAGAGGTCTGTTTATTGTCAACCAGCATCAGACTTCAGCAGCTGTCTGTCCACTGCCTCACAGGTGTCCACTACAGAGCCACATTTCTTCATTAACTGCTGAATAAAAAATAACATATGGGTAGTTTTTTTATTGTTTAATTCAGTTCAGTGTAACAGTGTATCATATATAATTTTGGATTAGGCCAAGCTGAAACACTATTTCAGTTATTTCAATGTCAAATAAATAATGAAATACTTACATGGTGCTGCTCTGTTAAGCTTTTGAGACTTTCAGAGAAGTCATACTGGATTTTCTGAGGAGAGTTTAAGTACTTAAAACCAGTTTAACCTCTTAACCTGTGCCCCTATTTTTGAGCATTTTCTGAAAAACGACATACCCAAATGAAAATGTCTGTAGCTCTTGAACCCTATGGTGTAAATTTATAAATCTGGTATTGTCTGAAACTAGACGTTTAAACCTTTATTACTCTGAAGCCAAATTATCTCAGAATTAGTATAGTAATAGAGTAAAACAAGGTAAAACGTACATGAAAGTGACTCACGATACGTTTGAATGAAATTCACTAAGGGAAAATGGATGGGACTTTGATGCCAAAGGCCTAAACATACCATAAACATAAAGCTGAATGTCTGACCATGTTTTGATTCAAATTTGAAGATAATACTCCCAAAAATGTAGTTTCTGTAAGCTTTTATATGTAAGAAAGTCTAGGCGTCCTTTCAAAAAAGCTACTTGGGGACTCCAAATGGACACCTTATAATAAAAGCTGAAATAAAAAAAAAAACTGGTAAAAACCTGCAGAAAGTACATTTTTATGGTATTTTATTTAAATATAAGCTTTGGAAAAGTAATTTAGGTCTTTTATTTCAAGAAAAGTCTAGGAATCCTTTCAAAAAGGCTATTTAGAGACTCCATTTGGGCCTGCATACTTCATAAACTACATATGAATATCAGTTCAGAAATCTACCCATGAAACCACACACAAAAACAAAACTATCAGAACAACATTTGAACATTTTAATGAAACTCTTTATTTTGAACAATTCTAATTATGAAAACATATTTGATCAGTGAGCATTTTAGAGCAAATAAACAAAAAATGAAAAATACAAATTTATTTATTTTTTA
This sequence comes from Carassius gibelio, assembly GCF_023724105.1. NCBI lineage: Eukaryota > Metazoa > Chordata > Actinopteri > Cypriniformes > Cyprinidae > Carassius > Carassius gibelio. The sequence goes on along the minus strand of NC_068399.1, from coordinate 21,323,636 downwards.
CATTTTACATTTTGTAATAGTATTTTTTCTTTTCTTTGCTAATTATTATGCATAATCAAGTCACTGAAAAACTAAAAGAAACTATTTACAGTATTTACAGTGTAGGAAGACACTCAAGGCAGTCACCAAAAAGCTTTGTTCTCTGACAAACAGGATACGGAAGACACTGAAACACAGGAAAGGGAGAAAGAGTGTGTAAGCAAATCAAATCAAACTTGCAACAATGTTAAATGTTGTATACACACACATAAACATACATAGCCAATGTTTGTAAACACGCACAAACACACACTCAATACTCATGCATATGCACAAACAAAGAAACAAACACACGCACTCAATATACATACGCACGCACCAACAAGCATAAATAAATCATTTAGCCCCTCATGTTTTCCCTCTCCGTTGTAATTTTTATAATCTAATACAGCTAACATGAATCAAAAGCTGCAAACACAAGATAAACATATATAAGCATTGAAGAGAACGGCGTTGAAACTCACGTGCTAATGCTATATGGCTCGCTGGCACACGTCTCTGCGCGTCTTCCTGCTGCTTGTCACCGCTGCTTCTCATCACTCCCACCAAAACACGATCAAACACCACAAAAACTCTTCTAAAGTCGACGTTCTTTGATGGAGAGATTCAGATGTGAGCTCTGGAGAAAATCCTGTCGCTGACAAACACCCGTGTGCTGCGCGACAGAGCGATCTGAGTACTCCAAGTACAAACAAACTAAAGTTTTGCGCACGGAGATTCTTCAAACTGATTACGTAACGGTGCAAACTGTGAATCGCTGTAAACGTCCTTATGGTTGGCTAACACTTCCATCGATCAAAACTCTGCTGGCTAGGCATTGGCTAGTTTACAATAGCCAAACAAGAGGTGTGGCGATTGACACCTCGCTAAACCAGTCAGTGACCCCTGGAGTGTTCTGGGCTATAACATCGCCTGTGATTGAAGGAAAGAGACGAGGGAGGGTTCATTTTACTCGGAAGAGACCATTCTATGAGAAACAAGAGCTGGATTACGATTTAGAATCGATATTTCTTTGAAAATGGACGCTATTTACAACTATAACTCAAATCGCGCATGTAAACAAAGGAGGGTCTTTCGTTTTTTCCCCTATTTATTTGTTGTTTTGGATTAAAAAGTGGGATGCATCTTGAAGAGTGGACCCTTACCTTGAAATGTGTGCTGGTGTTTCTTGGAATAGTCCGAGCTGACCAGAACTATAGGCGATGAAACGTAAGTACTGCCACGCAATTTGTACAAGTTTAAATGACCGGTCCTTCAGTATTTATGTTAACCATTTCCTCTCTGCTGTATTGATTTAAAAAACAAGCTCAGAACGTGGATATTGAGTGTTTTATCTTTCAAATGATATATAGTTTATGATAGTTTATTGAATATTTTTCTAAAACAAAGGTTATTAAATTGACAGCCACGCCCTGCCACGCCCTATCGGCCCGGGGGCGGGCCGGTGCGAGTTAAGTTAAGTACGTTATGTGCAAATGTAACGTACGTTAACATGGATGTGTAACTATTTAACAAACGTAAACGAAAAAGTTACAATCAATAAACACATAAACACGTAAACAATGAATAAACACGTAAACATTTAAACATCATGCGTAAACCAAACTAATAACGTTAATTATTGTTTGTCCCACAAAGTGCTTTAGACTCGTAAGCATCGCGGCTATTAAATTAATGGTTAAAACAAACATACAAAAAAACAAACAAACAAAAAAAAACATAGCCTACAGTCTAATGTGTCAGTGTGGGAATTAGTATACAAATAATAAACCTGTGTATTTATTTCGGAGTCTTTACTCACCTTGCGCAGCGGTTGTTTCTTACTCTCTTTGATGAATGGAGCTTGGAGCCGTTACTTCTTTGTATTTGAAATCTCTCTTCCACGCACGCGCGCGTGAGCAAACAGTAGGAGCGCGGACGCGTCCAAACCTCATGCATTTTCTTCTTGACAACAGCTGAAAAATTATTTCGGAATAATTTAAACTTATTTTATTAGGCAAATTAAAAAAAAAAACTCTAAATATTACTATTGTACCGATTGTTATAATTAGAATATTTTTTATTAAAGTAGCTAATGCGTAATGAGTCATATTTAGTTCAATCATATTTCTATCCACCTTCAAATGATTTAACATTTAGCCTATTTCAATAAAACTATTTTATTTATTTATTTATTTATTTATGTTTTGACAGAACAAGTGTGAAGATTTTTACATTTAGTTTTTTTTTCACATGGAAAGTGCCACAAAAGTCATTGTTCCATCACATTCCTCAGTCAAATTTCATTTTTGTCACATGAATCTCTTGGTTCTTCCAGATGCTGGCTTTTACAAGTGAGATCTTCCAGGAACCACTTTAATGTTAACAGAGCTTACAGTAACCCTTTTTTAAAATGTGAGTTCCTCCAGGAACCTTCAGAGCACTTTGAGGTCTCAGTGTAATGAAAGGGTGACTCCAGAACCTCAGAACTGGGAACAAAGTGCTTCGAGGATCCCATGAGTTCCTGCACGAACTGCAAAGACTCTAATGGTTCCTCCTGGAACCATATTATGAGAAAAAGAGCTTTGAGGCACTTAAAATACATTTTAAGGTTCCTGGAGTACTCAAAAGGATACCTGATGCACCTTTAGTTTTTACAGTGATATGGCCTAAAGTTGAGGAGGCAAGAAAGAAAAACTTGAAAGCATCCCTTCGCGACGGATATGCAGTGATTAATGATCAGAGAGTGACAGCTTAGTTAGTGGTGAATGAAGTGATAGCTTTTGAGTTACTTTAAATCTGTGAGGAGAATAGCTTCAATTGTCTACTAAGGCACAGTTAGGCTATGTCGTATTCAGGATCATGCGATTGTATGGATCTAGGTATTTCATTTAGAATTCTATTCAAAGTTAATATCGAATATATTATTTGTACATCATTCTTTAAGGCTTATTTTGAGTTCGGTTTTATCGGCCTTAAATGTGTTATTATATGCCTGTGTAAGAGGAACGATATTTGATCTTCTGCAAAATCTGTAATTAGTTTTTTTCTTCTTCTTCTTCTTCTTCTTCTTCTTCTTCTTCTTCTTCTTCTTCTTAATTCAAGTTTATGTATTTTTCTCTGTTATATCTAAATGTTCGAGGTATTAGGTGTAATGTTAAACGTAAGGCACTTTTTCTTTTTTGCAAGGAGCAAGTAAAAGTAAATTGTTTCTTTCTTCAAGAGACTCATTCAACTGATGTAGATGTGAGATTTTGGAAATCACAATGGGGTGGAGAGGCTTTATTCTCTCATGGAACTTCTCACTCAGCAGGGGTCGCTTTTTTGTTTAAACGGATGGACAGCAAAATTGTTGCAAGTTCAAGCGATAATGTGGGTCACTGGATTATGGTGGTTCTTGAATCAAATGAATGTAATTTAATTTTGATAAATGTTTATGGTTACACTAACAAGGCCGCTAATAAGTTGTTTTTTCAGAATATGGCTACAAAAATTGATGTCTGGAAGAACACATATTTTACAGATAAAATTATTATTGGAGGGGATTTTAACGCTGTTCCAGATGAATGGCAGGATAGATACCCCACTCCTTTCACCACTTTTTCCTATAACCCCCTGATTTATAATATATCTCAGTTTCTTGATTTAATTGATGTTTGGCGTGTACAGAACCCACATAAGAAACAATTTACATGGGGTTCCTTTTCAGGGCGCATTCAGCGTTCCAGGTTGGATTTTTGGTTGATAACTAATCTTCTTTCTTCTACATTTGATTGTAATATTTCTCCTTCAGTTTTAACTGATCACAGTGCCATTTCACTTTCTCTTAGGAGTAATGACAGCTCTACGTCTACCAGAACTCACTGGAAGTTTAATAATAATTTACTAAAATGTGAATCTTTTTGTAATTCTATTTTGTTAATGATTAATAATGTTAAAACCATGTCTGAATTAACCTCAATTGGCAAATGGGAATGGATCAAATTTAATGTAAAAAAAATAGCGATTAAAGAAGGCAAACAAATTGCAAATGCTAGAAAATTTAGGCAGACAACAATTTTATCAAGACTAAATTATTTCAGTAATAAAGACATACTTAGTAAGAGTGAGGAAAAAGAACTATACTCTTCAATCAGAGTTAGATGATTTTTATACAGAAAAGGCTAAAGGAGCATTTATACGATCTAGAGCCAGGTGGATTGAGGAAGGGGAAAAAAATTCTTCATATTTCTTTAATCTAGAAAAACAAAAACAAGCTTTGAAAATTATTAATAGACTTAGTATTGATAATTGTATAAGCCAAGAAAAAACACTAATTGATGACTACATATATTCCTTCTATAACTATTTATATAAATCTAAATTTTCAGAAAGCGATTGTGATCTCTTCTTCTCCTTTTTAAAAGATAGAGTTCCTATTATAGACTCTGATTTTAGAAATATGATGGATGCTGACATTGAGATTTCAGAATTAGACACTGCTATAAAGCAAATGTCTAATGGAAAGTCGCCAGGTATTGATGGCATCACAGTAGAACCATATAAACACTTTTGGCACGAAATAAGAATTTTAGTTTTTGAAGCACTAAAGGAATGTATAGATAAAGCTGAATTATCTCCATCAATGAAGCACGGTTTAATTATTCTAGCTCCAAAGTTGAACAAAGATAAATTATTTTTAGACAATTGGAGACCAATAACTCTTTTATGTAATGATTTCAAACTGCTCTCTCATGTTTTTGCAAATAGATTAAAAAAGGGTATTGGTGAAATTATCAGTGAAACACAATCTGCTTTTATTAAAGGGAGAAGTATTCACAGTCATATTAGACTAGTTCTTGATATGCTTGATTATAATTTTTTAATTCCCCAGACAAGCTTACTTCTATTTCTAGATTTCTTCAAGTCATTTGATACCCTTGAACACTCCTTTTTGTTTAGATCCTTAGAAACTTTTGGTTTTGGCCCTATGTTTTGTAAAGTAATTTCCATGTTTTATAATGATATTTTTAGTAGTGTTTCTCTTAATGTTGGTTCATCACCCAAAATCCAAATTAAACGAGGAATTCGTCAGGGATGCCCTGTCTCACCATTACTTTTTAATCTTGCAGTTGAACTTATGTCTTTATTCATTAAAAACTTTGAAGATAGTATAGGCATAGATATTCTTGGTAGAACCTTTACTATAAGTCAGTTTGCAGATGACACTCTTTTATTTCTTAAAAATAAAGAGGTACTTCCATTAGTTATTGAAAAAATTTCTGTTTTCTCAAAGGCATCAGGCCTGACTATAAACTTTAAAAAATGTGAATTAATGGCAATCCATAGTTGTAACTTAGACGTTATAGAGGGCATTCCAGTAAAAAAAGAGATTAAGTATTTAGGGGTTATGATTACAAATAATGTTGTTAATAGAGAACATACAAATTTTAACTCTAAAATAGAAAGTATGAAAAAATCCTTAAATCATTGGTTATCTCGAGACCTATCTATACTGGGTAGAATTCTCTTAACTAAAACTGAGGGAATATCCAAACGTATCTACTTATCTCAAGCCTTGTATACTGCCCCTAGAGTAATTAAATCGGTGAATTCAATCTTATTTAAATTTATTTGGAAAAATAAAACGCATTATCTATGTAAATTTCATATGGTAAAAGAGTATGAACATGGAGGTTTGAGAGCCATTGACTTTGAATCTCTTCTTGGTACATTCAGAATAAAATGGTTGAAAGAGTGTTTAACAAAGTCACACTCGATATGGTATCATATTCCTAACCACATTTTAAAAAAAATTGGCGGCCTTGATTTTGTGTTGAGATGTGATCTCGACCCTTGTAAAATTCCTCTGAAGGTATCTACTTTTCATAAACAAGTACTGTTATTTTGGAAAATGATGTTTACCCATAACTTTTCACCTCACAGTTCCACTCTTTGGAACAATAGGGTTGTAATTATTAATAGAAAATCTCTGTTTAAAAGTGATTGGTATAGCCAGGGTATTTTTTTTATTCATGATTTGTTAGATGATAATGGCTTTTTCTTATCTTATATTGATTTCATTAGTAAATGAAAGTTATGTTTCTCTTTGTCAAAATATCTATTATTTAAAAAAAAATGTAACTTCATTGACTTCAATTTTGGTTTCATCCTTGCTCCTTGTTATTGTGTTTGTTTTATTTTTTTCTCTCTCTTTAATGTAAACTATGTGCTGGTCTATAGGAAAGTGTCTTACATTGTTGGTTCCCTGTCTTGTTATGTACATTAAGCAATAAAAAAAAAAAAAAAAACCTTAATGGCGATGAGACGCTGTGTTCTGAAGTGCGACTCAAAAGCAAACTTTTTTCATCTGCCCAAGGATGAGCATTTGAAGAATAAATGGCTACAATTCATATATCTAACTGTACCACAGAAGTATAGTCCGAGCCTTGTGCTTTGTTCACGCCAGTTTGAATGACGACTGCTTTACCAACTTAAATGCAATCAAACTTGGATTCGCGAGCCGGCTGAGGAAGGTTCAGTTCCAAGTGTATTTGCATCAGCTTCCTCCTCCGTATCACAACCTGTAAATGTTATTAATAATTGTTGCTTTTATGTTTTATGTAGCATGCTTAATAATTGTTTGGTTTGTTGTGTAAGCACCGTTTAGCTTCTAGGTCTTCAATGACAATTGAGATATGTGAATTGTTGGTCGTTGTTTTCGGAGTTTTCTTTAATAGAGTCATACCTCGTAGTAAAGGAACGTTACTGCATTTTTTTTTTTTTTTTTTTGGTAAAGACGTTATGTTTATGCATCGAATTAACGCAAACAAAGACTGATTGTGCTTTTACAATATGAACTCTGGGCTATACTCGCTAACATACCATTGAATTCCTTATCTTATTTTTAATTTTTTACTACAAACTACAAAGCAGTGGACTATTATCATTATTATAACACAATTTAATTGATAAAATTAAATTGTGCTCCGTGTTAAACAATAAGTATTATCTCTGTAAACACTGCTAACATTTTACTTATATACTCACATTGGTCAGAATATGTGCACCAATGTTTTAATAAACTTTTATATTGTTTTTTGTAATTTTTACGTAAATTATGTGTTTTTATTCCTTTTTATGCACCAACATTTCGTTAACAAATAAATTATTTGCTTTTATTCTTTCAGAGTAAATCATATCAGAGCATGCATTCAAAGTAGAGTTTTACAATCTGATGTGGCTTGTCAGACTGCCTGTCCACAAACTGTTTCTGTGACGACGCAAACAGATGAATTTCAGAAAAAATCTGTTGGAACCCAACTGTCCTCTAGTACAATGAAGAACATTCACATTCGGAGTACAGGTATACCTTTAATAAATGTTTTATTTATTTATTTATTTTTAAAGATTTTAATATCACTTTTTAAATGTCATTTTTTAATATAAAAATTTTAACGTAATTGTATGTTATTTTTAAGGTTCACAGGCTACAGTTGCTTGTGTGACTGTTGGCACATCAACCACCTGTGATATACCGCAGGGATCCTCAAATCTGGACCTCGAGATCCACTTTCCTGTACAGTTTAGCTCTAACCCTAATCATACGCACCTGAGCATTCTAACCCATGCCAATCAATGTCTTCATTATCATTAGAAAATCAGAGGTAGCTGACTTTTATCAGGGTTGGAGCTAAACTATGCAGTGCATTGGACCTCCAGGGCAAGATTTAAGGAACCCTGATAAACCGTTTGCATCAACACCAGTAAAGTCTGGTTTCAGACCACCAAAAATACCTCTGCTGTTGGAAGAAGAGAGGGGAGAGGAGGAGGAAGAGTCAATATGACTATTAACAAAAAAATTTCAAACGTATTGTAGAGAAGCTGTCCTTTACTGTGTCTTCTGTTATTGCAGACTGTATCTTGCTGCGATTCATAATGAAAACGCCAACAGAGAACAAGCCACAACCAAGGCAGGACAGGCGGTGTACCGATTGGTGTTCCCGAAATCAAAAAAGGGCAATGTGTAGCACGGCCATTAAAAAAAAAGTCAACATATAGTAAGTAACAAAACATTTTACTAAAAAAAAATGTAAAAAATTTGTCAAATATTATAAATGTGTAATAAGTAATGTAACATTTAAATTACAAACACCAACTAAAAAATAAAGATATTTTAAATTTGAAATAAGTAATAAAAAATGTAATGTTTTTATTACAGCTTATGTTGATGAGCTACTGAAGCTCGTATTTGAAGAAGTGGTCATGGACCCCTCTACATTTGTGGAAGAACTGAAATCAGTCCCCATTCCAAAGCCACTTTGTGCAGAGTTTGTCAGACCATCAAAGGTGGAAGCAATTGCCAGCCATGTTTCAAGATTCAGTCAAGCGGAGGTCGAAAGCCGGTGTACTCTCCAGTCGGATCTGGAAACTCCTGGTGTATCAGGTTCACAACACAGCTCAGAAGGACAACCCGGACACTCCGACCCAAGTAGCCCCAGCAACAGCTAACAAAGCTGCGGTATGCCACATGGTGGAACTTTCTAAAAAAATAAAAGACTTTTTTTTTTCTATGTGACCAAATAAGATGATTACATATTGTTTTTTTGTAAATAAAGATTAATGAAAATAAAAACATTATTTCAATTTCATCATTTACGTGTTCAACTAAAAATATAAGTATGTTATTATATAGATTTGATTATTTGTAGTAATATCAAACTATACTTACTCCTCTGTGGTTCTTCGCCTTAGACGGCCATAGTCACATCTGTATATGTTATAGATGTTCTGCAGTACATGCATATTCAGACAATTCGGATCAAAGCCTGGATGATGCAGCATGCATGTTGGTGGGACTGGAACTTCGTTCATTTTTTTTTTACAACCTATATTGAAAAAAGGTGTATCATCAAAGAACAAGTATAAGTCCATGTATGTATGTGAGTGTATGTATATGTGTGTGTGTATATATATATATATATATATATATATATATATATATATATATATATATATATATATCTATATATATCTATATATATATATATATATATATATATATATATAGATAGATAGATAGATAGATAGATATGTGTGTGTGTGTGTGTGTGTGTGTGTGTATATATATTAATTAATTTCAGGAATTCAACTTAAAATTTGAAAATAAATCATAGACTCATTACAAGCAAAGTGAGATATTTCAAGCCTTTATTTGTTATAATCTATGATTATGGTTTACAGCTTGTGAAAACCACAATATTATAATCTCCGAAAATTTGAATATTGCATGAAATCACACAATAGTTTAGTCCATGGACATTTAGAGCACTACATTTCTTCCTTTTATATATATATATATATATATATATATATATATATATATATATATATGTATATATATATATATATATATATATATATATATATATATATATATATATATATATATATATATATATATGTATATATGTATATATATATATATGTATATATGTATATATATATATATGTATATATATATATATATATGTATATATATATATATATATATATATATATATATATATATATATATATATATATATATATATATATATATATATAGAATGTGTTCACTTAACGTAAAGATTGTGATTTTAATCTATAGGTTTACATGTACTAGTTTCGAAAGCACAAGTATTGAATAAACAATAGATTAGCATTACCTGTCGTATTTCTTTGCAGCAAACATTTTCTCTCTCGCTTGGCATTTTAATGCAGTTTCCGCACGTGCGCCTAAACAATCGCCGATTAATTCATCTGTAACTTACGTTACACTTTGATAGCAAAATTATTTAACATCATATTTAGCGTGCTCCATTGGGAAGTGACAAAAACCAAGGTAACGTTACATTGATGTTTACCATTGAGAAATCCTGCTCCAGTCGTGGTGTTTGCGATTGAGTTTGTTGATCATTCGCATCTCCAGAGGCTTCCCCTTCATATTCAGACTTGAAGTGATAGGGTAAAATTGATGCCATGTTTGTTCATACACTTTGATGGGCGTTCCGTTTCCGAAAATAATCACATCGGACCAATCACCGCAGATTAGCGTCACGTAAAGGCGGGGTTTTGAAAAGTGAATCACTAAACGAATCATTTGAGAATCGCTGTCAAAACAGGTAAAAATAAATGCAAATTATAAGAAAACTAAACTCTTTTTTGTCCTTGCATGCATGCAAAACTGTTGTTGGGGACTTCTAAAACAATATTTGGAATATTTTAAATGCCAGAAAATAATGTTATTTTAATAATGCTCTTTAATGATATGGAGAGAAAGCGCTTAAGATTTATTTTCTCTTTAAAGTGTCGACGGGTATGTCATTAAATGCTATTGTTCACAAGGACACAGAATAGCGAGAGCAGCAGCTGTAGACCATAGACCCAGGCCAGTCTTTGAGACATAAGTAGTCAAATCAGGAAATGATTCCTCTGAGCGACCGAATGCGCGGCCATGTTGAGTGTACCAGTGTGCGTTTTGTTGAATGGCGAAATCGAATATGTTGCCCTCACACAAATGGTGTTTATTTTGAATAGTAATGCCTTGGGACCATCCTTACGTCATTATTGTGCGTCTTTCTTTATGCGAGAAACAGACCGTTTCGTAGACAAATTAGAATATGTAAAAGTGAAACATGGCCATTTAAAGCAAAACGCAAAAACTAAAGGTCCAAATAAAGGAAAATACTTCAATAACAAATGTGCACATGGTAGTTTAACACACAACGCCAAAAAGAAATGAGTTCCAGAAGACAAAGTTTTTGATGGTAGTTTGAAAGAAGGTGAGTAGTCTATTTTAAACATAGCCACTTTTTCAGAAAATGTATTTTAGATGTATCAAGTTAACACTGAATAAACAAATCTGACAACTCGTCAGTGTCAAATAAAGACGTCCGAAATTAGCAGAATCTGTTTAAAACGCACGAGCCCATTTGTTAGATATTTTACGTTGCTTTAACTTTGGTTACGTTTTGGAAAACGTTACTAACATATATATATATATATATATATATATATATATATATATATATATATATATATATATATATATATATATATATAACACGTATTTTTCTTATATAAAATGCCACAACAGATTAAAAAAATTTTAGTCATGTGTCATCGACCAACATAAACAACAAATATTTAACTAGGACTAAAAGTAGAGTAAGTTACTGTTTGAATCTCATGTCCCTCTCAAACTTTCTCAGGTCAGGGATTTGCCTTCAAAAGGAAGGAAGAAGATGAAACATGAATATAGCAAACTTCTCAGAAAGGAGAGGAAGAAAATGCAAGCATCACCAATCCAGTTAGAGGAGGAATATCCCAAGCATCCGAGACATCTGTACCTGGCTGAAAAAGAACGACTAGATGAAGAAGAACAAGAAAAAAAGATGTAAGGGGAGAGCAGTAGATGAAGAGACAGAGGCAGATGATGAACTAAAAACTGTGTTAGATTTACCTTTTACTGAGAAACAAATCTCAAACACAACAACTGAATAAACTACTGTCTTTGATTCAGCTAATGAACCAGCAGAGTCTGACAGGTACAGTAACAGATCAAAAAGCCACATTTCTGATTTGTGTCTTCAGCTCCTAGAAGACTCCATTCATCCAAAGGAAGCAGTAAATGTCATCGTATCAGAAGACAAAGCAAGAACATGAAAGGATAAAGGAGGAACGTGCAAGAAAACGAGAAGTGAGGAAATAAAAACTGTCAAATGTTTTCTCAGTGCTAGAGCTAACAAATGCACTTCTTTAATCCAACAGTATGATGGAATTGTTGTACAGTTTTCAATTTCCTAATCAATCTCATTTGTGATGACATTAAGGAAGACTCGTTATGTCACACAAACCAACACATTTTAATCATCCTCTACATTCTTTAGCAAATGATTTATGCATGTTTTATTATGCGTGTCTGTGTAGGAATTCTTGAAAGACAAAGCTCAGCGAGAGGAGGCACTGAAAAATATAAGGAGAAGAAAATGGCCACATATCAGTTGTTGAATAGAAAAACTAAGAAAGGTAAGCCCAACCTCAATCTGCATACAGAGCTATTGCTGCAAAAGATTCTCAAGCTCAGCACAAATAATTCACTAACAACCATAAAATGAGACTGTTTAAAATTAAAATGGACCATCACACAATAAACTGCAGTTTGGGTGAGTTTTTTTTATTGACCACAATTATGTGCATAACTTTGTCTTTCCCAGTAATGTCTAACCAAGATGGTGGGATCTAACCAAGATGGCGGCGCGTCCACACGCAGCAGCTTCTCTCTGTCCGGACAGAATGGTGTTTTTGTGCTTTATGTCTTGTGAGTCGCAGAGTTTTTGTACGTCGTCATCGCATCTACCTGTCTGTAAGCGCGCATATAGTCGCGAGTTTCTGCTCGATGTTGGCAGAACCGCATTTTTACAGTTAAACTCCGCGCATGCGGAACAGCTACGGGATCTCGGTCTGCTACGGAGGCCTTCACCATCACCAACACCCACTACTGCATCTCGCCCACAGCGGAGGCGCCACAAGCGGTGTGAGAGGAAGCAGAAGAGGGGGAAGCGCGGAGGTATCCGGGCTAGGCTAACGGCTAACCCACACAAGCCATCTATCCCCACCATAGTACTGGCTAACGTACGCTCGTTGGACAATAAACTGGATTACATTCGATTACTACGCTCAACTCAGAGGAGTTTAAGAGACTGTTGTGTTTTTGTGTTCACGGAAACATGGCTCAGCAACAGCGTTCCAGACGGCGCTATTCAGCTCGACCAGCTGACGTGCTATCGAGCGGACACGGGCTTTGTGTTTACATCAATGGCACGTGGTGCCGCGATACTGTTGTGATCAGCAAACACTGCTCACCCCTGGTGGAGTTTATGATTATTAAGTGCCGCCGTTCTATCTGCCGAGGGAATATACTAATAACATTATCAGCAACAGGAACAACGCACTAAATGAACTGTACCAGCACATCAGTGAGCAGCAGAAAGCACACCCCGATGCTTTTCTCATCATAGCTGGGGATTTCAACCATGCTGACTTAAAGAGTGTGTTTCCAAAAATACACCAACACATTAACTTTCCAACACGAGGTAATAACATTTTGGACTTTGTTTACACCACACAGAGAGGAGCTTACAAAGCCCTCCCCTCCCCCACCTCGGAGCCTCAGACCACATCACTGTCATGCTAATGCATGGATACAGACCACTCATTAAAGTCGCCAAACCAGTTCACAAACAGATTAAAGTGTGGCCAGAAGGATCATCAGAGGTTCTTCAAGACTGCTTCAACACAACTGACTGGGACATGTTTAAGCAGGCTGCCATATTCAATAACACCACTGACCTCCAGGAGTACTCGGAGACTGTCACTGCCTACATCAACAAGTGTATTGATGATGTAACGGTCACAAAAACCATCACCGTCCGGGCCAACCAGAAGCCGTGGATGACAGGGGAGGTCTACAGACTCCCGAAGGCACAGAACGCTGCCTTCAGAGCTGGAGATGAGGTGGGCCTGGGAACAGCCAGGGCCAACCTGTCCCACGGCATCGGAGAGGCTAAGAGACAACACTCCAGGAGGATAGCTCATCAATTCAGTGACAGCAGAAACACTAGGAACCTGTGGCAGGGGATACAGACCATTACGGACTACAAGCCCCCACCACGGACCTTTGCTAGCTTTGAGCAACAAAACAGCACCACTGCACAGAAGACTCCACCTCCTCCCGGCGACCAGGTGATAATGCTGACCCCAGACAGCGTGAGGAAATCCTTCAGCAGGATCAATGCACGCAAAGCTCCGGGTCCTGACAACATCCCTGGGCGTGTACTGAGAGACTGTGCAGCAGAACTCACTGATGTCTTCACAGACATTTTCAACATCTCACTGAGTCAGGCTGTTGTTCCCACATTTTTTAAAACTACCACCATCATTCCAGTCCCGAAGAAGCCATCTCCATCCTGCTTCAATGACTACCATCCTGTTGCACCTAACCCCATCCTCATGAAGTGCTTTGAACGGCTAGTCATACACCAGATCAAGTCTGCCCTCCTTGGACCCCTTCCAGTTTGCATATCGGTCCAACCGCTCGACTGATGATGCCATCTCCACTACCCTCCTCTCAGCACTCACACATCTGGACAAAAAGGACTCATATGTCAGAATGCTGTTCATTGACTTCAGTTCAGCATTCAACACAATCATCCCTCAACAGCTCATTTACAAACTGATCCAACTGGGGCTCAACACTTCGCTGTGCAACTGGCTGTTGGACTTTCTGACTGGAAGACCTCAGGCAGTACGGGTTGACAGCAACACATCCAGCACCATCACACTGAACACTGGGGTCCCCAAGGATGTGTGCCGAGCCCCCTCCTCTTCACTCTGCTGACCCATGACTGCACACCTTCACACAACTCCAACCTTTTTATTAAGTTTGCAGATGACACGACTGTGGTGGGTCTCATTAGCAACAAAGATGAGACAAACTACAGGAGCGAGGTGAGCCGCCTGTCCGGGTGGTGCAGTGACAACAATCTCTCTCTGAACGTGGAGAAGACGAAGGAGATTGTTGTAGACTTCAGGAGAGCACACACTCAACAAGTTCCTATGAGCATCAATGGTGCGACTGTGGAGAGAGTGAGCAGCACCAAGTTCCTAGGTGTGCACATCACAGAGGACCTCTCCTGGACTGAAAACACAGCAGCACTGGCCAAGAAATCAAAACAGTGTCTCTACTTCCTCCGCAAACTGAGGAGAGCCAGAGCCCTGCCCCCCATCATGTACACCTTCTACAGAGGCACCATCGAGAGCATCCTGTCAAGCTGCATCACTGTGTGGTTAGGCGCCTGCAACGCGTCCTGCCGAAAGACTCTGGAACGCATAGTGAGAGCAGCTGAGAAGATCATTGGTGTCTCTCTCCCCTCCCTCCAGGACATTTATGGAACCCGTCTCACCTGCAAAGCCCTCTGCATCCCAGGTGATCTCACCCACCCATCACACAGCTTCTTCAGCCTGCTGCCATCAGGGAGGAGACTGCGGAGTCTCCAGGCCAGGACCAGCAGACTAAAGGACAGCTTCATCCACTAGGCTGTCAGGAAGCTGAACTCACTCCCGAACTCTCCCCCCCCCCCCCTCTTCTGCCCCAGGCACCACTGAACTATGAACACCCCCCCCCCCCCCCCCAGATACCTCCCCCCACTAATATACGATGACATGCACCAGTCACTTTGTGCAGTATTGGTCTGCTCACTACCTCATTCTCCATGGAACTGACGTCATCCCACTACCTCATCAGTCAGTTAAATAAAATAACTGTTCTTGAGCCCTTTGCCACTTTTATCAGACTTAAGCTTTTGTTTTTGCACTAAATAATCTTTTATCTGCACTGCTGTTCACTTCATTGATTTGCTCTCTATCTGCCTTTTGCCTTGCACTGCTTTATTTAACTTTATTTTAAATTTTATTATATGTCTTTTTTAACATTCCCTTATTGTATAGTTGTATCTACATTTTATATTTTGATCTAGATTTTTAGGCTTTAATGTTATCTGTGTGCACCGGGGGTCTGAGAGTAACGCAATTTCGAGCAAGTTTGGAGCCCATGAAAGTGCGTCTAAATAGTATGTCAAATAAAAATTAAAACTTGTGGTATTGAAACGCAAAAATGGACTTACACAGGTTTCATGTACATATGATACCCCACAATCATAAACCTACCCATCGTGTAACATATGCACTCCAAAGTAAATTTTTGCATTTTAATACCACAAGTTTTTGTTTTTATTTGGCGTACTATTTAGATGCACTTTCATGAGATCAGGTTAAAAATGCTTTCAGAAGATGAACTGCCTAAAAGTGCTTTCTTTAAACATTTATAGAATTTTGGGTAGCACTTTATTTTACAGTCCTGTTCCTCGTGTACATATGTACTTATTACAGTAATTACAATAACTATGTAATAACTAGGTACTAACCCTGAACCTACCCCTAAACCTAACTCTACCCCATGTAGTTACCTTGTATTACAGAACTTTCTTAGATAAATACATTGTAAGTACAATATAAGTACATGCACGTACACGTACTGTAAAATAACGTGCAACCGAATTTTGAATAATTTCTCTTTTACTTCTAACCATTCTTTTAAAAATACTGTTGTGACATAAGTGAATTCTATATTTTCTTTATTAGTTGAAAATAATTGATATCAAAATAAATGGACAAAAAAAAAAATACAAATACTAAGATTTGTTGATAAAGCATGAAAATTTTCTTAACAGAAGGCACTGATGCATTAGTAGCAATATAAGAAACTCTCAGTAGAACCAGTAACTGTAATGTGATTTCACAAACCGTCCTCAGAGTCATATGGCTCCTCCCTCATTATTTGACTACTCCCCGTCATCATAGTCTGTTTTTTAACAAACAAAAGCACATTTTCATATCATTAAATTATAAATATAATGATTGAAAGTAGATGTAAAAAGGTAACAATAACCAACCCAGCATATTTCTCTCATCTTCCCGACTGCTCTTCACATCATCACACTCCTCCATACTGATCTCCCTCTGATACACATGTGAAATAAAACCTCACATTGTAATGTGTTACACAGCTTGTGTCACTGATCTCTTTCTCCTCATGACTGTCTGAGACTATTAGATTAAACCCGTTAAACCTATGATGATTAATTAACGGTTTAATTATGTAACATGTTAAATATATATATATATATATATATATATATATATATATATATATATATATATATATATATATATATATATATATATATATGTATGTATGTGTGTGTGTGTGTGTGTGTGTGTGTGTGTGTGTGTGTGTGTGTGTGTGTGTATAATACAGTATGTTATGATAAAAAGCAGTTCTGAGTGACTCACCTGTTACACATTTAAAGTTGTCTAATAATTATGACATCATTATAATGCTCTGGTGAGTCCACTACACATACATGAAGATAGATACAAAAACAATTTATCATATCAGTACCGAGTAGGTCTGGGCGATGTATTGAATATCAAACAAATTGTCTGCTTTTTTTTGTATTATCATTGGTATTAACAAGGCCAAAAAAAAAATGGATACAAAAAAATTAGAATTTGAGATTGGACATATCAATAACAATATCGCCTGAACTTTGTTCAGATTTGTTGAAACGAGGCAGTGGATGAGATTACGGAGTCAAATTCTTTGTTTGACTCCTCCACATCATCATAAAACAACTTTACTCATGTCAAATGCTGCAATTCTATAACATTTTTTAAATCTAAATGATTTTTTTTTAATTATAATAGAAATATTGAAATATAAATAAAGATGTTAATATAATGAGAACAAAGTGTTATAGTAACTTACTCAACAGGTTTCTCATATCTTCACTGACATTCATGTCTCATGACACACACTGACATCATCATACTCCTCCTGAACTGTCTCTGATCAAGAATGACATAAAAACATCTCATATCAGTTTATAAAACAATTTATCAAATTTGAAGGATCCCTTTTCCCTTCAAATATCTAATACTCATCTAAACATGAAAAATGTAGTTCTGTGCATCTCACCTGTTACCCCTTGAGAGATTCGTCTATTAATTATGACATCATAATTTGCTGCTCTGTCCACGATACATGCAAATATGAGTCAAAAATCAACAGAAGGCAAAATAAAATTTAAGACTGTAATGTCAAATATTATCTATAAGAATCTTGATTTTAGAATTAAAAAAAGAAAAAACGTAAAAAAAAGTAAAACACCTTTTTCAATATCAGAGTTCAGTCCACTCATCAGCATCTTCATACCCAGAATGCAGTTCTTCAGAGACGAGACTCCCTGTTAAAGAAGAGCAGAGCATAAACATGTTAATCATTACAAACAAACTGAATCCTCATTTCCTTAATTATTATGTAGACAACACAGTATGAATATTAATTATTCACATTTAAAAGCATTATAGACAGAAATCCCTTTTTTGTTAGGCCTATTAACAAACACACAAGTATCCTCACATGAACCCATTCCTCACTGCCTTCCAGAAATGCACACACACACACCTGCACCTACACTTAAAAATATATGAATACATCCTTATGACAATCTAAAAATACTCCCAGGAAGAGATACTCACTAACACACACACACACACACACACACACACACACACACACACACACACACATAAACATGCACCTGCAGCTCTGTGGTCTTCTGACAGGAATTCTGTGGTTTGAAGCAGGAGGTTTAACAGGACTAATAATAGATGAACATCAACTGTCTGACAGACTCTTATTAATGCTATTAAATGATATTGATGGATCATGTCTCACCCCTCTGAGTGAAATGATTGTGTCTGTGCTGTGCTGAATCATAAACAGTGTTGTGCAAGTTACTTCCAAACTGTAATACGTAATAGATTACTTGTTACTGTCATTTAAAAGTAATTCCTTACATTACAATATTACTGTTTCAGAATTGTAATGCGTTACATTACTCCTGTATTACTTTTGAGTTACTTTCACCAAAATAACTACAGAAGCAGACCTGCCAAATTTGAAAGTTTTTTTGAGTACCATCAACGTGGTGGGAGGGGTTGGGGAGTTTGTTTGGAGTAAACAGTTTACGTTTTACAGATTACGGTTTACCATTTAAATATCATCCTACCTGAGCATATGATTTTTACCAATCCATATTCGTTGCATATACTATTGTCCCCAGGGTAAAATCATATATTTGATCTCTTTAAACTCTAAATAAGAAAGGTGCATAAATACAATTCAAATCAAGTTGTGTTAAACCTAAAATATCACCAAAATATCTGATTAATCCAAGTCTAATGCATGCTGCAAGCATAAAATGCATCTAAAACATGCATCTTTTAATGTAATTTAAATTTTTAATACACAATACCTCTGGAAACATCCATAGTAATATTACTTAATATACATGGATATTTAAAGTTCTAAAATAATATACACTGAAAAAACTAAATTTTCAGCTCCAATTATTTATTTTTTGGGTAAGAACCCACAAACTGTACAGTCAGTTATTATTTCAAATTAAACATCATCAGTGTGATACAAGACCTCTCCACTCCTCATCATACAGGAGTTTAATAATTGCATATTTTGTGGGAAACAATAAATACATCTTTGATAAAACATGCACACTAGTGTACTGTTTACCTGAGCATGACTGCTACTTTCTCCTTGTGTATGCAGTCATGTTTTCTCCAGCCTGGAGAAGAGCAGCTCCACAGGGACGTCTCATTCCCCTCACACTCCACCTCATCCAGCCAGGGGCGGACTGGGACCAAAAAGTGGCCCTGGACTTTCTGGCCCACAGCAGCCCACCACATCATAACACATCTGCCCGTTTTGATGTCATTTAATATTTAAGTAAACAGGGATTTTAACCAATAGGGCAACTGATCCTCCGTTGAAACAACAACAACAACAACAAAACCCTGCGCGCAGCAACTGTTCATTTAGCGACTCCCAGTGAGTGATACATGCTCATCACGACACAAACATTCTCCTAAGACTCACACTTTGCATTCACTTAACAGATCCATTCGAATCATGCATGAAATATAAGTTTATAAAGTCAAACGATAGCTTTATGTGCTTTACCGATGAACTTGAAGTCTTTATTCAGTCAAGATGTTCAATAATAGATCATCTTTGGCTCGGTAATACAAGTTCATGATCCGATTTGTGAACAGATTATTCTTTTGAGTCATTTTTTTTAAATAATAATTTCTTTTATTGAACGAAACCAGTGTGGAAACCAATGGTCCACAAACTGGATAGATCTGAGGTGCAGGGCTCGTAAAATCGCTTGCCCGACGTCTCAGGTCTATTGTGTTTTTCAGTCGGCTCCAAAATATACTAAATCTTGCTGATTCAAGCATTTTAAACAATTTGCGCACATTCGGAGCTTGCGCGCACACGTTCAAAGCATGCGCTGAGTGCAGCATTTCAGACAATAAGTGTACACAGAATTAATTAATCTTTAGCGTATCGTAACTTCTGAATGAACACATACACACAAAATTATCTCAAAATAATTGTCTCTGCAAGTATTCTCGTAAACACTTTCGGTTATGTTTTAAGTGAACGTATTGAGAATGAGAAGTTGTCGTCATAGCACAAAGCCCCTCCCTCAAAATCACTGTCTCCGCCATGTTGGCAGGATACGGGCGGCGAAACAGGATTGTTTACATGTGTTGTTAACTCCGTATTAGAGGAGGTTCTCGCAATTCTGCACTATTTTACCATCCCTGGAAGTTACTGCTGTGTTAAAAACTGCAGATATGGAAAACATAGGAACAATGGAATACAGTTTTTTTCGCAAAACAGCGGGATTTGGAGAAGCTCTCAAGCATCCAAAATATCGACCCATAAGAGCTCCCTGCAGCAGCACAGAGACCTGGACCATTTACCTCATGCACACATATTGACATTGGGAATTATATTGTTTTTGTTTTAAGTTTCTACACAATGCAGGAGTTTAAAAGCCACAAGTCTTTGGAAAGTTATGAGGCTTTCTGCTGTGGCTGGGTCCATCTACAGCAGGTGATGAAAACAGTGTTGTACTGGCCAAAGTAAGTTTATTCACATGCGTTTTAGTGTATTGTAATTGCATTGCATTTAGAATGCACTTTTTGACCAAAATGACAAAGTAATTAACTGCGACTGTTTCGTAAACACTAGATTGTAACGAGATGTTCAATGTATACAAACGTTTCCAACATGTTTTGATGTAGGCTAAAGCTGTGTATGTTTAGATATGATTTGATTTTAGCCCAGTGACACATACTGTATCAGGTTTTTGTGTTCGGGGCTGCAAAGTGGACAAACCAGTGCTGGGTTGGCTAGGGTAATTAAATGTGTGATTGCAAGATGTAAATGTCCTGGATATATTAAAGCCATTATAAGCGTGAATGCAAGGTGACTTACATCGTAAACAATATAATTCCCAATGTCCATATGTGTGCACAGAGGTAAATTGTTCAGGTCTCTGTGCCGCTGCAGGGAGCTCGTATGGGTCGATATTTTGGATGCCTGAGAGCTTCTCCAAACACTGTTTTTTTGCGCTTGGTGTGAGCTTGTTCCTGTAAAGTCCCCTTTCTTTCGCCTTATGTTTTTGCATTGCTTTACTTTCTTCCTTTTCTTTCTCGTATTCGTAGATCCGTCTCGATCTGTTCCGCCGACAAAATAAATGCGCAAAAATGAAAGCGCTCTGAAATGTTTAGTCGCGCCTCTGTGAAGTTCTGAAGGCATTGCCCCTGGCAACCGATAGCGTATCCTGCCACCATGGCCGATCGGCTCAGACCCCTCCCAAATCAACCCAAATCGGCATGTGACTCCTCACTCTCAATAGAGTGGCCTGCTGCTCAGAGAAATTCTCTGTACCGGATAAATCTGTCTCTCTCTCTGTAAATTAGATGACGTGAAAGGGGGCGTGTTTCAAGATAGGCAGTGTAGTGAACCAAACTAAACAGAGAGGGAGGGCAAAACACTCACATGCAAACGAAACATGCTCCTTGTCGGCCGCGAGATGTAATATTATGATTTCCGTCATTTATATATATTTGTGTACCAGGTGGGCAGGCCCACATTGGCCAGAGGCCCACTGGGAAAAGTCCCGGTGCTCCAGATGGCCAGTCTGCCCCTGCATCCAGCCATACGTGTCCAGAACCAGGACCAAACCAGGCTGGTACCTGCTGGTTACTGAGGGCCACTCCACACTGCAGCTGTCTGCACACCACATGGGCATCTTGTTGAAGGCTGTCGTGCACTTCCATGTGACACCTTTTTAAAGGAGAAAAATAAAAGTAAAAAACAATGTAAGGTAAAAAGTTGTGAATTCCTAAGAGTCCTTTTATTGTTCCTTATATCTCACCTTATTTAACGATAGGCTACCTCTGGCAAATCATTGGCTGTAATCGTTGAATAAACATATAACACAAGAAACAATTTATTACATTTTGTGAACAAACGAACAATTATATTCTAAGCTTGCTTAACTTTGTGTGAACCCTACACCATCACGCCTGACGTACCTGAGCTAGTAGAGAGAACCTGGGAGCCAGGAGCCCTCCTCACATCCAGGCTGTAAAACCTGACAAAAGTGCTTGGTGAGGACCATCCCGCCAGCCAATGGGACATGCGTTGCTTTGTAACAGCACAGCCTTTATTTTTATGTCCAAAACAGATGAACAGCTGGTCGGACTCACGCCATGGGACTGTGCGATCAACATAGACCCTCAGCGATCTCAAAGGACAAAGGCTTAGATCTCCTTGCCCTGCCTCTGTAATGGAGAAAGCTTCCAAGACCACCTGCTGGAAGTGAAAAAGATTCAAAGCGAACTTAGGGACATAATCAGGCCTTGGTTGCAGCAAAACTTTCACAAATCCTGGTGCAAAATCAATGCATGAAGGTGAAACAGAAAAAGCTTGTAAATCCCCAACTCTCTTGAGGGAAGAAAAAGCTAAAAGGAGGACTGTCTTTAGAGTCAGGATTTTTTCAGACAAAGTTTCCAAGGGCTCAAACGGATGTTCTGATAATCCTTCCAATACAATAACTAGATCCCACGATGGAACTTGCGCAGGACGGAAAGGCCTCAGCCATCGCAAACCCTGCATAAAGCGAGAGACCAGAGGATGACGGCCCACTGAAACGCCATCTATATATGCATGGTTAGCTGATATGGCTGCCACCTACATTTTAAGAGTGGCTGTTAAGAGTGGCTGCTGTTATTCCTTTTGAAAAACAGTCTTGAGGAAACTCCATTATTGAAGCGACAGGGCAGTAAACTGGGTCCATATTATGAATTCTACACCAAGTAGTTAACAGTTTCCACTTGAAGGCATATGAACGTCTCGTAGAAACTGCTCTAGAATTAATTATAGTCTCGGTGGTCTCAACTGAGAGACCGGGACATATTAGCTTCCATAGATCTGGCCTTGGGTGCCAAATCATTCCCCGTGCTTGTGACAGCAAAATCTGTCTGAGAGGAATTTCCCATGTAGAGCTCGCTAACAAATTTGTTCAGTTCCACAAACCATGGCTGAGTGGGCCACCACGGAGCCACCAACATCAGTTATTCCACTCTGTCGGGCCATATTCTGGATAGCACCGCTGGAATTAGCCGAATCAGAGGAAAAGCATACAAACTGGTCCTGGGCCATACATGTGCCAGAGCCTCCAGTCCCAGGGGCGATGGGGGATATAGGGAGAACCATGGGGGCAATGCATACTCGTGCTCGAAAGTCCACTTCCGCTTCTCCAAACGCTCGGCGTATATGGTTCACTGTTTGGGGGTGCAAACTCCATTCCCCTTAATCCAGGCGATATTTTCTTGAAAAGCAATATATAGCATTGTGAAAGCAGTCTCTTTAATACAGCTTGGTTTATATACATGTTGACATGTTTGACACACCCAACAAACAAATAAAGTGAAGTGAAGTGACATTCAGCCACACACACTGTGAGCACACACCCGGAGCAGTGGGCAGCCATTTATGCTGCGGCGCCCGGGGAGCAGTTGGGGGTTCGATGCCTTGCTCAAGGGCACCTAAGTCATGGTATTGAAGGTGGAGAGAGAACTGTACATGCACCCCACAATTCCGTCCGGCCCGAGACTAGAACTCACAACCCTTCGATTGGGAGTCCAACCCTCTAACCATTAGGCCACGACTTCCCCAAAAGAATACGTCCCTGTGTTCCATTTGGAAGGGCACATCCCTATGCACTAATCCCTTCAAAGGGATTAGTGAAAGATAAACCGTTCGATACGGAACGATACAAGACAGCAAAACCAAACTGCGTGCAACAATGTAAAAGAAAAAGCAGGACATGAAAGCATGCAGCCGATAACACAAGCTGTGTGCAAGAACACCACAACAAGAAAAGCGCGGATGTCCCGACACGCAACTGAAACTCAAGACTTGAGTGCCAGGATCTGAACACCAAGCTCCAGGACACGCAGGCGAGAGAGCACGGCTGGAGCGGTCTCAAAGCCGCACACTCATGAAAATTATATAATTGGAGTGTCAGGGCTATGTCACAAAATGTTGTAACCTTGTTTTTTCTGAGAGACGGGAACGAGACATGGCATTAACACCTTGGGGACTTCCCTTGTTAACCTACCTTGCACAATGCCAGTGAAGTTGCAATTCTCACTGGCCAATGCCAGCCAAGACGGCGAATGGGGGCGGGGCCTTATTGGCAGCATAAACTCCGAATCTTCAGACTGAACCAGCAGACCTGAGCAGTGTACAGCCATGTCTCGCCATGTCACGTTCCCATCTCTCAGGGAACTGAGTTTACGACCGTAACCGGAGACGTTCCTTCTCAAGAACGGTCTCTCGACATGGAGTTTATGCCTTGGGGACTGTATAGAACAATGCTGTGGAAACAGCGAGGTAAAAAGGCTCAGCCTTGGCGAGACCCAAAAAATGAA
This sequence comes from Carassius gibelio, assembly GCF_023724105.1. NCBI lineage: Eukaryota > Metazoa > Chordata > Actinopteri > Cypriniformes > Cyprinidae > Carassius > Carassius gibelio. Next base: position 21,299,099 of record NC_068399.1, on the reverse strand, counting down.
TCCCCAACCAATCAGATACGACCCTGTGACATGCCTCGAGGGGATTGGATGTAGACTCCCATATGGGTTTCCGATCAGATTACTTATTCATGTCCGACGACAGGTCTCTTATTGAGAGAGAGATGCAGCACTGTCGCCTTACAAAGATAAGAAATTACATTTTGGTGAACACATACAAGCATGTATTAAAAGAGTGCAACAAGCATGTGAGTGACAATGTCGGGCACAATATAACATGCATAGAGAATGGCTGCATCGAGGTGCCAGTCTGAACCTGACGATGATCCTGCCCCCAATTTTCCTACAGGACCTAGTCGAAACTACCAGCGCAGTTGAGCGGCTAGTGGTTGCAGGTAGAACCGCAGGTCGTACTCACAGATAGGACCTGTGAGGCTAATGACTGCATGTCCAAATTGTAGAATCTGGTGAAGGTATTCTGTGAAGACCATCCAGTCGCCATACAAATATCTTTGATAGAAATTCCCTTAGTCCACGCCCACGAGGAGATGACAGCCCTCGTCGAATGGGCTCGGACACCAATAGGACATTCCATACCACGGCTAGAATATGTGAAGGAAATAGCGTCGACCACCTAATATGACAGCCACTGTTTTGAGACAGGCTGCCCTTTGGCGCTGCCTCCGAAGCATACAAATAGCTGCTCGGATTGCTGAAACTGAGTCGTAAAGCCCTCATCAGACACAAAACCTGAGTCTGGGTTACATCCAATGAAGTCTCCGAATCTGGAGTGAAAGCAGAAAGAGCCACCACTTGCACTCTGAACGGTGTCGAGAGCGATTTAGGCATGTAGCCAAATTTTGGCTTGAGTGTGACATTACAATCACCTGGTCCAAACTGCATGTAGTCCGGATGCTTGCAAATCACCTACATGCTTGACCAAAGCAAAGGCGAGGAGCAGTACAATTTTAAGCAAGAACTCTTTCAAGCCGACAGTCTGAAGTGGGGGGAGGGCTAGCACTCCCAGCACCAGAGCCAGTTCCCAGGATGGCACTCTCTCGTGCCTCTCAAAATTCTGATCACTAGATCATGTTTTCCCACTGATTGCCCGTCAATAGCAGCATGAAAGGCTGATATAGCTGCAACGTAAACCTTAAGTGTGGAGGGCATACTGCCGCAATCCATTCGTTGTTGCAGAAAATCCAGAATCTAGCCATCCGTCTGAGACAGGAGATCTCGTCTCAGCGGGATCGGCCTTGGGGGAGCCAATAATATTTCCAGCAGATCGGAAAACCAAGGCCTGTTCGGCCAGTACGGAGCGACTAATAACACTGTCGCCTTCTCCTCTCTGATTTTGTGACAAAATCTTCAGCAGAGGGAATGCATACAGATGGGCATTTGGCCACGGCATTGTGAGTGCGTCCTCACCTGGGGAGAATGTGACAGAGAAAAGAACAGAGGGCAATCAGTGTTCTCCTCTGTCACGAACAAGTCTACCTCCGCTTTCCTGAACCCTTCCCAGATAAGCCTCACTGTCCCAGGGTTCAGTCTCCATTCTCTGTGAGGAATCCCTTCCCTCGAAAGCATATCTGCACCACAGTTCAGGCATCCTGGAACATGCCCTGCTCGAATCGAGAGCAGATTGTGATCGGCCAACAGCAAAAGGAGACATTTTTGCATGTCTGTAAAAGGCTTTTTTTTTTGCTTAAATCTAGTATGCGCTCTTGGCTCAGACATGCTCTCATTGAGATTAAGTCCAACTGCACCCCAGATACATGATCCTCTGGCTGGAGCATAACACACTTTTTTGTTTGTTCACACAGAGACCCACTCATAACTCTTCAGGTGACGTAACAGAGCACATTTGTGGCTGTTGAGCACATCCTCTGAATGGACCAAGACCAGCCAATCCTCTAAATAATTCAGTATGCGCATTCTGCTGGCTCTCAGAGGGGAAAGTGCTGCGTCCACACATTCTGTAAATGTACATGATGCCAGTGCTAGCCCGTACGGCTTCACGGTGAACTGATACACTATGCCTTCGAACGCAAATCTCAGAAAGCATTACAAAGGGTGATCTGGATATGAAAATATGTGTCTTTCAGGTTCACTGAAACAAACCAATCTCCAGGTCGAATCTGTGTGAGCATCCGCTTTAGCGTTGTCATTTTGAAAGCGCATTTGTAAAACACATGGTTGATAGGTCACAAATCTACTATTGGACGGAGACCAGCATCTTTCTTCGTAAACTACAAAAAACTTCTATTGCATGTTTCACAAGGAGATTGAGAATTTCTTGCCTCAGAACTGGCTCGTTGTGTGCCGGAACTGTCGACATTGAACAGGGTGGTCTGTGTCGAAACTGAAGCGTGTAGCCATTCTCTATGACGTTCCACAACCAAACCAAAATGCCCGGAATGTACCGCCATGCGCTCGCAAAAAGACACAGAGGGCGAGCACTTCACCCTCTGAATTTTGAACAACACTGCTGCGTACTGGGGTCATATTCAGAAAGCTCACGGGACGAGTAGGAGTGCTGTATGTTAGAGAGGATCTTGCCTTGCTGATCAACGGGGTGCTCGAGCCTTCTGCTGAATGTTCGAGCAACATGAACATGTGTGTGTGCAAGATGTCGAGAGCAAGCCATGGCTGCGGGGGTCCGACACCTGTCACCAGGGCGTGAGCATTGCCAGATACATGGGGAAGCTGCGAGGCCAATTCTATTGACGATTTCACGGCTGCTTGTAAAGCCGTTATCGCTGGAGGAGGAGAAAAGTGCTCTTTTTGTGAGGGTGTCACAGATTTTAATTTTGCATTTTGAACATACACAACACATTCTCATAGTCACCTGCAACTGCAAAGGGGACTTCGTAAGGACATCACGGACTCTCCTCACCCAGGACGGCTGCCTTTCTTGAATCTGCGACGCCTTTCCTTTGGTGTCCTCTGCCATGGAGTTTTGGCATGAACAGATGGCTCCGGGTCTGGCACTGATGGCTGGAAGTGTCTCATCACCTTAGAGCATTTCCGTGCCTCTGAGAAATGCTCTGCGATAGCCTCCACTGCCTGTCCAAATAGGCCAGATTGAGATACAGGAGCACTGAGCAGCGCCCTCCTGTCCGCGTCCTTCAGCTAGGTGAGTGTCAGCCACAGGTGCCAGTGGAGCACGACCATGTAGCCCATGCTCCGTCCGATTGCCTGGGCCGTCTTCTTTGTGGCTTTAAGTTCGAAATCTGTTGCTGCACGTAGATCCTTAACCTGTTAACATGCAACCAAATGCGGGCGCCCTGAACTCCCCTTGTTAGACATAGTCTCAGAAAAATGGTTGCAGGAATCTAATTTTTCATGTTATCTTCTTCAGATTTGAAATAGAAACTCATGAGACATGTGACTTTTCTAGATTGCTCCAGGACTGGTTTCATGTATTTTTATATCAAATTAAAAAACAATACAGGGTGGCAAATTATTTTTATATGAAAGGGTTTAGTTTTTTTCTCAGGAGAGATGAGAAAGAAAAAGAAACTGGCCGAAAGAGAAGTGCGTCTGCCAGAGAGACAAAAAGTTTTGTTCTTAATTTATAGTCTATGCTGCTTTGTACTAGTTTCAGTTTTAATAGTATGTGGCAATACTGCAGTAGTTTTGGCAATACAAATGTAAAAATATAGTGCAGTAATAAGAAACTGTCCCGAGACTTCATGTAGGCCTAACTATTTTTAGTTTCATTATTGAGCAATTCAAGCATTAAGGACATTACATACACAGTCAAAACCTGAAATATAAATTCTCACAGGATGTATTCATTACCAAGAACCATCTCTTTATGTTTTTCTAAATCCCAAGTAGAGTCCAGACATCAGAACATTATCTGTCTATTTAAGTGTTTTATATGATATTTTGGATTTTGGAAATTCACAGGTGTCCACAGTGGTAGAAAGCACGTTCTGGTTGGCCGCCTACTGTATAACGCAACACTTCTAAAGCCTGGTAAATAAAATGCCCAGAAGACATACTTAATGTATCCAAAATAAATGCAAATATGTTTTTTTTCTGTTTAATTACTGATGGTCATTTGGGCTTATATTTAGGATGTCTTTGATTGTCACTATAGATGTGCTTTATCGTGTAACATCATACTGAAATACACAAAAAAATGTGTCATAAATGTTTTTATTAATATTAACAAGGCCAAAAAAAACAATACAAAAACATCTCACAAATGCAAAATCATATAAAAACCTGAGATTTGACAAATCAATAATGTGTCACTCAAACTTTGTTCAGATTTGTTGAATGGCTTCTTTGTTGGACTCTTCCTCATCATCATAATCTGTTATTGAAAACAAAAGCTTAAACCATGTCAAACTGTATAATTAGCATAATATTTTAAAAGTAAAAAAAATTGGAAAATATTAAAAATATTTAAATATTCTAAATAAAGATGTTTATATAATGAGAACTAAAGGGTTATAGTAACTTACCCAACAAGTTTCTCACATCTTCACTGACACTCATGACATCACACTTCTCCTGAACTCTCTCTGATCAAGAATGACATAAAAACATCTCATATCAGTTTATAAAGCATTTTATCTCATTTTAAGGATCCCTTTTCACTTTAAGTGACTCGATTACACAGAAGGCATGTCTAATACTGATTTAAATATGCAAAGATTAAATAAGATAACATTTAGTTCTGTGCATCTCACCTGTTACCTCTTGACAGCTCTGTCTATTTATGACAACATCATCAGAAACCTCTGGTGCATTCACTACACATAAAAATAGTCCAAATTAAATAAGCCAAAAAAAAAAAAAACACTGTAACGATAAAAACTCCCTAATCATCGGGAAGGAGGAGGCGGGAACCAGCGCAATCAAAACATAATTTTAATATTCAAAAATAAACAAAACAGCGCGTCAGCCCCTAACGACCTTCACGGTCGTCACTCCAGTTTTATATCCTTCCATCTCCTACGTGGGACTCAATACTGTCGGTGGGGCGCAGGTGTAGCTCATCTCCAATCACTACACCTGGCCTCACTCCTCGTTCCCACGCCTCTCGGCCCCGCCCCACTCGCCACATACCCCCATCGCCCCTCGCCGGCCGGGGGGCAACCTCGAGACTGCTCTCTACTCCCCCCCCCCCCCCCTCTAGGGGGGACCGCTCACGGGGACCTGCGGGAACCTGGGGGTAGGACAGACGAGGCGAGAGAAAAGGAGATGGAAGGAGGAGCGACAGGGACGAGAGAGGGGAGAGAGAAAAAAAAAAAATCCGGTTCCCAGACGCACTGCTGCTCGGCCCTCCACCGGCTGGGTGATCTCCTCCGCGGTGCCCGGCGGTGGCACTGGACGGCACGACACTCCTCCGCCGCCCGGTGGACGGCGACGGCTCCTCCGATTTTGGGCAGTGGCAGGAGTCCCCCGTTCCCTGCCCCTCCGGATTCCGTCACGGAGGCGGCAGGCTCCGGCCCCCTGGCGAACGGCGCAGACTCCTCCACTCCCTCACGGACGGCAGCCGCCCCTCCATATCGTGGGCGGTCGGCAGCGAGCTCGCCCGTCCCCGGCAACTCGCTCCAGCCCACCGCCTCGAGCGTCCATGGCGGCACATACTTCGCCAGCTCGAGGGCACCGCGGATTCACCACAGCGGCGAGGGATCTTCAGCAGGGCGTCCCTCCTTCTCCCGGGTTTCGGCACCACTGTAACGATAAAAACTCCCTAATCATCGGGAAGAAGGAGACGGGAACCAGCGCACAATCAAAACATAATTTTAATATTCAAAAATAAACAAAACAGCGCGTCAGCCCCTAACGGCGACTGACGCGCACAAATAAAAAGCCAACATAAAATAACGTCCCAGGCCTGGTCCTCTCTCGTCTTTCATGGTCGTCACTCCAGTTTTATATCCTTCCATCTCCTACGTGAGACTCAATACTGTCGGTGGGGCTCAGGTGTAGCTCATCTCCAATCACTACACCTGGCCTCACTCCTCGTTCCCACGCCTCTCGGCCCGGCCCCACTCGCCACAAACACATTAACACTAATTTAAAATGTTTTCAAGATCTTTATTATATTTATGAACTGATTAAAACACCGTTTTTGATATCAGAGTTCTGTCCGCTCATTATGAAATCATCATAGCTCTCAGGTGTGTTTTCTACAAATTCACAGATTCATCACAGAAACACATTAATTACATTCAACACAAATGTGAAATATTAAGTTAAATATACTGTAATATTTTGATTTAAAAGTATATTATATGCTGTTGTAGAGTAAGAGAGTGACACCTGTCTCACGATCTGGTTTCAGTCCATCAGTGATGACATCATCATAGTATCCCAATGTGATTTCCTTCACCATCTCTTCTGCATCAACACACAATATGTTTGGATACAAAAGCCAAAATATCTTGTTACAGAACATGAGATGGAGAATTTCTGAAACATTTGGTTGCAAATCATGTGGTCAATTAAAAAGGTCACTGACCTTTTAGGACACCGTTGCCGTTGGTGACATCATCATAATATGCAGTCTTGAACTCTTTTGCTAAAAAGGAGAGCAGACTGTTAATATACTGTATATGTAAACACCAGTTTTTAGTATAGAATCATCAGTCAAATATATAATAGAACTATTAATTTTATTTATTTATTCATTCATTTCAGTTAATTCATAAAAAGGATGTGGAATGAATGTGCGCTTCAGCTCTCGAACCTGAGAGAAGCTCATCATCATTTTGATACCCAGAATGAAGTTCTTCAGAGATCAGACTCCCTGTTAAAGAAGAGCTGAGTAGTCAGAAACATGTTCATCATTACAAACCGACTGATTTATTTCCTTTGAATCATAAAGCATCGTAATAGTGACAACACAACAAATGAATTTATTACTCAACACAGTTAATTTAATTATTTAAGCATTCAACACATAAATCCAATGGAGTTTAGGCCTACTAGCATACACACATGAAACCATTCCTTACTGCCTTCCAGAAATACATGCAGGAAGAGACACACACACATACCTGCACCTACTGTACTTGTACAAACATGAGCCCCTGCTTACGACCCTCTAAAAATACACACAGGAGGAGGCACTGACTGACACATGCTCACCTCACACACACACACAATAACATATAAACATGCACCTGCAGCTCTGTGGTTTTTTCAGGAATTCTTTGGTTTGAAGCAGGAGGTTTAACAGGACTAATAATAGATGAACATCAACTGACAGACTCTTATTAATGCTATTAAATGAGATTGATGGCTTATGTTTTACCCCTCTGAGTGAAGTGATTGTGTCTTAAATGAATCTCTTCATAAGCAGCCGCAGTCGTCGTCCTGTGTCTCCTCTTAGAGAGAGCTGTGAGTGTAGACAGACAAACCTGCTGTCAGTTCACAACACATGACTGATCACACGCTGAATAAGACACAAATGACAGTCTCTGGATCTCTCCTACCTATCCTCATCACTCTGTTCTGCTGAATCAGTATAAGCAGTGGCACTAAGAGCAGTAAGAGCACAACTCCCAGAACAATCACAAGCACTGGGCGGGGGGAGAGACACACTGCTGGAGGACTGACTGATGTTGAGCGCACTGGAGGAGAAGCTGAAGTTGTTATTGCAGGAGTAGTTGACACTGACAAATCTGGCAGAACATACATAAACACATTAATAATCATGCAAATGACAAATATTATTAGCACTATTAGAAAATTATTTAATTTTTTTTTGCTGTAACCTGTACAGTTGAGTCTAACATGTTTCTTGTGGGCGCAGTCAGTGTGGTTATTCAAGGAGAGAGGACAGTCCCACAGGTGAATCTCATTCCCTCTACATTGACCTTTGTTCATCCACACAACACCTTCACCAGCACCAAAGGTTGAATTCCCATCAGAAAGCAGTGCTTCTCCACAACCCAGCTGCCTGCAGACCACCTGAGCATCGTTGATGTCCCACTGATCATCACAGACTGAGCCCCACACAGCGTTATGATACACCTCCAGCCTCCCAGAGCACCGGCCCTCCCCTCCATTCAGTCTGAGAGGAATATTCTCTAAAACATACACATCAACCAGCACTGAGCAGCTTCAAAACATAATTTATAACAAAGCACACTGAAGCTAAACCAAGATGGCTTTAAATGTATGATTAGACTTCTTGATCTTCTTTGAACACACATATTTAAAGGTCCCCTTCTTCGTGATTCCATGTTTTAAACTTTAGTTAGTGTGTAATGTTGTTGATAGAGTATATATATATATAATATCTGTAAAATTCTAAAGCTCAAAGTTCAATGCCAAGCGAAATATTTGATTTAACAGAATTCGCCTACAAAAAACGACCCGTTTGGACTACAGCCCTCTAGTTCCTGCAGTAATGACGTCACTAAAACAGTTTTTTGACTAACCTCCGCCCACATGAATTAACAAAAAGGGGGGCGTGGCCTTGTTGTGCTCCGACGGAGAAGGAGGAAGAGATGTGTTTGTGTTTGTCACCATGTCGTTTGAAAAGCAGTTATTATCATCTCGGAGTCCAATCATCTTTGTTTGGGCTTCCCAGGGATGCTGTACTTGGAGATTAATGGTTACAATTTATGTTTAACTCGGTTCCCCAAAATTATAATCCACATGTAAAACTATGTGCAACAAATTTTGCTGAGGACAGCTTGCTGGGGATAACTTCCTCAATCTCAATCAGTTTAATGCCGGATTCGCACAAAGATTATTCTTGAAAGATGGAGCAGTTCCCTCTTTGTCTGAAGAAGGTGTTGTTTATGGACCACAACCGGTAAGTGTATTTTATTATTTAAGTTGGTGTGTTTAACAGTTTCTGTAACTTATTACACAAAGGGCAGTGCTGTTAGGTTTGTTAACTAGATGTTAGGGCTGTGCAAAAAATCTAATGCGATTTTCATGCGCATATCGTCAGTAAAAACGCTCCTGTGACTATAAATACATCTCCTGCCCATGCTCCTGCCCCCTTGCTTCTCAAAACTAGTCCAATCGCGTTTCCAGGAGGGCAGCACGCGCTCAGTTGCTGTCGAATCACAACACAGGAACAACAGGCCCAATCAGAACTCGTTACGCATTTCTGAAGGAGGGACTTTATAGAACAAGGAAGATATCAGCCCGTTTTTATTACACTGAAAACAGCGGTATACAGATAGGTGAATTGTGTGAAAAATACTGTGTATTTTTACACGCGAAACATGAACACGTTATATTGCACACTGTAAACACAATCAAAGCTTCAAAAAAAGTACGTAAAACGGGACCTTTAAAGCAAAAAAATATAAAAATAAAAAAAGTTTAAATAACTAAAATGTACCAAATTTGTTTTAAAAAAAACTTACTTGAACACTGTTTTTGTTGAGGAGATGGTGAGATAAAACAAGACAAACGACTCCGAGAAGACTCATGATTCTCCTCCTCTGAGATTAAAACATAAAGAGAACATTCAGATACAAGGCACAAATTGTAACACCTCACAGTGAAACATATCAATGTGAAAACATAATTTAAGCCTCATAAATAATTTTTAGGCTCTTTCCATCAGCTCAGGTTAGTCTTTCATAAACATTAGTTTACTCACCATATTAGATAAAAACATTGTGTTTAAAGAAACATCACTACTAAGACCATTTTACATTATTTAAATATCGTCTCACTTGAGCAGGTGATTTTGGCCACTTCATCCTTATTATTACAGTTATTTTGTCCCCAGGGTGAAGAAGGACACTGCCACAGATTTGAGTCATGTGGTCGACATGTAACTTTATCCAGCCAGTTAGGAGCTGATTTCACTTTTGCTGTAGAAGCAGACAAATCACCAGATCTTCCACAGTTCAGCTCTTGACAGATCAGACTCACTGTGTCTCTGTCCATCTGGTTCCAGCACACATTACCCCAGGATCCATTGTAGAAAACCTCCAGATTTCCTTCACAGCCCTCAGTTAACCTGATCTCTTTAAACTCTAGATAGAAATGAAAAGAAAATGTCATTTTAAAATACCAAAGTGTAAAAATCTGGGCATTATGGATATGTAATAAAAGATGCCACTAAACAATTATTACAAATATATTGTCTTTGTTGTTTCTGCATTAATTTGAAGATTGAATGTGAAATTATTGCAATATAAAAGTATACTGAAAAACTTTAACTTTAGGTGGGATTAATCGCTATTAATTTCAGAAACAAATGAACTAAACTAAATTTAACTTTGAAAATAGCCACAAAAGGTAATATAAAGCTATTATTGAGTTAAACGAGAAAAGTATTAAGTAGATATAAAATAGTAGCTTTAGAAAAATATTTTATTTGATTCAACATAAAATTTATTACACAAACATTTAGGCTACAACAGCCTAACATAAACTATGGAACATAAAGAAAGATGATTTGAGAAACATCTCAGTATTTTTTGTTCATGCAATGAAAGTCACTGGCAACTAAATCTGCTGTTACCAACAGTGTTTAAACTACCTTCTTTAAGTTATTCAGGTGTAAAACTACATGAAGGTGAGTAAATGATGAAAGATTTTTAATTTGGGGTGAACTTACGATGGTGTTTTAGTATGACAGTGTTTTAATGCCACATTAAATAAATTTTAAAAATCTAAGATTACAAGATAAAGGTCGTAAAATTTAGAGAATAAAGCAGAAATTAGGAGAATAAAATAAAAATTCAGTTTAACCTTTCATGAAGTGTGAAGTGAATGAAAAAATCCTGCAAAGTTTTAAATCTGAAATTCACTGTGTATAAAGTTATTGTCTATCAAAAGTAGGTGTAGACTCTGATCCTTTTTAAAACTAATCTCAAGCCATTTCATGTCATGTCAACATGAAACATTAGCAGATTGCCCATCCACTTGTTGCTTGCACAGACCCAGGAAAACATGAACATATGAATATGATATAAATATTAGACAAAAACTCATACAGGGGCTAATATTACCCCATTATCTTGAATTTTAGGGCATAACTGCATTTATGGAGTGCATGATATTTATCAGTAGTCAACTGAATGAAATATAAGATGATGTACAGGTCTGGGGGCGGGCCGGGGCATGTGCGTTAAATGTGTTCAAGGGGTACAATGCTGTCTGTTCTGACTCACAGCCTGTAAGTAAATTTTTATATTTAAAGAATTTGCAACTGAATATTCAAACGCAAGTTTTCAGTATGGTAGAGTAGCGCATGTTGTTTGTCGTTTCTCTGATCACAAATGCAGACATTTTTAGCAACATTATATGACCCCTTTAAAATATTTTATAGCCATATTAGCATTCAGCATGTTTACCTGAGCACACTACTCCTACATCCTCCTTGTGTTGACAGTCATGTTTTCCCCAGCCTGAAGAAGAGCAGCTCCACAGGGACGTCTCATTCCCCTCACACTCCACCTCATCCAGCCATATGTGTCCAGAACCAGGACCAAACCAGGCTGGTACCTGCTGGTTACTGAGGGCCACTCCACACTGCAGCTGTCTGCACACCACATGGGCATCTTTAATATCCCAGGAGTCATCACACACTGTCCCCCATGAGCCATTGTGAAAAACCTCCAGCCTCCCTGCACAGTCTCCCCCAGAACCCACCAGTCTGAGGGACCTGCGACCTGCTATCCAGAGAAAGAAAAACATTGATTGTACATGTACACTGCTGATCACTAACAACTAAAGAATCTGCCCAGATGTTGATTCAAACACTAGCTCACTGAGAGTTTGTTGAGAACTGCAGTTCAATAGATGAGCTTGGAGATAATATTAATTTGCCATTCATTCTATATGTAAAATATTCTACATTTATTAAAATGTGTAATTTTAGTCTGAAACCATAGTGTGAATGTGCTCACCAGAGCAGATGACTCCAACATCTCGTCTGTGAGAACATTCAGCTCGACTCCATGAAGAGATGGAACATTCTGAGAGTTTTGTTTCATTCCCGTCACAATCAAACACATCAGCCCAGATTTCATTAACTCCCTCTCCAAACCAGTCTGATCCCACAACAGACACAGCAATCCCACAATTCAGCTGTCTACAGAGGACACTGGCAGCTCTCATATCCCAGCATGCATCACACACTGTGCCCCATTTACCAAGATACTGAAGCTCCACTCTCCCAGAACAAGAGCCTGAACCGTCTATCAGTCTGAGATCTGTGTAACCTGGACAAACAACAAACAAGTGACAGCTTATTTAAACAGTGTGAAACTAGTGTCAAGATAACTGAGCAATACAACAGCAGTATGTTACATAAGAATGTAATTAATTTAAAGCGATACCAAATGTTAATACTCAACCAGAACAGATCACTCCCACATCATTGTCATGAGAACAGTTGTGTTTCTGTGAAGATGATCGTGAACAGACGTCTATCTGAGATTCATTTCCTCTGCACTGAATCTCCTCTGACCAAACACGGCCTTTTCCTTTACCAAAAGCAGCTGCTCCCAGCACCTGTACAGGAGCCCCACAGTTCAGCTCTCTACACACAACCTCAGCATCCTGCTGGTCAAAGACAGCGTCACACACTGAACCCCATCCTTCTGTACGAAACATCTCCACTCTCCCAGAGCACAGGTGAAATCCGTCCAAAAGTCGAAGTCTTTGCTCTGAGTCTTTGAAATATAAAGACAGATAATTAAGTAAACTGGCATTTAATTTTGACATTTTGGGTTTCATTAATTTCACTTAATCAGCACTAATTTTATCTTCCATCCATAATTTTATAATCTTTGTTAAATCGGAGTAAAATAAGATAAAAATAAAATAAAACAGCAGACATGACAAATTTAATGGTGATTCTCTTTATAGTTTATTATAAAGGAATAAGGAATGAATATTAATATATTATTTTGAAAAAAAATAATTAAACAAATTGCCTATTTCATGGGATTGAAATTGATGCAGTTTTTCCATGTCAAGTATTTTATTGCTTGAGTAAGCATTTTAAGAGACAGGGATGAAATGGTTTGGAGCAGCTTACCTGAACAGATGACACCAGCATCGTGACCATGTTTACAGTACTTCTGTGTATACTGGCTGTTGGACCTGCAGTCTTTCAGTGCAGTCTCTGATCCACTACAATATACATAACCTATTGAAATTGGTCCTGATCCTTGTCCAAAGTGAGCATTATATATTGGTTTTCCAGCTGTCCCACAGTCCAGCTCTCTACACACCACTGCAGCATCAGCAATATCCCACCAATAATGACACACTGTTCCCCACTGACCATCATTATAAACCTCCACTCGACCAGCACAGGGATTATTACCATTCACCAACCTCACACTCACACTGTCTAAACATGAGAGAGAGACAATAATGAACATACCAAACACCGTATGTAGTAAAGTGTAACATTACATGTAAATTATTTCAGCACATTTTAAAGAATAGATTACCTCTTGACTCTGAGTATGTACCTACCAGAGGTGATGAGTTTTACCATATAACACAGAAACATCAGCATCAGACAGTTCTCCATCTTCTCCTTCAGCTCGACACACACTACTTCATCAACTCAGAGCACAGCACAAGTTTCTCGTCTGCTCCTCAAACACACTGAAGAAACTGGCTCCTGTCAGCCCCCTAAAGAGAGAGAGAGACTCACAGCTGCCAATGACACTCACTGTTCCCTTATTAGACACAACAGAGGAAATCATCAAACACAATCAGTGACAAATCAGAAAGCAGCATTTTGATTTTCTCCATATATATCAATAAAGTGTGAGCGCTGATGAGCGGGACTCCTCCTCCAGCATGAAGAGACACTTCACTGAGGACAGACTCGTGTCAGTCAGAAGTCAGTGTGGAGATAAAGTCACACTAAACTTAAAGCAGATTGATACAGAAACACTGCAGCTTATATTCAGCATCAAACCTGAACCTGAACACAGCAGACACAAGCTCTGATCACTGACTTCTGTACGTCTGAACACTTATAAAAATATGATTACTCCATAGTATAAACTATGCTACTATTATACTATTTTACTATTGCATAGTATAAACTATATTGTTGCTATATTGTTTTTATTAAATTAAATATTATCTACTTTCACTGACTTCTGTAAGTCTGAACACTTCAAACACTTACGCAAACTTCCTAGAACCAATTTGAATTAATTAATGGATTTTACTCAGTTGTTCTTTTATTCTTACCAAGAAAATAATAAAAATATGTTTACACCATAGTAAAAACTATATTGTTGCTAAAGCTATTTTGATGATTTTTTATTACATTAAATATTATGTATTTTCATCAGGTTTAACTTTGAGAATAAAATAAGAGCAATAATCATGTGGGTTTAATACTGCGCTGTTGCATTTGTCCAGCAGATGGCAGCAAAACACTTCTTATTGTAAAGAGGAGCAGACAAGAGTCTTGTCTCCGTGTTGCTGCATGAGGAACTTCTCAACAGTGAAAGTATTACAGGACAGCCTCTATTATGTGTTATGCCAAATTTGCCAAAATAAATTATTATATAAATATATTAAGAAAAAAATAATAAATGTGAAAAAATAAATGAGAATTCCTACTTATATTTCATTATGTATAATTGTATTTTTTAACATTTATTTTTCATTTATTTATTTAGGTATTTATACATGTATTCATTTTCTTATTTATTTCTTATTTATATATTTATTTGTGTAAAGATAATGCATGACATGTGACCTTCTAATAATAATCTGAATCTGACATGCATAATAATCATATTAAAGATCCAGTGGAATGTAAATGTCATTTTCAGTGCTTCTGGTCTGACTGCAGTTACCTGCTGAAGTGTCTCCAGTCATCAGTCTCAGATTCTGCATTCGAGCTTAAGATCTTTGCCCGAACCCGGTCTTAATGCATATCATCTTATATCATTGTTTACGGGCACAGAAAAGTGAGAATATTTATTGAGAGCAGGCTGAGCAGCAGCAGCTGTTTACACAGTAATTTAAGACGTAAGTAGTCGAATCAGGAAATGATTCCTCTGTGCGACCGAATGCGCGGCCATGTTGAGTGTACCGGTGTGCGTTTTGTTGAATGGTGAAATCGAATATGTTGCCCTCACACAAATAGTCATTACGTCATTAATGTGCGTCTTTCTTTTCGCGAGAAACAAACTAATGTTTGGTTCACAAATTAGAATATGTTAACGTGAAACATGGCACTTTTAAAACAAATCGCAGAAACTAAAGGTCCGATTAAAGGAAAATACTTCAATAACAAATGTGCACATGGTGGTTTAACACATAATAGCAAGAAGAAAAGAAAATGGGTTCTAGAGGACAAAGTTTTTGATGGTAGTTTAAAAAAGGTGAGTAACGTTAGTCCACTTTAAACCTAGCTTCTTTTTCAGAAAATGTATTTTAGATGTATAAAGTTAACAATTAATAAACATAAGACATCTGACATAAGGGTCAATGACAAATAAAGACGTTGGTTACATTTTGAAAAACGTTAATATCATGTTATACAAAAAAGTTAACTTAATTATTTTTCTTATATAAATTACATTTTTGATCAACGTAATAGATCCAGAAAATGTCGTACAAATAGTTATAAAACAAATAGTTAACTAGGACTAAGTGTATAAGTTACTGTTAGAATCTCATCTCCCTCTCAATCCTTCTCAGATAAGGGATTTGCCTTCAAAAGGAAGGAGAAGATAAAACATGAATATGACAAACTTCTCAGAAAGGAGAAGAAGAAAATCAAGCATCACCAATCCGGTGAGGAGGAAGGAATATCCCGAGCATCTGAGACATCTGTACCTGGCGGAAAAAGAACGCCTAGATGAAGAAGAACAAGAAAAAAAGAGGAAATGATGTAAAGGGAGAGCAGTAGATGAAGAGACAGAGGTATATGATGAACTAAAAACAGTGTTGGATTTACCTTTTACTGAGAAACACATCTCAAACACAACAACTGACCAAACACCTGCCTCTGATTCAGAGTCTGACAGGTACAGTCACAGATAGTAAAAAAAAAAATATATATCTCTCTATGTATATGGTATATATTGTATACACACACACGAAGCCACATTTCTGATTTGTGTCTTCAGCTCCCATAAGACTCCATTCATCCAAAGGAAGCAGAAAATGTCATCGTATCAGAAGACAAAGCAAGAATATGAAAGGATAAAGGAGGAATGTGCATGAAAACAAGAGGTGAAGAAATAAAAACTGTCAAATGTATTCTCAGTGCTAGAGCCATCAGTATGATGGAATTGTACAGTTTTCCGTTTCCTAACCAATCTCCTTTGTGATGTCATTAAGGAATCATTTACATTCTTTAGCACATGATTGATGTATGTTTTATTATGTGTGTCTGTAGGCATTTTTGAAAGACAAAGCTCAGCGAGAGGAGGTGCTGAAAAAATATATGTAGAAGAAAATATCAACCTATCAGTTGTTGAAGAGAAAAACTAAGAAAGGTCAGCCCAACCTCAATCTGCATACAGAGCTATTGCTGCAAAAGATTCAAGCTCAGCGTAAATAATTCACCATCAAACATAAAATGAGACTGTTTGAAGTTAAAATAGACCATCACACAATAAACTCTGCAGTTTGGGTGAGTGTATTTTTATTTTTTATTTTTTGACCACAAGGATGTGCATAAGTTTGTCTTTCCCAGTAATATTTCTAGTAAACAAAATGTTAAATTATTTTACTAGAGTTAATTCAAGTTTGTGAAAAAAAAATGATGCTTTTTAAGATCTTATAAGTGGTAGATCTATATTTTATTATTATATTTAGCTATAAAATGCTTTCAGAAGCTGAACTGCCTAAAAGTGTTTTCTTAAACATTCATAGAATTTTGCATTATTTCTCTTTTCTTCTAACCGTTATTTAAAAAATATATTTTTGTGACATGATGAATGAATGGTATATTTTGATTATTAATTTAAAAGCATTGATATCAAAATAAAAGGCCAAATACTAAAATTTTAATACTCAAATTTGTTGATAAAACATGAAAATTTTCATAAAAACAGAAGGCATTGATGCATTTGTAGCAATATAAGAAACTCTCAGTAGAACCAGTAACTGTAATATGATTTCATAAACAGTCTCCATAGAGTCATATGGCTCCTCCCTCTTTATTTGACGACTTCCCCTACATCATCATAGTCTGTTTAAAAAAAAAAGAAAAAAAATCATTATTATAATTATATCATTATTTAGTTAAAATTGGGTTTAAATTTTAAATATATTGATTGAAAGAAGATTATGTAAAAAGGTAGCAATAACCAACCCAGCATGTTTCTCTCATCTTACCGCCTGCTCTTCACATCATCATCATCATCACACTCCTCCTGATCTCCCTCTGATACACACGTGAAATAAAACCTCACATTGTAATGTGTAACACAGCTTGTGTCACTGATCTCTTTCTCCTCAAGACTGTCTAAGACTATTTTAAGATAAAAATAGTTTTAAAGACTAGATTAAACCTGATAAACCTATGATGATTCATTAATGGTTTGAATACATGTTCATTATCTAACATGATAAATAAATATATAATACAGTAGGTTATGATAAAAAGCAGTTCTGTGTGACTCACCTGTTACACATTTAAAGTTCTGTCCAATAATTATGACATCATCATAATGCTCCGGTGAGTCCACTACACATACATGAAGATCTAAACAAAACACATTTTGTCATATCAGACTTACTGAGTAAAAATGTAAAAGGTATTTAGTTAAACACAGATAAAAATGTAAAAGCACATTAATATTAGAGTTCTGTCCACCTGTCATGACATAATTATAACTCTCTGGTGTGTCTTCTATAAATGTATCATATGTAAATACATGTGTATTGTATGTATATAAAACAGGGTGACAGCTGTTTTACGATCTGGTTTCAGTCCATCAGTGATGACATCATCATAGTAGCCTGACATGATTTTGTTAATCTCTTCTGCATCAAAACATATCATATGTTTTGGTGCTTGTGGAATATTGTAGAAAACAAAATATAAACTGTGCTGTTGCAGGTCTTGAGACTTGGCATTGTTGACATTATTATAATATACAGCGTTTTACTTGTTTAATAAGTTAAAAGTTTTAGTATTATGAACCGCATCAACACAGCCTTTGAGTCATTGGTCATATATTTAATTTAGTGATATAATTACACTTTATATGTGTGATTTATAAGTGTGAATTAGATTTTGACCACTATTTAGGTATTATTTATTTATATTTCAGCTCTCTGACCTGGGAAAAGCTCATCAGCATCTTCATACCCAGAATGCAGTTCTTCAGAGATGAGACTCCCTGTTAAAGAAGATCAGAGCAGTCAGAAACATGTTCATCATTACAAAAAGACTGAATCCTCATTTCCTTTGGATCATGTAGCACTGAATTAGTCACAACACACACACAAAAGCATCAGAAACAGAAATGGCATGTTTTTTGTTGGGCCTATTAGCAAACACACGTAACCTTGCATGAACCCGTTCTTAACTGCCTTCCAAAAATATACACAGGTAGGGACACACACACACACACACATATATATAAACATGCACCTGCAGCTCTGTGGTTTTCTGTCAGGAATTCTTTGGTTTAAAGCAGGAGGTTAAACAGGACTAATAATAGATGAACATCAACTGTCTGACAGACTCTTATTAATGCGATTATTAAATGAGATTGATGGCTCATGTCTCACCCCTCTGAGTGAAGTGATTGTGTCTGCGCTGAATCTCCTCATAAACGGTCTCAGTTTTCATCCTGTGTCTGCTCTTAGAGAGAGCTGTGAGTGTAGACAGAGAAACCTGCTGTCAGTTCACAACACATGACTGATCACACACTGAATAAGACACAATATGACAGTCTCTGGATCTCTCCTACCTCTCCTCATCACTCTGTTCTGCTGAATCAGTATAAGCAGTGGCACTAAGAGCAGTAAGAGCACAACTCCCAGAACAATCACAAGCACTGGGGGGACGGAGAGAGTTTGTGGAGGAGAGACTGATGTTGAGCGCACTGGAGGAGAAACTGGAGGAGAAGCTGATGTTGTTGTGGCAGGAGTAGAGGACACTGACACATCTAGGAAATCTGTCAAACACACAAACAAATTAACAATCATGCAATTAATTGATTTATATACACAAATATAAAAAAATTATAATGTGACCTGCACAGGTGAGTCCAGCGTGCTCTTTGTTGGAGCAGTCAGTGTGGTTTTTCAGGGAGAGAGAACAGTCCCACAGGTGAATCTCATTCCCTCTGCACTCGACTCTGTTCATCCAGACAACACCTTCACCAGCACCAAAGACTGAATTCCCATCAGCCCTCAGTGCTGCTCCACAACCCAGCTGCCTGCAGACCACCTGAGCATCACTGATGTCCCACTGATCATCACAGACTGAGCCCCACACAGCGTTATGATACACCTCCAGCCTCCCAGAGCACCGGCCCTTACCTCCACTCAGTCTGAGAGGAACATGATCTAAAACACATTAGATCAAACTTTAGATCAAACCTTTACAAAAAAAAAAAAAAAAAAGAAAAAACTCAAACTGAAGTTATAGTTGGTTAAATATATAAATATTTAAAACTGATTTAAAAATCAAATTATCCAGTGCACAGATAATAATATAATAAGGAAAATACAGGTTTGCACAAAGAAATATCAACTTATGTATTGTCAGGAAACTTACTTGAACACTGTCTCTGGTGAGGAGATGCTGAACATGTCAGATGACTCCGAGGAGACTCATCACTCTCCTCCACTGAAATAAAATATTAAACAATCACAAATAATCTTCCCATCTGCTCTGTTTAGTCTTGCAGAAATATGACTACTGAGACCATATTAAATCATTTAAATATCATCTCACCTGAGCAAGTAATTTTGGCCACTTCATCGTCACCACAGTTATTCTGTCCCCAGAGTGAAGATGGACACTGCCACAAAGTGGAATCATGTGGTCGACATTTAAAATTATCCAGCCAGTTAGGAGCTGATTTCAATCTTGGTGCAGAAGCAGACAAAACACCAGATCTTCCACAGTTCAGCTCTTGACAGATCAGACTCACTGTGTCTCTGTCCATCTGGTTCCAGCACACATTACCCCAGGATCCATTGTAGAAAACCTCCACATTCCCGTCACAGCCCTCAGTTAACCTGATCTCTTTAAACTCTAGATAGAAATGCAAAAATACCACTAAAAGAAAAGCTAAATTGAAAACAATGGGCACTATGGACAAATTAATATACTATGAATATGTTATATAAATTTTAATGGGAAAAATTAATCAGCATGTTTACCTGAACACACGACTCCTACATCCTCCTTGTGTATGCAGTCATGTTTTCCCCAGCCTGAAGAAGAGCAGCTCCACAGGGACGTCTCATTCCCCTCACACTCCACCTCATCCAGCCATATGTGTCCAGAACCAGGACCAAACCAGGCTGGTACCTGCTGGTTACTGAGGGCCACTCCACACTGCAGCTGTCTGCACACCACATGGGCATCTTTAATATCCCAGGAGTCATCACACACTGTCCCCCATGAGCCGCTGTGAAAAACCTCCAGCCTCCCTGCACAGTCTCCCCCAGAACCAACCAGCCTGATGGACCCACGACCTGATATTCAGAGACAGAAAAACAGTGATTGTACATACATATTTCTGATCACTAATAACTGAAGAATCTGTCCAGATGTTGATTTTCTCACCAGTGTTCTTTACTGACAGCTGTTGTGTGATGCTGCAGTTGAGAGTTTGTGAAGAGCTGCAGTTCTCCAGATGAGCTTTACTGTCTGGAGAGAGTATTTATTTGTCATTTAATATTTATCTAAAATATGCTACATTTGTTAAAATGTGTAGTTTTATTCTGAAACCCATGAGTTCAGTGTTGTGTGAATTTACAGATGACTCCAACATCTCGTCTGTGAGAACATTCAGCTCGACTCCATGAAGAGATGGAACATTCTGAGAGTTTTGTTTCATTCCCGTCACAATCAAACACATCAGCCCAGATTTCACCACTTCCCTCTCCAAACCAGTCTGATCCCACAACAGACACAGCAATCCCACAATTCAGCTGTCTACAGAGGACACTGGCAGCTCTCATATCCCAGCATGCATCACACACTGTGCCCCATTTATCTAGATACTGAAGCTCCACTCTTCCAGAACAAGTGTCTGAACCATTCACCAGCCTGAGATCTGTGCAACCTGGACAAACAACTGACAGCTCTTTCAAACAGTATGAAACTAGAGTTAAGATAATTGAACAAAACAACAGCAGTATATTACGTGTATGTAATTTATCTAAAGAGATGACAAATGTTAATACTCAACCAGAACAGATCACTCCTACATCATTGTCATGAGAACAGCTGTGTTTCTGTGAAGATGAATGTGAACAGACATCTATCTGAGATTCATTTCCTCTGCACTGAATCTCCTCTGACCAAACACGGCCTTTTCCTTTACCAAAAGCAGCTGCTCCCAGCACCTGTACAGGAGCCCCACAGTCCAGCTGTTTACACACAACCTCTGCATCCTGCTGGTCAAAGACAGCGTCACACACTGAACCCCATCCTTCTGTACGAAACATCTCCACTCTCCCAGAGCACAGGTGAAGCCCGTCCATAAATCGAAGTCCTTGTCCTGAGATGTTGAAATATAAGAAGAGATTATTAATGAAACATCTCTACTCAGCTGGAGGACTAGAGAAAACTATCATTACATTTTGACATTTTTTTTTTCACATGTATGAATGTAATTAATTCACTATGTTCGTTTCACTTAGTTTTGTCGTGGCCACAGTTGTTTGTGTAAACAAACCTGCATAACTGTAGAAACTTTTGATTATCAGAGAAGGATTTATTAATATTTTAATCTGAATTAAGAAAATATTACATGAATTGTTATAGAAATTATTGTGAAGAATAGAAGGAAATTATTTTGAATTTAGGTGTGATTAATGTACACGCCCCCTTAATCTGAATGAATGGGTGTTGCTTAATTAAATTAAGGTGTACAGCAGAATGGGATATGACCAATGCAACCAGTAACTGTTTAAGCACTAAAGAAACTAGGGGTCTGATTATGTCTGTCGAGAGACACAAGTGATAAAGATTTCCTGTGTATCCTCCTCTCCTGATGTGAACTTGTCTGCTTTGCATGTGAACCAATTTCGAATGAAAAAGGGGGGTAACGTGTTTTATGAGATGGTGTTATGTTTTTAACAATTAATAAAGAATTGCGTGTTAACTGGCATCTGAGTGTGATGGTCTCTGCCTCCCCTGAACTCCGTGGGGTTGTTACATTATTTAATTATTTAATTATTATATCTACCACAGGCCAAATCAGACTGCAGCCTTTCGTAGACAGCATTCGAAAGAAGTTTATCATGAATAATTGTGAAGTAATGAAATACATAAAATAAAATATGCCTACAAGAAAACATTTTTATCTATCTCAGTCTTGTAAATCCATTAACTGATCATCTTTTTCCCATAATATTTTTATATTTTTATAATATTATTATTAATATTATTATATGCATTATGTATTGGATCTATTTTCCCTTCACATTCATTTTGTAAATAACAGCCTAGTGTAAATGCCTGACATATGCTCTAGAATTTTTTTAAAATTTTAATGGAAGGGCAGTTTAAAGGTTTAATTTAAGATATATTTCATTTTGGCTAATTAATAAACTATAATTAGCCTATACATGACTGTTGATGAATGGATCAATTGCGTAGTTTAATTTGTTAAAGAAAAACACAACATGTCACATACAATCATAAATACAATCATAAAGTCAAAACATTATTGGTTTAATTGTCAGGCATTTACAAATTTTGAATAATTGAATAGAATAGAATAGAATAATTGACGACTTTTTCTAATAATTCAACGGCTCCTCGTTTTATCCATTTCTCATAATCCCAGGTTGCTATGGTCACGCAGAGTTGTTTACACATTAAACTCGTAAACATAAGAATGTCGTTAATCTCGACAAAATTATCTCGTGAACACGACAAAACTATGAGCATGTCCCTCCCGCTCACCGTAGATATGTAATTTTATCTTTCATCTGTAATTTGATAATCTTCATTAAATAAACAACATAAATAAGATTGTCAGATCAGACTGTCTGAATATACAAAAGACATATTTAATGGTGACTCTCTTCATCATAGTTTATTTTAAGATAATAAGGAATTAAGATATATATAAGAATATATTATTATGAACAAAAAAATAAAACAGAGACTGCCTTTTTCATAAGATTGATAGAGATGTTTGTAAACACCAGCATAATTATGCTATTGATTGAGTGTGAATTATGAAAGAGAGTGATGAAATAACAGACTGAGGTTTGGAGCATCTTACCTGAACAAACAACACCAGCATCTTCATCATGATTACAGCCCTGTGTGCCATATGATGTACAGTCTTTCAGTGCAGTCTCTGATCCACTACATCCTACAAGAGCCATTGAAATTGGTCCTGATCCTCGTCCAAAGTGAGCTTCATTTGTTGCTTTTACAGCCGTCCCACAGTCCAGCTCTCTACACACCACTGCAGCATCAGTCATATCCCAGGCATCATGACACACTGTTCCCCACTGACCATCATTATAAACCTCCACTCGACCAGCACAGGGATTATTACCATTCACCAACCTCACACTCACACTGTCTACACATGAGAGAGAGACAATTAGTGAACATACCAAACATGTAATATGCTAGAATAGTGTAACAATATATGTAAATTATTTCAGCTCATTTTAAAGAATAGATCCCCTCTTGACTCTGAGTTTGTACCTACCAGAGGTGATGAGTTTTACCATATAACACAGAAACATCAGCATCAGACAGTTCTCCATCTTCTCCTTCAGCTCGACACACACTACTTCATCAACTCAGAGCACAGCACAAGTTTCTCGTCTGCTCCTCAAACACACTGAAGAAACTGGCTCCTGTCAGCCCCCTAAAGAGAGAGAGAGACTCACAGCTGCCAATGACACTCACTGTTCCCTTATTAGACACAACAGAGGAAATCATCAAACACAATCAGTGACAAATCAGAAAGCAGAATTTTGATTTTCTCCATATATATCAATAAAGTGTGAGCGCTGATGAGCGGGACTCCTCCTCCAGCGTGAAGAGACACTTCACTGAGGACAGACTCGTGTCAGTCAGAAGCCAGTGTGGAGATAAAGTCACACTAAACTTTATCTACAACAGACATAAACAATTACAGATTATTTATCTATAAACAGACAGATTCGTTTAGAGTTTTATTTGACATATTTGGCGTTTGCAGTTGGGCTGCAGTATTTTTGCAGTATCCAAGTGCTGAATATACACAAACATACAGTACTATTCAGTATTCAGCTCAAGGCTGTTCTTTCATAGGCCTATTCAGTATATTCACCTTACTCTGTTGCAATTACTATACTTTTTCATATAGAATTGCAAAATTGTTTACTCAATACAATATAATTTTTTTTCCTGTAATGTTTTGGGTGCTTTGTTCTCCATTTTTTCATGTAGTGTCTAATAAATGCTCTGTAGTGTTTAATGATTCACTCGTGTGATCTGAGAGCACCAGTTGATTTTGAGTGTAAGTGAAATCGTTTTGCGAGGTTTTGTGAATTTAGTTTGAGTATTTGGATTTCTGTTCAAGTTTTTTTGAAAATTAGTGATGGTTTCAAGAAATGTGTTTTCGAAATTCTGAAAAACTGTAAATGCCAACTAAATAAATTCTATTTTTATTTATTTTAGATAAACTTTATAAGTTTACTCAACTTTATATACAACCAAAAACCTTTACATTAAATAAATATTGAGGGGGGTGAAATCAAAAGTTTCTAAGCAGTTGTACACATCAATTTTATTTTCATTTTTGCATTCAGAATAGGTCCAGACAGATTTCACCCTGTAGGGATATCTGCACTGGATGGACAATTTCACATGTATATATTTTCAAAATACAAAATATTGTATTTGTATTTAAATACGTTTTTCCACACTCTATTTTGTATTTTATAATAAATAAAAATTTCATGTATTTATGCCCATCTCTGATGCTGACATCACCTGCTGCACTTTTAAACAATCACTAAGAATCAGGAGTCAGATTTAATGATTTATGAGTGATGGGTATTTAGCATGATAAGGGATAAAATTGTGATTTTTTTTTTTTGTAAATGGTAATTTAATAATTCATGCTTGTTTTATTATGCCTGCATGTGTAGCAGTTCTTAAGAGCTGAAAAGTTGATGAAAAGTAAAACCAAGATGGACCTGTCCAAGGACCTGCAGAGGGGGCTAATGCTAAATATTCAAACTCAGTGTAAATCATTCAGTTTCAACTGAATATATCATATTGTATACAAATATACAAAAATGAATAAAACGTGAAAAAAGTAGAATTGTATTTTTTCAACATTTATTTTTTCATTTATACATTTATTTCCATATTTATATATTTGTATATATGTATTTATGCCACATTTGAATAAATGTGAAAATATATAAATGTTTACAAATACACATATGAATAAAATGAAAATGATTAAGTGTATAAATAAAAATAAAGAAAAATGTGTAAAAATGCAATTATACATATTTAACTATATATATATATTATATATAAAAATTTTCATATCTTTGTAGATTTATTTATTTATGTATTAGATTAGTTTCAGGTCACAGCTGGAGAACAAAGGAGCGAGGAAACAAGGTAAGCTTCAGTTTCAGTATTGATAAGCACTTTATCTAAACCCAGTTTTCTGATAACAATTTATTCAGTCTATCAAATTTTGTTTGGAAATACTATTTTACAGTATCCAGGAAATAATTTAATATAGCTTTCAATCTCTTTAGCAACAATAATTACAGCTAATGATTTCTGTTGAATTCACTGGTTGGTATTTGTTTCTCAATGCAAAAGTGTTATTACAAAGTCAGATTCAATTTTTGGACCATATTAAACCAATTCCTTACACAATTTGCTATTGAAATAATATTTATGATTATATTATCTGGCCACATGTGTGGTCACTCCCTTAGTTAACAGGTGAATATATAAAATAGAATAAAACTATATTTAAAAAATGTATGTCATCATCATGCATTAAAAAATACATTAATTCAGGGTTTCCCAAACTGGGCTTAATGTAAGAACTGCAGTGAGTTGATTAAAAAGCTAATAATTATTTAAATCATAAAAATAAATGATTTAAACACTTAAACACTAAAAACAGATATATTTTATCTAAGTCTTTTTTTATTAAGTCTTTCAGGTCAGATTTCTCAATTCAACAGTTAAGGTCCTTCTGGAAATGATGAGGACTGCTATAGTGTTTCACAGATAGACATCAGCAGTATTTAGTAACTTGCATTAATATTTGTGTCAAACATGATCTCATTGATTGAGAGGCACTTTTTTCACCCAATTTCAGAAGCATGGTTTGAAAACTGATTAACATGACATTTACAGGAACATTCAATATTGTGAATATAGCCAAAACTAAATGTATGAAAAGAGAGAGAGAAAAAAATATGAATTAAGGAGAATCAATCAATTATGAATGATTTGCTGCCATTGTGTGAATAATATGTAATAATGTAATCCATAAAGGAGAAACTTTAATCTGATTACGAGCATTTTTAAAATTTAATATACTCTAATTCTAAAATCTAAAACTACAATCTAAATGATTTTGGAATCTGATTACATTACTACTCAGCTGGGGAAAACATTTACTGTGTGTATCATGGTACTGTTTATACAATAAATGCCACATAAAGTATTATCATCACTTTACATTTTTGGAAATTAGCCTACTTTGCTTACCATCAGAAATGCTCACTCATTCAGAAATCGCAAGTGTGTTTTTTTTTTGTCATGATCTGATTTAAATGAGCTTTCATAAAAAAATCAGCACAAAAAGAAAGACAGAATATCATGACATACATTTGTTTAGACACCAGAACCACAGATTAATAAAAGATAATCAGAAACATTGATTAAAACGGTTTACGTGCACAACACAAAGGATGCTGTTCTCCTCAGAGAAGCCTCGCTGACTTTGGATTTAAATTCCAGAAGAAATGGGAGAATCGTTTACAGGTGAAGAAGTATTGGTTTGTGCTTTCATATGTATCGAGTAAATATTACAGGTTTAAACTGTTGAAGCTTTTTTTAAACTAATTAACAAAAATTATAATAAGAAAAACATTTATTTAATCAAATACTTAACCAAAATATAATTCTCGGGTCATGTAGCTGATGTTTTCATTAAAGAAGCACTGAAAACTACTACAACTACTACTACTACTAATTATTATTATTAAATCAGTCAATCATAGCAACATCTCTGCCAATTAAAAATTCTTCTGAACATTCATTAATCTTAGCTATTCCAGTATCTAATAACATGTTGTTAAATCTAAAGTTGCAACTGTATATTTAATCAGCTAACGTGAACTAAGACTTAAAAAAAAAAGATGAATAACTTCTGTAACAAATGTAGCCATTGCACAGTGTGAACGTTAATGGTTAACTAAAGAGGTCTTATTGTAAAATGATACCTAGGAGTCTTTTTAGTTCTTTTGCACTTTAATCTGTGTAAAACTTTTGACTTTATTTTTTTCTCTGTATTGCTTTATTGCATTTAAATGTTATTTTTGTTATAAGAAAAAAAAAGTTAGTTAACCTTTTATACTGTATTCTGACCAAAATTGTAATTTCAATACTGTGATAATACCGTATACTGTGATAAAAGCATGAGCAATTAATCGCAACAGGAACATTTGATTCTGGCATATCCCTAAGAAATATTTTAAACGCGTTACAGATCTTTGAATTACACATATATAACACAGTACTTCTACAGTAAAATATAGCATATAAAAAGTAGTTTATAAGCAAAATGTATAAGCCCAGCAGACAAGCAAGATGCATAATTTATTAGTTTATAACATGCCTGTCCACATAAGATAATAATAGTTGATTTTTATTTATTTTCTTTCTATTGTGAAAGTTACTTATCGCATCCAAAATAAAAGCAAGCATTTTTTCAGCATCATCCGCTCATGAACTCAGTACTTTCCGTGGTGAAGCTGAGGATTGTTACATCACTGATGGTCATTGTGTTTATATTTAGAATGTCACTGTGTTTGTGCTTTATAAAGTAAGATTGTATATTTGACTTCAGGGATCATGTAATCTCTTATTGACATACAAAACCCTTTTTATTTTATTTTTTTGCTATTAACAAGGCCAAAAAAAAAAAACAAAAAAAAAAAAATCCAACAAAATCTACAAAAGGCATAACACATTTAATACAAAAATGGGGAAAAAATATAAAAACCTGAGATGATATATCCATAACAAGATCAAGAACTAAGCACTTAGCATTTAAGCATTTAACAATTAAGCATTTTTTCAGATGTGTTGAACTGAAGCAGTGGATGACATCATTGAGCCAAATGGCCACCTTCTTTGTTTGACTCCTCCTCCACATCATCATAATCTGTTATTAAAAACAAAATCTTAAATAATTTAAAATACTGTAAATGAATAAACATTAGAAGTCTAAACAACTGGAAAAATATATATATAAAAAATATAATCTAAATAAAAGACGTTAATTTGAGAACAAAAGTGTCATAGTAACTTACTCAACAGGTTTGTCACATCTTCACTGATACTCATGACATCATCATACTCCTCCTGAACTCGCTCTGATCAAGAATGATATAAAAACATCTCATATCAGTTTATAAAACACTTTATCACATTTGAAGTATCCATTTTCCCTTCAGTGACTTGATTACACCGAGCAAATGTCTGATACTCATGTAAATATGAAAAATGGGCATAATAAAATGTAGTTCTGTGCATCTCACCCGTTTCCCCTTGAGAGATCCGTCTATTAATTATGACATCATCATAATTCTCTGGTGTGTCCACTGCACATAAAAATAAGTGTCAAAATGAAGTAGGAGTAAAATATCTGTAACAATCTGGATTTTAATTATTATATACATTTTAACTGATAAAAAAGTAAAACACCTTTTCTGATATCAGACTTCAGTCTGCTTGTCATGACATCATCATAGCTCTCAGGTGTCTC
Organism: Carassius gibelio; assembly: GCF_023724105.1. Lineage (NCBI taxonomy): Eukaryota > Metazoa > Chordata > Actinopteri > Cypriniformes > Cyprinidae > Carassius > Carassius gibelio. The sequence goes on along the minus strand of NC_068399.1, from coordinate 21,269,994 downwards.
TTCTACAAATTCACACATTCATCAGTCTCACTTTCATTTAATTCAGTAAAAAAAAAAAAAAAAAAAAAAAAAAAAAAAACTTAATTGTACAGTCATATTTTAAAGTAAAGTGTATTCTGTGCTGTTGTAGAGTAAGAGAGTGACACCTGTCTCACGATCTGGTTTCAGTCCATCAGTGATGACATCATCATAGCATCCCGGTGTGATTTCCTTCACCATCTCTTCTGCATCAACACACAATATGTTTGGATACAAAACCAAAATATGTTCTTTTGGCAGATTGAGAATTTATTAATCATTTGGTGATGAATCATGTGATCAGTTAAAAACGTCTCTGACCTTTTAGGCCACTGCCATTGGTGACATCCTCATAATATGCAGTCTTGAACTCTTTTGATAAAAAAGGAGAACAGACTGTTAATATACAAGCAAACTGCAGTATTTAAATAATATTGGGTTTGAAAAAAAAAAATTGAAGGTTTGAATAAATATGTGCATCATCTCTCGTACCCGAGAGAAGCTCATCAGCATCTTCATACCCAGAATGCAGTTCTTCAGAGATGAGACTTCCTGTTAAAGAAGATCAGAGCAGAAACATGCTCATCTTTACAAAGAAACTAAATTGTTATTATCTTTTGATCATAAAAAAAGGCAACTCAAATATCAATTCAAATTTTAAAGTCATTATAGGCAGAAATCCCTTTTTTAAATGTATGCATTTAGCAGACGCTTTTATACAAAGAGACTTACAGTGCATTAAGGCTATCAATGTTTACCTTTCATTATCAGTGTTTACCTATCATGTGTTCCTGGGGAATCGAACCACGAACCTTGCACTTGATAGCGCAATGCTCTACCAATTGAGCTGCAGGTACACAAGTATCCTCACATGAACCCATTCCTCACTGCATTCCAGAAATACACACACCTGCACCTACACTTAGTGTAACATATGAACACCTCCTTATGACAATCTAAAAATACTCACAGGAAGAGATACTTACTGACACACACACACACACACACACACACACACGTCTGGTCAGCTATCCTTGTGGGGACTCTCCATAGGTGTAATGGTTTTTATACTGTACAGACCGTATTTTCTATCGCCCTTCACCAACCCTACCCCTAAACCTAACCCTCACAGGAAACTTTCTTTTTTTAGATTTTCAAGAAACTTCATTCTGTGTAATTTATTAGCTTGTTTACCCGTGGGGACCTCAATTTAGGTCCCCACCGTGACACAAGTCCCCATGAGTCTGTGTGTATTCAGGTTTAAGTCCCCACCAGAATAGAAAAACAAGTACACACACACACACACACACTTTTCTGTTGGGAATTCTGTGGTTTGAAGCAGGAGGTTTAACAGGACTAATAATAGATGAAAATCAACTGTCTGAAAGACTCTTATTAATGCTATTAAATGAGATTGATTGCTCATGTCTCACCCCTCTGAGTGAAGTGATTGTGTCTGTGCTGAAGCTCTTCATAAACGGCCTCAGTCATCGTCCTGTGTCTCCTCTTAGAGAGAGCTGTGAGTGTAGACAGACAAACCTGCTGTCAGTTCACAACACATGACTGATCACACACTGAATAAGACACAATATGACAGTCTCTGGATCTCTCCTACCTCTCCTCATCACTCTGTTCTGCTGAATCAGTATAAGCAGTGGCACTAAGAGCAGTAAGAGCACAACTCCCAGAACAATCACAAGCACTGAGGGGACGGAGAGAGTTTGTGGAGGAGAGACTGATGTTGAGCGCACTGGAGGAGAAACTGAAGGAGAAGCTGATGTTGTTGTGGCAGGAGTAGAGGACACCAACAAATCTGCCAAATCTGTCAAACACACAAACACATTAATCATGCAATTGATTGATAATTTTTGTGATGTGTATTTTAATTAAAAAAAAAAATTCTGTGACCTGCACAGGTGAGTCCAGCGTGCTCTTTGTGGGAGCAGTCAGTGTGGTTTTTCAGGGAGAAAGGACAGTCCCACAGGTGAATCTCATTCCCTCTGCACTCGACTCTGTTCATCCACACAACACCTTCACCAGCACCAAAGACTGAATTCCCATCAGCCCTCAGTGCTGCTCCACAACCCAGCTGCCTGCAGACCACCTGAGCATCGCTGATGTCCCACTGATCATCACAGACTGAGCCCCACACAGCGTTATGATACACCTCCAGCCTCCCAGAGCACCGGCCCTTACTTCCACTCAGTCTGAGAGGAACATGATCTAAAACACACATTAGTACAAACTTTAGAACAACATTTACAACAAAACACAAACTGAAGAAAGAGTTGGTTAAATATAAAATGTTTAAAACTGATTTTCTATGCAAATAATCCAGTGCACAAATATTAATATAATAAAGGCAAATACAGGCTTGCACAAAGAAACATTAAATAATGTATTATCAGCAGTGTTGGGAACTTTAAAAAAGTAATTAGTTATAGTTACTCACTACTTGTTCCAAAAAGTAACTGAGTTAGTAACTGAATTACTCTATAACAGGGGCGTGTCTAGGGGGAGGCTGGGGGAGGCAATGCCTCCCCTAGGATAAGCCCTGCCTCCCCTGAGAAATGATCTGTCCCTCTGATGATAAATTAAAACTTTAAAGTGGATTGTTTTTTGCATATTTTTTCATAGCTTGCAGATGGGTCTGATCCAACAAAAATCCAGTTTGGCGCTGTTTGACATTGCGCGCGCTTCGGGGGTACGCGCTCAGAAAAAGTGCATCATGTGAGATCAGAACGCTAATAGAAATGTTTATCTCGCAGAGCTTTAAAGCAGTGGCGTGTCCAGAAGTGTAGCAAAAAATTAGATTTGCCAACCCAAAACAGCGTATGGGATCGAAGTGCATTGACAGCTGAACAGCTTGATTTTGTCCTCGATTTCTGCCGAGGGTAGGATGTTAATAGTTTTGGTTGTGGGTGATAAAAATGTCTCCACAATCTGCTTTCGAAGAAAGATCGTTGCATTGTGTGCTGCGCACATTCTATCAGCTGCAGTTTTGGCCCAGCGGGATTAATATACTGCGACATACATTAACATCACAGTTAACTCATTCACATTTTTTTGCGTCTGTTTAAATCCTTACTGGTTATTTAAACGTTTAATTCGTGTCCTTTTCTGACGTGCGGTTTTTCTGAGCACAACGCGCGGCCCGAAAACGAAAAATCCCTTCGAACTGTGCCTGATTACTAAGTTATGTTTTGTGCTAATACTGTCAAAACACACAAGGTTTATGTATAGACTCATATGTTTAAAATGAAAGTAAACAACTGAAAGAAACAGATGCATATCTGAATATTAGAGGTGCGCAGGTCTTAAAGGGACAGTAGGCTACATGCTGCCGTGTGAATTAAAGGCATAGATCACCCTACAATTTTATTTGTCATTGTTTATACACTCACATGTTGTCCAAAACCTATATTAACTTCTTTCTTGTGCTGAAAGCAAAATAAGATATTTTGAAAAATTAGGATAACCAAACAGTTGCTGGTCCACATTGACTTTTATAGTAGGGGGGAAATTACTCTGGAAGTCACTGTGAACCACCAACTGTTTGATTTTCCACCTTCTTCAAAATAGAGTTTATGTTTAGTAGAAGAAGGAAACTCATTCAGATTTTTTTTCCTTCACTATTTACATTTTTGGGTGAATTATATGTTAATGAAACAACAAACACACAGAGAAAAATCAATACTCTATACTCTTGACTGAAAAACTTTAATTCAGCTGCTTTAATAGGAATCAGTGTATATAGTTTTTATTTTTATATTTGTTCATTAAATTTTTTAAATGCTCCTGCTAAATACACCCCTTGTACCTGAAAATTAAGCACTTTATTTGTATAATATCTGTATTTGTAATGTTTATCTTTGTTCTCATTTTTTAATAACAAAGATAAAATAATGACAAAGATTTTAATCCATGCACTTTGGCCTAAATATCGGACATTTTCTTTCATATTTTGTTACCTTAAAAGGCTTTAAATAGGGAAATTAGTTTGGCTCTGATGCTCAAACAGCTTGCAAATAGAAAAACCAACATGACAAATATCATGATAAAATCATGGTATTTCTTAAAAAAAAAAAAATTTTGTTGGATTTTTATTATATCACCCACCCAGGGAGACCAAACCCATACAGACTCCAACCCCCCCTAAAATAATAATAATATTTGCCTATGGCAAGCACCACTAATAATAAATAAAAAAATAAAACTATATTTAAAAAAAGTTATGTTGCCTCTGCTAATCATATCATACTTGAAATTGTTATAGTTTTACAAAAATAGCTTTTATTTCAACTCTCTAAATCTCTTGACACCCTGTAGCCTAATATATTTCTAGGCCTACGTGTTTACATCTATTCATTTAGCAGACACTTTTATCCAAAGCCACTTACAACCACAGAATAACATTCAAATAATGTTCTCGTACTGTTCAAATGAGCATATAAAAAAATTCCAATTTTTTACCTGGGGCCGCATTCACAAAGAAACTTATAAGAGGCTACAAGTAGCTCCTAACAGGCGAATTTAAGAGAAACTCCTGCAAATAATGACTGCTAATGTGTTTTACTAAGAGTAATTCACGAAGCATTTCAGCCCTAAAAGTAGCATCTACTTCTGGACCAGCTTAAAAGAAGAAACAAATTAATTAACCTCCTGTCTATACAAATGTGAAGATTCATTTAAAGAACTATCTTGTCCTTCTCGGTAACCTACTTGTGTAACACGTCTTCTCACAAGCAAACACATGTCACTCATTTATCAGGCAAACACCATGATCTGTTATATATATGAATCTGTCATATCTGTTGACCTGGTTTTAACTTTTATGTGATAGCCCTATAGTCTAATAGGGGCCCTGTGCCTATCTCTGGGTTCCTGGCTTAGAAAAAGATATGCATTAAAAAAGATTGTGTGTAATATAGCTTAATTTTGTGCCGATATTTTCAATTGTCTATGTTGCCCCCCCAAACAAGCCAAATGCCCCCCCAAACATGACATCCTGGTAACCCCTCTGCTCTATAATAAAAGTAACTCGTTACCAGGGAAAGTAACTATTTGCGTTACTGTTAAAAAAAAAAAAAAAAAAAAAAAAAAGTTGCTACATGTCAGAGTACTTTTTTTTTTCTCCAGTTTTTACAAGTCAGTTGAAATGAGTAGAACAGACAGGTACATATCTTTCAATATTTATTGCACGTCAACAGACAGCAAGAGTTTTATCCTGCACTTCAAGTATTATCTTTGTAAGAAAAGTGTTTTTGGCCACTAGCTTTGTAGATGCGTGTCACACATTGCATGTACACATTACATGCACGTTCTTGCCTTTGAACACAATTAATTTGAAGTAGTGCTTATATCTTCACCTTGAAAATGCCAACTTTTCATCGGATTGCTCCTGACTCGCAATCTCTGCTGCGAATCTCTGTGTAGCTGTTGCGTGTGTGTGTGTGTGTGTGTTTGGCGCCGCTGACGCCGCCGCGTGTGCCGGCATGTGTGTAAAAACACTGGCTCTGATTGGCTACCATGAAACACATGACTCTGCCTTAGCCCATCACAATCGCTTATCTCGTCATAAACACACCTGCTCACTCGCTGTGTGAGCCAGGGGTGCGTTCGGGTTGCATAGTTTATTAAATCAGTGCATTGTAACGCACCGCATTTAACGTTCAGTAACGTTAACGGCGTTGTAACGACGGGAAAAGTAATTAGTTAGATTACCCCGTTACTGAAAAAATAACGTCGTTACCTAACGCCGTTCTTTTAAACGCCGTTATTCCAAAAACTGATTATCAGGAATCTTACTTGAACACGGTCTCTGGTGAGGAGATGCTGAACATGTCAGATGACTCCGAGGAGACTCATCACTCTCCTCCACTGAAATAAAACATTATACGAATCACAAATACTCTTCCCATCTGCTCGGTTTTTTTTTACTTAGCACATCGTCCCCTTGGAATTATAAGGTTCTATCTGACATTGTCAAAATACACTCACCTAAAGGATTATTAGGAACACCATAGCCTACTAATAATGTGTTTGACCCCCTTTCGCCTTCAGAATTGCCTTAATTCTATGTGGCATTGATTCAACAAAGTGCTGAAAGCATTCTTTAGAAATGTTGGCCCATATTGATAGGATAGCATCTTGCAGTTGATGGAGATTTGTGGGATGCACATGCAGGGCACGAAGCTACCATTCCACCACTTCCCAAAGATGCTCTATTGGGTTGAGATCTGGTGACTGTGGGGGCTATTTTAGTACAGTGAACTCATTGTCATGTTCAAGAAACCAATTTGAAATGATTCAAGCTTTGTGACATGGTGTATTATCCTGCTGGAAGTAGCCATCAGAAGATGGGTACATGGTGGTCATAAAGGGATGGACATGGTCAGAAACAATGCTCAGGTGGGCCGTGGCACTTAAACGATGCCCAATTGGCACTGAGGGGCCTAAAGTATGCCAAGAAAACATCCCCCACACCATTACACCACCAGCAGCAGCCTGCACAGTGGTAACAAGGCATGATGGATCCATGTTCTCATTCTGTTTACGCCAAATTCTGACTCTACCATCTGAATGTCTCAACAGAAATCGAGACTCATCAGACCAGGCAACATTTTTCCAGTCTTCAGCGGTCCAATTTTGGTGAGCTCGTGCAAATTGTAGCCTCTTTTTCCTATTTGTAGTGGAGATGAGTGGTACCCGTTGGGGTCTTCTGCTGTTGTAGCCCATCCGCCTCAAGGTTGTGCGTGTTGTGTCTTCACAAATGCTTTGCTGCATACCTCGGTTGCATAACGAGTGGTTATTTCAGTCAAAGTTGCTCTTCTATCAGCTTGAATCAGTTGGCCCATTCTCCTCTGACCTCTAGCATCAACAAGGCATTTTCACCCACAGGACTGCCAAATACTGGATGTTTTTCCCTTTCCACACCATTCTTTGTAAACCCTAGAAATGGTTGTGCGTGAAAATCCCAGTAACTGAGCAGATTGTGAAATACTCAGACCGACCCCCTGGCACCAACAACCATGCCACCCTCAAAATTGCTTAAATCACCTTTCTTTCCCATTCTGACATTCAATTTGGAGTTCAGGAGATTGTCTTGACCTGGACCACAGCCCTAAATGCATTGAAGCAACTGCTATGTGATTGGTTGATTAGATAATCGCATTAATGAGAAACTGAACAGGTGTTCCTAATAATCCTTTAGGCGAGTGTAGAGTTATTCACATATTCTTATTCAGTGACAACTTATTTATATTATGTGATCCATTTTTTAATGTTCTGTACATTTTGGGACTTTTTATTTAAATAAAGTTGTATCTACACAGTCGAATGGAATGCAAAAACTTTGAAGCTCAAAATCCCAAAACTACTCGGAATGCAGATACAACCTTGTAATTCCAAGGGGACGACATACTTATGGCATATAAAGAAAATATGATTACTGGGACCATTTTAAATCATTTAAAAAAAAGTCTCACCTGAGCAAGTAATTTTGGCCACTTCATCGTCACCACAGTCATTCTGTCCCCAGGGTAAAGATGGACACTGCCACAGATTTGAGTCATGTGGACGACATTTTACTTTATCCAGCCAGTTAGAAGCTGATTTCACTCTTGGTGCAGAATCAGACAAAAAACCAGATCTTCCACAGTTCAGCTCTTGACAGATCAGACTCACTGTGTCTTTTTCCATCTGGTTCCAGCACACATTACCCCAGGATCCATTGTAGAAAACCTCCACATTCCCTTCACAGCCCTCAGTTAACCTGATCTCTTTAAATTCTAGATGGAAATGCAAAAATACCACTAAAAGAAAAACTAAATTGAAAACAAAGAGCACTGTGGACAAATGAATATACTACGAATTTGTTATATTCATTTTAATGGAAGAAAATCATCAGCATGTCTACCTGAGCACACGACTCCTACATCCTCCTTGTGATTACAGTCATGTTTTCCCCAGCCTGAAGAAGAGCAGCTCCACAGGGACGTCTCATTCCCTTCACACTCCACCTCATCCAGCCATATGTGTCCAGAACCAGGACCAAACCAGGCTGGTACCTGCTGGTTACTGAGGGCCACTCCACACTGCAGCTGTCTGCACACCACATGGGCATCTTTAATATCCCAGGAGTCATCACACACTGTCCCCCATGAGCCGCTGTGAAAAACCTCCAGCCTCCCTGCACAGTCTCCCCCAGAACCCACCAGCCTGATGGACCCACGACCTGATATTCAAAGACAGAAAAAAACAGTGATTGTACATACATATTTCTGATCACTAATAACCGAAGAATCTGTCCAGATGTTGATTTTCTCACCAGTGTTCTTTACTGACAGCTGTTGTGTGCTACTGCATTTGAGAGTTTGTGAAGAGCTGCAGTTCTCCAGATGAGCTTTACTGTCTGGAGAGAGTATTTATTTGTCATTTAATATTTATCTAAAATATGCTACATTTGTTTAAATGTGTAGTTTTATTCTGAAACTCATGAGTTCAGTGTGGTGTGAATGTGCTCACCAGAGCAGATGACTCCAACATCTCGTCTGTGAGAACATTCAGCTCGACTCCATGAAGAGATGGAACATTCTGAGAGTTTTGTTTCATTCCCGTCACAATCAAACACATCAGCCCAGGTTTTATTACTTCCTTCTCCAAACCAGTCTGATCCCACAACAGTCACAGCAATCCCACAATTCAGCTGTCTACAGAGGACACTGGCAGCTCTCATATCCCAGCATGCATCACACACTGTGCCCCACTCTTTGAGGAACTGAAGCTCCACTCGTCCAGAGCAAGAGTCTGAACCATTTACTAGTTTAACCTCAGTGTAACCTGGGCAAACAACACAGTTCTTACTGGAATCAAATACAATTAATCAGTCAATCAATCAAAAACTAAGAGAACAGAAATAATCTGAATAATTCACTAGTTCTAATCTCTGTTTAATTCTGTCAAAGATTTCAGATTGTGGTATCGATCAAACTACTCAAACTAAAACAAATTAATTTTAGTTACTGTATTCTTTACAAGGTTGAATATTTTACCAGAGCATATCAGTCCTATGTCATTGTCATGGGTGCAGTTTTTTTTAGAAGTTGACAATGGACAGCGTCGAATGTGTGATTCATCTCCTCTGCACTGAATCTCTTGTGTCCACATCTGAGCATCTCCTTTACCAAAAGCAGCTGCTCCCAGCACCTGTACAGGAGCCCCACAGTCCAGCTCTCTACACACAACCTCTGCATCCTGCTGGTCAAAGACAGCGTCACACACTGTGTACTGTTTGTTCTCCTGAAGTATCTCTAATCTCCCAGAACACAGGTGAGATCCATTAACAAGTTTGGGGTGACGACCTGTGTTTACATGACATGAACAAATTATTATTAATTAAACATCTCTGCTCACCTGGAGCACTAGAGAAAACTTTTATTAAATTTTGTATTTTATTATTTCATATAATCTGCACTAATATCAGTGATTATATCTTCCATTAAAGCTGCAGTAGGTAACTTTTGTAAAAATATATTTTTTTACATATTTGTTAAACCTGTCATTATGTCCTGACAGTAGAATATGAGACAGATAATCTGTGAAAAAATCAAGCTCCTCTGGCTCCTCCCAGTGGTCCTATTGCCATTTGCAGTTACAGACCGCTCCCGGTAAGAAAACAACCAATCAGAGCTGCGGTCCGTAACTTTGTTTGTGTTCAAAATGTAGAAAAATTTATATAATAAGCGAGTATACCATGAATCCATTTTCCAAACCGTGTTTTTAGCTTGTCCTGAATCACTAGGGTGCACCTATAATAAGTGTTTATATTCAGACTATTTTAGATTGCTTCGGGGGCACCGCGGCGGAGTAACCCAGTACCTTTGTGATTCTTCATAGACATAAACAGAGAGAAGTAGTTCTGGCTACGATGTTCTTCTGCAAGACGCAAGCAGTTCTGTTTATTAATCGCTAGAGCGTCAAAAGTTACCAACTGCAGCTTTAATGTTTAATGGGACTGCAGTTTAAAGGTTTCATTTTAACAAATATTTTAATTTATTTTGGCTAAAAAATAAACTATAATTAGCTTATATATGTCCGTTGATGAATGGATCATTTGCGTAGTTTCATCCATAGAGCATCACAGTTCCGCGCACAACCGGTGCCGGAAGTACAAATTCAATACAATTTCTGCATTGACAGTTGGGGTATAAGCCATAAAAACGTAACCATACATGGTAGACTTAAAACCAGCTACAGCTGTACTAAGCGATAGTATATGCTCATATAAACGCCAAAGGTTCATAGGGCACAAATCTTGTTTTGAGATAAATGCCTTTTATTCGTGATGTCTTGGTTAAGTACTTCATTACCCACAATCCTGAACAATCCCACAGTGATGCATCTGATTGGTGGAGCTCGTGTAACCCTCTGGTTAAACCCCGCGAAGGTCCGTGAAGACTGAATATCATTAATAAAAAAAAATAATAAAACCCTGTGTAGCGTTTTTGCACGGTAGACTTATCAGTGCAATCATGATCTCCTTGGCTCCCATGAGTGTTTTGCAGGGAGGTTGGTAAAGTTAGTTAGCATTATCGTCAACTTTAGCTAGGCTACTGTAGCCTTCATATGGTATGAGTCATATCAAGCATTTTATAATGCCACTGTCAAAACAATATTTAGCCTAGGCATACCTTTTTGTGCATTTACTGAACATTTGTGTGATGGCAACGACATGTGTTGATGACTGAGCGGTGATTGCAGTCAGGTACAAAGCACTGAACCATGTTGATGATGTTATCGTTAACCACTTTCACACATGCACACAATATAAAATACACAATGATAAATATAAAAATCAATACACAATACCTATATAAAACACTATTTATTTACATGATTAATACTGAAAGAACTGCTATTACTGCACATTCACTATATAAAATAAAATTCACTGGAGGAAAAAGTTAGCGCAGGCAGCCGTCATCAGAGTTCCTGTGCTCGAAATGAAAATATGTTCACAGTCTTGTACCTTTGACTTTTTTTTGGATTTTCTCTTAATTCTTTCACTCAAAATTATATGTTATATGCTTATGAGTTCAGCCGTAGCTGGTTATCCTCACACATGCTCTAAAACTCTATAGATATGGATTTTTCCGAAAGTCAATGGGAGAAATTAATGGGAAATTTACTTCCGGTGTTGTTCACAATTTCGACCCACTGTCGAATTATTACCCCCTTTGTTTAAATCGCTACCTGATTGCCTAATCCTAACCCCACCCCTAATACTAACCCCTCCCCCACACCTTCTCCTAAACCTACCAATACTAGCGGTGTGATAATTCGGCAGAGGGGCGAAATTGGGCACAACACCGGCATCGAAGCTCTCTCGGGCTGTGGGCGGGACTGTGATGAAAAACACAACAAGTTACGATCATGCAAAATAATTGATGACTTTTTCTAATAATTCAACGGCCCGTCGTTTTATCCATTTCTCATAATCCCAGGTTGCTATGGTCACGCAGAGTGGTTTATACATTAAACTTGTAAACATAAGAATGTCGTTAATCTCGACAGAATGATCTCGTGAACACGACAAAACGTAGATATGTAATTTTATCTCCCATCTCTAATTTGATAATCTTCATTAAATTAACAATTTACATAAGATTGTCAGATCATCAGACTGTCTGAATATACAAAAGACATGACATGTTTAATGGTGATTCTCTTCATCATTGAAAGATAAGGAATCCCAGCCAGCAATGACATGTGGGGCCAAGATGGGTTAAGTACAGGTTCCATGGTTACTGTGTGGCCATGGGTTTTGACTGGGTGAAATCAGCTGGTCTCATGTAGGTTTTGTAGTATGACTCCCACATAGGAAGCCCATATGAGCTGATTACATGGGCCCCATAAGGGAGAGGCATGGGCCAACTGGGCATGGTTTGAAGTGAGAACACATATATGGGTCCTGCATAGCATATTTATGGGCCAAGTGGGCATGTTTGATCATTCCCAGTTCAAACCCATGCCCACTTGGACCATAAATATGCCATTCAAGACTCATATGTGTTCCCAGATCAAACCCATGCCCAATTGGCCCATGCCTGTCCCTAATGGGGCCCATGTAATCAGCTCATATGGGCTTCCTATGTAGGACTCATACTACAAAACCTACATGGGACCCGCTGATTTCACCCAGCCAAAGCCCATGCCCACACAATAACCATGGAACCCGCAGTTAACCCATTTGGGCCCCACATGTCATTGCTGGCTGGGATATTATTATAAACAAAACAATTAAACAGAGACTGCCTGTTTCATAAGATTGATAGTGATGTTTGTAAACACCTGCATAATTATGTTATTGATTTAGTGTGGTTTATGAAAGGGAGTGATGAAACAACAGACTGAGGTTTGGAGCAGTTTACCTGAACAGATGACACCAGCATCGTAAACATGATCACAGCGCTGCTGTGCAAACCAGCTGTTTGAACTGCAGTCTTTTAGTGCAGTCTCTGATCCACTACATTGTACAAAAGCCATTGAAATTGGTCCTGATCCTGGTCCAAAGTGAGCCCTATGTGTTGCGTCTACAGCTGTCCCACAGTCCAGCTCTCTACACACCACTTCAGCATCAGCAATATCCCACCGCTGATCACACACTGTTCCCCACTGACCATCATTATAAACCTCCACTCGACCAGCACAGGGATTATTGCCATTCACCAACCTCACACTCACACTGTCTACACATGAGAGAGAGACAATTAATAAACATACAAAAAATTGTATGTAGTAAAGTGTAACATTACATGTAAATTATTTCAGTTCATTTTAAATAGATTACCTCTTGACTCTAAGTTATGTACCTACCAGAGGTGATGAGTTTTATCATATAACACAGAAACATCAGCATCAGACAGTTCTCCATCTTCTCCTTCAGATCGACACACACTACTTCATCAACTCAGAACACAGCACAAGTTTCTCGTCTGCTCCTCAAACACACTGAAGAAACTGGCTCCTGTCAGCCCCCTAAAGAGAGAGAGAGACTCACAGCTGCCAATGACACTCACTGTTCCCTTATTAGACACAACAGAGGAAATCATCAAACACAATCAGTGACAAATCAGAAAGCAGCATTTTGATTTTCTCCATATATATCAATAAAGTGTGAGCGCTGATGAGCGGGACTCCTCCTCCAGCGTGAAGAGACACTTCACTGAGGACAGACTCGTGTCAGTCAGAAGTCAGTGTGGAGATAAAGTCACACTAAACTTAAAGCAGATTGATACAGAAACACTGCAGCTTATATTCAGCATCAAACCTGAACCTGAACACAGCAGACACAAGCTCTGATCACTGACTTCTGTAAGTCTGAACACTTCAAACACTTACACAAACTTACTAGAACCAATTTCTCATGACTAATTTTAATGAATTAATGGATTTTACTAATTTGTTCTTTTATTCTGACCAAGAAAGCAATAAAAATATGTTTACACCATAGTATAAACTATATTTTTGTTAAAGCTATTTTTATGGGTTTTTATTACATTAAATAGTATCTACTTTCGTTAGGTTGAACTTTGAGAATAAAATAAGAGCAGTAATCATGTGAGTTTAATACTGCGCAGCTGCATTTGTCCAGCAGATGGCAGCAAAACACTTCTTATTGTGAAGAGGAGCAGACAAGAGTCTTGTCTCTGTGTTGCTGCATGAGGAACTTCTCACCAGTGAAAGTATTACAGGACAGTCTCTATTATAGTAAATGCAAAAGTTGCCAAAATAATGAATAAATTATTATATAAATAGACCAAGAAAATAAATAAAATGTAAAAAATAGAATTCTACTTACATTTCATTATTTATGTATAATTGTATTTTTTCCTAATTTATTTTACATTTATTTATAGATTTATTAATTCTCATATTTATTTATTATTTATAAATGTGAAAATATACAAATGTTGACAAATACACAAATAAAAGTGAAAATGAATAAATTTATAAATAAATAAATGTTGAAAAAATGCAATTATACATATTTAATGAAATATAGAAATATTCGTTTTTTACATATCTTTGTAGATGTATTTATTTATTAGATTAGTTTCAGGTCAGGGCTGGAGAACAGAGGAGTGAGGAAACGAGGAAGCATCAGTTTGAGTATTGAGAAGCACTTTATCTAGACCCAGTTATTTGATAACAATAATTTATTTGCTATTGAAATAATATTTATGATGATATTAACTGGACCATGTGTGGTCACTCCCTCAAAAAAAGTTACGTGATTTTTCTTTGTATGATTATTATTTTTGGGTTAATGTTTTTTGTGTCAGTATTTTTCTTTTTTTAAACACTAGCTATACAAAAAAGCTCTTCAGGTTGTGGCTGCATCACATTATCTGGGGTGTACATTATTTTCAAATAATTCAGTGGTCCGTCATCAATTATTACTTGTAGTCCATTACTGATATATATATATATATATATATATATGTATGTATATATATAGGCTACACACACACACACACATGCACAATTAAATAATTAAATATTTATATCATCGTCATACAATGCAGTCTCCGGTGGGTTTTTGAGCTGATTAAAAGGCTAATAATTATTTAAATCTTAAAAAAGTCAAATAAATTACTTGAACACTTGAACACTAAAAACAGATATATTTCATTTGTTTTTGTCCACAGCCAAATTCTTTCAGGCCAGATTTCTCAATTCAACAGTTAAGGTCCTTCTGGAAATGATGAGGACTGCTTTAGTGTTTCACAGCTAGACATCAGCAGTATTTAGTAACTTGCATTATTATTTGTGTCATACATGATCTCATTGATTGAGAGGTGCCTTTTTCACCCAAATACAGAAGCATGGTTTGAAAACTTATTAACATGACATTTACAGGAACATTCAATATTGTGAATATAGCCAAAACTAAATGTATGACTCAAAGTAGGATTTTTAGTTTGGAAATTTTAAAAGAGAGGTGAAAGATGAATTAGGGGGAATCAATAAATTATTAATGATTCACTGCCATTGTGTGAATAATATGTAATAATGTAATCCATAAAGGAGTAACTGATATGAGCATTTTTAAAATGTAATATACTCTAATTATGAATACTTGATTTTTGGTATCTGATTACATTACTACTCAGCTCTGGAAAACATTTACTGTGTGTACCATGGTACTGTATACAATAAATGCCACATAAAGTATTATTATTAGGGGCCTCACTGACTCAGAAAGAGCCTCTGTTGGGTTGCATTCATATCGCAGAGTATTTTTGTCTTATTGGAGACATTAGAAGTGTTCTGGATAAATAATGACACTTAAAACTGTTAATAGCTATTGGATTTAAGATAAGTTATATAGTAGAATTGTGACGGTTGGGTTTTGGGAAAAACACAAAGTGAGGGCAGGATCCAATTGCAAGTACGGGTTTATTTACAGAAGGGAAAAAATACAAAATAAACAGTCGTGAGAGACAAAACCAAACAAAAGTGGGAACCGGATGAAACGGATAGGAAACTCGGAGGAACAAGAGGGTAAGGGAAAACTCGGGAGACGAGCACAACTCACACATAGGGTAAGGACTCCATACAGATGACAGAGAAAGACAGCTATACATAGGGAGACTAATGACAGAGGATTGTCAGCACCTGTGCGATTCTAATTGGAGTGCAATTACTGTGAAGACACAACCAGACTAGAGGAATTAAAGTGCCTATGGTGAAGTGCCTAAGGAGAAGTGAGCTCACTAGGGAACACCCAGGAAAACAGAGACTGAGAGCGTGACATTACCCCCTCCCCTACGGAGCAGCTCCCAGATGCTCCACCTGAAACCCCGGAAAACCCAACAGAAAGAGGTAGGAGGGAGGTGAAGCGGCGGCGGACTAGGGGGAGGGACGGAGGGTCAGAAAACAGGGACAGGAGAACCAGATAGAGTGGACAGAGACAAACAACCAGGTGGAATGGAGAGACAAAAGACAGGACAACCAGGTAAAAATGGAAAAAGCAGAGACTGAACAACCAGATGGGATGGAAAGGCAGAGACAGGAAGGTGTAACACAAAACAAGGAGTCCAGGAGGGTGGTGGACCGGCGGAGGGAAAAAGGGGAGGGACGGATGGCCAGGTCCAAAGGAGGAAATAGACAAACAAATGCAAACCAAAACATGGGTAAAAGGAGGAAATTAGGTGATGCCCACCCGGGCGGAACAGAGGGCCATCACATTCATGTGGTCAAGGCAGAAGCCCCCCCAGGGCAGAGCGGAAGACCACCACATCCTCGCAGTCAAGGCCGGAGTCCCCCAGGGCAGAGCGGAAGACCACCACGTCCTCGCGGTCGAGGCCGGAGTTCCCCAGGGCGGAGCGGAAGACCACCACATTCTTGTGGCCGACCCCATGGGAGGACGAAGATCACCGGTGACTTGACTCAGTCCTCGAAGATGACCGGTGACTAGCCTTGTCTCTGGAGAGTCATCTGTGACTAGCCCTGACTCTGGAAGGCCATTTATGACTAGCCCTGACTCTGGAACGGCCTCGGCCTCCGGAACAACAGCGGTCACCGCCTCGGCCTCGGGAACAACAGCGGGCACCGCCTCGGCCTCGGGAACAACAGCGGGCACCGCCTCGGCCTCGGGAACAACAGCGGGCACCGCCTCGGGAACTGCATCGGGAACTGAATCGGGCACCGCCTCGGACTCGGGAACTGCATCGGGATCGGGCTCCGCCTCGGGAACTGCATCGGGCACGGCCTCGGCCACCGCATCGGGCACCGCCTCGGGAACTGAATCGGGCACCGCCTCGGCCTCGGGAACAGCATCGGGCTCGGCCTCGGGAACTGCATCGGGCACCGCCTCGGCCTCGGGAACTGCATCGGGCACCGCCTCGGCCTCGGGAACTGCATCGGGCTCGGCCTCGGGAACAACAGCAGGCACCGCCTCGGCCTCGGGAACTGCATCGTGCACCTACTCGGGAACTGCATCGGGCTCCGCCTCGGGAACTGCATCGGCCACAGCATCGGGCACCGCCTCGGCCTCGGGAACCGCATCGGGCTCCGCCTCGGGAACCGCATCGGGCTCCGCCTCGGGAACCGCATCGGGCTCCGCCTCGGGAACCGCATCGGGCTCCGCCTCGGGAACCGCATCGGGCTCCGCCTCGGGAACCGCATCGGGAACCGCCTCGGGAACCGCATCGGGCACCGCCTCGGGCACCGCCTCGGCCTCGGGAACTGCATCGGGCACCGCCTCGGCCTCGGGAACTGCATCGGGCCCCGCCTCGGCCTCGGGAACTGCATCGGGCACCGCCTCGGGCACCGCCACCGCCTCGGGCACCGCCTCGGCCTTGGGAACAGCATCGGGCACCGCCTCAGGAACTGCATCGGGCACCGCCTTGGGCACCGCCACCGCCTCGGGCACCGCCTCGGGAACTGCATCGGGCTCCGCCTCGGGAACTGCGTCGGGCCCCGCCTCGGGAACTGCGTCGGGCTCCGCCTCGGGAACTGCGTCGGGCCCCGCCTCGGGAACTGCGTCGGGCCCCGCCTCGGGAACTGCGTCGGGCACCGCCTCGGGAACTGCGTCGGGCACCGCCTCGGGAACTGCGTCGGGCACCGCCTCGGGAACTGCGTCGGGCACCGCCTCGGGCACCGCCTCGGCCTCGGGAACAGCATCGGCACCGCCTCAGGAACTGCATCGGGCACCGCCTCGGGCACCGCCTCGGGCACCGCCTCGGGCACCGCCTCGGGCACCGCCTCGGCCTCGGGAACAGCATCGGGCACCGCCTCTGGACCTTGAGGAACGGCAGACGCCCGTCTCCTCCTCCGTCCTTTATGATGGCGAGTCGGTGGCACCTTATCAGGAGACTCAGCCGTTGAATCGGTCATCTTGTGCTGTAGTGCTAGGCTGGTGGCCCTCATGGGTTGTGGCGCTGGACTGGCGGCCATCTTGTGCTGTGGCGCTGGGTTGGCGGCCATCTTGTGCTGTGGCGCTGGGTTGGCGGCCATCTTGTGCTGTGGCGCTGGGTTGGCGGCCATCTTGTGCTGTGGCGCTGGGTTGGCGGCCATTTTGTGCAGCAGCGCTGGACTGGCGGCCATCTTGTACTGTGGCGCTGGACTGGCGGCCATCTTGTACTGTGGCGCTGGACTGGCGGCCATCTTGTACTGTGGCGCAGGACTGGCGGCCATCTTGTACTGTGGCGCAGGACTGGCGGCCATCTTGTGCTGTGGTGCTGGGTTGGCGGCCATTTTGTGCCGATGCACAGGACTGGCGGCCATCTGGTTCCACGGCGCTGGCTCGGCCGACCTGCGTCTCCCCTCTCCTCTCGGGACAAACTGGGGAACTGGCAGCCCCCAACCGAATCCCGGGTCGACGGTTGCCCACAGTGGAGATCGCTGCCGGACCTCCTCCCGGCTGTTTGTTCCGGAGCGACCTCCCCTTGTTCCCCGGAACACCACTAGGCGAGAGCCCTCGAAGCCACCCTTCTCCCGCTTGCTGGCTGGGGAGAACATGGCAGCAGACATACCGCTGGATCCTTGTTTGATGGAGTCCTTCTGTGACGGTTGGGTTTTGGGAAAAACACAAAGTGAGGGCAGGATCCAATTGCAAGTATGGGTTTATTTACAGAAGGGAAAAAATACAAAATAAACAGTCGTGAGAGACAAAACCAAACAAAAGAGGGAACCGGATGAAACGGATAGGAAACTCGGAGGAACAAGAGGGTAAGGGAAAACTCGGGAGACGAGCACAACTCACACATAGGGTAAGGACTCCATACAGATGACAGAGAAAGACAGCTATACATAGGGAGACTAATGACAGAGGATTGTCAGCACCTGTGCGATTCTAATTGGAGTGCAATTACTGTGAAGACACAACCAGACTAGAGGAATTAAAGTGCCTATGGTGAAGTGCCTAAGGAGAAGTGAGCTCACTAGGGAACACCCAGGAAAACAGAGACTGAGAGCGTGACAAGAATTATTTAAAAAAAATAGTATCTGGACCATTAATAGCTGCACTACATAATTCATCCATCCATGTTGCTATGATTGACTGATTTAATAATAGTAATAATAATTAGTAGTAGTAGTAGTAGTAGTTTTCAGTACTTTTTAATGAAAACATCGGCTACATAACCCGAGAATTAAATTTTGGTTATTTAATATTTGATAATAAGTAAATAAATACGTTTTCTTATTATTTTTAATTACTTTAAATAAAGCTACAACAGTTTATAGGGTACATAACATACACAGTTTCACCTAATCTCATGTTAATCCTGAGTACCTATAGAGTAGTACTGCATCCTTCATATCTCCAAAAAGTCTTTAGTTTTTATCATATTTATAGAAGACAAATACAGCTTTCCGATTCTTTCCGGGAAAAGCCGAGCTCCTGGAGGGGTGCCGTGAGTGGATACAGCATACTGATCCCAAGATAATTTACAGTTACTGATAAGACCGATATATTTAAACTCCGT
This sequence comes from Carassius gibelio, assembly GCF_023724105.1. NCBI lineage: Eukaryota > Metazoa > Chordata > Actinopteri > Cypriniformes > Cyprinidae > Carassius > Carassius gibelio. The sequence continues at coordinate 21,250,480 of NC_068399.1, read as the reverse complement.
CACCATCTCTATCTCCTCTCCTTTTATCAGAGTTGGAGTGGGTGAGGGAGCCCCATTTCTAAAATCAAAGACCAACTCTTTGGTCTTGGACTTATTCAAATTCAACTGGGAGGCTTCACACCAGTCAACAAATTCATGCAACACTGGACCGTGTTCAGTTTCATCTCGCTCCAATAAACTAATCACAACAGTATCATCTGCAAATTTAATTATATAACGTCCAGGGTAACTACTGCGACAACAATCAGTCTAGAATATATATATATATAATAACAATAACAATATATATATATAATAATGGTGACAAGACGATACCCTGTGGTGTCCCCCATTCATCGAGTGCTGAAATATCAACATACCTAGCTTCTTTAGGTAACGTTATAAACATTTGTAATTTATTTTATGGAAAAAAAAAGTTTTAAGTTATTTTTATTTTTTTTGTCCCTTTCGATTATTTCCGCTTCTCTTCATGGTTCACACAGGAAATCAGAGTAATGAAATCTAAGGCAAGGCGTCTTGAACGACTATAACCTTCATGCTCACATTGCATGTGACAAATCAGGTTCCAGGGGAGGGGGGTCTCACAGGGGCCCCACACACATAGAATGTTTGGATGATGGTTAAAACCACGACTGCTGCTGGTTACTAGAGCAATAGTGATTATTTTCAGTGAAAGTGAGCTGCAAGCTACATTTATTACTTGGTTACACGCTGCTACTTTAGCCTTGAAGAACAAAGCCTGGGCATCTGTTTATATCACTTCTAGTGCACCTGTGGTCATACAAACTTTCTTATCTAAAATCATTAAAACATGAGCGGCTGATTAGATATCTGTGTTAAAGAGCAGTTTAAGTGTCCAGTGACTTCATACTGTATTAACATAGAAATAATAAAAGTGAAAAAAGAAACCTGCAGCTCCATAATGTTGTTTGTCATTAATAAAGAGGATCTCATAAACTCAGTACTGCAGGTAAAGATAATTTACAAACAAAAGAATATCAGAAGTAGAAGGACATTATCTTGTGTATTGATGAAATTGCATTACGTCACACAGCAGGCAACTCTGCTTGTTTTATATTGATAGATATGACATGAGCTGCACTTAGGATTATAATATTCTGTTGTTAAGCATTGTTAACTCATAATATATTTGTACATGATATGGTAGAATAAATATTTAAATATGTTACAGGTTGTTGAATTACACATTTATAACACAGTACTTCTACAGTAAAATATAGAATATAAAAGTTGTTTATAATTAAAATATAAAAGCCCAGCAGACAAGCAATATGCATTCTTTATTTATTGGTTTATAACACGCCTGATCACATAAGATAATTATAGTGGATTTTTTGCAAGCATTTTTTCAGCATCATCCGCTCATAAACTCAGTACTTTTTGTGATGAAGCTGAGGGCCGTTACATCACTGATGGTCATTGTGTTTATATTTAGGATGTTTTGATTGTCACTGTGTTTGTGCTTTATAATGTAAGATCATACATTTGACTTCAGAGATCATGTAATTTCTTATTGACATACAAAAACTTTTTTTTTTTTTTGCTATTAACAAGGCCAAAAAAATCCAACAAAATCTACAAAGGCATAACAGATTTAATACAAAAATGGGAAAAAATATAAATACGTGAGATTGGACATATCAATAACAATATCGATATTTCAATAACATTTTTTCAGATGTGTTGAACCCAAGCAGTGGATGACATCATGGAGCCAAATGACCCCCTTCTTTGTTTGACTCCTCCTCCACATCATCATAATCTGTTATTAAAAACAAAATTTTAAATCATGTCAAATACTGTAACTGAATAAATATTTGAAGTCTTAACAACTGGAAAAATATAAAAATATTGAATCTAAATAAAGTATAATATGAGAACAAAAGTGTTATAGTAACTTACTCAACAGGTTTCTCACATCTTCACTGACACTCATGACATCATCATACTCCTCCTGAACTCTCTCTGATCAAGAATGACATAAAAACATTTCATATCAGTTTATAAAACACTTTATCACATTTAAAGGATCCCTTTTCAGTGACTTGATTAAACGGAGCGAATATCTAATACTCATGTAAACATGAAAAGGGTCATAAAAATGTAGTTCTGTGCATCTCACCTGTTTCCCCTTGAGAGATCCGTCTATTAATGATGACATCATCATAATTATCTGGTGTGTCCACTGCACATAAAAATATGTGTCAAAATTGAATATGAGTAATTTAAAATATCTGTAACAAACTGGATTTAAAATATTATATATATATTTTAACTGATAAAAGAGTAAAACACCTTTTCTGATATCAGAGTTTAGTCCGCTTGTCATGACATCATCATAGCTCTCAGGTGTGTCTTCTACAAATTCACACATTCATCAGTCTCACTTTCATTTAATTCAGTAAAAAAATCTAACTTAAATGTACAGTAATATTTTAAAATAAGGTATATTCTATGCTGTTGTAGAGTAAGAGAGTGACACCTGTCTCACGATCTGGTTTCAGTCCATCAGTGATGACATCATCATAGTATCCCGGTGTGATTTCCTTCACCATCTCTTCTGCATCAACACACAATATGTTTGGATACAAAACCAAAATATGTTCTTTTGGCAGATCGAGAATTTATTAATCATTTGGTGATGAATCATACGATGAGTTTAAAATGTCTCTGACCTTTTAGGCCACTGTCATTAGTGACATCATCATAATATGCAGTCTTGAACTCTTTTGCTAAAAAAGGAGAACAGACTTTTAATATACAAGCAAACTGCAGTATTTAAAAAAATATTGGATCAATAATCAAATATGTAATAGAATTGGTTCACTTCACTTAAATATTTATTTTTTTTTAAATGAAAAAGGTTTGAATAAATATGTGTGAGATGTGCATCATCTCTTGAACCTGAGAGAAGCTCATCAGCATCTTCATACCCGGAATGCAGTTCTTCAGAGATGAGACTCCCTGTTAAAGAAAAGCAGAGCAGAAACATGTTCATCTTTACAAACAAACTGAATTCTCATGATATTTTGATCATAAAGAACACAACAGAAGTATTAATTATTCACAATTTAAAATAATCATAGGCAGAAATCCCTTTTCAACCTGTTAGTAAACCCACAAGTATCCTCACATTAATCTATTCCTCATTGCGTTCCAGAAATAGACACACACACACCTGCACCTACACTTAGTGTAACATATGAACACCTCCTTATGACAATCTAAAAATACTCACAGGAAGAGATACTCTCTCTCTCACACACACACACACACACACACACACACACACACACATATAAACATGCACCTGCAGCTCTGTGGTTTTCTGTCAGGAATTATTGGGTTTGAAGCCGGAGGTTTAACAGGACTAATAATAGATGAACATCAACTGTCTGAAAGACTCTTATTAATGCTATTAAATGAGATTGATGGCTCATGTCTCACCCCTCTGAGTGCAGTGATTGTGTCTGCGCTGAATCTCCTCATAAACGGCTTCAGTCGTCGTCCTGTGTCTCCTCTTAGAGAGAGCTGTGAGTGTAGACAGACAAACCTGCTGTCAGTTCACAACACATGACTGATCACACACTGAATAAGACACAATATGACAGTCTCTGGATCTCTCCTACCTCTCCTCATCACTCTGTTCTGCTGAATCAGTATAAGCAGTGGCACTAAGAGCAGTAAGAGCACAACTCCCAGAACAATCACAAGCACTGGGGGGACGGAGAGAGTTTGTGGAGGAGAGACTGATGTTGAGCGCACTGGAGGAGACACTGGAGGAGAAGCTGATGTTGTTATGGCAGGAGTAGAGGACACTGACACATCTGGCAAATCTGTCAAACACATTAACAATCATGCAATTGATTGATTAAAATACACAAATCACTAAAATGATCTAAAAAACTAATTCTGTGACCTGCACAGGTGAGTCCAGCGTGCTCTTTGTGGGAGCAGTCAGTGTGGTTTTTCAGGGAGAGAGGACAGTCCCACAGGTGAATCTCATTCCCTCTGCACTCGACTCTGTTCATCCACACAACACCTTCACCAGCACCAAAGACTGAATTCCCATCAGCCCTCAGTGCTGCTCCACAACCCAGCTGCCTGCAGACCACCTGAGCATCACTGATGTCCCACTGATCATCACAGACTGAGCCCCACACAGCGTTATGATACACCTCCAGCCTCCCAGAGCACCGGCCCTTACCTCCACTCAGTCTGAGAGGAACATGATCTAAAACACACATTAGTACAAACTTTAGAACATTTTCAACAAAAACACACACTGAAACTGAAGACAAGAGTTGGTTAAACATATAAAATATTTAAAACTGATTTTAAAAGCAAATAATCCAGTGCACAGATAATAATATAATAAAGGCAAATACAGGCTTGCACAAAGAAACATTAAATAATGTATTATAAATAATGTAAATAAATAATCAGGAAACTTACTTGAACACTGTCTCTGGTGAGGAGATGCTGAACATGTCAGATGACTCCGAGGAGACTCATAACTCTCCTCCACTGAAATAAAACATTAAACAATCACAAATAATCTTCCCATCTGCTCTGTTTAGTCTTGCAGAAATATGACTACTGAGACCATATTAAATCATTAAAATATAATTTCACCTGAGCAAGTAATATTGGCCACTTCATCTCCAACACAGTTATTCTGTCCCCAGAGTGAAGACTGACACTGCCATAAAGAGGAATCATGTGGTCGACATGTAACTTTATCCAGCCAGTTAGGAGCGGATTTCACTCTTGATGTAGAATCAGACAAAACACCAGATCTTCCACAGTTCAGCTCTTGACAGATCAGACTCACTGTGTCTCTGTCCATCTGGTTCCAGCACACATTACCCCAGGATCCATTGTAGAAAACTTCCATGTTCCCTTCACAGCCCTCAGTTAACCTGATCTCTTTAAACTCTAGATAGAAATGCAAAAATACCACTAAAAGAAAAAACTAAAAATTGAAAACAAAGGGCACTGTGGACAAATTAATATACTATAAATGTTATATTCATTTTAATGGAAAAAAAAATCATCAGAATGTCTACCTGAGCACACGACTCCTACATCCTCCTTGTGATTACAGTCATGTTTTCCCCAGCCTGAAGAAGAGCAGCTCCACAGGGACGTCTCATTCCCCTCACACTCCACCTCATCCAGCCATATGTGTCCAGAACCAGGACCAAACCAGGCTGGTACCTGCTGGTTACTGAGGGCCACTCCACACTGCAGCTGTCTGCACACCACATGGGCATCTTTAATATCCCAGGAGTCATCACACACTGTCCCCCATGAGCCGCTGTGAAAAACCTCCAGCCTCCCTGCACAGTCTCCCCCAGAACCCACCAGCCTGATGGACCCACGACCTGATATTCAGAGACAGAAAAACAGTGATTGTACATACATATTTCTGGTCACTAATAACTGAAGAATCTGTCCAGATGTTGATTTTCTCACCAGTGTTCTTTACTGACAGATGTTGTGTGATGCTGCAGTTGAGAGTTTGTGAAGAGCTGCAGTTCTCCAGATGAGCTTTACTTTCTGGAGAGAGTATTTATTTGTCATTCAATATTTATATAAAATATGCTACCTTTGTTCAAATGTGTAGTTTTAGTCTGAAACTCATGAGTTCAGTGTGGTGTGAATGTGCTCACTAGAGCAGATGACTCCAACATCTCGTCTGTGAGAACATTCAGCTCGACTCCATGAAGAGATGGAACATTCTGAGAGTTTTGTTTCATTCCCGTCACAATCAAACACATCAGCCCAGGTTGCATTAACTCCCTCTCCAAACCAGTCTGATCCCACAACAGATACAGCAATCCCACAATTCAGCTGTCTACAGAGGACACTGGCAGCTCTCATATCCCAGCATGCATCACACACTGTGCCCCATTTATCGAGATACTGAAGCTCCACTCTTCCAGAACAAGAGTCTGAACCATTCACCAGCCTGAGATCTGTGTAACCTGGACAAACAACTGACAGCTCTTTCAAACAGTATGAAACTAGAGTTAAAATAATTGAACAAAACAACAGCAGTGTATTACATGTGTATGTAATTTATCTAAAGAGATGACAAATGTTAATACTCAACCAGAACAGATCACTCCCACATCACTGTCATGAGAACAGTTGTATTTCTGTGAAGATGATCGTGAACAGACGTCTATCTGAGATTCACTTCCTCTGCACTGAATCTCTTCTGACCAAACACGGCCTTTTCCTTTACCAAAAGCAGCTGCTCCCAGCACCTGTACAGGAGCCCCACAGTCCAGCTGTTTACACACAACCTCTGCATCCTGCTGGTCAAAGACAGCGTCACACACTGTGTACCATGTGTTCCCAAAAATCACCTCCACTCTCCCAGAGCACAGGTGAAGCCCGTCCACAAGTCGAACTCCTTTTTCTGAGATGTTGAAATATAAAAAGAGATTATTAATGAAACATCTCTACTCAGCTGGAGGACTAGAGAAAACGATGACATTGATGATATCAATGAAATTTTTTGTCAAATGTATGAATGTAATAAATTCACTTAATTTAATTTTATATGGCCAGGGTTGTTTGCATAAACAAACCTGTGTAAATCTGAATTATCAGAGAAGGATTTATTAATATTTTAATTTGAATTAAGAAAATATTACATTTATTAATATGTAAATTATTAAATTATTAAATTATTATATATACCACAGGCCTATCGGACTGTAGCCTATAATGAATAAATGTTAAATGAGGTAATGAAGTACATAAAATAAAATCGGCTTACAAGAAATCATTTTTATCCATCCCAGTCTTCTAAATCCATTAACTGATCATCTTTTTCAAATAATAAAATTATTATTATTCATTATGTATTTGATTTATTTTCCCTTCACATTCGTTTTGTAAATAATAGCCTACTGTAAATGCCTGACATATGCTCTAGGAATTACGGAAATGTTTAATGGAAGAGCAGTTTAAAGGTTTAATTTAACAAATATATATATATAATTTCTTGGCTAATTAATAAACTATAATTAGACTATTGTGACGATCGTGCACCAGGAAAACACGAAGAGAGGGAGAGATCCAATAGCAGGTACATTTATTTGAAAAAAAGGGTAATCCAACATAAACAGTCCAAGGAGACAAACAAAGACGGAACCGGATGGAACGGACAGGTAACTCAGAGGACGAGAAGGCAAGGGTAAGTCTCGGGAGACGAGAATATTAGTACACGTAGGGTAAGGACTCTATACAAACAACATGGAAAGACAGGTATTTTTAAGGAGACTAATGATAATAGATTGCCAGCACCTGTGCGATTACCTGGAGTGCAATTACTGTGAAGACAGGACCAGACTAGAGGAATTAAAGTGCCTATGGTGAAGTGCCTAAGGAGAAGTGAGCTCACTAGTGGACACCCAGGAAAACAGAGACTGACAGCGTGACACCTACCTATACATGTCCGTTGATGAATGGATTATTTGCGTAGTTTCATTTATGAATGCAAAACACAACATGTCACATACGATCACAAATACAATAATAAATGTATACCTTTATTGGTATAATTGTCAGGCGTTTACAATATGAGGAATAACTGATGACTTTTTGTAATAATTAAACGGCCCGTCGTTTTATCCATTTCTCATAATCCCAGGTTGCTATGGTCACACAGAGTTGTTTACACATTAAACTCGTAAACATAAGAATGTCGTTAATCTCGACAGAATGATCTCGTGAACACGACAAAACTACGAACATGTCCCTCCCGCTCACCGTAGATATGTCATTTTATCTTTCATCTGTGATTTGATAATCTTCATTAAATGAACAATTTAAATAAGATTGTCAGATCAGACTGTCTGAATATACAAAAGACATGACATATTTAATCTTGATTCTCTTCATCATAGTTTAATGAAAGATAATAAGGAATTAGGATTAATATATTATTATGAACAAAATTTAAGCAGACTGCCTTTTTCATAAGATTGATAGTGATGTTTGTAAACACCAGCATAATTATTGATTGAGTGTGAATTATGAAAGATAGTGATGAAATAACAGACTGAGGTTTGGAGCTGTTTACCTGAACAAACAACACCAGCATCTTCATCATGATTACAGTACTGCTGTGGACTCTCACTGTCTGAACGGCAGTTTTTCAGTGCAGTCTCTGATCCCCTACATTCTACAAAACCCATTGAAATCGGTCCTGATCCTTGTCCAAAGTGAGCGTTGTATGTTGCTTTTAAAGCCGTCCCACAGTCCAGCTCTCTACACACCACTGCAGCATCAGTCATATCCCACAAATGATGACACACTGTTCCCCACTGACCTCTGTGAAGAACCTCCACTCGACCAGCACAGGGATTATTGCCATTCACCAACCTCACATTCACACTGTCTACACATGAGAGAGAATCAGTAAACATACCAAACATAGTATGTAGTAAAGTGTAACATTACATGTAAATTATTTCAGCTCATTTTAAAGAATAGATTAGCTCTTGACTCTGAGTATGTACCTACCAGAGGTGATGAGTTTTATCATATAACACAGAAACATGAGCATCAGACAGTTCTCCATCTTCTCCTTCAGCTCGACACACACTACTTCATCAACTCAGAGCACAGCACAAGTTTCTCGTCTGCTCCTCAAACACACTGAAGAAACTGGCTCCTGTCAGCCCCCTAAAGAGAGAGAGAGACTCACAGCTGCCAATGACACTCACTGTTCCCTTATTAGACACAACAGAGGAAATCATCAAACACAATCAGTGACAAATCAGAAAGCAGCATTTTGATTTTCTCCATATATATCAATAAAGTGTGAGCGCTGATGAGCGGGACTCCTCCTCCAGCGTGAAGAGACACTTCACTGAGGACAGACTCGTGACAGTCAGAAGTCAGTGTGGAGAAAAAGTCACACTAAACTTAAAGCAGATTGATACAGAAACACTGCAGCTTATATTCAGCATCAAACCTGAACCTGAACACAGCAGACACAAGCTCTGATCACTGACTTCTGTAAGTCTGAACACTTCAAACACTTACACAAACTTACTAGAACCAATTTCTCATGACTAATTTAATGAATTAATGGATTTTATTCAGTTGTTCTTTTATTCTTACCAAGGAAAAATTAAGAAAAAATTATTACACCATAGTATAAACTATATTGTTGTTAAAGCTAATTTTATAATATTTAATTTAATATAAAAAATATCTAATTTCATTAGGTATCATAACTGAGAATAAAAAAAGAGCAGGAATCATGTGGGTTTAATACTGCGCTGCTGCATTTGTCCAGCAGATGGCAGCAAAACACTTCTTATTGTAAAGAGGAGCAGACAAGAGTCTTGTCTCTGTGTTGCTGCATGAGGAACTTCTCACCAGTGAAAGTATTACAGGACAGCCTCTATTATGTGAAATGCCATAGTTGCCAGAATAATAATAGAAAAAAAAAATATTTCAACATGTACACTCTAAAAAACACTGGGTTAAAAACAACCCAAATTGGGTTGTTTTTAACACAACTGCGGGGTAAATATAGGACAGAACCCATATGGGGTTAAACTAACCCAAGAAGTTGGGTTATTAATTTTAACCCAGCAAATGGGTTGTTTTTTCTACCCAAAAATTGGTTATTTTTACAAAAATAATGGGTTAATTTGATTTCATAAATGGGTTATATTTTCAAAGGAATTTTTATTCCTTTTAACATTAAATATACCACATAATAAACAAACAGGACAACATTGTATTATCTTTATTTTTCTTTCAGCATATTACACTTTGTAATTACACTTTACCTCAACCAAAAATTCAAGAGATCATACAAAACTAAAAAAATAAAATTCCATTTATAAACAGTATTTAAAACAATTTCTTTCATTTTTATGGTTTGCCTCTGTAACTTTTCTAAACTGTAAATGTTTAGAAAAAAACATTTGAATTCATAAACTCCAAAGAACCACAAGGTTTAGTAATACATTTAAAAAATAATTCATATTATTTTTAATCCATATGCTTATGAAATTCATTAAGTCCAAAAAACCTCAAGGTTTTTTTTTAAAATATACAAATAAATACTTATTTTTAAATAATCCATAAGCACATAAAATTCTTTACCTCAAGAACTGTTTGTTACAAAGCACATTTGTTTTAAGTCTACATTATGGACCTGTTGTTTTAAGTCTACAAAATGAACACAAAAATAAATCTATGAAATACATACGTATTGGCAGTAAAATATTTCTACATAAAAATGTAATTGATAATCATCAGTACGCATAAAGTAATACTCTTCCTCAAGCAATAAAACAGTTGTTTATACAAAAAAAAACAGAACAAAAATCTCATGTGCAAATAAAACTTAAACTAAAATGCTACCTCGTGTTCTTGAACCACTGTTTGTTCAAAGAACCTCTTATAATCTACTTGCAAGAATGTAGTGCCCAGTGCAAAAATCTCACTGTTGGGGATTCACTTCCCTCCAACTCAAAAATATTATGAATAAACTCCCTAATATAGAAACAATGTTTCGGTTAGTTTACATCAAAAACATAAAACGATTTGAAACATACATTTACTGTCCCAATGAAGTGAAGTGAAAGTGATGTGACATTCAGCCAAGTATGGTGACCCATACTCAGAATTCACGCTCTGCATTTAACCCATCCCAAGTGCACACACACACAGCAGTGAACACACACACAAACACACTGTGAACACACACCCGGAGCAGTGGGCAGCCATTTATGCTGCGGCGCCCGGGGAGCAGTTGGGGGTTCGATGCCTTGCTCAAGGGCACCTAAGTCGTGTATTGAAGGTGGAGAGAGAACTGTACATGCACTCCCCTTACCTACAATTCCTGTCGGCCCGAGACTCGAACAAACAACCCTTAAATTGCGAGTCCAACTCTCTAACCATTAGGCCACGACTTCCCCTTAAACAATAGTGCTTTGTTCCAAAGCTTCTCCTGCGAGGATGACAAATGCCCGCGACGCAATGTGTCCATTTTCAAGTTACAGGACATAAGGGTAAGGTCTTGATGCTTCAGCCTGCTGGAGGTACTCCATATTTGTTCCAACCTAAAGGACAGATAATGCAAATGAATAAAGGTGAAACAGAATGGGAGTGTCAGGGGTGTTGGTATGGGTGGTGGGTTGGGGATTCATTCGAAACTGTTTATTCAATCAATAGCAAATATTAATTTATTGTAACAATATTTCACAACATTACTATTTTTGCTGTATTTGGATCAAATAAATGCCTTTGTAAGCAGAAGAGACTTAATTTAAAAACATTTAAAAAATCATACCGATCCCAAACTTTTGAATGGTAGTGTATTCAACCTGGTGAAGTCATTAAATGATTGAAGTAAATTTCTGTAAGTCGTACTTACAGGCTGAATGTCAATGAAAGCTTTTTTGCTTTCATCATTGCTGGGTCGGACTGTTTTTCTGCCAATTTTGTAGGGTGGAGGTAGAAGCAAAACAGGTAACAGCTTTAGTGCAAGATTTCCCTTTGCATCTGTAGGAAAATAATATTACATTCATCAACACTAGTAAAAACAGTAGCGAGTTGTCATTGAGAATATAAGGCCAGATTTACTAAACAGGTCAAATTAGCGTGAGTCCAAAATCCCATAAAAGTGTAGACTGAAGTGTAAAGTTGTGCTGTTGATCCACTGACAATATGCAAATAAAAAAAAAACACAGACACATAATGACCAACATATCCTGCATTTCCTAGCAGCATTATTGCCAAGCACAAAAATGGGTTAAAATATATAAACTACCACAAATATGCAGTAATGTTAGTTCATCACTGCATTTCTTTAGTAATCCTGACAGTACTATGGTGCAAGCTATTAGTAAATCTGGCCCATAATATCAAAATATTGTAGAAACATTTTAACCTTCTGTCATTTCTTCAGCTGTACATGAAAGCTTTGCTTCTCGCTCACAAAAAGCAAGATCCTGTCAGTATACCAGCCATTTTTCAAACAGTTTTGGGGCTTCATTTTGATGTAAAATGTGAAAGTCCTGTGCAATCTAAAAGCAAAAATTACAAAAAAAAAAACTTCTCAAAAAAGACTTAATATAACTCATGTTACCATATGACAAAGACATTATGTTAACATACCATGCCTGAGGTAGTTAGCCGAGGAAACTCGTGGAGGACCTCAAATATTTTTCAGATGTACTGTTCCACCTGGCTGATGGGCTGTGTGTTGTTTCTCAGCCATTGTTTAATTTCCTCAGCTCTCTCTTCAGATACGGTTGATTCTACTGGACAAAGAAATAACAATGCTGTTAATCAAATAGAGGCTTATGAACATTTTTTACATGTAAAAGGATTAGTTTCCATAAAAACAGAAATACTCTTCAGAGCTTTTCAACACTTTAACTAGTAAATCCTGGATGTTTCTAAACTCCATGCAAACTGATTCCTGAATTATACTGCTCATACATTTCACTTTGCTCATAATTTGCTCACAAGTCGTTCCAAACCAGTAAGACCTCTGTTCATCTTCACGGTCTCACAGGTTTGGAACAACATGAGGGTGACTTATTAATGACATAATTTTGATTATTGGGTGAAGTAACGTTAACCCTTTAACTAAACGGGTATAACCCTAATAACTTTACCGGATCTTTTTAATAATAGTAACAGCTGTTTTTAATGGTTTATGGTAATTTTATTATGATCAATGTATGGCAATCATTCAAATTAGATGAGATAAAAGTGTCACCTCCAGCGAAAGGCTGTGGATTTGCCACCACGGACAGTCAAGAGCGGGTCTGTGGGAAAAAAACTATATATTTTAGTCCAAGATTAATTGACACTTACCTGGATTTCGAATAATAATACATTTATTAAATGAATAAATGATTAGAAATTTATTTTTATTGTGAAAAAAAAAACCCGAAACGCATCAGAAAAAAAATAGCTAACCTTATCTCTGGTGCTTGCAAATGCAGGATGCTTTATGATCTATCATATAACGTTAAGTGATATTTTAAAATCAGAATGGGACATTTTTGCCAATCGGTAACGATTCAATGATACAAAGACCAATACAAACATTTATTTCACCAGAAAAAAAGGCTGAAGTCAGTTTGTTTTTAAAATAATTTCTCCTGTAACGATCCAAAATATGCCCGCGACAGATGACCCAAAAATTGGGTTGTTTTGACTTAGCACTGCATGCAGAAAGATGGGGGATGGGCAAGGCAAGGAATGCACGTTTACATCACATTGATCTCGTGGCATTGAAATTAATTGACTTAATGGACTTTGAAGTAAATTATGTCATTTAACAGTTAAGAAGAAACGTAAGACTTTGACAAAAGGGTCGTTTAACACATAAAAACTGAAGAAAACGTATTTACTATCCAGCAGGCATTACCAGCAAACCAAAACGAGCGAATCTGGCGGTGCATTTAATGTCATGTAAACGTGACTTGTTGTCGCACATTTCTTTGCCTTTTTATCGCTCGTTCGCTCATTATTATGTTATGTGTGTAAATATGTTTAAAAATACATGTCAAATGTATAAATGTATTGATACGAACCTTATTTCTCCAAATATTACA